>NC_140030.1:93190581-93805581 GCF_963513975.1 Fringilla coelebs | reverse complement strand
CATGTTACAGCTTTTAGCATATCAAATATCACCTGTTACGCCTCTGGCACCTTTAGGCTGCTCTACTCCTACTACCCAAACTGTGGAAGCTGTTCCTTCCTCCCTTCTTTTCCCTTCACCAGCCCTCCTTCCTAAGAGCACAGTTTGATGATACAGTAAGCAGGAATTTCCATCCTGAGGGTCTAGTAGAAAATGACTTCTGTGTTTTTCAGATTTTTGTTAGGAACTTGTTTCTGTTTCCAGATACTCTGGGGGTCCTGCAGTCCTTACAACAGGCAGGACTCTGCTTCAGTCAGGTAATGTCCTTTAAAGGTCTTGTATTAATGGGGGCTGTGTGGCTACACAGGCAAAGCTTTGGGAGACAGCCACATAGATGTTCACTTAACACATCCTATGGCTGGTTCAAGAGCAGCAGCTGGACCTGCAGTACAACCTTCTCATGCCCTTTGACTCTGCAGCTGTAGCTGCCTTCTTTGAACTAATCTATGGCTGTTCCACCTTCCTCTTTTATGGTAGCATGTCTGTCTTCTAAACAGTTCTTTGCCCACACCACCCTAAGATGGAGATGATGTGACTGCTGGGGATTGATCCAGCCCAGGGAGACCCCTGGAGTGTGTTGTCTGTATGCCAAAAGGACACTGAGGAATAGTGTATTCACAATGGGAAGATGTACAGAGGTCCCAGTACCTAGTTAATGTACTGGGGCATAGCACAGATCATTACTTGTTTTGGTTCTGAGTTTTGCTCCAAGTGTTTTTCTAAGTCCATTTTCTGCAGGTTTGAATGCATCAATTTATTTTTTTCTGATCCACAGCAGAGTTCCTAGTGTGAGACAAATATTCCATTCAGTGTGGAGATGCTACTCTCGTGGCTGCAAAAAAAGACACCAAGTTTACAATTGTCCCATAAGATCAGAATTGCAAATGCACCTTTAATCTTGCAAGAGAGTGGGGGAAGTGGACTCCTAGCAGTAATAAATTTTCTGTATTTTTGCTATAAAGAAAACTTTACACTGCACAAACAAAATAAATGAAACTTTGCAGAGCTCTTACATTTCAACAGGCTTTAAAAAGGAATTAATGAGAAGTCAGAAGACATCTTCTCCCAGATGAAGTATTATTCTTGTCATTATGGTATAATAAAATTATTTTTTATTGTTTTCTCTTCAGGGGTTCAAGACAGATGATAATTTAGATTTTCTCTAATACTAGTCTGTGCTAGAAATACTAGACCCATGCTGTACCAATAGATCATGAGATTTATATTCTAGTTGTAGCTTAAGACAGTGACATATTTAAGTGCTGTGCTTAATGTTACTGGGAAGTCCAGGTCTAAAAAGACTAAATAGAGACCCTGAGAGCAAATGGGAAAGAAAACATCACCTTTTTCCACCAGGTAACAAAATAGTTTGAGCTCTAGTTGCCCTGATGTCAGATACAGTACTGCCTTTGAGAAAAATCAGAGTTGAGAACATGTGGCTTTTAAAATAAGATATTTTTGGGACAAAAATTTGCAATAGATCTTTATGATGCTGCAGTTTTTCTCTTTTTTGGTCCTGCATAGAAGCATCACAACACCTTGACTTGCTTTTTAAACAAACCACTGTATTGATATTTGGTTTGAGGGTATTAATGGCAATTTTAAACCACTTGAGTAACACTTTGTTCTCGACTAACATGATCTCATACTGAAGATCATGTCCAACATGCTGGCCTGTGCATGGAAATCAAGAAGACGTTTGCTTCAGATTAACTAAAGCAAATCCCTGTTCTGGTTGGATGCCCTCTACATTCACCATGTAGTTTTGTTCTTCTGCTTATGAAGACCCTGATCCAGCATCCTTGAAAAGGCAAATGGAAGCTTACATTGATTTTAAAGTCTTTTGAAACTGCTGCAGTTCAACTTCTGAAGCTATGAATGGTTTTGTGTTTTGTTTTAAGAAACAAGAAAGAGCAAACCTGTATGGTCTGTTGCTGTGTGCTGATTGAAAATGCTGTTACTGCCTTTATTTCTCTTTGAGTCTTAAGTGAATTTAAGAAAAAAACAAATCGCAGCTGTGAATTCTCTACACTTTGGATGGCACCTGTAGGCTAGTCTGTCTAATCTGTCATGAGAGAGAGTGTGGCTTCTCCAACAGGCCATTCAAAACAGAGGTTAGGATTCAACATCAGACTTTCCCTTTGGAGAGACCTCCTTCCCTCTGTGCAGAGTGCAGAGAGGAACTGAGGATAGTAGCTACACAAGATTTGGGTCATAATGTAGGAGAACATTGTGGCTCTTTTCCAGAGTGCCTATCCTCATATTTGGGCACTTAAGTACATTTGCAAGTCTGTCCCAAAACGACTAAATTGTGGTAATTTCTCCTTGGATTGCTCATTTATAACATGCATACATGCAGCTAATCAATAGACGAGACAGTGAAACTGGTGGATTTACAACTTAATATGCTGGCGTCAATAATGGGCTGAAAAGACATTTTCAATCCAAAAATCAGCACAGTGTGTTCTTTACTAAGCTTATGTGATCTATTTTAGTTCCTCAAGTAACTTAAATATCCAAGGAAAATACAGAATCCAAACTAAACTTGTTATGCTTCAGTTTTCAAGTAATATTTCAGTATTTACATATTTCATCTCTTCCCTAACTAATCCATCTGGCTGGTGAAAGCCACAAGCAGCTCAGACTCTTCTCTTTTGGCAGGAGTTTTGCACTGAGATGCCCAACCCACACTAGGAGGGACTAATGAAAGGACATGATGAAAGTCTCTGTTTTATTTAGGCATTAGTGTTTCAGTGTGAAGCTTAGCTAGCTGCTTTCCTTGTTCCCACTGCAGCAGACATAGCTGTCTGCTGTTCTGTGTATGTATATGAATTCAGTGTTCACCTGACAGCATAGAAAATGGGAATGGGCAGTCTGCAGACACAGCTTCATACGCTGTGTCAAGGTGAGTTTCTTTCCAAGAGTGTGCCCTGTAAGCTGAAAGTAGAGGGAATTGTACCCAGGTGATCCTAGGAGGATCTGGATGTTCATCCATCCACTTTCATTTTGGCTTACCTGGTTTCAAGTCTTTAAAACCTGAAAGCAGATTCTCTTCCAGTTACTCTACCAAAGTCCATTACCACTCTTTATTCTTGTTTTCTTTTCAAGCCTTTTCTGACTGTGGAGTTGATTCCGAGCCTTCATATGGCAAGACCCAGCTGCTAAGGGACATGGAAAGACAGAACTTGTTCTTTGTCAAACACTCTTATTTTCATCAACAGGGCAGTCCATGGCAGCTGGAGTGGGAAAACAAAATCTGTGTTCCTTTTTACCATGGGGACTTTTCAGGCTACTCATTGGGGCTCTCCAGTAGCTCATACAACCACCAGGGGCAGGGATCCCCTGCAGCAATCCCCTACTCCAAAACTAGGGGAACATTCCATAAAGATCTGGAAGGAAAGTCTCAGATGTCTGCTCAACCTCTCAGTATTTTGATGGGAAGCTGTGCTTTGCTGAGGAATATGTCCCTGAGTGTACATCAAAATGTGTGTCTGATCAATATCCCCTGCTAATAATTCAGAAAATAGGTTGAACTTCCCTCCAGGCACAGAAAAGAGAGAAGTCATCCCTCCCTGCATAAACAGTGTGCTTCTGGCCTTCTGCTGGTGCCTGCTCTGTACAAAAAGGTGCAGAGCAAATCCCCTTTCCCTGGCTTATACTGGCATAATTGGGCTGCACCTTTCCCAAATGGCTGCCTGCACACTTTGCTTTACTTTCAGCCAGTCTCTGCTTGGAGAGCAGGTATCTTCATGTAGAAAGTGTAGAGCATTGAGGAAAGGAATGGAAAACCTGGTGAAGAAAAAAAGTCTTTTGAGAGATTGGGGTTTGTACTTTTTGGCCCTTAATTTTTTTCAAATACCAAGTTCATTTTAAAGGTGAGTTTTTAAGTTCAGTCACATACTCAGACTAAACGCTGGCCTTTATAATGTAGCTCCAAGTAAATTGTTTGTGCTTACCTTTTAATGTCTCTCAGAAGTGATTACATACAGAGCAGGCAAAGTTGGAATGAAGAGCTAGGACTGCTCAGTACAGGGCAGAGAAAATGAATAAAAAATAGGAAGTAAAAACCTTTTAGTCTCCTTTAAAATGCTGCTTTTATTTCCCATTGTGTTGGCAGAAAGCAGGGATTTAAAGCTGTGAATTGCCTGGAGGCTGTGCTATCTTCCTCTACTTAGCAGCAGTTAGAACTGCTCTTTTTTTGCATGTATTGGGTGAGAGAGACAAGGACTCAGAATGATTGAGAAAAGGGAATAAACTAAGCTTGCATTTAACAATAATATAACACATCTATTGTACCTGTGTAAAATGGGATCTAAACCAATAACTATAGTTTCCTGAAGCTGCACACAGGAACACAGGGGGATATCCTGAGACTTAATTAATTAATGTTTGTAACATGATGTGAGATCCTATGATGAAAAGTCATATATAACAGCAACAACTGAGCACAACTGACATTCAGTGGCATTTTCAAGGAAACTGATGTGGGAGTTCACCTGCAATCTGTGTTAAGATTCAAACTGCCCTTGTACAAGTCCCCTTAAAGATTTTCTTCAAACTCTTTTTTTCTCTTTACCTTTCCCTGTTATGGCTGTTGAGCTGTGCAAAGGCAAAAACTGAAAATAATTGCTTTCATAGAGGAAAACCAAGGAGTCTTTCCTCTCTGTCTTCAATTCACCAAAACTACAGCCAAAGTCTCTTTTCAAATTTTACCAAAAAGAGAAATTTTGAGATACTGCACCCAGGTAATTTTAAGATCAGGTGGAAAAGGTTTTAGAGTGTTCAGAGCTACTTTTCCTCACGTTATCATACATGTTGTTATTTGGAAGGACATGAAGAAGGTCTCTCATGGACTACATATTTGAAGTCAAAAATGTAATAGGGGCAATGTGAATTCACGTAAAACAAAACTTCAGATGAAACCAAAAACCAAGATATTTGGTCATGACAAAAGTACACTCTTTCTGCAACAAAGTAAAACTGTGTGCCATAAGATACCTTGAGTTGAGAAGTTCATGGACATAAATTACCCATTTTTATGGATAAGAAAAACATTTATGGTTTCATTACATAGTTTTATAAAGCTCCTACCACTCTGGACAGTATTAGGGAAAAAAAAAATTGAGCCTAAGAAGACTGATGTGGCAGTCCAGATTTTGTTTGTTCTGATTCTGGCCATCAGCCAAAATATCAAATGGAAAATACGGTTTATGGCATTAGGAAAAAATATAACATTAACCCCCTAATGCTCCATATTAAGGATGTACCCCCTACCATTTGCAGGTTTGAGCCCTTAGGCTCTAGCTGCTGTTTGACAGCAGCAGTGGTTTTTTTTTCCTCTTGCCATGTCTACAGACTATGGAATAAATGCATGAGAGAAACCCCACTCCTAAATGTTAACAAACAGTGGATGGAAAGTCATTGCTCATCAGGAGCCCTGCATGTGGTACTTATGTTAAACATAATCTTGGAGTTCAGCTGGGTGAGTGCACCTAGTAATGAAGAGGCACAAACTCCAACCAAGCTTTTTACCTTCCCTGAAGGTGTTTTTCTACCCCAAATTGTAAAGCTCCACCTGAAAGATGCTTCATTCGTATTCCCCTTGTGACCGAGGCAAATTGCAGGTTCTGCACTCCCTGATGTGTTTATGCAGATTCCCCATTATGTGGTGGGTGAGTTTGGAGCGGCACACAAATCTCCCAGCTCAATTCTGTAGGGTTTGGCATTGCTTTAATATCGTGCTGCACTTTACATACCATGAAGTCTTTGCTGATGAAGCTGCTCTCTCCTCTCTCACTCCCACCAGCTCTCCACAAAGCACGCCCCACACAGCTAAAGATCAGGACATACACATTTTTCCAAGGGTGACACATAACTGGTTTTTGTTGTGATTCAAGTATCTTATGTTATGCTCTATTTTGTCTCAAATAGTACTATCTTTTTCTTTGAGATGTAGCCTGTCCTATTTTGAAGAGAAACTTAGTCTAGTTGTTCATATTCAACATGATTATTGAATGCAAAAGTACCATTTGGGATAAGTAGTGATGTCAGCTTTGAACTGAGTAAACCCAAAGAAACTGTCCCATCATCTATCCAGTTTATAAAAAGAGCTATTTCTTTCCTTCTACCTCACTTTCTAGCTGTGAGGAGTAATAAACATAGTTTAAAGTGGAAAAATATGGGTGGAAAAATAAGGTGAAAAACTATGGTTTATTATACAGTAAGTCTTGTGAGTGTTGTTAGAGATAAAATATTCATGTTAGGAAAACATGTCAACATTGTCCTCTAGATGGTGCCTATAGTGGAGTGTCATGTCATTGATATTTTGGTTTATTTGATTTATTTAGTCATGCAGAAAGAAATCTTTTTTTGGCTTTCAATATTTCTTAGTAGAAATTAGACAAATACAAATGGAAATAAATTTTTGAGAAGGTGCCATTTGGTGATGTTTGATGAATTTTAAAGAAATAATTATGAGAGAACAGAGAAAACAAGAGAAAAGCAAAAAATAGGGGAGGGGAGGAAGAGAATCTCACTGAAATAGCAATGTTGACTTTGCCCAAAGAGGATTTTTTAAGGTTTTACCATCAAAAGTGTAACATCGTTGGTGTTTTAAAAGTGTACTGCTACCCACAGGCCAACTTGATTTTATTTGATTTCATTTTAATGTGCAATGCATCCTAGTCTTCTTTATGTTGCTTTACTTTCAAGTCAGAGCTGGGGATTCAGATGCCTGGTGAGACTGCAGCAGGTCCCAGGTATGCCAGGAAAGAAAACTGTCTACTGTAAAAATAGGCAACAACTCCACGAGACAGATTCAGCTACATGCAATCCACATGGCCTGCCAGGAAGGAGGAAAATGAATTGCAATGTAGTAATTTTCTATCAGGTATTAATTGTTGTTATTTGCAGGTTATTTTGAATTTAGATTACTGCTGTTTTTAAAGGTTTCTTCCTGGTCCAGTCCACAAGCCCACATAGGACACTTGGCACAGAAAATGATTCAGTTATGGGGCAAGTGAAACAGGGTGTGCACATTAGGGTTTTTATTAACAATGCTGCTAAAATGGTGCTGTTAGGAAAGGATAATTGGGTCACAGCGGAGAGAAAAGTTGTGTTCTCTGGTGTTGATGGCAAAACTACAGCTTGTCTCAAAAATAAAGTACAAGAATATTCTTAAAGTTGAAAAAAAAAAAAAAAGTATTTTGCCAGGATTCTCAAGGAAACAATATTTATATGATCATGTAATCAATGTTTATGTTTTCATAAGAAGCTATTTTATGTGCTTTACTTTGTGGGCTCAATTTATTCTAATCCAATCCATTTTTAAACTAAAATTTCCTATATTTATTTATAGAAAAGCAGACTCAAATATAATGAATTTTTGAATGTCATTTCCTAGCCACTGTAGAAGAAAAGACTGCATTGATCCATCTCAGGGCTGGGAAAGGAAGTGTGTCCTTTCATCCCAACAAAAGACAATTTAGATGAACATGCCCTGGGCAAAAATGTTTAATAAAAGACTATCTGGATTTACAAACTTAAAATTTTTATTTCAATATTTGTCTAGTTTTATTCTTTGGTTTTTTATCTGCCATAAAAATTATTACCTATGTACATTTTGCTGCTATTGAAAGCCTGTTGGGTCATATCAAATAATCAAATCATTATTTAAAATTAAATATATGTGTTGAAAGGCAATTTTAAAATTCTGAAATGAGATGCAAAGTTCTTAAAATGTAAAATTTGAAGAGTGAAATTTACCAAAAAAATGTAATGAAAAATCAAATATTTTTTTTAATAAAATTGGAAGGAAAATAAGTAGTGCAACGTTAATTTCTGGTAAAAATGGAAATTCTGGTTACCTGTAGGCAAGATAATTTCTGGTTAAATGAATAACATGTTGGTTTCTGTTTGACTAACCTTTAAGATTTTTCAGTACTACCATGGGAATAATTTATATTCCAGTCCGCACTGCTACAGGAATAGACTCATAGATTACCTGTGTATCCATAAGTTATATCCTTGTGAATCTGAGCATAAGGCTTTAGGAATAGAGTAGATTTTTTAAATGGAAAAGACAGCGTGTGCATGATATAAGCCTGAGGAGGAAGGCAGCCCAAAGGACAAGATAGTGTTTGCATGTGAATATGAGCTCAGTGCAATGTTTAGAGGGAAGGCAGGGGCTAGGAATTGTCTGGGAAATAAGAGTGAACATCAGAGTCAAGGCAGAAGTGCTCCCAGTGCTTTGCAGAAAATGGCAAAGAGTCTGGATTAGGCAGGGAGCTGGATAAGACAAGAATGGCAGAGGTGAGGATAAACTGAGTATCTATAAACTCCCAAGCATTCCCCCTTGCTTCTGTCGTGTGTGGAGGAATCTATTTGATTTCCTTGATGGAGAATTTGAAAATTTTAGTCAGACAATGGTTAGATTGATGTTCTGGCTGTCAGGAGACCATAGCTTTCTCCTCCCTTGTCCAGGGAGAATTCCCCATCTCTGCCTCCTGACAAGGGGATGTTCTACTGAACTGCCTTCCCATTGTTTATGTCCATGGGTTATGAAAGAGCTGGTTTGGATCCCTGTGCCACTAGTACAATTAGCAGTGTGATAGTGTCTGATGCCACTGGGTTTAGTTAGAGGCTACAGAAAGAATGAGCTAGCTTTTTATTCAGCTATTCAAGATACCTGCCAAGCAGAAATTATGGTACAAAGAGAAGATAGGGAGGGAGAAGAAACCAGAGTGTAACCTTAACATGACTGGTGGTGACTTGCTGAGCTTTGATGATTACCCCTGAAGAAGGGACAGATACTCAAACTGCCTGTTGGGCTTCAGTGGTTCAGAGATCTTCTGATGTGTCTGTCACAGCTTGAACTCATTCCCTGAGACCTAGGCAACTGGGTAAGCTGGCCTGCCTTGAAAGAAGAGGAAAAGCCCAGAGTGACACCCCTGGAAGAGCTGCTTCATCAGATCGATAGATTCAAAGATGACTAGGTTGTGTAGTTGTATGCAGTTTAAACATTTGTGCAGGGAGTCCACCCGTGCAGAGTATTATTGACAGCTACAGATCAATGCTAATTTTTGATCATTTTCAACCTACAAAGACCTCTTGACCCTGTTGCCACCTTAGGGGCACTTCAAGTAGTCAAAAGCAATCACAGTAGGCAGTGTAAAATCATCAGACCCTTGAAGGCTGCACAGCCTTGCCTGGGAGGAGGACCAAGAGGTAGTGAGGAAGGCAGGCACCTTGCATTATGGATGCCACTGCCTTTGAATGGCATGAAAGACTATGCTAATTTGTTTCCAGATTTTAAGTGACTTCTGTGTTCATGAATTAAAAAATAAACAAACAGAAAAGGCAATCTGAAGCAAATCTTGATGAATGCATTATTCATGATTCGTGTTCTCTCGTTTTATGTTTGGAAAAATGTGTTAAAACAAGGTTTTATTTTAAATAACTTTTATCCTAATTTACAGTGAGAAGAATGGAATTAGTGGAGGAGTGTATTTGTTGCTGTTAACAGCTTGTGCTGCCACTGGCAGCATGTGAAGCACTTTACAGAGCAAAAACAAAGGTCCTGCCTGGAGTAGTGGTGGTGCTGCTAGAGCTGTACCAGGGGAGGAGACCAGGCTACCAAAAGCAAGGACAGTGCCAAAGGCTGGGCTCTGGGCTACAGGGTGTGATCTAGTCACAGTGGCTTGTCACAACCTCCCTCCTCTGTCAGGTGTCCCTCTCTGTAGTGCTTACAAGGAAAGAATGAAGGGGACACAGAGGATCAATGTGAGACTGCACACACTTAAATGTTTGCTGGAATATTCTTAATTTAATGACTGATGGAGTGTGAATGTTTCACAGTTGGGGACAGAGAAAGGAGGGCATGGGCTTGAAGTCCATTGGATTTCATGGTCAGCCAGTCTACGAACATCTTAATGTTCACATTAAAATTTTATTTTGTTGGCTTTCTTTTAATGGTGAATGAAATCTGGACTGTTAGCACATGTAAACATGGGAAATATGAGTTTATAACGTTGCAGAGGAAGACTGGGAGAATATTCTGGACAATGATTTTTTTCCTGCATCTGTTTAAGGCTGTGTCGCTGCCCACTGAAGCAAAAGTTACAGTGCTATCAGTGCAAGGTATATTTTACAATTTATATTTGACCATTCCAGCAGGACAGTATTTCTAGGCTGAAAATGTCATGGGAGGACATAAAGTGATTCTTGAAATGAATCACCGAGTCTGCCATCCATACTCTTTTCAGCATCAGCCTTTGAGCTGAGCAAATTCACGGCTGGCAATGGCAGCAGTGCAGGGGGAGAAAGTGTGGCTCTGTATTCTGGGAGTACGTCCCCTGAGCTTACTTCAAAACCAAACAAAACAAAAATACATGTAAACCGTTTGCTCTTCAAGAAGTATCTGTAGGAGCCAGGGATAAAAGTCATCCCTGGAAGGAATGGTTTAGCAGTCTCCAGAGAACATGATGAACTGCAGGCAAGGAAATCCCTCCATCCTTGTTTCATTTCAAAGTGTAGTGAGGATTGTAAATAATTAAATCTTGGGGTTTAGTGAGAAAATGGTAGAGAGTGATGAAAAATATGCCAGTTTTCTGTTTAAAGATAGAAATCTGGTGTTTTGTAGCCTTGCTGTCACAAAAAACCCACCCGATGATGCAGCTCATTAAAAAACAGAGCAATTGCTTTTTGTCTGATGTTTTTAATAATGTGTTTGTACCTTCAGAGAGCCTCTGTGTAGCAGTTCAGGGGCAGTAATTTAATGTTGCATGCTCCCTTCCTCCCATCCCCACCCCCGAACCATGGAATGTAAATTTTAGGCTTTTAAAAGTTCTGTTTTGAAAACCTAATAGATAACTGTCCTCATAAAAACTATTAATACAGACTACATCCAATTGTAAAGCTAATTTTAATCATGTTTTGTGCCAACATAATTTCTGATGCCAGATTTTTATGCTAAGCATGAGCCTCGATTTAAACGTGGTTCTTTAACCTGCAGTTCATAATTTTGCAGTCAGCTGTATAGGTTTTTTGGCTATGGCAGTTTAAACGCTTCCACTTTCAAGGATCTAAGCCATAAATGTTTATTAAAAGAATCTATAATGAAATCAGGTTTGTTATTTTTTTAATGGCTGCCTTGAGTATGTTGGATGACTGAACGCACGTTGTTAATCATTAAGTACTCATGTTACAAAAAGTGTTTGATAGTATTGCCATCTAGGGGCTGAATGAAATTCTCCATACCGAAATAAACTGTAATTGAACAGGTGCTGCTATTGACAATATACATATGTTTTTGCTTTATAGCCCACATGCTTTCCATGTTTCTTATGACAAAAGATATCTCTAAATGTCCCACAGCAGCCAGAGCTTTTTTATATATAATCTGTTCGAGGTGATTGCTATTTGCATTTCAGCTTATGCTTTTTTGGCAGTGATGACTGGGAATTCCTAACAAAGAATTATACTTTTTTGCATTATTAATCTTGCTAGTGTTTGCCCTGTTTAACAGAAAAAAGGAATCATTTATCAGAAAAGTATGTTTATAATCTGTACTTGTGGCATCTTCAGATTTAATATTCATAATGGTCATTCGAATGCTGTGCTATATTTATCTAAAAGACTAACTCATTGTTTTGAGGAAATAACTATTTAAATATTTATGATCTAACTTTTAATATTTAAAAAAAGAAATTAATATTTCTTTAAAATTTGTTTCTGAGTCTGATAGCTTAACAAATGTTTAAATATTAAACAATTGGAAATGTTAGCATTTAGCAACTTAATATGACTTACTGACACAGGGAAATTGACTTCAGCTCTTTCGATCACATGAAGGCAACTGAATCCCTGCACTCCCTTTCTTGTGGTCTATATAATTCATGCCAAAGTACAGGTAAAAATGAGATTAATATATCAGGATCAGCTGAACTCCTTTTTTCTTTGTTCCTCTGATCTGACACATCTGCACAGTCTCCTGCTGGAACATGTTACTCCGGTTCTTTGTTGGTCACTGTGCCTTTTGTGACTGTTCAGAACAATTCCATGGCTGTTTTGCCTTCCTGCCTAGATCAGATTTGTGCTGAGGCTCTCCTTGCCCAAGCAGTGTCAGGTCTGTGTCAGAAGCTGTCTGGGGTGAGCTGGGATGCCAGTAGCCCCCTCCTGGCCATGGCTGATGTCCATCAGCCTGCATCCCCACCATGCCCCTCTGCTGAGCTGTGCTCTGGTGTGGTAGCAGGTCAGCCCCGGTCCTCTCAGCCCTGGCTGAGCCCGGTGGGATTCACAAAAAGTTTATTCAGATTACCATGGCCTGAGTAGCTAGAGCAGGACAGCATGCCTATGAAATGTCACATGTACACACAAGATGTGTAAGATTTCTGTAGAGGCAGGCATCACTTGTGTACCACAGGTTTTTACATGTTTGAGTCCAATTCCAGGAAGTTTCATCCTCGCTGAGCAAGCTCAGACACATGCTGAATGAACTGTAAGTTGTGTCCTAGCTGAGATTCAGACTGTGGAGGACTCCCAAGGAATTCACTCCAAAGGCTCCATCATAATTATAGATGATTTTTTTTAAACCATAAGAATTTCTTCTTGAGGCTCAGTCATAAAATACCACCAAAAAAATTCCTAGTAACCAGATGGGGTGTTCTGCAAAGCAGTCAGAAGTGACCCAGAGCTGAGGCCTCATTTTCCAAGTGACATAAACCACAGATGCTGATTACTTTTTTAACTAACTCAAACATCTGTATTCTTGCTTCAGGGAACAAAGCATCAGGCTCATTTATTTGGATTGAAACCTTTCACAACATATCGTATTCATGTCGTAGCTGTAAACAACGCCGGGCAGGTTTCAAGCCCCTGGACATCTGTGCGCACTTTGGAAGCTTCACCCAGTGGCCTGAGCAACTTCACAGTGGAAAAGAAAGAAAATGGCAGGGCTCTGCTGCTAAAATGGTCAGAGCCCTCCCAACCCAATGGCATGATTAAGGTAATATTCATCTTGACAGTTCACTGGATTAAAAAACAGAAGGGAAATGCTGAATATCAAATTAAAACTCTTTTTTTTTCTGAAAAAGGCCCAATGTAATGCATTATAGTTTAAAGAAAGATGGAAGTCTGATATTACCCCAAGACACTCTGTGAGTTCTCTGTGCTTGTCATTATATTAAAATGAATAATAACATTCTTGTGCTATTCTGTGACTGTAAATTTTCATGTACACTGAACCAAATTGTTCATTTAATGCATAGAAAGCTGCACAAAAGCTTGTAATATTACTCATTGTGAAATTGGACATGACCAAAATGTGTTTGTAGAAAACCTGGGTTTAATAGAATGTTGTTCTGAAATTTGGGACGTCTTAGCTCAATGGTTTCAACTGAATGTAAACCTTTACCTGCAAGGTTTGCAACCAGATGGGTTTATTTGGCAGTTTTTCCCTTAAGTGATATTCTTTAGAGTTAGTCTGTGAGAAGCTTTCTGCTGGCCTGTGAGAGCCTTGCAATGAAACTTGATAACAATCAAATATAATGAAAACTGTCACTAAGTGATTTATTACTGCATTCAAAATGAAAAAAATCATGAAAATTTGATCAAAACATTCCTTTTGTACCCATGATCTGTTTGTGAGTTGATTGTTACTAGCAAGAATAAGTTTCTGAATCATTGGTTAATAGTCCTTTCCCTATTGTGAACATTAAGGGTCTCATCTACTGGTTATTGATAAAAATTGTTTTGTTTTGTTTTGTTTTGTTTTGTTTTGTTTTGTTTTCCTTTGCCTTCCTTTCCTTTCCTTTCCTTTCCTTTTCCTTTTCCTTTTCCTTTTCCTTTTCCTTTTCCTTTTCCTTTTCCTTTTCCTTTTCCTTTTCCTTTTCCTTTTCCTTTTCCTTTTCCTTTTCCTTTTCCTTTTCCTTTTCCTTTTCCTTTTCCTTTTCCTTTTCCTTCCTTTTCCTTTTCCTTCCCTCCCTCCTTCCTTGCCTGCCTGCCTTTCTGTTTCTTCCCTAACTCACCAGACCTACAATGTTTTCAGTGATGACCACCTGGAGTACAGTGGTTTATCTCGCCAGTTCCTCTTCCGGCGCCTCGAGCCGTACACCCTGTACACACTCGTGCTGGAGGCGTGCAATGCAGCAGGCTGCACTCGCTCTCCACCCCAGCCAGTCAGGACAGATGAAGCTCCCCCAGTGTCCCAGATGGCACCTGTAATCCAGGCAGTGAATGCCACCAACATTGAACTGAGCTGGTTGCAGCCAATTAATCCGAATGGAAAAATAATTCGCTATGAAGTTATTCACAAACGCACAGAAGAGACTGTTGCAGGGCACGGAGCAACAACAGAAGATGAGAAAATTGTTTTCACAGAATATAACACTGAAAGCAATACATTCACCTATAATGATAAAGGTTTACAGCCATGGACAAGGTATGAATATAAAATACGCACCTGGAATGCAGCAGGCTACGCTGACAGCTCCTGGACAATGGCAGAGACTAGTCAAACTGCCCCAAAAGGTCTTGCTGTCCCCAGTTTATCTGTGGTGTCAGCCAACCCCCATAAAGTGCTCATATCCTGGACGCCCCCAGCACAGCCCAATGGCATTCTCCAGTCATACAGGCTGCTGAAGAATGATGTTCTTTATCCTTTCAGCTTTGACGCTGCTACTCTCAGCTACGTGGATGAGGACTTGCTGCCCTACACGGTGTACAGCTATGCAGTGGTTGCCTGTACCATGGGGGGCTGCTCTACCAGTGAGCCAGCTGCAATACGGACACTGGAAGCAGCTCCTGCCTTGGTGGACCCCCCATCTCTGCAGGCTGTCAGTGCCACTCAAATCAGTGCATCCTGGGCACCTCCCCAAATACAAAATGGAGATATCACCAAGTACATATTGAAATTAGGCAATGAAGAGTATAATCCTGGCAACAGCTTGCAAATGCTGGTCTCTAACCTGCAGCCTTACACGCAGTACGATTTTGCATTGGTGGCCTGTACTGCTGGGGGCTGCACCTCTAGCACACCACAGTCTGTGATCACCATGGAGGCTCCACCATTAAATATGGAAGCTCCCAGGCTGCTGGTCATGGGCTCGGAGTCCATTGAAATCACATGGAAACTCCCAGATAAGCCCAATGGCAAAATCACAAGCTATGACCTAAGGAGGGATGGTGTGCTTGTTTACTCCGGTCTGGAAACTCGGTATCTTGATTTCACCCTGATGCCAGGCATGGAGTACAGCTACACTGTCACAGCAAATAACAGCCAGGGCAGTGTCACCAGTCCCTCAGCTCAGATAAAAACCAACCCCTCTGCTCCATCTGGGATGTTGCCTCCTAGGTTGCAGGCATGGTCTTCCAGTGAGATTTTGGTGGCCTGGGATCCTCCTATCAAAGTAAATGGTGAAATTAGAAACTACACCATCTCACTCCACAAGCCTGGGGAAACGGGAAAGAAGACTTTTGACTTTGATGCATCTCATGTTTCCTTTCTGAGACGGTCATACATAGTGGCACAGCTACAGCCCTACAGCAGGTAAGTCTGGAAGAACCCAGTTGTTGGGTAAATGTTGTGGGGTGGTGCAGTGGGCTGGCAGGCAGCTCAGACATCTTGCTCAAACAGATAGTCAGACCCATGGTGTTTTTTCCTAAAAAGTAAATAATAAAACAAGGATTTTTTTCTTTCGAATTTTAAGTAACACCAACTTTATACCATCTTGATGAAGTGCATAGTGTTCACTTAGATTGTAATTTATAGAAGGGGTAATTCAGCACTCTGCTATAGGCTCCAAAACCTGCAATCTTGTACTGGTGTAGTATTCACATGGTGTCTGCTATGGAGAATAAATAGGACTTTAGTTGACAAAATTCAGGGTGGGGAGACCAAAGTCATGGTCATAGACCATTCACAGGGTAGTTGAGCTGAAATCAATGGATCACGTTTGAACCCTTGAGCTGGAAACAAGGGTTTCCACTTTGTGATCACTTTGTGATTAAGTGAAAGCTAAGTAAGAAAGGGTACCAGACTCTGCTACAGAAATGCACTTGATACTGAAGTAATATCTTCCTCACTAATTCTTGATTATTTACCTGACCTTTCCTTATATATTTGTGTAGGCATAATTTGTGTGTGTTACATGGTTGATAAGTTTGTCTACTATTTACATATAACTAATCTAAATCCAAAGAGAGTAATAGAGGAGCTCTACAGTTCTCAAATGACATCCAAATCATCTCTTACAATGAATCATCATTTTGGTTTATATAATCAAAATAAAAATTATTTTGATCACTTGACTCCTGCAGATGTTAACTGCTCTGAAAAAACCACACCCAAATAAAAACTCAGAAGACAGTGTTCTTCCTCTTTGCCACACAAGGCACAGCCCACATAACCCGTGTGTTAATGCAAACTGCGTGCCTATTAAACATTCCAAAGACCGGGAGAAATGAAGAGATCCGCCCGATCTCACGCAGGGTTTATATTTGTGTCTGCGGCGTTTTAATCACCTTGCTCCCCTTTGCGTTCCCCAAGGTACGAAGTGCAGCTCCAGGCTTGCACGGAGCTGGGCTGTGCCTCCAGTGAGTGGGCATCGGCGCGGACGCTGGAGGCGCCGCCGGCAGCGCAGCCGGCCCCTCTCATTGAAATACAAACAGCCCGCGGCTTCCAGTCCACTGCTTCCATCCTCTGGAGCGGCCCCAAGCAGCCAAACGGGAAGATTTTGTACTATGAACTTTACAGGAGGCGAACAACTGAAGCCCACATAAATTTAGACCTCTCGCTGGTTTACAATGGTTCTTCAACCTCCTTCAAAGATGACAAGTTGCTGCCTTACACAGAGTACGAATATCAGGTGGGAATTGAAGCTATTTAGCAGCTCTGATTATGATTTCAGTACACTTTGAGAACCTTACTTTACACTTACAATGAACAAACACATCTCAATTCGAATGTTCATAGCATTGTGGAACGCAGATGATTATTGTGAATGCATTTGAAAGGCTTGAGAAGCTGAAAATAATTCCATTCAAGCAATATATTCATTCAGCATTTGTTTACCTTAGCAGTAGGTGCCTGTGTATCTTATATGTTAAATGTTTCTGTACCCTCCAGAGCCTCTGCAAGTCTCTTGTTTTGGGAAATTCTAGCTCTTAAAAGGCAGCTTTTTTCCCATTATTTTTTCTTTCTTTTTCAATCCTCCCCAATCTATTATGAATTACTTTTAATTTAGATCTTAGAATATCTTTAGATCTTAGAGCAGTTTACATCCAAAGGGACTGTTATGTCTTTATATTAGTCATTAGAATGACAAGGACATTTTTTTGGTGGTTCAAAAGTGAATTTGCTGTTGATGGTTGGTTTTCTCATTTTGTTTAATATATACCTGAAACAGTGCATTCCACCTCTTGAGCAAGGTGGAGCAATCTTTCTTTTACAGGTTCATTGGCTTTATAGAATCACAAGATAATTCAGGTTGGAAGGGCTCTCAGGAGGCCATCCAGCCCAACTTGCTGCCCAAAGCAGGGTCAGTAAAGAGGTCAGATGACGTTTTGCAGGGCTTTATGCAGTTGCATCTTGAAAACCTTTGGGGAGAAGATTATAACCTTGCAGTCTGCTCCACTGCCTGACTGTCCTCATTGCAAAAAAGTTTTTTTTGTTATGTTCAGTGTGAGCCTTTTTTGCTTGAACTTCCACCTATTTTCTCTTGTCCCCTGCCAACATATAGCATAGTAAAGAAACAGGCTCCACCCCCTCATTAGCCTGCTGGGCAACTGCAATCAAGTCCCTTCAAAGCCATCTCTTCCCCAGGCTGAACAAGCCCAAGTCCCACAGCTTCTCTTTACAGGCACTTTTCCAACCCCCTGATTACCTTGGTGGCCTTCCACTGAACTCACTCTCCAATTTATCAATATCTTTCTGTTATTTGGGGGCCAAAACAAAACAGACACTAAATAAAGGCAGGTAATCATTTCCTTTAATTGTCTAGCTGGGCTCTTGTGAAACAGCTCAGGATGCTGGCCATCTTTGGTGCCAGATTACTCTGCTGGCTTGTGTTCAGCTTTCTACCCTTAGGTCCTTTGAAGCAGAGGTGCTCCCTAGTTGGTCAGTAATGCTGACCCTGTGATGCTGCAAGAAGTTATTCCTCCCCAAAAGCAGGACTTTCCATCTGTCTTGCTGAAACTCTCATTCTCTAGGGCCTCCTGACTGGCAGATCTGTCCTTCAGCATATCAACTGCTCTCTCCAGTTTTGTGTCACCTGCAGGTTTAATGAGAGCACACTGTATAGATCAGGTTCTTTGGTAGCTTTGCTCCACTGCTATTGCTTTCTCCTTTTAAGTAGCCAGGAACCATGAAGAATTAAACCTAAAAATTTGCTTTATCACATTAGTCTATCCAGCTGCTGCATGCACACGTGTCATAGACTCATCAAGTCATGCAGTTTGGAAGGGACATCCAGAAGGCATCCAGCCTAACTCCCTGCTTGAGGCAGGTCCAGATAGATCAGGCTCTCAGAGCTGTGTCCAGCTGAGTTTTGGATCAAGTTCTCTATCCTTGCAGATGCAAGGAGGGAGATTGTACAGCCTGTGTCAGCAGAACTATTGTTAGACCAGATTTCCTTGCTGCTTTAGGCAGGATCTATGGGGAATGGGAATGCAAGTGCAGATGGGGCTGAGTAGACAGTAAGCATTGGTAGCAGACCCAAACCACACTTTTTAGGAATCTTTCTTAGATGAGGAAAAACTCTCCAAGCTGGACGTTGTAGATATTGGCTATAGGATGTTCTCAGCTGGGCTAACTTTAATTATCTCGGTCAGAAGCTGTTTTTTGGGAAGTGGATAACACAGAGACTTTTTTCAGCCAACATTTTTAATGACTTTTCAGTGACAGATAAAAAAAAAAAGAAACCTCTTGATCGGATTCCTGTGATTTATTGTGCTGTATTCAAGACTTAGCTTTTTATCTTGGTTCTGCTCCATAACTAGGCTGAGCTTTTGATTGGAACTCTATATAATTTTTGGGTTTTTTCACCAGTGGCCATTTATTTCACCATGAGATGTTTTTCAATGCATGTGTTTGTCTTCTGTTTAAGTCACTTGCAGCAGTCCTCTGGGATGTATTCTGAGCTTCTCCATTGTTGACAATTTATATCTTGCCTGTGAGACAAGTTATTCATAAGTATAGGGCTTGGCTTTTGCCATTATGCTGATGAAACCCAGATTTATATTTCACTTAAACTGGGTATTGATTCTCCTGTCTCTGTATTTGAGGCTTGTTTGCTGGACATAAAACTTTAAATGCAACTGAATTTCCTCCAGCAGAATGCAGTTAAAATCAAAGTGCTGTGCCGGGACTCTCTCCAGCATTTTTGGAGATACTGAGATTTAGTTCAATGCTCTAATAGCTTCTTTGGACCTGAAATCAGGACTTCTGAATCTGGACTTTTGGGGAATTTTTTCATTGGGTTTTGTTAGTTTATTTTGTTGTTTTTAATTTGTTTGTGTTCCTGGAAACTTCAGCTGAACATTAGGTTTTATAAAACCAGGTGCAGAAGTTGCACTTCCAGAAATGATGATGTGAGTTTGTAAAGCTCATGCTGACAGAAAGGACTATGCCCCCAAGCTGCTTAGGTCACTGTTCTTCAAGGAAGCACGTTTATACTTGAAAGGGCCAGTTCTGCATGAGCTAGTTTGCAGTGGGGTCTTAAGTGGCATACAGTGCCTATTTCCATACTTCGAAACAATAAGATCTTTGAAATTCCCTCTGTTGGCCTAGCTGTACATTTAGATACTTGCATCTTCTAGAGCATGTTTTAGGTATTTGTTGGAATTCTGCCTGATATCCCCAACTCTATTAACCATGTACTACTGTGTGATCTCCTGAAAATCCCCCTGATTAAAAAAGACATTATCTCTCATGAGGCCAAATGAATTTGCAAGTGCAATCCTTTGTTTCCTGGAATATTTCTGAAACAGGAGTGTATAGGCCCTCCTTGGGAAGTTGTGTGCAGTGTTACCATATAGCATCCTATATGGAGACAAACCTGTTTTTCTTAGCTAAGGGGAAGCTCTTCTGGGCAGAGACTTGTGGCATTTAGTGCAAAGCAGAGCTGTCACAGTATGGTGTGATTTCCATGCAAATGCAGTATCACTCCTCCACAATTACACTTAATTGTGTTCTTAAAACTGCTTCTTTAGATTAATGGCTTAATGTCTTCCTGGTTTAGGACACATCCTTATTTCTATTTGGCAGGCACAGAACATGTAAAAGACAGAAAATTACAATTGTCTCTCTTCAGAAAGGTTTATGGCTCCCTGCAGAGGTTTATTCTCCAAGAGGACTATGCAATGTGCCAAGACAGGGCTGCAGTGCTGGAGGTGTCTGCCTCTGACCACTGTAAGAGGCACAGCATCCCTCCTGTGTGTGGGGAGTCCTTCTCACCCTCCTGTTACTGCAGCCAGCTGAAGGGTCTAGGAAGTACCTCAAGACACACCAGGGTAAATATGTATTGGGTCCTCTGAAAGAGAAAACAAATAATATTCTGACTTTTGAGAGATAAAGAGAAAAAAAATGGGCGCAAAGTCATGAAGACTAAGGAAGGACCAACTCCATGGGGTGTAGAATATGTTGGCCCTTGTGGTCACTTTCCAATGCTAGGAAGGACCCTTGGTTTACCAGCCTGTCTGTCACATTATTGGCTGAGCTCCAGCCTTTGCTGATTAGTTGCTGACAAACAGGTCAGTGACTTCTGCAGTTTAATATCAGGTAAAACTGGTTTCTGGTTGACCAGTGATGGATAGTTACCCATTTGTAATAGCCCTCATATCTGACTCCTCTTCATTCTTTAAATTCCCCATTTGTTCCCATCTCTCTGACAGAAAGATGCACTGCAAGGCAGTGACATTAAAAGTAGTTCTTTCTTCCATTCCCTTCTTGTTATTTTGTTTGTAAGACTGTTTTTTCTTACGAGGCTTCTGCTTCCAATTAAAGAGAATTTCTCATACTACATCTGCATTAGACTACCACACTTGACCTCAGCTTCTGAAACGTAAAGCAGGCATAATTATGTTGTTTCACTGATGCTGTGACAGTATCTACTCTAGATATCCTTTTGCAGAATAAAATACTTCCTTTCCCCTAGTAGAAAAGGGCCATTTGAAACAATGTAATTTTGTTCATTAAGCCCCACCTCAGGCAGTGTGTTTCTCTTGTCAACATAATCTTAAATTCAAGTGTGTTTATGCAATAAAACCTTGAATTTAGTTTTTCATTAAATTAAATATGGATATTAGACTGGATTTGTTGGCGTCCAGGTTTACCAGTGAGACTCTTACGGTGCCACTCATGCAGGACCCTTCTCAGTAAATTTTGGTTCCGACATATTCAAAACCATGGCAAGCTATCCTTTAAAAAGACATTAGTGTTAGTACCAGGGGAAAATATACTCCAGGGCTGTAGATATTTCCTTGATATGATTTCCTTGATTGTATCTTTTTATTTATGAGGCATAATTTATGACTGCTGAAAAGCAAACTAAAATGAGTGATGACTAACTGCAGCCAAAGTAATAAATCAGAAGCAAAGAAAGAAGTGGTGATTTTGATCGAATCTATTGAATTAGCTGTTGCCCTTAGCCATTACAGGTATTGGAAAGACCTTTTAATATCTGCTTATCTCTCTCATGGGAACTTGGTAACTATCTCATTATATACCCATAGGAAACAAATTATTTAATTTTCTATCTTTTAGAGTTAAACCTTTTTACATCTCTCATTAATTACTGGCATTATACTATGTTATATGGAATGAGCTTCCTTTAAAATTTGGTAATTTTTTTTAAGTCCCAAAGTTTTTGCCTATTGTCTTTCCCTTTTCCAGAATGGGTTTAGTAGTTTTATTATTAGCATTAGAACAGTGGAGATGAATTGCAATGTTAAGAGGTTCTAATTAACACAGTACTAGAAATGTGGATCTGAAATCTATCCCATTATATGTTTATGACCTCCATAAGGATAGTAACAATGTTGAAGAGGGAAAAGTATGGGGCAATCTGAGAAGGGGCAATCAGGAAGCACACATTTGATTACTAACTTCTTGTTCCCCTGCTCATGAATGTGATGCTTTCTTTTACCTTGCCTTTGCTCTGTCCATCATAAACTGCACCCACTTTTTCAACTCTCTGCTTTGCTAACACCTGCCTGATACTGAAGTGCCCAGATGTGAATACATTATCCTAATGCTGCACGCTAGATTTTGGTAGATAAGCTTTGTGCTCTGAGCTCTGCTGACATCACATAAGTAACTCCAAATTAGCCAGCCAGTACGACAGTCAGTTCACAAAGACTTGTTAAGGATGCTGCAATTGATGGTGAGAGGGAGGTTCTTTGGTTTTCTTTCATTTCAACAAGCCAAGATTGTGGTCTCTTCGATTGTCTTGAAGGTTGCTGTTTGAACATAACCAAAAATTGAGGGCTGTGTTTCTGCCTTTGCTGATGTCAGATCTTATATGACCCTAAAATATCTTACTATATTGGAAAAGAATGACGCCGTGAAAACTCTGCATTTATTTAAGTGTAAGGCTAGAAATGGATCAAATCTAAGAAATCCAAAGCAAAGTCTCAAAGTAGTGCTGGGTCTTTGAGGTCTCCATGAAACAGCTTTAGAAAGAGAGGAGCAGTACAAACTGCTCTGCTACCGTTTGTCTCTCAGGGCACGTGCCAAGCAGTGCCAGCATTGAATTCTTTTTGGAAAGACCAGCAGTCAGAGGTGTGTAGAGTCTTTGCTTACCAGAAGAGCAGAGATCCGAGTTGTAGCTGACTCTTACACGCAGAAGTAGAGTGTATGTGCATGTGTGAAAGGGCTGGCTTGGTCTGACCTTGTGGTTCCCAGAACCCACAGCCCTCCATAGCTCCCTGCAGCTCTGAGCAGTGCTCAAAGACAGGGAGAGGTGGTGACTTACTAATGAGACTTTTTCTAAGGCAAAAGGCTGTTTTCTGAGTGTCTGAAGGAAGTTGGTGCAAGCTGCTGACTCATTCAGAGCTGAGCTCTTGTCCCATCACACAGACACCTGTGATGGACCGTAGAATAAGTGCAGTGCAAAGTGGCACAAAGCACAGTGTCTGTTGGATATGGAGGGAGCCAGAAGCCACTACTGGCTCCAATCAGCTCTTTGGCTTGCTCTCTTGCAAGCAGGAAGGGTGAGAAGCATCTGGCCTCTGTGCTATGCATGGTAACCCAGCTCTTCCTGGCCTGGGAAGTCAGGAGCAGCTCAGGACTGCTGCCTTCATTGAGGCGAGCTGCCCCCAGCACCCTTCTGCCAGGTGAGATCTCTGCAGTAAGGGACAGTTTCACATTCTCCACAGGCTGTTCACTGCCTGAGGGTTGCCTTTGCAGGAGTTTGAGTTCAAAACAAAGTTTCCTTGATACAAAAATGGGGTTTCAAGAGTGTTATAGCAGATGAATCTGTGTGGTTCAGGGATGGAAGTCATCTCATGGGCTTCTTCCACTGTCAGCATCTACAGTAATAACATCATTATTCTGTATCTATGCCCAAGGTGATTCTGGAGCCCTTGTTTCTGCCCTTAGTGCAGAAGTTGTTAGCTCTCCTAAGCCTGAACAGGCTCACTGTGGTAAGGTGACTCTTCTTAGAATGTCCTGTCCTTTTCCTCGTAAGTTTTGCCCCTTCTTGCCCCTTCGATGAACCTCGAGCTTATCCTGTGATCATTTTGAGTGACTGATCACAGGTTTCTTCCAGGAACAGGGATCTATGAAGGCTCGGTTTATGACCAAAAAAACCCCCAAGCTTAGTTACCTGTAACTGGAATTCTTCAGTTATCTGAATATATGCTCTCTAGAGAGTTTTCTCCTCTCTCTTCTCTCTCTGGCTCCACTTCAAAGTGCAGTCTGAGCCAGGGGGCCAGCAGATTGATAAAACATTAATTAGTAACCCTTGGTAGCTGATTTCAGAGCCCTCTCCTGGTTTTTTTGGGACAGTGCAGCCTTTAACAGCAGCACATCTTTTGGCAGGGGGCTGAGCCATGCACCATGATGTCAGACTTAATGCTTTTTGAGGCAGAATATTCAGAAAGTCAAGATATAAGAAACTTTTCTTGGCTTTCTGCTCTTTCTGCTTTGCCATTTAATACATCCCTAAGATGTGATTGCTTCTTGTTTGCTCCATGTGGTCTTTCGTAATTGTAAGAAGGTAATGCTGCCTGTTAGGCTCTTTATATTTCTGTATGAATGTGATTCAGTGATGCTGTTACCACAATTTATAAAGATTGTTTGTGACCCCAAAAATCTTTTTACAAAAGCCTAAATATAAAATTTCAGTTTAACCAGGTTTGCCAGGCAACAGCTTTCATCCATGACTGTTTAGTGGTGACTTCTTGAGATGCCATGACCTCTGATTTTAAAGACACTGCTCATTGTGGTTTCTGTTGCCATGCTGCCCCATTTTTTCCTGCAAAGTGGCTAAACACCAGCATTTCCATCTGCAGTCAGTTCTGTGGATTTACTGCCCCAGGTTTCCAAACACTGACCAGGATTTACTTGGACAGCGATTCTCACAGGGAAATATTTTTATAACCATCCATCCTTTTACAGATGGTTGAGCAGAAGCAAAGGGAGTTAAGGGACTCCAGCTTAGGTCAGTGTAAATCTGGAATTCAGATCCTCAGAAGTCCTGTTCAGCTGTCACAGCTGTCTCAGAAGCTGGCATTACAGACTCACAGACACCAAGGGGGTTTCTGCTGGACACATGTCTTGGCAGGCTGAGTAGCTGCTGTCTGTCTAGAAGGCATGCTCAGACCATGTCTGTCTGTCAGCCCACACAAACATGGCCATGACCTCGGCCTTTTTTTCCAGACAGTCGGGCACGTGGCGTGGTGTGGATGTCACCTCCACCTCGACCTCTACAGGGAAGCGTCCCAAGAACAGAGGGGTCATCCATGTGGCCATTCCCGCTCCAGAGGGGCAGCAGGCCCGACTGCCTCTGGTGGAGCATGTGATTGAACCTCAATTACCCGGCTCCTGAAGGAGTCCTTGAACCACTTAGCTGTAGCATGGAAGAGATGAGCACAGAGCCACAGAATCTCCTCAGTTTGAAGGGGACCCACAAGGATCACTGAGTCCAACTCCTGGCCCTGCACAGGTCACCCCAGTAGTCACACCATGTGCCTGAGATCATTGTCCAAATGCTCCCTGAACTCTCTCTGGCTTGGTGCTGTGACTACTTTCCTGGGGAGCCTGCTCCAGTGCCCAGCCACCCTCTGGGTGAAGAGCATGTTCCTGATATCTGACCTAAAGCTCCCCTGACACCACTTTGTTCCCTTGGGTCATGTCACTGGTCACCAGAAAGCAGAGATTGGTGCCTGCCCCTTTGCTGCCCCTCACAAGGAAGCTGCAGGCCACAGTTCTGTGTCCCTTAAGTCTCTTCTTGGCTGCACTGGATTGGGACTGTTCTTACAAGATTATTATTAAAACCCCAGACCGCACTAATGCCCCCAGACCTGGCAATGGGGTGACAATAAACTGCTATGTATGAGGACAGCACCTTCAGCTCAGGAAGGGTGCTTGGAAGGGTGCTCAGGTACAAGAGGCCTTGTCACATTGTTCTCAGCCAGAAAAGGAGATGAAAATGCATCAGGAGCCAGGCAAGGAGTATCTGCCTGTCACTGTCACCCCCCTGCTCACACAAGCAGGATGTTCCTTCCTCAGCTGGGCTCCCAACCCATAACTGGTGTCTGATAGAGACCACTGCAGTGGTGAGGAGGGAAGGCAGCAGTGCTTTTCCAACAACATTGCTGTTGCTTTTCTGGTTTCAGCCCATTCCCAGGCTCAAGGGAACCAGAGACTCATATGCACATCAGGTTCCCATTATTCTGTGCACAGTTTTCAGGGCAGGATTGTCTTTGTCTCTATTTAAGCATCCAGTAATTAATGCAGCTGTGGAAGTGGAAGTCGGCACTGGGACAAGAGATGGCCTCCCCACTGTCATTATCCTACTTTTCTCTCTTTCCCAGGAGTAACTGCTCTGACAGTAGAAACATTCAGAAATTCCAAGCCTTCTGTTTTGCTCTTCCTCTGAAATGCACATCAGTCCTGCACAAAATATAAGACCAAATAAGATAATGGGGAACAGAGGGTCCCAGGGTCAGAGAGACTCGTCTCTGCTATAAATCTCCTAGTTCTGTGGCACAAGAGGACCACACACTGCTTGGGATGGGGAAGAAATCCTCACTCTGTTCTGTGACAATGGCCTTTTCTGGCTCTTGGCCCTTTCCTAGTAACAGGAAGATGCTCCTTGGGGAAGTGATCACAGTGCCAAGCCTGAAAGAGTTCAAGAAGCATTTGAACTCTTGGGCGCATGGTGTGACTCTTGGGAATGGTCCTGGGCATGGCCAGGAGTTGGACTCAATGATTCCTGTGGATCCCTTCCAGCTCAGCTTATTCTGCGATTCTGTGAATTAAAGCTTCTCCTGAAAGAGGAGGTGTGGGACCTACAATAGGTGAGGGATTGGTGAAGGGAGGAGTCTCCATCCAACCTCGGTGAAGTGTTTGCTTCCCAAATGAGTTGCATCCCTCTCTCCTCCAAAATTCCTTGGCAATTCTATTCTGAAGCTGAATTCCTTTGCTACAAAGGAAGGCTCTGTTCCTAACTGATCACCTTCACTGTAGCTGTGAGCAGCTTGCTCAGCAGGTCAGGCCCGGCACTGTTACGCTCCGTGCTCATTAAGGCCACAGCCTGGATGTAACTGGAGCATTTGAGCCCAGGCAAGCACTGAGCCAGTGCCAGTGCCACACTCAGAGCTGCTCTTTCCATGTGGGTTTTATTCTTTCCAAAAAAAAAAAAATGACCCTTGAAATGAACGACTGTGGGTAAATCTTTGTAGCAGCTGGAACTGAACTGAGATACGGGGTTTGACCTACTGCAGTAAAGTGAACAGTTTGACTTTATGAATAGTTCACAACAGAGATGTATTACTGATTCCACTGAAATGAAAGTGCTTTGGCTGAGCTTTTTATTGCAGGGCGTCATCTGTACTTAGGATGGTTCTGTACGTTACTGATGGAATCAGGCAGGATCTTTGGGTTTGTAATTGGCAGAACCTCAACCTTCAAAGCCACTTTAGTTGTTTTTATCCATTTTCCTTCTCCAGGCTCCTTGAAAATGTCCTGTGTTCTTGGAAATTGTTATGGCAAGCTGGAAGGATTCAGGGTCAATTTTGAAGGCCTCTTACTTTTAAACTTCCAGGTTTTTTTCAAGATATAATCCCACCATTCCCTTGCCCAGGACCAGTGCCCAAAGTAGATCACATAAGAATGTGTTTTACTGTAGTTAGAACTGCTCAACATGAAAGCTTACTAAGGAATACTTACACTAAAAATCGCTCAGACAGTCCTCTTGTATTGCCATTTAGATCTATCATTCTGATTGATCACTGTGTGGTTGGCTAATATTGAGTCTAATTTAACCCTATATGCTCATGCATCCATCTATTCTGTCTATTGTTCCTGACATTCTACAAATTACTTACTCATGCAAATGATGACCTAAGGCAACCTTTTATGATATTCGTGTTTAATTATACAAATGCTTTTTGATAAATAAGATTATACATCCTTCCATATGTTTATTCAGTCCTTGATGAAAGCAAAATTTAATTTTCATGCAGATTTGTTGGAGAGTGTGTTTAATAAGTGCTGAGTTTTATGTAGTCTGCAGATCACTCTGGTTTTGGGTAGCTGACAAAATCAGTAGGCATAGTTTATAGAGACATGTGGGTTTTAATCAGGCCTAATTCAAGCTGCTAATTTTTGAGATTTTGGAACTGAAGTCATTGCCTTTGTGCTCATGCAATAAAGCAAATGTTGTTGTGAAAATAAATGAGATGCTGAATTAACACACTTCAGTGGGCTTTATTTATATTACAAGTTATTGAAAATATTGCCAAATAACTGATAGATTAATATTTTTAGGAGAGGGATGTTCCTGTAAAGCTCACTGGTTCTAAAGAGTAACTTGAGTTTGGCTTGTGTGATTCAGTCAAGGTGAATGCAACTTTTAAGTGTCACCCAAGGCCAGGTTGAATTCATCCAGACAACCTGCATACATGAAGATAATGTGCAGAAGGGAGAAATTGTCAGGACCAGATATAAGTATCTTTGTTCAGATGTCTTTGAAAACACTGCTCTTGTTGATTGCAGCTCCTCCAGGAGTGCTCTTGGCATGGTGTGACACAGACAGTGGTAGGAATTCAGGGTGTGGGGATCAGGTATGAAGAAGACGTGGGAGCACACACTGCCTGAGACATGACTTTTGCTTCTTTTCCCTAATTGTGGCAGTGGAAAATATTCCACCCTTCTGTTAAAAAAAGCACTGGGTGAACACAGGTGCTGACTGGCCATCAAGGGGCATTTTCCAGGAGTGCCATTACGCCGTGTTCCACCCAGTGTCAGTAGAGCTGCAGTAGCCCCTCTGGCTAACAGCAGATGTTTTGTAGGCTTGATTTCTTTGCTGACAGTTTGCTGTTTTGTGTGCAAGGTGTGGTCAGTGAACTCGGTGGGCCGGACGCCGAGCAGCTGGTCCCGCTGCCGGACAGGCCCTGCCCCTCCCGAGGGCCTGGGAGCTCCCCTCTTCAACACCGTGGCGTCCACTGTGGCTGTGGTGAGCATCAGCCCCCCTCTTAAGCCTAACGGGGTGGTCAGTATCTACAGGCTGTTTTCTAATGGTACCAGAGGGACTGATGTGGTGGTGAGTATTGTCAGCACTTTTTCTGTACTTGCACTTGTATTTTCTAGCTTTACCAATTTTGTTATTACAAGCTGCTGCTGTTGGTCACAGACTGCCTTCCTCTCCTGGCCTCCCATAGTTAGCTGCTCTGCAATGTACTGTCCTGTCCGTGAGTTTAAGCTGTCTACTGATTTCACATTACCCATTTATTCCTTCCAGTGCACTTGGCTGTGTCTGTGTCTGATTCAGCCAACTCGTCCCATTGGTGCCTGCATGGCCTTCCTTTTCCATTCCCTCACACCTGCCATGCTGCTGGCTTGGCTCTGCCTCTGCCTCTGGCATCAAGAAGTACCAAGTGCTTCCCTTTGCTTGCTTGACTCTCTTCTTATTTTTTGCTGAACTCTGCTGAATCACATGCTGCCAAATGAGAGCAGATGTTGCCCCTTGTTGGTGTTTTCTACATATTTTTATTTCTTTGGCTTCAAAAAAGCTATACCAACAAATGACTACAGCAGAAAGGTGAAGTGGCAGTTCCTGTGAGCAGTTTCAGAGCAGGGCACTGATTCCTTTGCCAGAGCTGCCAGGTCTCCCTTGCTGAGCTTAGGAAAGTTTTCTAACAGGCTCACCCAGCACAACATCTGTTGAATGCAGAACAGCATCATGTTGGCTCTTGACTGAGATGTTCCTACCAGAGAGCACATTCTCCTGTCTGGGAGTCACCTGACCCACCAGACACTTTGGTGTCATGCTGCCCAGCACAGTTTCTTGGATCCACATTGAGGAAACTGATGAGATATGCATGATTATTTGCTAGCACTTTTATCATGGAACTGTTTTCCACATTAATTTATTTTCTGCTTCAGTGCCACTTATCGCAGAGTCTTCCTTTAATGGCTTTCAGCTTCCCTGTTGCTGAGAATGACATTTGCAGTCGATGTACAGTGGTCACAGCTCAACTAAAGATGTCCTGAGGCCACTGATGGCATAGTCTTTTCCTTTGAAGAGTGTCCTTTAACTTCATAATGGGAGAAAAACACTAAGTTCCTATTACACAACAGCTGCATTAGTGTCAGACTACAGAACATGCAGAATCTTCTGCCCATCTTCTTCTGGGCTTAATTCACCTCCATAACTCTTATTTAGTACTTGTGGTGCTTGAAGCTGTGACACGTTCCCTCTTAATTTTTCCAGCTGTCAGAAGGGACTGCCACCCAGCAGACAATACATGGGCTAAAACCTTTCACCACGTACTCCATTGGTGTGGAGGCCTGCACCTGCTTCAATTGTTGCAGCAAAGGACCCATGGCTGAGTTCACCACGCAGCCAGCTCCGCCCTCAGAGCAGCCTCCGCCGCAGATCCGCACCGTGACCTCCAGGAACGCCTCTTTCCAGTGGAGCGCCCCTCAGTCACCCAACGGCATTGTCACCAGGTAGGAGCTGCCACCAGCTGAACCTGCACACCTTGGCTGGAGCTAGTGCCAGAACAATGTGAGCTGGAATTCCATGGCTGAGGGCACCGAACAGTTGTGGCAGTCACCCTCCTTCCTTGTCATGCTGGTGGTGGCATTCCCTGTAGCCTGAACACCTTCTGGAAAGTTTTTACATACAGTGATTGCTTTTCTCCTGAGCAGGGTACTGGGGAGGATAAAGGTGGAGAGGATGAGCTGTTGTGAGTGGAGATGATTGTCTGACAGCTGTGGTTGTGTAATGAAATAGTTGTGAGTTCAACTGGCAGTGATGAGAGAGCTGCAATCTAGAGTTACTTAGGCAAAAATCCTGACTTGCAGAAGAGGGCAGCAAGGTAACAGGTGTCAACAGTGAGTGTGACTTACCACCACAATTGCCCAGTTACCTGACAGTTAGGACCAAAATCTCCAAGAGAAAAACTGGGATCAGGTCTATTTTCTTCTCCAGCAGCCAGACAGACAGCAGTTAGGACAAAATGTGGGATTGGCTTATATATATATGTCCTTCATCAAAATCTCAACTTTGTTCTCAGTTATGAGCTCCATGTGTACGTGGCATGTCCTCTGAACCTACAGCCAGCAGTGAAGGCTTGCAGTCCTGGCCCAACTGAGGTGAAGTACACAGGGAAAGGACAGAGTGCCAACGTGTCCAACCTGGAGCCTTACACAACTTACAACCTGCGAGTTGTGTCCTACAACTCTGTTGGCAGTAGCGCCTCCGAATGGATCGGATTCACTACAGAAAAGGAGCGTGAGTATGAGAAATGGTTGACTGACCAGTCATTCCTGTTTCTGAGAGCCAAATTACTTCCTCACCTCTGGGAGAGAGGACATCCCCACAAACCTCTTCTTCCCTGTCCCTGGTCACTGTGTCTCTGTGAACATTCATTGAAATTCTGCTCTGGGGCTTAACTGTTCATTCCTTCAAAAATATTTCTTTGCTCATCATCTGATGTCACATCCTCTATCTTGAGAGCCTGGAAACCTTTTATTTTACTGAAAATGGGCAGCAAAGCTGCAGAACATAAAATGTTCAAGTATTACCAGAAGGCTGATGTGTAGTAATAAATATACTGCCATAAATAATCCCTTGGAAAAGTGGAGATCTTGAGAGAGACCTGGTGATTGTTTCAGGAACAATCTTATTGTCCTAATTCATGCCACACTTCTGCTAGGACTCATAAAAGTTTTCTTTGGATACCAGCTGAATGACTGTATGCTTGTGAATACTGAAGTAAGAATTTGTTGCTGTCCAACTACTGCAGGCATTGCTTTAAGGCCATGTGGTGGTATGCATGGAAATTAAACATGCAGGACCTGTGCCTACAGGCAGAATAGATTTTGCCATCAAAACTGAATTTGTAGTAGTCTAACATCAGCTTTTATTAAAAAGATCTATAGTGTTGTAGCCAGAGTCATTCTATAACAGATGAGATGGGCATTTCATCTCAGTCTGTCAGGTCAGGGCAAAGACGATGTTCACTTTTTATCTCGTGTCAGGATTTCAGAATCACCTTTCTAAAAATCCCTTTTGCATCATTTGATAGTTCTGCCAAGTAATTACTCAAAATCTGTAATCTGATACATTCTTAACTGAAAATTTCAGGTGGAACAAGCCCAGGGTTTTTTTTAATGTTACCACTGAAAAAAAAACCTACACCAAAAACAAAGGAAAAACAAAAACCCCAAAAAGACAACCAACCAACCAACAAAACAAACAAAAGAAAGATCCCTTATGTCCAAAGCTGTGTCTTATTAAATTGCAAGTTAAAAGGCTGGAAAATGATTATGAACTTTTAAATGAAGAACATTCATAAGGAACTGGTGAGACACATAGAACAAAAGGATTTGAAAGCAATTTTTAATCTCCCACCCGCTAGGTCCAAAGTCCTCTTCTTTCAGTCTTGCTTTTCTTGCCTTGTTGACCTCTTCACACCAGGTTTCCAGAGTCCCTCTGACTGCCTCCTTCCTTGAGTCTTTCTGACTGCTTCCTCTTGCCTCGAAGGCTTGCTTTAGTGACAGTGGGCAATTAGCAGCAAAGTGCAGCTGGACAAACAGCTTTCTTGTGAACAAAACAGCAAATACGGGGCAGATGGCTTAATGGCATCACTGCAAGAAAGGACCACCTCAAACTTAAATGAAGTTTTTTGTCAGCAAGCTGTTGAGCCCAACTGATGAACTCTTTCTCCCTGAAGTGAGTTCTGGGTTTCTTTTCTGCCTGCCTGCCATCTGTTCTCACTTTTCTGAAACCCCATGTTTTCATGTATGCGCATGTGTTTAAGATGATCTCAGCAATTTCTTGGGGCTTGCAAAAGAACCCTCTTCATAGCAGCTCCCACAGCCCAGCCTGCTGCAGTCAGGCTTGCACAACCTCCTGTGTCCTCTGCCTTAAGCTGGAACTTAATTTATAGGGTTTTAGTATCAGTAAATACACATACACAATGGCAAAGGGAGGGAGTTCAATATTTGATTTCAGGATGTATCTCTGCTTTCTCAGTGCAGCGGCTGGCATGCTACGCAGCTTTTTATTTTCTCCTTGTATCTTCCCTAATCATACACATGGATATGAGAGAGAGGGGGAGTGCATGTGGCAGAGAGCTTGTATTCTGGAGAATCTCTTTCTCTAGGCTGTATAACTAACCAAATCACTTCTAGCCTATTGGCTAGAAATTCACAGAATTCACAGAATTGAGCTCTTTTTCCTTGTTCTGCAGCACCTCGGTACATGGCTCCATTCTCTGTGGTCAGCAATTTATCCACCATCCACATTGACTGGAGCCACACCTTCGTGCTGAACGGGCGCCTGAAGGAGTACGCGCTGACGGAGAGCGGGCAGCGCATCTACAGCGGCTTCGACACCGAGCTCTACTTGCCAAGGACATCTGACAAAAGTCAGTTTCCACAGCTTCATCTCTGGGAGAGTCTGTTGAGTGAAATTAATAGTGTTGTATGCTGAACTTTTGCCGCGGTGCAGGATTTCTTCAGCACGACTAGTTCCCGACACCGACAGCGAGAGTGGGCCGCCCCAAGAAAGCTGTCAAATCTGGGTGCAGCTGTAGGGCACAGCTGCTCTACGGCACAGGTGGACTGCATTGGGGATAGGACTGCACTGAGGGAAGGGACAAGGAACAGGAAGAGGTCTTCTGTATGTTTTCCAAAGGAGTTTGTTCCCTGGAGGGTCAAGGACAGAAAGACACTGACTCAAAGACATACATCAATTTATAAATGGGGGAGGTCCCAGGGGAGGATGCAATCTTTAACCAACTGGGAGAAACTGGGGATGGAACACAAGGTGGGGAATACAATGTTTAAACCAATAGGGGACTACAGGGGAGGAGAATAACTTAAACAAACCAATGGGGTTTCAAAGGATACAACATTGATAGGGAAGTTTCTAGAGAAAGGGGCAGGCTTGGGGAGGGATTGACATTCAATGGGAGGAGGAACAGGAACAAAAGGGCAGGTCTTTGGGGAGATGGACAACTAGGGCAAAACCCAACAATACAGGGGGGAAAGGAACAAATTCATTCCTAATAAAATATGCTACAAAAGAACAAAATAGGAAGGATTATAAAACTGACTACTAGAACTGCATTACATTCAAAAACGCACACTGCAACAATCTTTAAAAAAAAATTCTCTGTTTCAATCCCAAGCTGAGACCAAAGGAGCATACAGCCACTCCAAAAAGTATCTAAGCAAATCCTTGGAAAAAAGTCCATAGACCTAAGCTTTCTCTTAAGCATTACACCTGACTGGGTGAGACTGTTTTGGTTCACAATGACCATCAAGTTTTCCCAAGTCCTGAAGCTCTGCTGCAAATCCATCCTTCAGGGCTACAGTCAGGGAAATGCATAGAAGTCTTCAGTTTCAGGAAAGACTGGAGCTTGAATTTTCATTTGAAATTAAGTCAGTAGGTCTTGGAACCTGCCATGTTTTAGAAATTTGCAGTCTTTAAAATAAAAGGAAATTATCAAAAGGGGCAAAAATGGAGAAGAAAAAGCAGCAAGCAAAATGTTTTCTGTTTTTCTGTTTTGATGACGTTGGAATGTCGTATATCAAAGAATTTTTTATTTTTTGTCTTACTGATTATTGCAATGGTGCTAATGCTTTATTTGTTTTAATTCAAATGTTCTTAATATGTTTGTTTTAGCCATGAATGAAGTATGAGGGATTTAGGACAAAGTGATGAAAAAATTGAAAGTTGCCAGTTACATTTGAAAAGGAAGAATTTAGTAGCAAAAGAGGAACGTAATTTGTAGCAACATCATGGTGATGATTGCTTATGATCTGCCATGATTCATAGTTTAGAATTTCAATACCAATGTGTAAAGAATTGTGAAGCTCTGATATGGGACTCAGGTGTATTATGATGGGTTATGTGCTATTCCTGCCTTGTTTGTTTAGACCTGGCTGTTTGCTGGTAAATAATGGTGAAAAAGCAGCACCTAAATAATTTTTATTTCTGCTGCTGACAGTATTTTCTAATTTTTTTGCTCAGCCTTTTTGTTTCAAGTGACCTGCATCACTGATGAAGGGAGTGCCATGACACCAGTTATCAAGTACAACGCTGGAGAGGGAGTTGGTAAATACATGAAGAAATTTCCTAGCACCTGTTCATTTGATGTGTTTGTGCTTGAAATTTGGTATTAGTGCATGCCAGGCAGGATGGCATCTTACTGCAGGAGCTTCCTTAGTGCCTTGTTTATGAGGTATCTAGGTACTGTGCTTTTTTTGCCATGTATGGATTTCTGTTCTTTACATCACAGAATTATTGAGTCCTTTAGTTTGCAAAGGACCTTTAAGATCATTGAGTCCAACGCCATAGAAACATAAAATGGTTGGGTTGGAACAGACTTTAAAGATCATCTACTTCCAACCCCCTGCCATGCAGGGCAACTTCCACTAGACCTGATTGCTCAAAGCCCCATTCTGCCTGGCCTTGAACACCACCAGGGGTCGGACAATTCTCATGGTTAGCTTCAGATCCTTTCCTTAGATATGTAATATTCTTTCTTTTATTTTTACCTATATATTGCTCCAAAATGTTGTGCTTTTTTCTGCTAAGTTTCTTGTTTGAGCTATTTCTAACTGAATTAATTAAATGGTTTCATTAAGTTATTTTTTATGTGGCATCTTGTTCAGCCTTTTAAAATAAATCTGCCTTATATTTGCAATTTGTCTTTACTCCGCATTTCCCTTATATCCCTTTTCATGCTTTCACTCCATTGTCCTGCAGAATTTCAGGCAAGGCTGCCTTAAAGGCATTATAAAGTGTTCCCAGTTGCTCTACATCCACCACCTTCCACCCTCCGCCCCTTTGTTCTTTTGATTGCTGCTTTTACCCAGAGTCTATTGAAAACTTGAATGGCACCGTGGGCAACTTGCAGAGGAGGCTTGCAAGCAAAGGTGTTGAAAATTCCTTGGCCAAGAGTTTGGTTGTACATGTCGGATTCCAAATAACCAGGAAATACTGTCACTGAGATTTCTTACACTTTTGTTGTGTATAAGCAAAGCCAACCGACTTGCTTGTTTTCTAGCAGGTGGGGGAAAGAAATGGTGAAATGTTTCATGTTGCTTGCTTGTGTATTAATGTATTAAAGCCTTCCTCCGTCTCTTTTGTTAACTGCACAGTTGTTCCGGAGAGAATGTCCTCTATCTGTACCGCTCTGAAATTACTGTAGTAATTTCCACTCTTCAAGGTTACTTGGAGAACCCTTTTTTCCTCACATTCCACCACCACCACCTCCTTTCGGAAGAGCTGCTGATGCAGTGGTGATTTCCAGCCTAAGCAGCAATGCCAGAGCTTTAAGCAGGGTCTCTTGAGGGTAGTAAGTTTTTTATTGCAGCCCGCTAGCATATTGAACCATTATGCCACCTTGAACATAAGTGCAAATAAGCACATGACGACAAAATTACTTAAATTTCTGCCTAATTTATTAGCGAGGAAAGGGATGGCATATTGTTAAATGCTTCTTGAAATAATTGTCCCTTTCTCCCCTAATCCCTCTTTTTACAGGTCTGATCTTGACAACACCTGGAGAGAAGGACAAAGCAGAGTCCAAACGTGCAAAATTCTACAACGAGTTGTGGTTTGCAGTGCTGATGGTAGTTCTAGGCTTGATTCTCTTGGCGATTCTTCTCTCCTTAATTCTTCAGAGGAAGGTTCACAAGCAACCCTATGCACGAGACAGGCCTCCTTTAGTTCCACTCCAGAAAAGAACATCACCAATGAGTGTGTATTCATCCGGTGAAACCCATCCGGTATGTTTGGAAAAATGCAACCAGTGTGTATCCACGATACCTGCCCTGTCAAACAACACACAGACTTTTTCTTCCTCCTTCCAACAGTTTGTTGCACACTTGGTTACCAAATGGAGGCTGTTTGGTGTAGGGAAAGGACTGTCTGGTCCCATGTGGGCCATATCTGTGGGGGCACAGAGAGCGAGGTTACAAGAGCTTAGTCCAAACAGAGCCCTGGGATGCCTGGTCTGCAGGCTCTGAAATGCTTCTGATGCCTAAGACAAACTTTGGATCTGGAGTCACAGAAAATGCAAAGCCATTGCTGTCACCTCATGTTAGCTGACATCTGCAGTAGAGCTGAGAAGTCTTTGGCATGCTGTGAGAAGGTAGATGATAAAATGTGCTTTTCAGGGGAACCTTTCATGTGTGCCCAGCTGCCTGCTGTGGATGGCTAACCAGGATCAATCTGACAGTCTTTGTCAGGTATCCAGGAGATGTGCCTGCAAAGAACAAGACTTAGGGAGAGGCTTTATATCTTGCCAGTATCCATCTACCACCCAGCTGGACGGCTCTAGGACAAGCTGCATGCCAGGAAGGTTTGGAGTAATCAGGGAAAAAGCTAGGGAACTTCACAAAATGCACATGTGCGTTTGTGCGTGTGGACCCACAGTGGGACCATCAGAGCGGTGGGAGCAGGGCTGCTGGGAAGTGATAAAGAGGAAGGCTTTTTTCATCCTGAGAAGTTATAACTCTGAAAAAGAATACATAAAAAACATGTTCCGTCATGTAGCAGAGTAGTAGCGCTATCCTACCCCTTGAGAAAGCAAAACAAAAGGAATATGGCAGTTGTTATGGGATTGAGAATGGGAGCAGCCATGCCTTCCATTTTCATGCTTCTTCCAGGCACAGGCCGTGAGGTGATTCTTCCTGTCACTTCTCAGCTTCTTTTTCCTGTGAGCGCTATCAAGCAGCATAGTGACTCCTGCATCCTTCACGCATTCTGTTTCTTCTTGTCTCAGTGCCAAGACACTGCATCTGTGCCTCAACCAAGAAGCTCTTGGAAACAATGGGATTTCCAGTGTGCCCCTTCTCCTGGCAAAGGCTAAGAGCATAAGAAACTTTTTTTTCTTGGTCTCATGGTTTTGATTCCTTTTCCTCTACAGTCTGTCGTCTTGTGTTATTCCTCTTGACTTTAAAACGTCTTTGCTGTTGGCATGCCTGCACAATTTCTTTTCATGTTCCTGCTTTTTCTTTTCTTTTCTTTTTCTTTTTCTTTTTTTTTACTTTTTTTTTCTTTTTCTTCTTCCAGCAGCTCATGGACTTGATAGAAAGGAAGATTTTTAGTGCAGCAATTGAAGGACTGATCTGAGAAGTTAGGACAGAGCTACTAAGGAGCAGCAAAATTGCTTGTTTTACAATTGTTAGTGAGGTTGTGGCAAGCAGTGCTGGCTGCACACACAGTACTTGACCACTTGAAAATTAAATAGTGCCTGGTCTTTGCCAGCTCCCCTACTCCCCCACATCCTGCTGCACTGCTCTCCCTCACAGAGCTGCAGCTAAGTCACACCCTCTGTCAGGTACACCTGCACTGCAGCTTGCCCTGCCCTAATGCTTTTCCTCCCTCTCTTTAATCTCAGTTTGAAACTATTGCTGACACGTCCGATTCATCAAGCAGCGTCACTCTCAAAAGATACACGATGCACCTTGAGGTACAGTCCTCAGCTTGCAGAGTGGCCACACGTGTGGTGTGTCAGATGACCCAAGCATGCACAAAGGCATCTGACACTGCGTGTTTCTCCTGGCGGGTTATGATTTTTCCCCTGGTTATGAAAAGATCTGCAAACATCCTCTTGCTGTGCAAGTCTAGGCTATCATTCTGGTAATCAAAAATCTTTGGACTTCTGCTTGTTGGTACTTTAAAAAAAATTAGGAAGAAGAAAAGAGAAAAAATGGGGAAAATTTTGGTTTATCATTGGTGGGGTTTTTGTTTGTTTGTTTCTAATTATATGATCGTTCTACAGGAGGGAAAAGTCTGGGCTTTTTTCTTCTGTTTATAACTGCATGATTTTGAGGCACGGTTTTCTCTGTTCTCTTCCACTCCTGCTTTGGTTTTGTTCGGCTAAATTATTTAAAACCATGCCCTTAATTTTTTTTATTTATTACTTTGTGTCTACCTCACAGGGACTGGCAGATACAAAAATCCCAGGGGCTGGTTCTCCCACGAGCAGCCGCAGTTTCCGTCTGGCCGCTGGGGGGAGGAGGCCGAGTCAGGGCCAGCTGAGCCGCCCGTACTCCCCCGCCTCTCTGCATCGCAGTGTCAGCCAGCTGCTCAACCTCTATGACAAGAAGACTTTTGATGAATCACCTTGGGATGCCATCCTGCACAACCATCGCACTCCTGGCCGTGGCTTGGTAAGGGCTCCTGCTCCCCTGGGATGCTGCTGGCGTCACCTGCTAGAGATTTGTCTGTTCTGTTGGAGTCATGAGACAGTCTAAATGTCATGACTTCCTGGAGATACGGCCAAAAGGCCTAGAAGGACATGGCCATAGCTTAGATCCTCAAAATTCTTCAAGTCGACTGTGCTCTTCTAGAGTTGCAGGTGATCACACACTGCTCTTGCGGGATACAAGTGATCCATGTGCATCTCTGTGGTTTCCATTGAACCATTGACTGCATGATTACCAAGGAAATGCACCTCAAAGGATTCCCTTCTATTTGGTGCTTTTTCCTTTCCATGCAATTCAGCAAAGGTACAAGTCTGAGGTGGGATGTCTTGGCATCCTATGCACATGTAGAGCCAGAGGCAAGAGCTTGTGTTCTATTGACTCCTGTTCTGTTAACTGGGACTCAGGTGCTGATGAGATCTGCTCTCTGTTCTCTGCTCAGTCACCATGCAGAGATTTTGTGAATGCTCAGATCTCCTGGCATGTGTGACAAATTGATTCAAACTCTGCCCACATGGGACTAGAATAAGGTTGGGGGGCAGGCAAAGTATTTCTCTTTTAATATAGGACAGAACTAGACAGTGTCATCAACAGGGATCTGAACACACAGATACAAGGCATGATTTTAAAGCCAAGGACAGTGATGACCTCCCTTCCTCTTTGTCACCAGGAAACTGGCTTTTTAACTTCCAACCTTCCTTTCCCTTCCAACCAAATGCATGAGAAGGGCTTCAGTGGTCAGTGAGACATGAATTTGCTTCCTAAAAGATATGAAAATTAAGGTTCCTAAAAAGAACACAGAATGAAGGACCTATGAGGTAGTAACAAAATTAGATGGTTAGTGAGTGCAAGTTAGTGAGTGGATGTGGTCTAAAATGCAAATGAACTGGAGGACAGTCTGGCACATAAATCTAAGTAGCTTCCTCAGACTTTTACCTTCAGTACACCAAACAGCTGGAAGGGCTGGAACATACAGGCTTACCACAGAGTAGGGGTGTTGGTTAGGGGTTGGTTAGGAGGGGTGTTCCATCACTGTCAAACCCACTTCGACCCCAAGAGCAGCACCAAGGAGGCCAACAGGGTAGTGATAACTCTAGGCAAAACCCCTCTAGGTACAGCTTAACCTCCAGCCTGCACTGGAGCTCTGCAGCTCATGGACTTGCCAATTCATGAGCCTTGCCATTTTCTCAGAGCTATCAAATCCTTGTGATTTAATTCCCTGGGGACTAGCAATTCACCCAGGGTGCCCCTTCCTGTGATCTCATTAGCCAAAAGAACAGCTTCCTGCTGCTCAGAGGTAGCTCTTGCTCTAGCCACTTATCTTAGTTTAGGTTGCAAACCCTCCTATGTGCACGTTAGAATGAGTTTAAAAATACTCCAGTGAGTTTCAGGAGTGGCAAAAGCCAGAAAACAAAAATTTTCATTTCCTTTTGGAGGCAGACAACCCTCACGGCATGAGCTCAGCTGCTTTATCAAGTCAGCAGCTCCTCTGTCCATCAACCTCACATTAGAGGTGTACAGAACAAATACAAAAAATGTATTTGTTTTGGTTTAGGGTAAATTCAAGAGAAAAATTTTAAAGGGGGTTTTTTAGAAAGTAGATTTAGGTTTTTGGTTTTTTTAAATTAGTTTGGGAAAAGATATTTTGGAGAAAAGTGGAAAAATTGCTTATTTAATAGTAAAGTATTTATTAGTATAAAAAATTAATAATAAATTTTTTTGTTGCTTTAAAAGAGATTATAAATTTTGAAAGTTTTTTGTGGGTTGTAGTTTGGTTTATTTAGTTTTTTATTTGTTTTTTTGGTGTTGGAAATGTTTTAGTTTAGGTTTGGCTTGGTGAGTTGGTGTTTTTTTGGGGTGTTTAGTTTAGAGTAGGTTTAAATAGTTTTAAGAAAAGGAAAAAATATAGTTTAGGGAATTTTTTTGTTTTAGTAAAGGAGAGTTTTGTTTTGTTATTTGCACTGTAGATAATATAATTTAGGAGTTGGAATGTGGAGGAGTGAGTGCAGTTTTTGAAAATAAATTGCGTGGGGTATTTGGTTTGGTTTCTTTGTTTTTAGAATTAGTTTAAAAGATGTAAAATTTATTTTTGGGTTAAATAGATGAATGGGGTATGATTTAATATTCTAAAGTTATTTTAGGAGATTTTGTTTTTATTTTTATACTGTTAATTATTAAAATTAATATATTTAATTAAAATATATATTATATATACTATATAGAATATTTAGCTATATATTGATATTGGTAGTAATACTTAGTAAATAGTGATATTTATATATAGTTTTTACTTAATAATTAGATTTTTTTGGGGATGCATATGTTGTTCAATTTTTTTGTCTTAGTTATTATGTGTAATTTGGGTTTTGAGTAAAGATAATTTTATGAATGGCTCTGTTTGTATTTGAGGTAGAATTGATTTAAACTTTTTTTAAAATAAATTTTTGATATGCGTTATTGGGATTTAGTTTTTGTTTATTGTATATACGGGTTTAGATTGGGTAGGGTTTGGTTGGTGGAATTTTGAGCGTTAATTAATTAGGTGGTTTTTGTTAATATTTTAAAATTTTAAAAGATTTTTTATTTATTGTTTTTAAGGTTGTTTTTAATAGTTTATTGTATATTTTAAATTTTGTTTGTAGTTGGTATATGGTAGGGGTTATGGTATATTTATTTAATGTCATGATTTTTAGTTTAGATGTTAATATGATTGGTTTTGAAATCAGTTTTGTTGTTTGATTCAATTATTTGAGGGGTATTATATTTTTAAAGGACTTATTTTTAATGTTTAGGGTGGTGTTATGGGCTGCAGTGTGAGGTATAGGGTAGGGTTTTAGTTATTTTGTGGTGGTTTTGATTATTGGGAGTATATAGAGTTTATTGTGGGATGTTTGGGGAAGTGTGATGTGGTTACTTTATAAGGTTTTTTATGTTTATATTTGGATTATTGTATATATTACAGAGATTTTAATTGTTTGGTTTGTTTGGTGGTAGAATATGTTTTATAGTTATAGATAATTTGAGCAATATTGTTTATGTTAAATTTATTTTTTGGTTTTATATTTAATTATAGGAGGTATTTTTTGAGGATTTGAGGTATTATGGGTTTATTGAGTTAATAATTTTTTTGTGTTGTTAATTTAAGTTTTTGATTTTTTTAAATTTGTTTTGGTGTTTTTATTAGTTTGATTTTTAGGGATATGGGTATTTATATGGTGGACTTTTATAGATAGTTTTTTATTTTAGTAGTGATTTTTTTTATTTTTTAGTAATTAAAATTGGGGTTTTTTCATGTTAATTAGGTTTTTTTGTTATTTTTATCAAGTATTGCTTATTAGTTATGAATTAATGTAGAGGTAGAGTTTTGGGGTTTTTTTAATAATATTTAAGATTAATTGAAAGATTTTGAGTTTAGTAAGTTGGTTTGATTTTATTTTTTTAGTAGTTTTTGTAATTTGTTGTGTGGGGTTTTATATAGTTTTATTTTTATAATGTGATAAGAATTTTGTTTTATTTTTATAATGTAATAAAATTATTATATCAATAAGAATCCATTATCTTTATAATGTGATAGGAATTATTTGCACTCTTTTAGTAAAAAGAGTGCAATGTGATTTTTTTTGTTGATGGTTGGTTGTATGGTGGAGTTTTTTTAGTTTGTGTTATTTCTTTGGAATTTTTTTTTTTGTTTATGAGAATAAAGTTTTTATATTTAGGTTAATTTGTAATTATTTTTAAAAGCTTAGGGTGATTTAGTATTTTAATATGGGTGTGTTGTGTGATGAGTGTAATTTATTTGTTTTATGTGGTGTTGGTATACTGGGTAGAGGGAATTTTTGTTTTGAATATTTATTTTAGTATTGGCAGTTGGAGTATTAGGAGGAGTTGTATTTTGATGTTGATTATTTTTGAGGTGGTTTGGATTTTTTTATAGGTTGTTAATTTTTTTTTTTTCTTGGAGTGTACTTGGTTTTACATTTTTTGTAATTTTGGTTTTAGAATTTTAATGGTTGTTTTTGAGTTTTATTAGGTATTTTTGTTAAAGGTTTTAGGATAGATTCTGGGTTTTGGTTGTAAAGTAGAGCATGTTTTTTATATTTGGTTTTGATTTGACTGGGTTAAGGGTTATTGTATGAGCAATTTTTTGTTTGATTTGGGTAAAGGTTTGTTGTTGTTTAGGGTTTAATTGGAAAGTAGGTTTTTTGTGGGTGGTTAGGTAGAGAGGGTTTATAATTTGGTTATATTTAGGAATATGTATTTTCTAAAACTATATCTGTTTAGGAAAGTTTGTGGGTTGTTTTTATTGGTTGGTGGAGCTGTGAGTTTGTTGACGTTGGTGGGAATTTGATGTTGTTTATTTTGTTATTTTTAAGAATTTGATTTTTTAAAGTTTTTAAATGTTTATTTTTTGATGGTGAAATTGGTGTTTTTTGGAGAACCTGGATAATTTTTTAAATATTTTTGTTGTTGTGTTTTTTTATATGATGTTATTGATGTATTGATGCTTTGGAGTTTTAATTTTTTTTGTGTAGTTTGGATTTGTTTATGATAGATGGTGGGATTGTGTTTTTATTTTTGAGGTAGTTAGTTTTAGGTGTATTGTATATTTTTCATTGTAAAAATTGTGTGTTAGGGATAAAATTTGAGTTATTTTTGGATAAGAGACTAAATTTAGGGATTAGAAAGGTATTAAAAATTCTTGAAAGTTTAGGGATTACAAATATATGAAGGGTTTTTTTTGAGAGATTATGATTTTAAGTAATATAGTTATTGATTGCTTTATATTATTATAGAGTAAGTTTAATTAAAATGTAGTTAGTATAAGGTTTTTTTTTTGGATTATGTGTTGAGTGTTAAAAAATGTATTGGCAATATATTACTTTGTTATTTTGGATTTTAATTTGGAGTTTTAGTATGTTTGGTAGGGTAGTGCTTAGTGGTGGAGTTACTTTATTTAAGGTATGGTAGTCTACAGGTAAGTTTTAATTTTTAGATTTGTATACAGGCTAAAGTGTGTTGAAGGGTGAGTGGGTTTCATTGATTTTTTTTTTTTTTTTTGCTTTTAGTTTATGGATTATTTTGTGGATGGGGATTATGGCAGTTTGAGCTGTTTTGTACTGTTGGCAGTGCAACTGGTATTTGTTGTTTTTTTATTTTTAGGAGTTTTATTGTAGATGGGTTTTTTGATAGTTTAGGTAAGGTATTTTAATTGCTTAATGCTCTTTGTTTTTATAGCCCTATCTCAAACACTTACTTGAGGTTTTTTTGGGCTTTTGAAATACTTACTTTGGAGGAAGTCTTTGCCTAAAATGCATGGGGCTTCTGGGCTAGTTACAGTAGGGTGTTTCTTTTATTCATTTTCAGTTAGGGTTGTGTCAGTACATTGCTTTACATTGCCCTGAACAAACCCAGGACTCTGCTCCTGTGTTGCTCAGCTACTCTCTTGCAAAAAAACCTCCTGCAATGTTTTTGAGTCAGTTCTTTCTCTTTATTACACGCAGTAGTTTAGGAATAGTGGTTTCAAAGTTTGGTTCACCCTTTTGTCCAGCCTGCAAATCAATCTAGTGAGTGGCTGTAGTGGCCCAGGACACAACCTGCAGTAACACTGCTAGTGCCCTCCTTATGATATGGAAATGGTTTATTTCTCTCCTGCTTTCAACTTTCTCCTAATGCAGGAGTGCAAGTGGAAAGTCAGACACTCCCTTGGAGGCTTGAAGAACAGAATTTTACCCAGATCATGTGTGATGGGGTTGTTACACAAAACAAAAATGTAAATGTGTTTTTTCTTTTCATGGCTCCAAGTTCCCCAGTACACTGTAACAAACACTATATTATTGACCATTTGTCAGATATATAGAGTAATTGAAGGCATTGATTGTGGGGGTTTTTTTAACTTACTGCTTATTGTGAAAATCTAATTGTCTTGGATTCAGGTGCTTGAATGGTTTAGGCTCTTATCTCATCCTGGGAGGAAAGGTAAGACATTAGAAAGCACTTATTTATCTATTTTAGAACCAGTTTTAGTGGTTAGGAAGAAAGAGAAATGAGAAAATCACCTTTAGTCTGATGCTGATATGCTTCTTTTTTCTCTTCCTTACAGTATGTAGATGAAGAAGATCTTGTCAATGTCATCAAAGGCTTCAGCACCGTCACCAAAGAGCACACCACATTCACTGACACCCACCTCTAAAGAACAAAACCAGCTTTTCTAGAAAATGGAAGTGGGTAACTTGCCAAAAGCAGCCTGCATGGCCTTTGCAGGCAGGGATAGGGCTGCTGTTTCCCCACCCCTTGCTCTGGAGTTAATAGATAAAACTGGTTTTTGGGAGGGGATTGGGGAGGGAGGGTAAGTTGGCCTTTTTTTCAACATCCCTTTCACTGTATAGTAAAAACTGTGTGCTAGCACTGACACCTCAGAAAGGTAAGAGAATAGATTAACAATCCCTCAGTCATACAGTAGTAGAAGACTGTGAAGGTAGAGGCTCCCATCTTTGTCTCTCATCCAGCTTTCCAGGCTGAGGGGGGTTGTAGGGGCAGGGGAGGGAGGGAGGGGGGCAGGGCAGCATGTTTGGTAAGGAAGTCTTTTACATGTCCAAAAACCAGCATGTGGCTAAAAGGGGCCTGCATGGCCGGCTGTCCATGTTTTCTCCTGGCCTGACAGAGCTCCACCACAAAACTGTGTTCATGCGCAGGTGAATAAACAGCACTGAAGGAATTCTTAAGAAGTTGTTGTAGCCTTTGTGTTCTCTCACTCCCTCTTCCCCTCCCTCTCAGCTCAAGTTAAAAAACCTAACAAAACAGGTCATTAATAAATGCTGAACTCCAAGCACGCTTTTTCACTTGCTGTCACATCCTTCCTTTCTGCTTATGTATTACTAATCCACAGGCAATAAAACTTGTTCACCATCCACAGTAAACTAGGTGCAAACAGCAAGCAGCCAGTGTGACACAGGTATGAAATACCATGTCAAGGCACTTGTAATTGAGAATTATTACACCATGACAGTAAACCTACTCCCATATTCATCTCTGTCCTTTTTCCAGAGAAAGTGACAAAGAAGCCCTCAAGAGACTGCCAGCTGTATGTATTCTGCCAAGCATATTTTTATGCATTCTCTCAGTCACAATCAGCAAAATCCATCATCTTATACCACACATTTTCAGAAAGTACAAGCAACACTCCTCTGGCAATTTATTTAGACTAAGAGGCAAAATCATATGCTTTTTGGATAGCTTTCTTCTTAACCTGCACAAAACATTTCAGATATCAGACAGCAGCATGAAGAGCAAGGATCCCATTCATTAAACAAGACTACAGAGGCAGCTCTGTGAATTAGGCAAAATCCACCCAAGACAGCAGCAGTGCTGTAGAACAATGTGCAGCTGCATCTAAAGGGTGTCCTCTGCTCAGCCACCAAGTTTTCCTTTAGCACTGTCCCTTTCCCCAAAACAGAAATAATGACAACATATCACATGCCTGACCACATTTACGCAAGAATGCACAACAATACTTTGGACCAAGTACCGTACTACATTTTGGAGCATTACATAAAGCCACACATTGATGTGGACAACCCTTCAAAGCTTTGGCAGCAGCTAGGAACTTTCTCATAATCTTACAAGTTTTATTCTGAATAGAATAAAACAGAATATTTATATGAGAACAAAATCCCACTCAAGAAACAGCCCACACCATGTAACATCATGCCTGCTACCAGCCAGAGGGCACCTGCACCTTGTTTTTGCCACCAGACACATTTTCACAAGCCATAGTCTTGGCAGGATGAGTCATTCTTCCGGTGTCGTGGTGAAGCAGCTGTTTTTGTAGGTGATGGAGAAGCTGCACCAGGTAACTCAGGCCCACCTTCAGCAAGGACTGGTGCCGAGGCCAGGAGAGGCACTTTCTTTCTTCCCAGGAAACCAGCTCCTTCAAATCCCATTTTCTTTTTGCTTTCTGCTTTGGTTTCATTCTCTTCTTCTGGTCCTCTTCTTTTGAGATCCAGAGAATTCTCTGGCAGGCGGTGAACCTCTGTACTGCAACACCCACCTGCATCTGTCGCGCCTGTGCCTCGCACTTCAAGTGTTGTTGATTGGACTGCCTTCCTCTCAGCTGCACTGCCCTCAGCTGTTGCCTTCCTGGCCTCTGTCTGGCTTGAATTCCCATTTGCAGCAGCTGCCTTTTCCGTTGGGCTTTTGCTGGATAAGTTAAAAGCCTGGAAGTCCCGGTAGCTGTGAAAGCTCTCTGTCCGCCTTGCTCTTGCCAAGAGGGGGCTTTCTCTGTATGGCCGCACAGAACCATACGTGGCCGTTTCGTGGATTGTTTCATGGTGCTGCAATTGGAGGCTTCAGAAAATACAAGAGCAGATGTTAGGCTGCAGCCAGTTCTTCTGTACACCATTGCTCCCACCTACTGCAATTAGCACTACAATAGCAATACACTCATCACAGCCACCACACAAAGGCTTCCAGATCACTTCAGACTCTCAGAGGATACTTAGGTCTGCACAGATACAAACCAGTAGAAATCAAGGAGTATGTGTGTGTAGTTTAAGCCACTTAAGGCATGAATTCAGAGGCTTAGCTACAGCCTTCAATTCACCAAACCTGTTTGCCTACTTGAAAAGCAAAACCTTTGGTGTCTGCAGCTGGTACCACCCTTGGTGACTTACCTGGAATTAGACTCCCGAAGCCGGTTTGGCTGAACAACTGAGGTGGCAGGACTGATGTTGGGTGTGGCACAGCGAGATGTACTCAAGTCACACTGGTCAAGCAGCTTGAGCAGCTCTTCCTCTGTTGGGCCACCAACATCTGCAAGAGAGAGGACTCTTAGAGGCCAAGTCCTTTTACTGCAGTCAGGCACATCTGAGGACACGAAAAAGAACCACAGCACAGTCCTGGCCTAACACAACCTACCTTTGTCTTCACTCTTATTAACCATGTCCATAGCTGTGGTCAGGTCCCACATCTGGATGCTGCCATTGGAATGTCCAGTGAAGAGGTAGCGGCGTGGCCGGGAGCCCATCCTGCTGGATCCTTCACATTCTCGCACAGTAAATGACGAGATGGTAGTGCAGTCAACTGCCTGGATCTCACAGATCCTGCAGGAAGAGAAATCCCACGTTACCTGCACCTGGCAGAGTTTGGCCCCTGAAGTCAGTACTGGTTCATTCATTTTCTGAGAAGGCACCAAACTTGCCATCAGAAAAAGAGCTTTTCTCCAGATGAAATTCCTTCCCCTGCATGACTGGCACACTGCTCAGCTGCAGACAATCCCTTCCCACCCCCAGTCCATCTGCACTCTAACTGATTGTTTATTAGGCAGCCCCCACATATTCTATGTCCGTTTGCTATTTGCAATGATAAGAAAGCTAAGGCTCTCACAACAATGACAGAAACCAATCCTTTCACATGCTAGACACTCTAGGAAACTAACCCGCAGAAACAGCCCATTTAACCACAAAAGTTATACAAAAAAGATATACAAAAAATTCCAAAGATGATATAGCTATAATGTAGATGTTATCTATAAAGATAACTTTTGTCATATCGCAATTGCAATTTCACTTGTCATGGCAGACCTCCATTGCTTTTTTCCCCTTTATTTTGGAAGCTTATGAGGAGTGATAAGAAGAAAAGGACTCCCAAAACTAAGCTGCTCATGCTCTGGGTAATTTGTTTTACTGGCACTTTGTAGTGAACTTTTCACCCAAGCAGTGCCAAAATAAGTCATAGTGTTGAGGCATTAATGTTTTCATCCAGATTCAAAGTTATTAGGCAAGAGTTGCAAAAATGAAGCATAGAACTGAGATGCATTGTCTTTTCTGATCTCTTGTCATCTTCCTAGCCTAAGAGGAACAAAAGCAGCTGGGGATTTGACAACATGTTTTTTACTATGTTGGCAGCAATGTTAGTAGAATATTATGAAGTCAAGCCTAAGAAAATAATTGAATAGATGACCTACAAAACAGTACCTCCATTTTAAAGGTTCTAATATCTTCAAGGCCAAGTGCAAAGAAAGAGAAACCCATTTGTGAGCAGCATAATCCCTGCCACCAACAACTTCAGCATTGGTTTTGAAATTAAATGTTAAATGGTACCATGGTTGAGAGTCACATATTCTGTAGAAGCACAGAAATGTTTGTTTTTTGAGCTCCATCATGAAGAGAGTCTCTCATATCAGACTTCTCAAAAAGCCTTTGAGGTTATAGTAATTGTTAGGTAACAGTTCTGTTACTGGCACACAGAGTTCAGTCAGAGCTGTCAAGCATAGTAGAAGGCTGTTATGTGCAACTGCATGCACTCAGCATGGAGCAGGGAGACATCACCACCCAAACAGCCCTAGTCCTGCCTCTTTCTCACTTAAAACATGGATGTACCTTTTCCCAGTTGAAGACAGCCTTACAAACAGCTTATTTGTAATGGGAACAACTTTCTGGATAAACACCTGTTGATCATCACGTTCACCAAAAGGTCCTAGAAGAAAAAAAGGAAAGATTACTTGTTTGTTTCAATCCTCTCAACTTTCCCCCCAAACAGTTCTGAAGACCCAGACTCATATGATTATGACCACTGCAATTTTAAAGTATCAGGAGCAGGAAGCCAAAGATGACCAGTAGCTAGCAAAAGCCATCCAATGGTTAGCAGTCTCTACAGATCCAAATCAGTTTTTGTTGTTCTAAGGGACACACATTCTTAAGTTTGTTGTGTGTTCCTGGAGGAATTACTATGTCAGCACAAACCCTACGTTAGGTCTCTATAATAACAGTAAGTAATTCGTTATTTTGCAGCTCCTACATGTCTAAAGGCTTAATCAGATTTCTTGCAACTGACCCCAGCCTGTGTTCACAGGGCACCCTATTCATCAAAGGTTCATTTGCAAGGCTCAGACCACCAAGGAATCTAAACTACCTGTCTACCCATATTTACCAACACACATTCCTTCATACCTTGCTACAGCAATGTGCTAGCACCCTTTGCTTCTGCAGTTGCAAGGCTTCAGTGAACTTTGTCACCACTTCAAAGTCATTTAAGAATTTTTTCCATGCTTTGTTTAACTCCAGCTGAACAGTGAACTAGAATTTGCAGTAGACCAAATGTTTGCTATGCTCATCTGCTTAATACAGTCTCCTGTGCTTTCTCTCATTCTCTAGTTAAATCAGAATTGAAATGTTACATCAGTTTGTTCAAGGGAGAAGTATAGTATCTGTGTTCTGAACACTTTTTTGTCTCTTTTTCTGTCATTCAGAGTAAGTCCTTTAAGTGTACTCACTCTCTACAGCCTAAATAATAACCCAAGTGAATCTTACAGATCCTTGCCATCGTTTCAAAGGGAGAGCAGTGCATAAGAGCTCACACCCATCATCTTGCATGTTATAGGGCTGAAGGTCTGTTAAACCATTATAAGACTAGTGAAGGTACAGGCACAGCACAAACCAGAGACATCCTACCAATGTCATTTCCAGAGCAGTAACTGCCATGACTCTCTGCTTCCTCCAGGGATAAGATTTTGAATGATGCAAGAGGGGTTGAGCCTGGCTGAGTTGAAATCATACCCCGGAACCGAGTCACAGTCCATGTCCGGACATGGTTGTTATCAGCACAAACTAGAAAGGAAAAGATGTGCATTTACAAGGGATGACAAAACATTTAGATAAACTTCTCTAATGATCATCTCTATGATAGTTTTTCCAAGACTGAGCCATCATCAATTTAGTCAATGTGAGGTCACACAGCATCTCCAGACAATTTTCTAACAGTCTACAAATTCTTGCTGATGTCCTATTTTCTAATAGTTTTGTTTCTTCACTCAGAAATTCAAAAAACTGAGATAGGTGCAACACCAAACTAAGGTCTGGTCTAGCAGCCATAGCCTACAGCCCCTCTCAATCCCCTGTGTGCAGATGCTATGACAAGATGTCATGAGAGCAGCCTGGCAGCAGAACCCTCCTCACACAACAGCCCTATTCCATTGAATTCATTCATTAACTCAGTTTTGTATATAGAGATGTGCCCTCTCCTGGTACTGAGGATTTAGCAGCAACTTTCAGGGGAACAGATGACCTCTGGGCTGTTTATTTGCAGTATAATTGGATAACATGTTTCTGTTCCTTTTTTTTAAATAACGGGATAGCAGCAGGATGTAAACCAGTTCTCTGCCATGGCCTGGCCGCTGGATTCCAGATGAAATAGGTTTTTACAGAGGAAGGAGTGACTGCATCTTCTCTGCAAGTAAGACACGTTCCTAAGCATAAGACCAGGACAAGAAGAATAGCACAACAGACACTGGGAGACTGCAGAGAAAAGAGACAGAGACAGCCCTTTGAAGTCACAGGAAGGCTTTTTCTAGGGCCAGGAGGAGATGGTGCACATTTTGCTGCAGCCCAGAAGGCTCCTTAAAGGCTGTTAAAAGAAAACTAATGCTGAAGGACCTGCACACGGCAATAAAAGTTGACATAGATACATTTGTTTACAAGCCCTTTTATTTCTACAAATGACAACCTTGGAATAAGACACAAATGAAAGAGTGAGTTGTTCTAGTATGTGGTCAAATAAAACTTGAGCCTTTCAACTGCTAAAGGCTTTGAAGGAAGCTTACTTTAAGAAAGAGGATCCAAGCAAATCTAGCCCTTCCCTTATCCCCAGATCTGTCCAATTCATTTCCATTACATGTGGGAATCACGCAAGTTATAGAGCACAGCATACAAATACTGCATTGCTCAGGAGGAGGGGAGAACCACCAATACCCATCTGTGCACGCCTTACCTGACACGAGGTGTTTCTCTGAGAGCATAATCTTTGTGACAGGGCTTCGATGAACCGTGAAGGTCTGAAAGAGCTGAGGGCCAGACCCAACAGTCTCAGGGTGCTGCACAATCACCCTCACTGCTCCAGAGCTGGTGCCATATGCAATCTCAATCCAATTGCCACTTACACCTACAACAAGAGCACAGTTGTTCCCCCAGGAATAAAAGCTAGGCGTACTGGGGGCCAGGGAAGGAGACAGCAGAAAACAGTATTTCCAAGCTTCCACAGTAAGAAAGCTATGGTTTTTAAACACTGTTTACTCATTATTTTCCCATAAACACTATGCAACTAAAATGACCCCAGGTTTGTTGGATTCCATACTACATGCTTCAACATTGTCTTAACAAAAGCCTTTTTTCCCATTGTCTCCTCCCTTCTGAAAGAAGAAATGGATGGAGTCATACAGTCAGAATATTTTGGCACTCCTCACAGTGCTATGGTCTATAGGTGCCATGTAACATTTATTTTTCTGCTTTAGTTGGAGACAAATGGGAAAGCAAAGCAAAACAGAAAGAATTACGGTTTAAAAAGTCACTGTGGTATCCATATTATTATGTGAAAGTAACCACTTTCTCCCAGTCTGGGCTCTTTTGAGTTTTACTTTGCTTTGGGTTTTTGTTGTTGCTATTGTTTCTCTTTTTAATTTAAAAGAGAACTGCACCATAATTAAAAAAGCATCATCAAGCTGCTGGAAATGTTTCTTAGCTGATTGGTTATTAAGCCAGACACAACAGCAGGGTTGTGTCTTCCCCTTGCCCAGTTCAGCACCAACTATTTCAGCAAATACAATTCATAACCTAAGTGCCTCTCTGGTGCAAAAAACTTAAAACCTACGAAGATACATTAGGCAGAAGCATTAATATAGGAATACATGTAAGTATATGTACCTACTTATACAGATTAGAGGAGTAAGGGAAAACAGCTATGCCTAGTGTTCATCATTCATTTGAAGATGATAAATGAAGAAAAATTCCTTCTTTATGTCAAGGCCTACCTTTAACCCTGCTAAGCATCAAGGAAAAGGAAATAGGAGAAGTCCATTTAGAACACAGGAAAGCACATTTCTAACAAACTCTCAGTGAAGAAACAGTGGTAGAATACTGACTTGTTTTAGGTGTGAGGTAGACACTGAGAGCTGTTATAGCATCATTGGAGGGATCATGGTACAATTCTGTCACAAGAAGGTCATTGTCTTTCATTCGAAGTGGGAATTTCTGCATGTCTGTGGGGAGGAGACATTTACTCTCATTAGACAGAGTTGTTCCGATGCAACTTAAGTCAGCTAAAGAGTGTAACAAAAAAACAGTAGCACCTCCTTTTTATTTCACCTTGCTCCCATTTCTTACCTATATAGTAGATAGAACCATTGTTACAGCCCAGCAGCAGGAAAGACCCAGCAGTATCATAGCTTGTGATAGGAACAACATCCTGAACCTAGCAGAAACAGAAAGGAAAAAATAATCAAATCAAGAATTTAGGTTGTTACTTAGTTTCCAGACATTTTTGGTGTATTTTGTTGAACACCATTTGAGTTTGGTACTGGACTCAAGCTATTGTGCACACGCTTGCATGTACAATGGCATTCTTGAAGTACTGCATATTCCTCTACCAAACTGGATCTGAAGTCCTGGAGTTCAGCAAACAAATCAGCACAACTGCTCTGCAAGATCCTTCTCTGTGTGAAGGAACAAAGCTTCGAGAGTTGCATCTAAACCATATCTTCAAAAGTAGATCTTTTCCCATATACCAGTGAGTGTGTTTCACCCTTTCTGTCCTTTCCCTTCTTCCATTTCTGACAAGAGATTTCTGGACCAACGAACTAGGTGTTACCTCTCTATGCCTTCTTTTATCCCAAGTTTTGTCCCTCTGCCTCTAGCAGATATATAATGAGGGGTAAAAATTATTGTTCCATTACAATTTCTCACTTCCAACACATAATGACACCAAGCAAACTGGAAGACAGCCCTGTCATATTTTACCTACTGATCTACAACTCAAGGTGAGGGATTACATGTGCCCTTTCTTTGCCCTCTAGGGTTAAAAGGAGTGCATATTCCTCCAAGTGGGACAGAAATTTCAAGCAAAGAAAAAGTTTAGCTTCTGCTAGGTAAAGTGTCTTATTTCAAACAATTAATTTTTGCTTTAGCACTGAGGAGGAAAAAGCCAAAAGCCATTTTATCCAGAGCACTCAAACATGTACAGTGTCATGGTATTTGTCGTGTACTCTATGTTTCAGTCAGTTCACTTAATAGACCTTGAATACTAATTAATGGACATTTCAGCCTAAGTTCTCATTTCTCTCTGACCAGCATCATCCTTCTAATTGCTACAGACACTTGAAAAATCATTTGCAAAATACTTACAATGAATCAGCTGGATAAAAGCAAAACAAACCAACCAAAGAAACTTCCCCACATCCCAAAGAGCTTGGACTCTAAACCAGTACCCCTTCCTAACTTAAGGATGGTCTGTAAGCCCCTAGATAGAAAAGATAAAATCTTTTCTTCTGCAACAGAAAGAATTGCTTAGTGTTCCTAGATAGGAACACTAGAGGTGACTCAGCAGCTGCCATCTGCCAAGATGTGAACTTTCATTAGGAAACAGAGCAATCCTGTACAACAGGCACTGGTAAAGCATAGCCAGTGAGAATCCTCACTTTGCCTAGTAGGATTTTCTGTCCCACTCTACTGCTTTACATTACCTTTTACTCCATAGCACTTAATAATCTGCTTCCTTTAAGCTCTCCTTTGCTAAGAATTCCATTACTAATGTATCTAGCATCCACACCCTCCTTCTAGCATGCAACTGAAACACTGCCAGAGGAATAAGTACTAGGGAAACCACACCACCCGTCTGCTCAAATCTCCAAGAAGGGAAGATGCAAGAACCAATAAGATGCAGAGATTAGAATCACATCTTCAGGGTGTAATACATCAGAGATCACAACACAAGGAAGAATAGATTTGCACAAATAAAAGTAGACCTTAGAAAGACATCAGCCTGAAAGAAGATGAAGTTGTTGCTCTGAAATGGAGCATCAGCACACTGTTCTACATAAACCTCTCACTGAAGCAAGTATGATTGCATCCTAAGTCCAGAGCTGTGGGCAACTCATAGAAAGCAGTCAGTCAAATATCAGATATTGTCATTAGCAATTTCAAGATCAACCCTGCCACTTTACATCTTTATGGGGTTCTTCAAGAAAAGAATATGGTCTAAAGGCATATTAAGATCTACAGGAAGACATTTGTGGGTTGTTTTTTTTTTTTTTTTTAAGCAAAGGAGCCCAAGATACAGAAAGCACCTTGAAATGGTATTGGTTTGGGTATTTTGTTTGTTTGGTTGGTTTTATGTCAGTGGGTTTTGTTAGTTTTGTGTTTTGTTGACTTTGCTTGTTTGTTTATAAAAAGAGCTATTCTCATCCCCTTGAAAAAAAACCATCCAAAATGTTTAATAGACAATATAGACCGGTGTGTATATATATAGACAATACAGACTGGTATATAAGCCTCTCGAAGATTTCATACTCTTCATAAAGAAATGCTTCCACCAAAGGAATAGTCAGTCAAACTGAGGAACTATTCAGGTGATCAGAAATATTTCTGTGGCTCCTCCAGAAATAAAGATGATGAATGGGATATCAGATTTTATTTCTTATGACTTGCTCCTTTAGAAAATACTGTTAAACACCAGCTTGCCACCTAGCATTAAGTTGTTCCTTAACAGAAGATATTGAAAGGCATCAGTAGAACTTTAAATAATGTTTTGTTTAAATCAAGGCCATACTAACCTGTCTGTCTCTGATGCAGAAGCAGTTATCCCACACCTATTATCTATGTTATTTGTTACCAGTACTGTCACTTAAGAGTCAAATCAGAACTTAGTCAGCAAACAGTGCAGCAGCCTCAGGTCAGTTCTGCCTCTTGAGATTTGCAAGACATTTTTGGGATTTTCAGTGCATCCAGGTTTTGTGCTACAAAGGTGTACATCCAGCTGCATTACAAGCTTTGTTATTTGAATGCTCAACTGTTTCTCAGACTCATACTGACTCCATGGATCTCTCTATTTAATGTGCATTCTTACAACAGGAATCAGTGCAGCCAGAAGCAACTACACACAAGACAGGCATCATTAAAGTACAGTCATGTATTTCTGTTGACAAACAGTCTCCTATTGTAAGGCAGCTTTGAAGATCCTCAGATACCAGCCTGCCTTCTTGTTTTCTTTCAGATGGTCCAGAAATTGCTGTCACACATTCCCCACGATTTTATTTCCTATGATGCTAGTGAACTTTTTACAAAGTTAGCAATCCATAAAGAAGTTTAAATACACTGGTACTTGACATTTATTTCCCCAAATTACACCACATCCTTTCATTTGAAAGCCTAAAAAGCATGCTTCTTAGCAACACCAAACAAGGCAACATTCTGCTCACAGGCACAATATCTAGGTGATAAACTCCATAACACAAGTTCAGGCTGAAAACCCTGTGTTGAGCATTTCTCACATGCTTTTAAATGATTTTATTCTCTTTTTACTAGAAAGGCATTCCAGCTTGTATAAAGTGATGTGGAACATTGAACAGACCTGCCAGTGCTGAGTCACAGCATTCCATACTCCAACTTTCCCTGTATGGCTTGTAGCCACCAGCTGGTTGCCAATGAAGAAGAGAGCGTCTACAGGCACTCCAAGACTGAACACTCCTGCAAAAAATAAAGAGGCTGTGAAGTTCATCTAAAATAAAGAGAAAAACACAGTAACAATGGAATCTCTCCATTATTATCAAATCACATTTAGTCCAGTAGCAAGTAAAAACTGGGTTTGCAGTGTGCTAGGTGAGGCACCACGCATGCAGCAAACTGGGTTCCAATGAACGGCAGTGTGGTGTCATCTCTGCTAATACCATCGTTGTTTGGAAAGGAGAAAAGAGGCAAAAGAAGTTAAAAGAGCCCTTATGAAATATACATTTTCCTACAGCCATCAGGTTCTCAAATGGTTTTAAAATAAATTTAAAAATTATATTACAGCGAACAGGAGTTTTTGTTGTTTTGTGGGTTTTTAGTTAGCTGTGACTATGAAGCCTCATTTAAGAAGCAGTAATTTCATGGGTTTTGCAAATTTGTGCCATACTTGTTTGCAATTACCTGTTAAGATATTACAAATTCTTGATGCCTTTTCTTTTTGTAAGTCCAGTCAAGTAAAACTATTTTGAAAATGGATTTCAGGAACTAAATATGACTACAAGGCTTCAGCCTTCTTCTTTGGAAAAGACCGAACAACTCAAAAGTGACCATATTTGAATACATTCTAATTTCTCTTTTAGTAGAAATACTTGAACTGAGAAAAATAAGCAGCCTGCAAAAGCCTGCTTCTTCCTTTTCATTCCCAGATCTTTTATTTGGTTGCAGTCCATAAGCAGAGAGTACAGGCTAACAGGCTCTTAAAACTTGAAGCTATACAGGGAAGCAGTTTCACCAATCGTCACATACTATTCCAATGTGGAAGATAAAACCTACCAGCAAATAAATGCTGGCCTTCCAAGTAAAGGAAATATGCCATTAAGAACATTTCACTTAATAAAAATCAGCACAGTGAGCTCTTGACAGGCATTGATGTCTGTGGTTGTAGTTGACCTTAACATCTGAGGCCTTCCACAAAATTGATCCTTTGAGCTTCCAAGTCTCATCATAGATCCAACATGAATAATTTTAATTGAATGTGGACTTGGATAGCATACCACAGTTTGTACTACTTATTGGCCATGCATTTAAAAGCTACAGCACACTCAAAAGGTCTGAGGTAATTTCCAAGTTTGCCAGCTATGAAGTCCAGCAAACTGGCCCGGTAATTAACTTGGGTTGTAAATAATTCTGGGCTATGTTTTTCTGCCTGGTAAGTACAAAAATACTGGGGATACATTACAACACCAAAGTGTCAAGCTTCATTCGCAAATTTCCTATTGCATCCTGCTCACTCTATATATTTATATTACTGCTCACTAATATACCTTAACTGCAGCAGATTGATGTTGTCAAAACAAGAGTATCCAATAGCTGGAAAATTCCTCAACATTGTTTAGGACAAATTCAAATGAACAGACTGTCATTGCCACACAAGTATCAGCCCTCTGTAACATCAAAGAAGGAATCTGAGGAAGTTGTTTTAATTATGGTGCTAAACCATTTTCCAGGGCAAAGTACAATCATTCAATGCAGATAAGATTCAGCAGTACAGGGCACATGAAAAAGGCAATAATAAAAAATCCACAGAAACAACTAGAATTGATTACTCCAGAGAAGGACGAGGTTCAAGGAAATCAAGGAAGACAGCTTGAATGGGCTGGAGGAATTTGAAGTGTCAGTCCTGCTTAGGCTCAACAATCTTGAGACTTGTCCACAGGAGAGACAACACTATATGTAATGACAGGCTCTTGTCCTAAGGGTCCCTCTCAGTAAAATAGTGCTTACAGCAGCAAGCCAGCAGCAGTGTCTTATGTAAGTAATATGGAAAGGGAAGAAAGCGCTCTGGGAGAGCTCTATCACAGAGATGCCAGCCCACACAATTTGCTGGGGATGGTGTTGCCAGGCTCCAGCAACTGTTTGGAACAAGTAGTTTCTTTCACAAGATGACAGCAATGTACTGTATCTCAAACACAAAGCAGCACTGCGAGCATTTGTCTCTACAAGGAAACAAAACAGCTATGTTCACGTTATAGCTATTAAACACAAGCAGTTTTTTAAACCAATCAACATGACCTATTATCCAAAAGAACAGCAGTACATTTTGGTCAAAGTCACTCTGACTGGGAATTTCATCCTGCAGGCACTTTCTGTCTGCTTCCCCCCTCCTCCTGCCCCAAGTGGCAATTACTCTGTTTCACAGTGTCACTTGAATGCAGTACAGCCTGGTTAGCAAAAGTCCTTGCTTCAGTTTTGTTGCCATTTTCAGTCATAGTCTAAGCTATCAGAACTTTATGATTCTGGCATATTTTAGAATTTTTATTTGAACTAAAAGTCCACTTATGTTTTTTTGTGTCTCTTTGCACTTGATTAAAAAAAAAAATCTAAGATGCTGCTTCTTGTATCTAACTGCAAATCCCAAGGTAACACAAGCAGCTAACTGAAACCTGAAAAGGCAGGAGGAATGTAATGGCAGCGTGCTTAAAGCAATGCCTGTTACAGGAGTACAGCTGTCACACCAACTCTTCCCTGTCCTTAAGATTGAGTCAACGGGAGCAAAGGAGAAGAAAAGGCTTCTCAGATCTGATAATTACTCACTGCATTTAGTGGAGATAATTTCATAGTCAACTCTTAGACACACCTTTTGTGGTTTTTTTAAAAATACAATGGAATCTCCTTTTCCATTTTGCTGACCATGATTATATATAAGAACTCTTAAGAGTCACAAGTAAAAGAGCAGTACACAGCTCACACAAGACCTTTGCCTTTCCCCATCTTCAAATATGACTTAGTGTTGTCACACATTCATGCAGGCAAAAAAAATGCAACATACATTAACATAGCTAGAAATTGCCTGAGAATCTGTCAAATAAGCTCTTCTTTAAAGGCACATGGGTCAAAACTTGAATTCGGTAATTTTGACTTTAATTAATGGCTACCATAATTCTCAAGGCTTCAACTCTGGAAATACATCTAATAATAAATTAGCTCAGCATTAAGTTTCAGAGAAAAGTGCTCACATAACCAGACTGCTGTCATACTTTGTTAGCAGTATCTACTGCCAGAGGAAACAGACATTACTGGCATAGCAGTGGTTATTCAAACACCAGGGATTAGGCTGGAGGAACTTCCAAATACTGTTCCCTTCAGTGCCTCCCAAATTTGCCCTATATTTGAACAGCAATGACTCAGACAAGCCATCAGATAGTACCAGGGAATATTTACTTCAGGAAATGTCTTGCTGTTTCTAAAGTTTACAATTGTATCCTTCAGTGCCAAGGTGCATAAGGAGTAATTCCTGTATGCTTAAAGGAATAGTGTGGGCTTTTTTTCCTACCCTGACACCCAAGTTATAAACTCAAGAAATTTTCATCTTCCAGACTCCATTTATGAACCACATTTGACAGAGAACTGAAGTATTTTTGTCATCTCTATGCAAAAATGTGGCTTTAACAACGCAAAGAAAAGGAAAGAGCAGAATCACTTTGTATCTGTAGGTTTCCACCTCCAAAGCTTAGTTCCTCTGTGTTAAGGCCTAGATTCAAATGCAAGTCTAGGGAAATCCTAAACTCTTAATTTGAATTTATACACAGAAACCTCAAACTGAACACTAAGTATTGGTTACTCAGTGCTCTTTTATTCTCCATCTCTTTGACTTTGAGACAGGATTCCTGGTGCAGAACTGAAAGAAGTTAAAACACTCTAACAGGTTGCTGCATTACAGCTTGTTTTTTCAATCTGTGAAAGGGAAATCACACATACCTCAGAACAAGGTCTCAGACTTCCTTCTAGTTAAACACACACACACAGAAGAAAAAACAAAACAGGTAATGATAGGTACCAATTTCACTGCCACTACCACCATCTTGAATGCTCCACAAGATAATGCTACTCTCCGAGGCCACTGCAACCATCTTGTCCTTGTCTCCATGAGGTCCTCCAACCACCTTGGCATTGAGAGCTACCCGCTCAATGGTCCAGTCCAGATAGGGACTGGTGAACACCTGCTGCCACCCAGATGACTCTTTGATTCTGGAGGGGCAAAGGGGAGAACAGGGAGCAGATGTCAGAGATTCAGGAACAGACAGCCCAGGCTAATCCTGAACCAGTGTGGATGATTCAGTTTTACAGTCTAAACCACAAACTTCAAATTCTAGTTAAGAACTACAGTCTACAAAGCTGCATTTTTTCACATTTTGAAGGCTGATATTGCATATTATTTCAGTGCTTTGCAGCTGCTGGGCTTTTTCTTAATATAAGCACATATGATATGAAAGTTATAAGATGAAGCCAAAAAGCTTGGGCTAACAAACACTAGATAATGAGGTTCAGTGTAAGACTTTAGAAGAAAACTCTATTAATCTCCTTATATATCATGCAAGAAACCAAATCATGCTTTAGCATGATTTGCATGGTGTAGGCACAATTTATCTTACTTAAATTCAGGCAATAATTTAGATACTTTGCAATGGAGCTAAAGCAGACTAGATCTCTGCAGTCAAGTTACAGAAAATTAAAAGCAAAAAGATATGTGTACTTTTTAGCATTGTTGCCATTATTTCACTTCAGTGTTGCATCCTGCCTGGAGCTGAAGCACCCACCCATGCAACATGCAGAAGTTGTAGTGAATAGATTTAAGAGCACAATTGCAACAGCAAGATTTTGAATGCAACCAAGACATTCTCACAAACCTTATGATCAAATTTTAAAAGATTTTTGTCATACTTCAACATTTAAAAAAAAATATTATCTTTAAGATGCCCTGTACTTTGCTCTAGAAGAATGGAGGAGGGAAAATTCCAACATTGTCTTCCTAGAGGTCCTTCAAGTTTTGGAAGAAAAAAAAGAATACAAGACTGCTACCTTGAGTCTCTGTGAAGAAAAGCAGCACTTTAAACTGGCATGTTGACCTGCACCCTCTCTCACCAGCCACTCAAGTCTGACATGGTTTATCAAAAGCATCACTCATGACATAATTTCAATGGCAAAAAGTCTTGTTAAGTAGTTTACCAGTAGTTAAGAAGGAAAGAGGCAGAATCTTTCAAAAATGACCTAGCAACCAAGGAAACAGTCAGAGATAAAATCCTAAAAAGGGACAATAAGCACAAAACCAATTGCCAATCATTGCCTCTTTCTCTGTCAGACAAAAACATTAAGCAGAGCAAGGGAATCCCCATTTAATACAAATTAAAGCCAAAAAAATTGCAGTAGTGAATATAAGTTAGATGTGATTAAAGTTACAAAGTTTAAGCAACTGAGTTAGTATTCTAAAGAGTGAATAAGCAGCAAAGTATGGCTTTAGCTTGGCAGTAAGCAGAAAGAAGCTGTTTACATTACATTCTTCTCCCCTCTTTTTCTGAGCCACAGTATGACAGCCATGTTAGATTGGTCTGGGCAACAGCTCTTGTTAAAACATTACTTTCCATCCAAAAGACAGCCACCAATTAAATCAAGACTATGAGATGTGAACTAAAGACAGCTTCTGTAATGTGGAGCTGTTGCTTATCTTCACCTGATCTTAAAAAATAGCCAGTTTGTTTTCAAGACATTGAAGACATTTCTCAGCAATCCAAGTGAAGCAGCAAGTGTTTAACAGATCTGCTCAGCTAAAAAAAACCTGAAGACAAGGTAGCAAAATTATGTAGCAAAAATTCATTAATTTTCAGCTGATAAAAAAATTATGTAGCAAAAAATTCATAACTTCAGCTGTTTCAGCTTCCTTGACAGTGTAACATCACAGATTGTTTCCAAACTAACAGCAGGAAAATTTTTAAAATTAATTTTCCATTGAAAAGCTTGCTTTAAAACAGTTGTATTGGAGTCAATTTGCAACTTTCCCAACAGTATCAATAAGTGATATCAAAGCAAAATTTGAGTTCCTATCAAGCTTTTTATTTTCACCAGAAAAAGCGCAGCAACTCACATTTATAGGATGAGACTGAATGCATTTATCTACTGCTATTTCAGAGTAAGCATTTGGCTTTGCTCTTCACCAACAATAATGATTTTTTTCAGCTTCCTGTAAACTCTATTCCTACCTGTAGCAAACAGCAAAATGGGCATAGGCAGCTACTATCCAATTGTGGTGGCCAGCTACTATTAGGACTTTGCGTGGGTCCACAGGAAATCCTAAAAACAACAAAGCAGAAGTCAGGCAAGTGACGAGTATCAGATGAGCAGCGACATCTATAACAGGATAGAGCTCTCTGCTAGGATGTGCAACAGAAACTTTGATAATTAAGTTTTCAAGAATCATTTTCAGCAAGATTCTAGTTCGCACTATTGCTCCTCACAGCTTTGGTATGCTACAGAACTAATGCTTGTAGAATGTACCTTTTACCTCCTTTTACCCAGGACTGCCTGCTTCCAAACCTCTAGCAGCTCACTAAGAATCAGCAATTCATATCCTTCTTTTATATTACATAGACTTTAACATAGTCTAGATTTTCCTAACAGCGCTATGATTTACAGGATTATGACAGAAATACGACACTTCTAACAGCATCATTTTGCTTGCAAAGTCAAAAGCTGGAAAATGACAGAATTCAGGTCTATCTCACTTACAATTTTTCTCTGCAGACTACCTTTACTCTAAAAACTTGACTCTTTCAGGGCAAATGAGGCACCAAGAACAAGGAAGAGGTAGAAGAGCAGGAATTAGGCCCTGAAAAAAGACCAAAGAGACAGTGGCCACTCTGGTTTTTATTATGGTTTTAGTACAGTATAAGGCATTTGTCTTCATGCAGTCTTAGCCATGCTAAGACTGCATGAAGAACTTTGATTTGCCTTTCTCTCAAGCCTGGCACCTGGACTGTGAAGCAGAGAGCCTTCAATACTCTATAGGGAGTAATCTTTAACTAAGTATTCAACAATTTTAACCAGGCAAACACAGAATAGCAGATATAAACCAGATACAGCCACACAGTTCTTATTTCCCAGGGAAAAGCATCTTTGCAATTCGCTTTGGTTTTAAAACTGACACTCCTCACCTAGTCTGACTGTACTTTCCCCCGTACCAGCAAGTGTAGGCTGGACACCACCTCCGTGCATCTCACTCTCACTCTGACCCGTCCTGATGTCAGTCGGTGGCCCAGTAGTATTATTTATCTTACGGCTGGGAATGCCTATTAAAAAAAAAACAAACTGGTTTGTGTCCCTCTTTAAACTTTAGCAGTATAACAGACATTAGTTCACTTTAGAAATACAGGTTAACACTTGTGCATTTTGATGAAAATTTCATTTGTCTGCTACAAGAAACAGGCAATGCTGTAACACTGAAATAGGAAATGCTTTTGCTCTCTATGTTGGCATTCACCATCTAAGGAATTACCTTCAGAAAACCTGTCAATAATTGGCAAGATATCCTTTCGACTTCAGGTTAATACATGAAATGTGTTTATCTCTACAGGGAATTTTAAAAGTCTAACAGGTACTCATGTTGGTAAAGGAAAGCTCATTAGTGGTGATTTGTCACTAGGCAATAGGACACCCAAGGTAACTCTACCTTCAGAAAGAAGAAAGCACCCCATGCTGATGACACTAAATTGAAAGGCTCCTGAAGAGCCTCTGGTCTAGTCTACAACCAAACACAGCCTGCCACCCCCTGCCCAGTATTCTAAACTTGCTGTTTGTTACAGCACAGAGATCAAAGTCCTAGGTTTAAATCACAGCAAACAACATCAGACCATGAATACAAGAATACCTGGAGGAGGTAGGTAGCCATGAAAAAGGACACTGCCACAAGATGAGCGTTCCAGTTCTTCACATAGTAGCAATCTTCTCACTAAGGAGGAAACCCAGATATGACCACAGCTTTCACTTCCTCGGAAGCGTTACATTATCTCAAATGTTCTTCCATTTTTAAAAACTTTTACTTTGCAAATCTTCAGGGTCACAACTACCCGGGATTTGTCAGTAGACCATTACTACAATAATAATTATAAGAGGAGCTCACATTAAGAAAAAATAATGTTACCTAAAGGAGTGATTCCATAGAATTCAGCTTCGTGCCTGAGAACATTAATACTCACTCCCCTACAGAAATAGGAAAAAAACCAAAAACCAACAAGAACAAAGTGAGCCAATACTTTGAATATGAATGCTTGCATACAACTGGATATTACAAATCTAAATATCAGGCTACCTAACAGTTTATAGAATTACCACAAAATGCATTCAACATGTTGATGTTTGAGATTTCAAAGTGATCTTAATTTGAGTCAATTTTCATTAAAATAAAGATATAGAAACAATAAAGAAATATACTGCAAGAAGTGGTCTACATAACAAGAATCTACTAAGAAAACAATGTCACCATTTCTGTTTCCACCATGACATACATATACTCTAGGCCTGGCCCAACATCTCTGAGGGAGATGAGCCACATATCAGACACCCAACTAGATGAGTAAGATGAAATATTCATCTCTTGAACACACACTTTGGATTGCAATGAACTTCTTACCGTAAGTCTAACTCCTTTGTGCGAAGAAAATTTAAAATGGGTGCAAATGCTGCTGGATCTCGATCAATAAATATCTGCAAAGAAAAATTTCTGTCCTTGAGTAGTGTTATGGAGCAACCATCAACTAAAGTGCTATTTTATGCTGAATGTGGGGAAGAGGAGTTGAAGATGAGGAAGTGAGCCGACAAACAAAACTCAAAAGTTTTTGAGCATCTTCTTCTCATTATTCTACTGCCCACTAATTAAACATTCCTATAGGACGTATACACAAACACCATTGCAAATAGATGGCACTGAATAAATCTGTTCTTTAGGTTCTAGTCTCCACAAAGGACAATGGATGCTTTCACTTTCTAGCATGTGTTCAATATGCAGTAACTGTAATAAGATCTTAAGACAGGTTTTGACTTTTTTAAGTTCAATTACCACCAAAACTACCTCTACACTTTTAGCAAAGTACTGTGTGCCTAATTATTGCTGGACAAAGAGTACTGTAACTATAGTTTCCTGTTTAAGAATACCATACCCACAGACTGAAATGGCCGTGGCTACATGTTTTTGCCAAAAAAAAAAAAGTGACATTTCCACGCTGGATTACTCAACTACACATGCAATGCCTGTCTAATGAAAATCACACCTCGCTGCAATACAGCAATTAGCATTTGCTCTCTTTAAGAAAAGCAGAGTTGCTGTTTCTGCATTACCTGTATAATGCATAATTAGCATAGAAGTATAAACATTGTTTCAAGCTAAGGGAAACTGAACAAAGATGAGAAGCAAGAAAGCCAGAGGTTGCACTCATTTTCAGTGAAAGTTTAGCCTGACTCAGGCAGTGTAATTCCATTAGCACCCACAGTGAAAATGCTTTAGGAGAGAACCTAACCAAAAGCATAACATTGAATTAATGAGTTACAGCACGTTCATTACTCACAGCACCAGTTTCATCCTTTAGTGTTGAAATTCTTCCGCTCAGCAAACTGAAAAACAGGAAATCTTCATCAGATGTCCCCCAGAAATGCACTGACACAAACATAGTGTAGGAACACTCTGGGTCAGTTAGCTCTCTTTGGTTACTTTCTGGTAACACAGAAAGTTTATCAGAGCAAACAAAACAGCTAGAATGCTGGAGGAGTGAAATATCTCTCCTGGACGAAGGAGAAGTGTATGCACACCTAAGGATGCATCATAAGGGCCTTCAGATTTCCAAAGAAAATGGACACAAGACCTAGCCTGAAAGGATGTAAAAGTTTTCCCAGGCCCTTAGAGGGCTGTGTAGTTTGTTAAAATCTAGTTAAATTGGTAAAAGCTGCTGAAGCAAAAATGATGAGTAAACAACCCAGTCTGTAAGTACAAAAGTGGCGTGGGTTCATTTTTACACAATTCTACTTCAAAGTTCTTCTCCCATCAGATCAAAGTACTTTTTCTCCAGACCAATATAAAACACAATGTCAAAATCTCATTTTACAGGTAAGATGGACACCAACAGCTTTCACTTAATTATGGACGACAATTATCTGAGATTTTCCAGTATTGGATAACTTCCGGAACAACCTCCTTAGCATATTTTGTGTTGAGGGACTGAGGAGTAGCATGAGACTTCCTCCTTGTGCCTTTCCTTGTATGCCTCAAAGAAGGTGACATTTCCCTGGCATTTCATTTATCTGAACATTTCAGTAAAATAGGAACAGGAAATGCTGCATATGTCAGCTGCTAGGCTTTTATTGGGAAAGACATCTAGAATATAAAAATTAAATGTAAGGAAGAAAAATTGCCAACATTCAGGTCTTCCTCTGTGGCTTTAGGATTAACTGGGGTCATAGGGGTACAGCAGCTGCAGAACAAAATACAAACCTACAGAACTAGTAATGGCACTGATGTAAATAGAGGATATTCAATAATTCAACAGCTTCTGCATCACAAGTCAAAACCCTCAAAACTTTGAGGTGACTCAGAGTAGAGCAATAACTCAAAAAAGGCGCAGACCAAACAAAACCAAAAACGTTAAAGGCACTGCTAATGCATATGGCCAGTAAGATCACAAGTGGTAACAGAGTCACAGTCAGTGGCATGCCCCTTTCCTGCAGAACTGGAGGTTATTTCCACAATACTCCATCTGAAAAGTGACAGCTCCTCAGCACATAGAAGCTGCCATGGCTACACTCAAGCAAGAAGATGCCTCTTGGGCAACAGCTTACTTCAAATGAATCTGTCCTATGGCTTGAGATGAGGGAAAAAGCACTAATACTATTTACAACATAAATTAAGAACTGAGAACATTTTTTTTTTTAATGACTGTTAATTTGTGTTTGTTGAATGTGATGATATATTACAAATACCTGGAAAAAAATGAGTCTGGAATCCACATCAGTGTTTGTCTTGATGTGCTGAACCTATGAAAACAAAGTTACAAGTTCAGAATCAATTGTAAAATTGAAAGCAAGACTCCTTTATCTAAAATTCCTTGATTTGCCCTACAAAGCTAATATCAAACAGGTTTGGGAAGTCTGAGATGTTTAAAATACCTGCAACAAGTCAGAAGTTACAGACTCTTTGCACAGATTGTCCTAAAGCATGAAGCAAGACCATCTGGAGACCACACAAGTAACATTCCTTATATGTTTGTAACACACTGTCCCAAACATCCTGTATTTCCTGGTTCCCACACTTCAACATTAATGCTTGCAAAAAACCTTCCACAAAACTCAAACACTGCTCCACACACAAAACCCTAACAGTAAAATATATACTTATCATCAGTGCGCTGTATTTGTCAATGACTGCATGCTACTCTGCTGCTTAGGACTGAAAGGGTGCTGCATTATGCACTGCAAAAGACTACAGTGAGGTTCAACTTAATATTTGGTAGGAACATGAATTATTTGCCATTTTGGTATTTGGGCCCCTCTTGGGGAGGAGGGAGGGGTAATAACAATAACAGTTAAAAGAAAAAAGCATTATTTACCCTGAATCATATTGTGAAATAATACAAATTATAATATTATTTATGATGCCAGACAATACTTTACATAATAAATAACTATGGATCATTTTATACTACTTCTGATTTAACATGAAGGAAGACAACTGAACTGGCAGCTTGGACAATGAGCTCATGCTCTGCATCACTCACTGGCTGCATATACCCTCTTACTAGTGCCATGACTAAAAAAACCTCTGGTGACCTCTTCATTAATGGAAAACAAAAAGGATATGCAAAAGTAAAATTCCATTGCAACTTGCCATCTAGTACATGATTACAAAATACAAAATTTTTTGAATAAAAATACTTAGTCATACTTTATATAATTTTCACAGCTAGTATTTTCCAGGTTTGCAGGGGGGAAATAAAAGTAAACAAACCCCATTACTTTATGCCCGCAAAGAGGCAGAAACACGGAGGCTATGTGGAACTATATAAAACATGGATTGTGCATCTGCTCACTGCAAACAATGGCAAATCTGTTCTTAACAGAAAAGCTACAGTGTCAGTATGCACAAAGCATGCACAAAGCCTTTTTAAAAAAGAATAAAAAACACTCCTCTAATATACTTCTAAGTAGTTTTGCTCAGCTTATCAGTAATACAGGTCACTACCTCTGTCTAAGAGTATGAGATGATCCATTTAACTATATTACAGCATGTGAAAACAATGAATTTCATTAATTCTATCCAGAATTAATCCAGACACTGCTTGTTACTATAGGGATTGATGCAGCATCACCATCATCCTCTTTCAATTTTATCAGCGTGTTCAGACAGCCCCAGGATTTCCTGTCTATAATTTAGCACTATGGTACCAGCTTAGCAAGCAATAGCTCATACTAACATATACTTTAGAACTTTCAACACATAGGCATTAATCTATGTAAACAACCAGACAGAGTCCTCCTTTCCAGATGCAGAAAGAAGCTTAGCCAGCAACATTTACATGCACTGGTGTATCTGCAGCTCCATGCAGCAGTCAGACAGGCCTCATAAAAGGAAAACTAGGCAAACCCAGGGCAAAATCCTCAAAAGACCCTTAGCATATACCAGTTTAAATTATTTGAAAGAAAATATAGGCAACTGGAAACAGATGTGACAAGTGAAAGCTACAAAACAACAATTTTCAAAGTCTATTTTCCTCGCAGAGTTACATTATAACCAGAGAGAGATACAGAGTCAAAAGAATTCACCCAATTTGATACAGTAATTTCTGTGAACATTAACTTCAACAAGACTTACACTCACAGGAAAGGAACTCACTGAAGTTGTGACCAGGGAGTGACAGAGCCATCACACACAACAGAGAAGTCCTGACCGTCCCAGGGGGCAGTGGGGACCTCGTGTCTGAGCATGGAAAAGCTGGGGTCTCTGTAGTACGTGCTCCACAGTATAACTTGTGTCAGAAATAGAGGAGAGTGCTCATTTCCTCCTCTTTCTAGTGAGAGTAATGAGAACTACTAAAGAGGAGGAAACATGTACAGTACCCTACTCTTACCCACTTGCTGTGCACATCATCCACTCCATCATCAGCTAAGAGTCACCTGCCTTTGCAAACTGAAAAACACGGCTCAGGTGTAGTTTTCAAAGGACATCATGGGTACTACAAGGGAAGCTGAGCTTGCAAAAGACCAAAACTTCTCACACAGAAGTACTACAGTGCAGAGTCTCTCCATTTAAGGGGAAATATCCATGCACACATTTCCTTTTACTTATATCCAAACGTTGACTAATTTGCCTCATTCTTCCCACCTCTCTGTATAGGCAAGCCCTCTGAGGGTGTGTATTTCTTCCCTGATTAGTGCCCTTTCCATAATTCTCTCTTCTCTGCAGAGGCATTTAATAAGGAAAGCAGCTTTAAGCTTCCACAGGTAATAAAATCCTAAAAGTTAAACTGGCCTGTAATTTCAGATACAGAGTTCACTGAAGAACCTTATGCAGCATAACATGAAATCTCGTCCAAGCCTACATCAAAGTTATCCTGAAAGTAGTATTACAGGTGAGTTTCTCCTGTCTAAGTTACAAGCAGTTTCTCTGGGTTGAACCAGGTTCTTAAAGTCTTACTAAAGCAAAGGAATTCTGCATCGATTTCTATGGCACTCCGGTTTAAGAAAGGCTGCAGCACACAATTTAGTTACCAGATCAAGCCCATGCTCTGAGTAATGCAAGAAAATTCTTAAAATAGCAGTAGTAGTTCTTACTACTTATAGCTGTCTCCACGTTGTGCATGATACTTGGGAAAACACATTACTTCAGTTTCCACGAGCTACAGTAATCTGAATGATTTCATGCCTGAGCATTTTGACAGGAATGTTTGCACTGTTTATCACGCAGATTCTGACTATAGCTGTCCCACAATTCTCTGCCTCAGCCTGCCAAAACCTCTAATCCGCCAGCTTCCACACTTCCAGCGTACATCTGAAAACAATACAGCTCTTTATTCTCGTTGATGCCAGCAGTATCACATCAGCGATTTTAATATCTTACTCTCTGAGGCTGCTACACAGACTGTTCACTAGAAGCCTACGGATGTGACGGCAAAGCAAAGCTTCTATCCCCGAAGAAGCAGCATTCCAGGAGTCTCTAAGCTGTCTGTAGAGCCGGCTGTCCTGGCGGACACGCGGAGCTGCCAACCCGCCCCGTGTCCGCCTCGGCCACCCCCGGCCCGCAGAGCGCTGGGTGAACGCTCATCCCGGCCGTGCCGGGGCAGCGCCGGCGCGCAGAGCCCCGCGGGGCAGTCCCAGGCGGGCCGGCACCGCCGCCCTGCCGGCCCGGGCCGGCCGAACCCCGCTACGGCCGGCGGGCCCCGGCAGGGCCGCCGGGCGCTGCCCCTCGCCCGGCACGCCGGCCCGGCCCGGCCCGGCCGCTCACCTGGTGCCGCCCACGTTGAGCTGGATGATCTCCCCGCTCCCGGCGCCGGCGAAGCCGCCGCCGTTCCCCGCCATCTTCCCCGCCGCCTGCTCCAGCCGGCGCCCGCCGCCGCCTCCCGCCGGGACCTCGCGGTCGGGGGAAGCAGCGGCGGAGCCGGGCGAAGGCGGCGGGGAAGGAGGCGGCGCGGGATCGCCCAGCGGCGGCCGGGGCAGGGTCGGCGGCAGGCCGGGCTGCGGCCCCACGGGCTCCCGGCGCTCAGGCGCGGCCAGGGGCGGAACGGGCCATGGCAGCACCGGCAGGAGGAGCGGGGCCGGCGCGGGCCGAAGGGCCGCGGAGCCGTGGCGGAAGGCGGGCGGTGCGGGAGGCGGGGCCGGGCCGGCTGCGGCGGGAGGAGCCGGCAGCGCCCGAGGGCAGAGACGCGCCCGGAAGGGGCCGGCAGGGCCCGCCCGGCCCGGCAGCCGCGTCACGCCCGGGGCACAGGGGCCGCGGCAGCGGCGTTGTCGTCTGGGGCTGTTCTAAAGGAACGGGGAGCCCCCAGCGACCCCCGCCTAAAATAAAGAGAAGGGCAACGGAGCCGGTGAAGGATCTGGGAGCGCGAGTCCTGTGAGGAGCAGCTGAGGGAGCGCGGTGGTCTAGCCTGGAGAAAAGGAGGCTCAGGGTGACCTTATGGCTCTGTGCAGGTCCCTGAAAGCAGGGCGTAGCCAGGTGGGGTCGGTCTCTTTCAGGCCGCCAGTGACAGGAGAAGAGGCCACAGCCTCAGGCTGCAGCAGGGGAGGTTAAGGTTGGACCTTAGGATGAATTCCATCACAGAAGGGGTGATCAGACATTGGAATGGACTGTTCAGGGAGGTGGTGGAGTCACCATCCTCAAAGGTGTTCAAGGAAAGACTGGATGTAGCACTTGGTGCCTTGCTTTAGTTGACGGGGTGGTGCTCAGTCACGAGTTGGACTTTTCCAACCTAATTCTGTGAAAGCCATGACTAGAGTGAGATCTTACTTGGCCTTGCATCCTCCTACCGACAGGCACCCCAGGCTTAGGAGCTCAGGCCCCTGGTAAATGTCAATTCTGTATGAGAGAGGCATGGAAAAAGAAAGTTCCTAGAAAACTCAATGAGAAGGCAGTGAGCAGACTGTAGAGTTTAAAGCCTGATGGTTGCAGCCTGCAGTCATCAATCAAATTCACCAATTAAAGGACAAAAATATTAGACATGACATATCCAAGCCGACAATGCAAGCTTTTCAGGAAAAAAATCCATCACATCACCCCATGAAGAAAAATTGAGGTGGAAATAAAAGATAGTGCGGTTAGTAAAGGAAGTCATAAAATCATGGTTTATATTTTTGAGGGCAGGCTTTATGATCAATTCCTACACTCAAACAAGGAAAAGAATAAGCATTCATGAGCCTAAATTTTCAGTGAAATTTGCCCCAGACATTGAAAAACCACAGGGAGGATCCAGGCTCTGTTTAAACCTAATGTTTTTCCATGGGACTGAATGGATAGACTTCAAGCATGCTCAAAAATTGTGTTTTGAAAACACTGTTAGCCTAGAAGTAAACTGCTTGAAGTTACCTGGCTGCTTCCTCACTTACATACCTTGGAAATTAAAGGTTTGTTCCTCTGGTCATATTGTAGAGCCAAACTGACAAAGGCTATGAAGATGCCCTTGTCAGACCCTGGAGTTTTTTGGAGGAATGACTTCTCTTCCACAAGACCCTTGTCCCAGAGCAATAAGCTGTGCTGGCTGTCCGGAGCTGTGTTCAACCAGCATAGTGTGTAAAAGTCAAATACTTCTGTAATGCATTCTGAATATGTTCTGAATATGTTAGTGCAGCTGCTTCTGTGGGGTGTTTTGCCCTATAGCCCAAGAGAAAAGGAAAATTAAAGAGCACCTGAACGTGTCACCAAGCCCCAGGCCTTCATGCTTTCTGTGTGCTTTGGAGTCTGGCTCTAGCTTGCATTTCTTCTTGAGTTCAAGAAGAGACATGCGTTCAGATTTCTGCTGAGTTGTCCTCTTCTTTCATGGAAATTATAATAATTGGAAGTAATAAATGTTCTGGTGCGCTATCAGGCACAGAAGGAGATTGAGCTTCTCTTACGTCCTGCTGGAGTCCTCTAACCATTAAAATACTGGATAAAAGAGTGGGAAGGGATATTTCTTTTCTTGTTGTTGGGAGGAAGACTGACACTCCCTACTTCAAGCCCTCAGCTTGGCTCCTAAACCATGTTTGCCTCACAATGTCTAAATACCATGAAATTTTAGTTTTGCTTTTTCTTAAATAAAACTTCACCATCACTGACATTTGTCACTCAGTTAATGAAAGTCCATCTGGCAAGAAGTAATGCAAGAAAATCAGCTGTGCATTGATGCATTCTCTCACAGCTGCAGTCCTCCAATGCTTCCAGTAGATGCCTCTATTGTTATTAAACTTCCAAAATGTAATTCCTGTTTAGTCCAACCATTCAAGGCATGTTATCAAGATCTTTTCTCTTGATATTGCAGCTCAAGTACATGATTTGCAATCACTAAAAAAATCCTTAAACCTATTTTAAAGCACACATCACGTCAGCTTTATACAATATTAATATACAAAGCAACTGTGATCTTCTAATTAATTCATAACCCTCTCCCAGCAACCAGGCATAGAAGGGTCACACGTGGACCCATACAGAAAAAGTAGACATCAGAATAAAATATATGTACTTCTGAGTAATGATTGTACAGTTTTGGAAATAAGGAGGCCCGTGCAATGGGTTATTTGCTCTCTGGTGGGGCACACTGAAATTCAATTTCTTTAATTGCAATAATTCAAACTAAGGGTACAAGGAAGGATTTCTTACCCTCTTTTTTTACTTGGGTGTTAGTGCAGTTTTCTTGGGAAGCACCCTGTATCCTGGCTAAGAAGCTTGTTATTCTGTTCAAAAGAAGGCAAATTCTGATGTATAAATTGGATTAAGACACACCCCCCCAGTGGTACCCATGCCCTTAAAGCTCCTTAAAATAAAAGGCTAGGGAGGAATTGCTACTCTTTGGCAAGTTTGCCAGGTACCTGTTTTGCTAAGATATTAACTGAGAAGCAATGTGGCTCCCCAAGAAGCCAAGGGAAGTTTGGTAGTAAATTCCTTCTCTGCCTCCTAAGTAGACTGGGAGATTTTCTCACGAAACCTGAGACCTTTGTGACAGGGATCTTGTCTCTATAGCTTCCTGTAAATGGTCAGTCTTGATTGCCAGTGTTACACAATAACAATGCCAAATAAAAACATTTCTACCATCTGCTCTAAAGGGAGGAGCCTTGGAACCTCCCTAGCAGAGTCACTCTGGAAAATGATGCCATGAGTCACCAGGAACAATGGTTCATGCATGCTCAGTTTTTCCTCAGCTTTGCTTACAATCGCTTTGCTTGAAGGGCCTAAAGTTTGAAGGGAATTCACATGGTGGCTGCATCCAGTAAAGAGTGCTAGAATAACTTTAAATAGGCCACAGGGGAGAGAGGAAGCTCATGGGATTAGGTGGAGTATGCATTTCTTCATTCCTGAACATATGGTTGTTGCTTGCAAATTAGGAAACAAGCTTTATTTTCAGCATCCAGATGCAGTGCTGCTCAGTGGGTGGCTACCAAGGACGTTCCCTTTGCCCAGAGCAGCTCCACCCCACAGCTGAATAAAAGGGATGTTAGCAGAAATGTCTATAAAGGCCTCCTTTTCCCATCTTAAAATAGAATGAAAGGAAGGAGATGATCCAGAATCAGGTCAGAAGGAGCTTCCTAGAAGGGGAAGAAAGATTCATCAGTGTTCTGTAAAGAACTATGTATCTGAGTGTGCTGAATTCCTGGAAAATTATTAAAATCTTCATTTTCAGAAAAAAAAAAAAAAGAAAAAAAAATGAAAAAGAAAGACTTAATATCTTTGGGTTCAGTAATTTAGGGGAGATTTTTATTTTGGCCCCACACAGCTTTTGTTCTCAGTTACCAAGTGTGGGATGTCCAGTACTCCTGCTACAGAGCACTACTGAGTTCTGCTCTCCATCTGACTGCCAAGACTACATGCCACTCAACAGCTTTTCAGCACTTGATATGTTCCTCTGCTAAATAATAAAAAAAAAAAAATTCAATTCTACCATCTTTTTGAAAAGTTCCTCTTCTTTATAGTAGTCTACACAAATTTTCTATGCAAGTAAGTGTTAAATTAATCACAACCTAATAATTTTCAATATATTCTGGTGGGGCTGGGTGAGCTGAGACAGTAAATTCACAAGTGATTTTGCTAATACATGCAGTGTCCACAGCGTGGGGCTGTTTGCTAGTACATGTCTGTTGTGAAAGCCCAGGCTTTTTTGCTTTCAGGGCAGTGGAAGAACACCACTGCTGCAGATTCTGGTTTGATTTGAAAACCCCTTGAAGTTTGTGTGCAATGGATGCATTTGTATTCATCATTTAAGTCATTCAGCTTCAGTTTTCTGCATTTCTGTATGGAGTCGTATTCTGTTAATGATCTGGATGTAGTTAGTAATCAAATATCTTCCCCAAGACTGCAGTCTATCCTAGACAGACAGGGTTAGATTGTAGTAAAGGGGCAGAGCTTCATTGATGTTGGACTGCTGTGCATTAAGCATCCCAGTTCTTCAGTCAGTGTTTGTAAGAGCCACAGAGAGGATTGAGCAACATGAGGCTTTTTAAAGAGCAAAACACAAATGTTGAATATAAATATATCATATATATCTGTGAAAAACTTGATAAGCTCCGTTATGTTGTTCTCTTTATGCTCCTTCTGTCATTTTTCAGCCCATCAAGGTCGATTATGCTCAAGCATTTTAACACTTGTTTTGTGGTTCCTTGTTTCAATTGCAACAGTTGAAGTGTTAGGGACAGACACTTCATATTCTGTATGTGAAGTTGATACTGGAACACCAAAAAGCTTTTTGCCTTCTGTGAGCTAAAAGAACTGCTGTCATTTGGTCTAAACTACCAACAAGTAACTCTCTGTAACACCTTCCTCCTCAGTTTGACTCTTTCCCTATGTTTGTAATAGATCTGGATGTCTCTCTGAAAGGCTGATGGCAGCCATTGGAATGCAAGCCACTGCATCAGCAGGTGATCTGTCTAGATTTTAATTACCTCTCCATGTGAAATTTATGCCATCTCTGTGATACCTTCTTGTCCACATTAATTTTACAGCCGTCAGATTGCCTCCTAATGAAGAAATGTTGAAGTGGCTGTTCAGCTGGGTATTTGTGGGCTGATCTACTCACTGCTATTGAAAAACCAAAGTCTCATACCATGCAACAGCACAAGGGGGCACAAGTTTTCAGAATATTCTTGTCTGGTTTTCATTGCTAGCTTTGCTTGAAGGAAGAGATACCTGCTAATTCCTAGAAGTCCTTCCAGCTTGATCCTCTGTATACTCACCCAGTTGATGGGTACTTAAACTGAGATATCCAGAAAGCTCACCTGTGAGCAAGGTGCCCTGAACTTACCTTGCCTCATTTACTGCAAAGAGTTCAAAACTGTGCTGCTTCCATTTTTACTCGCTGATTTTTTGAAATTACACATATCTATGTGAACACCTTGGTGAAGCTCTTTTTGAAGGTTCAAAATACAAATTTAAACATCAACACCAATCAATTCTTCATCACTGTTAATATTTTATATGGTACCACCTATAATGTCAGCACCTTGCCTAAGTGACTGTCAACCAACACTTAGCAAAACATATGTGAGTGTATGTATATGTGTGTATATATATATATATATACACTTCATGCTTCTTTATACATGGGTAAAGGAAAAGTAATTTTACCCAATATTTTATTTACAATAATTTTAATAGCTAATTTAGTGCCTGAATTTTTTGTCTCTGGAGTGGAAGTCTGCTCTTGCCTGTTCTGCCCAAAATTGTTAGAGGAGGAGGATTGTTTGTACTCCCTGTACATGAGAGCTTTTTAATTATGTCGGCTGCCACCTGCATATTCTGCTTTTCCTTGAGTGAACAAATATAACTTAATTTCCTTTTTCAAAGGTGTGTTCAGTGACAGGTTCTTTGATTTACATCATTTTAGCAGAATAAACCTCTGAACAAAAAGCGAATTAAGCCATGCTTATGGCTGTTTTACCAAAAAGAGTTTGAGCAGTCATTTGAGCAGAGCAGTGGAGCTGGAGCACAGCAATCAGCTCACACAGCCCGACCATCCTTGCTGTTGGTGCATAGGCTGCATGAGCAGACAGGGAGGTGCACTGACAAGTGGCTGAACAGCCAAGCCCAGGGGATGGTGATCAGTGGCATGAAGTCTGACTGAAGACCAATTCAAAAGACATTTGGATATGTCCCAGAGCAACCAGCCATAGCTGGCCCTGAACAGGGGGGCTGGACCAGATCATCTCCAGAGATCCCTTCCAACCTCAACCACTCTGTGATTCTCTGAATATGGCTGTGTATTTTAAGAATGGCTTCGGCTTTTCAAACCACAGAGAAGTGTGGTTTCAGAGCTTCCTTTGGTGGCTGGTGGACTTCCTTACCATTCTTTATGACAATGCATCTTCCTAACACACATTTTAAAATCATTATCCTAAATAATGAGGTTTAGGTAATGTTGACACTATTAAAACCTTCCATACAATTAAAAAGAGAATGTGGCTTTTTCTGTAGTAGCCAGGTACAGCATCCCTAATTTCACCTTACCAGATTCTGTTCCTTTCAGGATGATGTTCTCTAGTTGCTTATCATATTGCCGGTCTTCAGGCATTTAGGCTGAAATTTTCCAGGTTGTGTTTTTTCCATGGTCTCTGTTTGGAAACTGAGAACACTGACAATTGTTCTGGATATATAAAGTAGGGAGGAAAGATCTCATTTTAGAGAGGCTAACAATTCTTGGGTTTACTTGAAATATTTAAGCATGACTTCAAATTTGTCAAGATAATCTTCTTTTAATATGGGGGAATATAATCTAATGAACAGGCACTGAAATTTGACCAAGGTAAAAACCTAAATCCAAGCTGTTCAAAAACCAACCTAAACTTTAAAGCATACTCTGAGAAACATCACTTGGAAAGACTTGTCAAATTTAAAAATGTCCTTAGCACATTATTATTGGACCAATAGATATTTCAATGCATTTTAAACAAATTTCCATTTATGAAGCAACTATTCCTTTCTTCCTCCTGAAATAAAGTATAATTAAGAGTCTTCCAGGGAGGAAATGGGAAGCAGTGATTAGACCTTTACATGCAGGTAGAGAATTTATCCCCAGCTGCTGTGCCACACAGCTGCTTCTTCCAAACAGGCCTGACTGGTCCATAAGAAGTAAAAAGACCCAGAGCAAAGAGAGGGGGGAGAGCCAAACTTTTGCAGGCCACCTGGAAGACTACTGACAATTTTACCTTTTCTTTATGTGTTCTTCCTATTCTCATCTTCACTGATGATGATTTCCAATGGTGGGGTTATTTCATTGTGTGATATGATTTCCTTTGTCTCTCATATCTCAGAGTTGCATGGCAGAAACCTCTGTTATTTTGGCATGGTTCATTAGCAGTATGTGAAACAACAGGAATGTAAAATACAAAATCCACTTCTAACAATGTATAAAGTAAAAGGCAAAACTGCATTATTTTCACACCTTGCCAGAACAATTTTTTCTTACCACAGAAGCAATTAGTGTTACATCATCTTTCTTTTCATATTACAGTCACAGTGCTTGACTCAGGAAAGGTAATTTTCTGTTTTCTGTGTTACCATTACATACACACATGAAGTCGTATTCATGGAAAAAAAAAAAAACTAATTTTGAACAAAACTTCTGAAATCTCTTGAGAAGCTTGAAATGAATAATAAAGAAACCACTCACCACTTCTTGAAATGGACTCATTACAATGAAGATTGCCAATATTTTTTTCTTTTCATGTTTCTGGAAAAAATAAATCCCTAGAAATGCTGCAAAGATAAAAAGAGTCTTCCATAGCGTATTTCAACTTTGCACAGCAGAACTAAGACTTCTGTTAAAAATCTATTAAAACATTATCTTAGCTAATATTACTAGAGGGACAAAAAATATTAACTATGGAAGGTTTTTCATTACACAGAAGTCTCCAGCCATGGCTCAGACAGAGACCATTACTGTCATTTCACATTTATATCAATTAGTGTTCTATCCTTACCTTGCCTACTGCTTTTCAACTTGTCATCAGATATTGAAATAGAAATGTGGAAGATTTCCTTGGGGGTATGGTTTAGGGAGGCAGAGAAAGTAATTTAGAGAAGATGTTTGAGGGAATGAGTTGTGAAAGAGGGGAAGCCACATTTGGGAGAAGGTATAACAGTTAATATTGAAAGCTCCCTGGTTTAAGTCAGTATTAAAAAAAACAACTGAAGGGATCTCTCCAACTTTGGTGATAGCAATAAGAATACAAAGACATAAACTAGCAAATAAAAGAAAAGATGACTGTTCTCATGTGCTGCCTGTGATCCAAGTAAACAGAAGAAAACGCATTTGAAATATAACAAAGACATAAAAAATAATTTTTTATTTTGATTAATATATCCTGCCTTTAAACAAAATTTGCCATGCATGTGCATGATGAAAATGTCCATAGTTACACTACATGTTTAATATAAGCAAAATGTCACCTCATGGTGGTAAAGAAATGCATAATTCTGTTTAATAGATTTCTGATACAGGATTTCTGAATTGCTCTATGATAGATTTACTTTTGAACATTGGAAATCATTGAATTGGCTTAACCGGGCCTCACTTCCAACAGGAAGGAACCTTGCTGTTTCTAAATTTGGCTTGAAAATATCCCCATCTGAAAATCCAAATATTTAGTTATGTAAATTGGTATGTTATTTTCAAAATCATGACCATAAAGTCCAATATTCTTTAGCAGTGACCCAAGTCAGAGTTAGTAAAATTCTTGCTATGGATTTTTCACCCCCAGGTTGGCAGAGAAATGCTGTATAATTACAGGTTACAAACTGGTTGATGGTGACTTCATGAGTCACATAAAAGGATAATAAGACATTTCTTTTATAAAACACATTTTATGAGTAATGTTTCTCCTTATTCTTTTCTCATTTAAATGGATACTTTAGCTTTATATCTTTGATTTTCTACATTTCCAGAAAAATGCTTCACATACTACAATATACATGCCAGTTAATGAATCATGGGCTTTTCTGATTTTTGTTAAATTGTCAGTTTAATAACACAAGATGTGAAAAGACATTCAACAGTACATCAGATAAAAGGCCAGTAGCAGTTCACTGGGAGTAACAGCAGCAGTGTGGTTTCACTCCAAACTTCTTCATAGAACTGTGTTCCTTAATGCCATTCAGTAATCTATTCCTGTTTAAATGAAATTCACACCTGATATGGAAAATACTTAAATTTAAAATGCTTTAATGCAATAATATATAAATAAATAATACATAAACTATATGTTCACCTAATATTATCTGCATTTGGGTCTATTTGTTTTCATTCTTAATTCACAGGACTATGAAATGAACTTTTGTTTTCAAACAGCTGGGGATGACATTTCTGGTTTGTAAATATTCAAACTGATTAATTAAGCACTTAATACATTAGCACACTTCTAATCTCAGAAACATATTTTAAACAATAACAAAAAAAGTATGTTGCACTTCTCCAGGCTTGCACCTCTGTGTTTCTCCATTTACCCTGTGCTAGCCTATTTATCAGACCACCTCTTTTTCTCCAGCTGCCCATCCAGCACAGGCTCCCCTCTCAGAAGGCAGTCAGCAACCACTCCAAACCTCTTACTGGTATATGCCACACACAGACATTCATGTTACTGTTTCCTGTGGCCACCAGGTTGTGTTCCAGAGAAAGAATCCAGTTTCCAACCAATAAAATTATGATTTCTTTCTATTCAGGATCACAGAGCTGAACTGGGAGCCCAAACTGGAGCAAAGGGATTTTGTTAAGTCTGATCTGGACTGAATGTCATGGTTATAGTGGGTTTGCTAACAGCACAGTGCAGGTGGTTTAATCATTTTCAGGCCTCCCTTAAAGACCACAATATCTCCTTGTCACCCTGCTGATGACAATGGTCATTGTCGTGGTCCTTCTTTATGTCCAGGCTGTAGTGACCACAGTTAAACAACAAAAATGTGTCTTCCTAAAACTTGTCACTGACTGGATATCTTATGCCTCGAACCACAACCATACTTTAAAATAAATATGCTGTTTTGGGGTTTTTTTTTCTTCATGTCTAACTCCTGTGGAGCTTCCTTTTCTATGAGTTACATAATTTAGTGGCATCAAGAGGTTTTTTCCCTCTATTTCAGTCAAGCCCAATGAAATGCATGCCAATTAGTAAGGGAAGACGTAAAATTCTTCCTCCTGTGTGTGGTAAATACGTCATAAATCGCTTCATGATAGAAGTAATATAAAGTCTAAGATATTGTTTGTTTTTTAGTAAAGATCTGAACTTGATGCCTACTTAAAAGACATTGTTTTAATTTCATTAACAACATTTTGTGATGATGAGTCTTCTTACAGAAAACTCACTGCTATTTCTTATCGTGCTAAAGTCTCTTGAAATTGAAAAGAAACTTAAAATTCTTAAAATTAAAATTGGGAATTGTTCAAACCACAGTACATTAAAACCTTTACAGAATTAGTAATATGTGAAGAAAAAGAAATTTATAATATATTTAAATTTTATATATTTATAATAACGTTTTTCTTTATTGAAAATACAGCAAAAAAGTGTAAGTTACCTAACCATATTGAAATGCTGCATACTTGCTGGGTGCTGATGTTACTTAAACCAAATCTTGTGAATTCATAGTTGAATTTTTTATACCATGACCAATATATTGCTATTTAAGACCTACTCTGTTCAAAGTAAAAAGGATATATACATAAAAGCAAAAAGGACGATCAACTTAAACCAGTCAAAAGATAAACCCATTTTAATGGACCAGCAGTAACATGAAAATAGGCAGCATTTATGATCCATCTAAATGGATATGGAGAGAATGATTAACTATTCATCTGAGAGCCATATGACATTGAGGTGGGTTTTCTTTTTACTCCCTAGGAAAAAAATTAAATCTAATGGAAAGTAAAAGCTCTACATGCTTTGAGTGCGCTTTTTGGAAACCTGGAAAACAAAAGTGTTTAAGTCAAGAGGGTGATAAAAGAGGATATGGGGAGTTGAGTGCACTTTTCTTCTATCTCATTAGTTATAGTGAGACTAGCCAAAAACTGAATGACAGTTTTACTTAAATTCTGTGATTTTCAGGGACTTTGAGGATTTGGCTATAGCATTAATTGTAACATTTTAATGTACTTCACTCTAAATAATAAAATATTAATACTGTTCTTTCCTTCTTTTAAAAAGGAGAATATGTCCTCATTAAGACATTGTGTAAGAGTGTAAACAAAATTATTGTTTGTTGTGTTTCCAAAAAACCTGCATACATTCTATTTAAATTTGTTTTCCTATCTACTTTTCAGGCATATACCCTATTATTCTCTCATAAAACTGACAAATCATAAAACTGTTTTCAAAGTTTAAAAAGGACTATTTTGCTACTGTTTATATGGCAATTCATATCATTCTCTCTTAAAAAAATTTAATTTAAAGTGCTTAATTGGTACTTTAATATCCTGAGACCATGGAAACATACTCTCTATAGGACTATCTGAAGGAAAAGATAGCTTCTCATTCTTTTTCTATATATAGATGAATATTTCCAGATTTGTAATACTGCTCCTTATCTAAGTCTTCATTAGGTACCTATAGTGATTTGTGTAAACATATTGCAGGTAGCAAGAGATATTACAGAGTTATGTATTTAAACAGGAAAAAAAAAAAACAACCCACAACTAAACCCCAGAGACTGATAAGAATACAGTAAGTGTAAAATTCAGGGAGTTTCTTTATTGTTAGGTAGTATTAACCTATAATCTTAAATGCTTTTTTAAGGTATGTGTAGTCCTAAAGGGATGATCATACTTGCTTCTCTCTGATGCCCTCAAATGCAAATCCACAGAGATGCCAATTTACAGCTAACTAAGGGGGCACCTTTAACTTACAAACCTTTCTTCAAAGTTCCCCAGAAAGTGAGATCCTTTCCTGATCACAATCCATGGTAAATGAGAAGGCATTTTAAAATAAGTGATACTCAACTGTGCTTGTCCTGGAGATTAGGGCAAGTCATCGAACTAGACAGTTCTAATTCACTCAGCTTGTCTTTCTCTTGTAGTGAAAATCAGCTGGGATTCTTTATGAAATGTTAGGACAGTCTTAGAGAAGCCTCCCTTTCTTAGTTCTGGCAGCCAACAAGCAGTGAAATGCCCCTCCATGAGGAGGAGCAGAGAAAGAAGTCTCCTCTTTCAGTTTATTCACCACTGAAGAAAAATTATTGGCTTTGATTTCCAAATATTGCCAAAGTTTATATTCTTAGATTAGCAGTGATTAGTACTTTGGGCCATCGGTCTCAAATTGAAGGAGAAGCAAGCAGTTTAAGGTATTCCCCCTAAAAAACAGGGAAGAAACTCTGCATTTCAGTCTACTGGTTTAGAATATTAATAAATTTGGAATATTCAAAGATGTGTTTCCCCAAAAAGTGGTCTTTAAAAGCAAAAACATAAAACATGATGTTTCTTTAAAATATAAAAAAGAAGAAAAAAAAAGTCTGCTGGTAGGATTGAGCTCTCCAAGATCAGTTTAAGGTATCTATTCATAGGGAAAACTTTCCCCACTATTATCTATCCAGTATGGATTGTGGTTTACCTTTTAAGGTCCAAAAATTACCTCTGTAAACCAAGCAAGGGTCACAGTATTTGATTTCTGTTAGAACAGCTCTTCAAGCTCAATGCACATAGAAAGCAAAACGTGGACAAAAAGACAGTAGTATTTCGATATAGATTCAGAGATAATCATATTTAAAGCATTGTATAAAATAACCTTGTGTTTAGAAGTGTTGGTCCCCATTCCCTACCTTTGCTTCAAGTAAACCATAACTTCAAACTTTGAATTCCATGCAACTTAGGATAAAATGTCTGAATCTTTTACCTCTGTGTCACCTGAATATTAGCATTAGTGGAAGTGATGCTGAACACATACCCCTGAGAGTACCCCCTTGGGTTTTTAAACAGACTCTTTTACTTGCCCAAAAATTGATTGAGTTTTCAGATCTCTTCTGGGGTTTTTAAATGAGATAAAAGCATGGCTCTTTCCTACCCTTCTTTGCTTTTAGAAGGATTACTTCCTATGCTCCATAATGTTGATCCTAAGCAGGACGAACAATAACACAAAAAACATTAATAAAACTATAACTAAGCTTTATGAGAACATGTATTTAGCAATGGGATAACCTCAAGAGAAACAGAGACACATACTCTGAAACCCTGAGAAGAAAATGGTAGTCTATAATGATCTTACACATCAAAGTTCTATTTGGATTTACTAACCCCCCATCTAGAGGCAGGATCTCCTTTATTCTCAATGGTCACAGTTCCAGCAGCATTTTTATTAGCAGCCTTGAGAAAAGGCCCTGAAGCTAAAGCATTTTTGATTTAGACTGTTACTCTTTGGAAGCCAAATCAATTTTATTCCTCCATATAGACACCTTGTCTGAGTTCTTATGGCCAAAATGATTAATTTTAAACCTCTTTTATGTAACATAAAATTCGGTAGAAAACTCCTGCGTTTGCTAAATTTTAGGGGTCTGCATGAAAATCCACGGGAACAAAAATATCCTTTTTTTTCATTGCTATAAGACAAAAAGTTGCTCATTTTAAACTCAGTAATAGTTTGGGGGTTTTGTTCTTTTCAGATGAGCACACAAACTTCTGGAAAAAAAAATTATGAAAGCAAAACGTTTTTGACTCTGGGAACAATTTTATGAAGAAATAAATCCTTTCAAGTGATATCTGCTGGGCATTGTAAAATATGCTAAGAGAGACAGAATACAGACAGACCTCTTGAAACAAAGTGGTGTACAATAGCTGTGCTGCCAGGCCCCATCAGCAGGTTGCTAGTGACATGGAAGGGAGGAGTCCCAGCTACTGAGTCACTAAAACCACTGCTGTAATGTTGTGTCCTGGCACTCTTCTGGCCACATGATGAGGTCTGATATTGCTCAGTTTTTAAAAACCAATTTGATCATTGGCTCGAAATAGTAAAGTCCCAGCTGGACCATACCTTGCTTTTCATTCTGGACTGTCCAAGCCATGCTGCATGGGTAAGGATCAGGAAGAAACCTGTGTAGGAAGAGAGGTCATTAGAGAGCAGAATCACTATAGAAAGTAGCAGTGTTGTATAACATCATCTTTTTGTCTAGGAGAGGCTGGAAAATGTCCAGAGAAGGCAATGAAGCTGTTGAAGGATCTGGAGTACAAGTCCTGTGAGGAAGGACAGAGTGAGCTGGGGGTGTGCAGCCTGGAGAAAAAGAGGTTCAGGGGTGACCTCATCACTCTCTACAACTCCCTGAAAGGAGGGTGTATCCAGAGGGGGTCTGTCTCTTCTCCCAAGAAACAAGAAATAGGGAATGGCCTCAAGCTGCACCAGGGCACATTTAGATTGGATGAAGTGTTGGCAAGCATTGGAACCAGCAGAACTTGTTGAGTCACCATCCCTGGAGGTATTTAAAAGGTATGCAGGTTGTACTTAGAGACATGGTTTAGTGGTGGACTTGAGTGTTAGGGTAATGGTTGGACATGATGATCCTAAAGGTCTTTTTCAGACTAAATGATTCTACAAAAAAATCTCCCAGAAGTGTTTTACCTGCTCCAGAAGTTTGACAAGTTCTCTTTTACAGTTTTTCCTGCACCAAATTACTGTTCCCTTGTTTGCCAGAGTCAAGTGCTGCTAAAACCCCAGAATTAGTTTAGCTTCTGTGATATTGTTCTCAATGTTAGACATGTATTTTTATGAAGTTAGAGAATTACACTTTGGTTGCAGGAACTTGCAACTTGTAGAAACTTTCTTAGATTGTCTGTTCAACTTTAGAATATTTAATGAAATTTGCCTATAGCAAAGAAATAAATTAGGGCAGTGATACTTGATTACTCACATAAGTACTGTAACACTTAAATATTGACTTTGGGTGAATAACTTCAAAAGCAATATCGTGATCCCAGGCAACTGGAGACAAGGTCTCTTTAACATTTCTATCCTTGGCTTATGGAAATAATTTCAGCAAAATTTTGTTTAGAGCTCTCCTTGGAAAGATGAACAGGAAACACCCTCTGTTCTGATCAAACACAGGCAATTCATATACTACCTTCTCACATAGTTGAATAACAATTCAAACAAAACCAAGTCCTTCTGAAAGCATTAATCACACATCTATGCACATCTAACTAGAGTGTATGTTACTTACAATAAATTAGAAAATGCAGAATCAAATGTCAAATCCACCATAGCCAAAATTAATGATATATCTGTAAGATAAATCCTGTTACTTCAGGGATACCTGTACTCAAAGTGTTTTGGCCCAGCCTTGATATCTGAAAATGCAGAGGTAAGTAATATCAGGGGAAAAAACCCAACAACTCTAATGCTTAATCATTTGGGGTCTTTTTTAGTTAAAATATGTATTTATTTCTAATGTACACTTAGAATAATTCCTTCACTTTTCTATGTTCCTAACTTTCACAAGGACCTTAGTGTAGTATTAGAATACATTTCCATTTTTAATTAAAATAGGAGAAAAAAGCAGCCCATGCAGACCAGACCCCAAAATACAGTACAGCTTCACAGCTCTTGGTGTTGAAGCAGTATAAAGTTCTAGTAATCAACATTATACCTGTCAGTGCTGCAGCTTAAACTAAGCTGAAAGTTAAGGACAAAAATGTGAAAAGAAAAAGGAAAGCACATCAGCATGGTATAGATTATGATGAGATAATAGCCATTCTCTTATCCAAAGGGATTCATAACTTTGATCATTAAAATATTGAAATAATATCAATTTTTCAGTTATAAAATTTCTGAGGTATATATACAAGTGTATTTAAAAGAAAAATATGGGAGATAAGTTTATAAGCAAGCAATAAGGTTTCCTCAATGCCTTTTACAACACAGGCTTGAAAAGAGCAAGATGACAGTGACATTTTAATGCACTGTGCATTGTCTCTTACTGTGTCAGATTTATTAAAATGTGAAGTATGCAAAAGATTGGAAAATCCCAATAACCAATAGAAAGCAGACCAGTGACTATAAGAAGAATCTCTTGTAATCTACTTCTCACTTCAGAGCTGTTACCAGAAAAGAGCTGACAAGAGTGAGACTTCTGCATGGTGTCTGTAAATCCAAGCCATAAGGTGCCGGATCAAATTTTTCTTAATTAGCAAAAATCCTTCACCAGAAATGCCAGCTGTCCATATCCCAGTCAAGAATATTCTATTACACAATCAAAGGAAGCATTTTATTAAACACAGAGCAGCCAAAGTTCATACTTTGTTTCAGTTTCTAAATTTGAGATTGTAACCAATATGTAATAAAAGAGATTGATCACCAAGACAAACTCTCAGTAAGGAAAAGTGGAGTCTTTTTATAAAATTGTTGTTAAACTATGAAAACATCCTTGAATCCACCGTAGCTTTAATATCTAAAGCTCAGACCTTTCTGATATATAATGCAGTTCTTTATACTGAATGCTCACTATTAATGATGTCTGTCACATAAAATGTGAGTTTTATAGATCAGTATAGACAGATATTAATGATTCATCTGTTAGGAAAACAATGATGTAACAACAAGTAGTTTTATTGAGTGCATCATACTGCATTACAAATCACAAGACAAAAACAAATTCCTGTTCTGTGACAGGATGAGGTATCATTGTCAGCACAGATACTGCCCTGCCTGCATACTTTGCACTGAACGATTGCTTTGAAGTAAATACATTATTTTCAATAACTGGTATATCAGTAGCTAGAAAACACACCATTGCAAGTGTCATGCCAGCTGTGAAGCAAATTGTGGCAGGTGCAGGAGGGCAGTCAATGCCATGAGCTACAAAATGCCTCTTGATGACAAGCAGTTGTCTCTTCTGTGCTCAAAAGGTGTAATGCCCCTACATCCGTGTTGGTCAGCAGGTCAGGTATATTTACTCTCACATTCAATATTGTCCAGACATTCTGGATCTCCTAATCTGTGCTGGATGTTTGTGAAAAATATTTTTATATGTGTATAAATAGGGAATGTCTTGAAAATCCTTACTGAGGTGAATAGCTCTTATTTGTGGGGGAGACCATGGAAACCCATTCCTCTGTTAATTGTAGACTGAGTTAGTATGTGGCATACAGAAAAATGCTGTTTTGCTTTAAGTTATTTCCTAGTTTTAAAATGCTGGTGCAGAACAGCAAAATTGCAGGAGAAAAACCTGCTGGTTATAAACTTTTGACTACAGCTCCTGGAGGAAGACAAGGAACATTGTGACAAAGCACAAAACTTAACTGAGGAAAATAAAGCAAAGCGGTAAAGCACAAAAGGGAATTAAAGCTAAATTAATACAAACACCTTACCCTGAGGTCTTATTCCATCAGCAAACCATGGAACACAGTAGTGCACACTAAAACATGCCAGCTATGTTTTATTATTTTGTTTTCCATCCCTTCATGTAATGTAAAGCATATATCACAATGGCATTGTAATGCAGCTGTATATCAAAGAAATAACTTTAAAACATTCTGGTTTCTACCATCTCTTTCTGAAGAGAGCTTATTGTAGAAAGAGGGGAGAAACTTCTAACATACATTTCTTCTTCCAAGGAGCAGCAGAAGCAGGGCAGCTCCATGATGGGGGATGAGGCAGGAGCCGAGGGTGAGCCTAGCAGGGCAGTGTCCTCACCCACCAGAGTACAGTCCCGCAGGGGCTCACCTGGACAAACAAAGCCATGTGCTGCAGACCCAGGCACATCCGGGCATGAATCAAGTCCAGGGATCATTCAGGGGGAGCCCAAGCACCCTGTCAGGCAGAGGCAGCAGGAAACAGGGCTAAAAATAAGGGTAGCAATCACCTTAACCAAAAACAGGTCAGCAGCTCAGGGCTGGCTCAGGCAGAGATGCTGGAGCCCATGGGCTCCAGGATTGAAGGGTCCCTAACAATAAATGCCCACAGGCATCAAAATAGGCATCAACCAAAGATGCAGTCATGAATGGCATGATGGAGAGTCCCTGTAGCTTCAGACTCCTGCTGGGCAAAATGGCTTTTTTTGAAGTATTGGTCTAGATTAAATGTGTCTCCAGCAAATTCATTCGGGACATCCTAGATTGGCTGACCTGTGGTGTGCGGCAGGTGAGGTCACCAAAAAGAGCCTCCATGCTGAATGTGCAGTGAGAGCACCAGTCCTGTGGTGCAGGTCTTAGAGAGTTGTTCTGAGAATGGGAAAAGCTATCTCCACTGGGATGGAGAGGATATAACAATACTCATTGAAAAACAGTGCAGAGAAGTCTGATGCCTTTTTTGTTCAAAATCTGTGCCTTCAATGACATGGATATTGCAGCACAGGCATTTCCAAAGTGCAAAATCAGCTCTCAGTTTGCTCTTGTGCAGACCTCTAAAAGGTACATTCTTTCCTTGAGTACGTTGACTTTCAAGGTATTAATCTCAATTTATATGACTATGAAGACAGATAAGATTTAGGTCCTTAAATTTAATTTTCAGTTGTCTTGAGATTACTTATGATTAATACCTGTTTCAATCTAAGTAAGCCCAGTATTGCACAAGCACATGTAATTAAATATGCAGGGCACAGTGAAAGCTTCTTTGGCAGAATGATAATTAACACAGAACAGCATCTGAGCTTTTTATAAGATCCAGTGACACTCCATCTCCCATTAATATAGTGACCATAACACTAACAGAGAACCAATCACTAATGTCTATTTTCTCTTCTGTGAAGCTGACCAATAGAACAAATTTACCTCTTCCAAATGCCATCATTTTGCTACTAAACATGATGACCAAAAAATTTCTCATCAACATGAACCTAGTTTGGTTTCGTCCAATACTATTTGTGTGTAAACACCATGGTTATTTGACTAATGCAAATATGTGTACAACAGTGTAAATGCATAATTTCTACATTATAAAACCACAGCGCTGCTCTTTGTCTTACATAAAAATTTCTGACTTGCTTACGGCCTGAAAATGCCTTGGCTTTATCCTTTAGACAAGGTGAAGTATAAATTGTACCTTTTGTGCTGTCATTTCACATCTCAAGCTTTTCTCTTCCATTATCACTTTTGTTGTAGCTCTTCACCCACTTTTTTGAAGATATTATGAGCAGTATGGTGGGAGGAGTGTTACATAAATGATTCAGGTGACACTTTGTACTAACTAGATGTCACGTTTTTTCAAAGTTGCCTTTTGGGTAGAAGATTCTCAGAGAACTGCTGATCTGTTAAACAATCAGGTTTATCCTACTGTAAAAAAGAAGAGAGGTTTTAAAAAATTATGAAAAGCTTCAGCTCTATCCTGAAAGCTGTATCAGTCTTGATGACTGGAGTATAGGATTTACTGAATGTAGTTGAATCTGATTGCTAATGAATGGTCTTTTGACTCATCAAAGAAATCTTGGTTCTTACTTGTGACACCAATGCAAAACAATAATTAAAAGCTAAATACAAAATTAGCATGTAGATGAAACTGCTTTTTTTTTTTTTTAAGACATGGTCTGCTCAATACAGACTTGCTGCCACAGCACAGCTATGACAAGAACTGAATTTCTCATCAATGCTTTTCTAAGGCTTCTGTAAACATGTAAAGGGCTTCTGGCCAAATTCTCCAACATCCCTGCCCACTTTCTTCCTTACAAATCAATTAGAATGAGGTGCTCAAATACCTTGCATTTAAAATACTGTCTTTGGGAAAACAAGTGTACAACCAAATAAAAATTAAAGTAAATTACAGCAAAAAAGAATGACACTTGAAACATGAATATTTAAATGAAAGTCGAGATTCTACTTAGATACAACATCACATAAAACTGACTATATTCTTAAAGACTTGTCAGTGAATTCTGGTAGGAAATAGTGAGATTACAAAATGAAACAATAATGCTACAGTAATAAATAACTTACCCTTTATTGAATACCCAGCCAAGTCTTGATTATCCCTCACAGATTGCTGGGTTGCTCTTTGGTTCATTCTGGCTTGAGTTTATGGGCAAGATTTGGGCCATGCAGTTTGCTGAGACCTATGGGTACCTTTGATTTTTGAATCATGAGTTGCAATCTGCTGCAGCTTTGTGATTACAGTGTAAATGAGTTATTCATGGATGATCAACTTCTTCTTTCTTGATGGTAATGAGGAAACACCTATCAATTCAAACATAAACAGGAAATTAAGAACCAAAGTAATGACTCTTTTGCTAGCAAATATTTTCCTTTCCAATTACACAGGCAAATGAAGGATTACCTCTTAAAGGAATATCCATTGCATAAAAGCATAAGCAATATTTCTATAGAAGTATATAAATAAAAGCTCTAATAAAAATAATAGATGTAGTTTGAAACACCTGAATTTTTTTTTTACATTCAAAACCACTAACTCCTAAATGAGTTAACTGGTTCAAATCTCCATGTCAAACAGACATGCATCCATACATATTTTGGAGCCAGATTCCTCAAGTTACATTATAAAAATTTTCATTCAAAAGGGAATGAGGAGTAAAACTTAAACATTTATTCACTCTGAGCAAAGTAAGAATATGCCTATAAATACAATGAAGAGCATACATTAATATTTGATCTAACTTTGATACATTTAGTAATTATTTTCCAGCAAGATGAAACCACTGTTGCAATAAGGCAGCTGCAGAATGCCAAGGAAGGAGAAGAGGCACAAATCTCTGTTTGCAGTAGAAGAATTAAATGCTGTGTCTCTTCTGAAATGCCTCAACCATGAGCTGCTTCAGCAGATACTGAAGGCATGGGACTGTTTTTGGTGACTTTTGCATGTTCAGAAAGAGCTCTTATTTTCATGTATTCATCTGTCCAAAAAGGCAATATTTTTACAGGAAGATATTCTGAAACATCTGCTTGAGCCTACAAGACTGTCAGTAGTTGTCAATCACTGACTATTTTTAACAATTTCTCTCTCATTTCTGGGTCTTAAATTTCTGTCTGAGCTTTTTCCTGTTAAAGTAGCCATTCCACCAAAAGATCTCATACAAGGTAGCATAAATGGTGAATTCATAACTCAAAACATGACAACATACTCCCCAAATATCACAATTAATAAAATGAAAGTAATGTTTCTTTTTTATTGTGGCTCTTATTAGATTTATAGCTACGTAAATTCAGAAAATGGGAAACTGTTCTTTATGAATTTACCATGAGCTTTTCAGTGTGAGTGAAGATTCATAACAAAAAAACCCCATTATTCAAGATATTTGGGGAATCTAGAGGGAGTCTTTCATTATATATGAGGTGTTTTCAGTATCATAACAAATGCATGCCACATACCCTCAAAATGAAGTGACCTGAGCTCCAGCAGAATAAATAAAACTTGTTTAAAAAAGAATAGGGAACTGAATAGCAGAAATTTCTCCTTCCCTGACAGCTTTCCCCATTTTAGCACTCCAGTCTAGAATATCATTTTTAGAAGCAATGAAACTAAACTTGACAGAAGCTTAGACTGTGAAAAGTTATAAATAATTTGAACCAATCTAGGAGTTTGCATGCTCATAATTTTTATCACACTTCCATCCTCAAAAATATCATTAGACTAGCTACTGTGTATTAAAGCAGTTCATCAGTTGAAGAAGCTGAGTTTAAGTAATATGTATGACATTCATGAGAAGCCATCTGGCTTTTGTAACATCAAGGCAGGATGCCTTTTTGCTGCCTGATCTTCTGAGTGACAGCCCATGTCCTCCTTGCTTCTCAGGGTATCTGCTTGATGTTAATTTAGATCCTGACTCTTCAATCCTCCCCTTCCCAGTTCCAAGTGATTCTTAGTGGTTTTGAGTACACTGGCACAGAAATTATCTTTCAAAACTCTATATTTCCATCTTCTCTCCCACAGCTCTAGTGTGGGGACACCTGCTAAAACAGACATTTCTTACACTTTGAAATGAAGAAGTCTGAGGAGAGGAAACACCAAACCTGGGGGCACAGCAGGGATTTACACCCAGCCAGGCCAGAAGTTGCCGTGGGCAGCACACCTAAGAGGCACCATGCACACAAAAATCACATCTGTGCTGGCCACTGAGGAGCAGGGATCAGCACACAGCTGCACAGGGAGATATGTGCTAGATTGAGAGGAGGGGAAGAAGGTAGGAAAGATTACATTTCTGATGTGGCTTTGGAGTCCTCTACTCACCAAAGATTATCTGAATGCTTCAGGAAGTTTTTCTCAAAACACCACACCGAGGCAAGAAAAAAAATCTGTGCTTCTGGTTGAAGGCTCACATCTCACCCTTGAGGCTGCTGACCACTACACACAGCCAAGGATCAGATGTCATCTAACATGATAATTTGGCTATTGTGATGGATTCTGCCTTTGGGGTAGCAGGGATGAGCATGCCTACGTCACTGGGCAGGGTAGGAAGCCCTTGCTTCCAGTCTGCTACCTTGAGGTAGACCACTCCACCAGATAGCAGCACAAGCCTGGGAATCTCCTTGGCTTTAGCTTATACTCCTTTTAAACCTGCTTGCTATGTCTACACAGACATGCCTTTTAGTAATTGAAGACAAAGTCTGTTTTGGCTTGGGGATAAAGCAATTTATGTCTGCATCCATAGCTGGTCATGGGTTAAACTGCCCAAGTGCCAGCTGACAACACGCTCTGTCAGTGTGCAAAAAAAGTGCTCCCACTCTTCTCTCCACAGTGTGCTGGTCTGTAAAAGTTTGGTAGAATTTAAACATATACCAGCTATTTTGATAAGATACATCCTTAGAAACTAATGAAGGGTTGCTGGCATTACTGGAGGGCGGATTCACACTGTGTGAATTTGTTATTTACAAGTATTTTTACTTTTACTTGCCTCTGGGCTTCAGAAAGGAGAAGGGGAACTGAGTGGGAATTGTAGCCAAGAGGACATGCTGTTTGCAAGCCTGTGTTGTCTCTGAAAAATGCATTAAATACTTTGCTTGATAAGTTTCTCCCAGGCAATGAATTACAAAAAAAGAAAAATGTAATTAATCCCGCCTGTGCCTCCTCTTCCCTTCACCTTTCTTTCTTGTCATTCAGGAAAAGCACATGAACTGAAGCTAATTTTGGTACTCAGGTCTTGCCCAGTAGTTTCAGAATGTCAAAACAAGACTTCATGTTTAGACACAAGAGCACAGATTAAGGACTTGTCCATGAACTGTTCCCTTAGGGTGGACTGGAGTCCTTGTCTCTTTATCCTGGTGCAGGGAGGGAGGGGTTACACTCGGGAAAAGATAGAGACTCAAAAAATTGTATCTCTGGCCATGCTGCCTCTTGTCCCACAGGGTAAATTAGCTACAGCAGCCACTCCACAGCCTTTCTGTGCCTCTGGTGACTGAGCCCATACTGAAGGCCAAACTCTTATTTCTCGCATTAGACATCAAGTATTGTCACGAGGAATGCAGACAGGTGAACTAATGGTTTTGATCCTCTTACAGGGGACCCAATTCCTAATAAAACACTTGCTTTGGACAGGAGATTTAAAGAAATAAATCCACTTCCAGACCTACAAAATGCATCATCAGTACTCACTTTGCTAAGTCCTTCTCTATAATTTCCAGCAATTGACTTGGCTTTAGACAAGATGGAAAAGGATGGAGTTAAGGGATATTACTGTGGAGCATGTTTCTCTGTAGACCAGTTTATACAAATTAAGAAGTGACAGGCCCTTCAATAACTTTTGAAGTTTCTATTTACTATCACTTTTCTTCCCCCTGACTCCACACACAGAACTAGACTGGTGCAACTCAAGACTTTATATTTTATTGAAAGTATTTTTATAAATTTTTCAACTATATAGATGCTGAATATGACAGAATACCATGCACCTAAGTTATGAAAATCGAAGGACCTTTGGTTGCATTTTACCATGGGTTTCATTGTTTAATATTTCAGTTAAGGAAAGAAAGATACTATTTTGCAATATCCATATTTTATTCTCTTCTCTAGAGTCTTCTACCTCAAAAAACCAGGAATTGAAAAATATGCTTTTAACCATTGGAGCACTTGTGTTATTTTTTAAAAAAAGCCCAAACCCCCCCCAAAAAAAGCCAAAAAAAAACCCCCAAAAAAACCCCAAAAAAACCAACCACTAAACAAACAAAAAAAAAAAAAACAAAACAAAACAAAAAAAAAAACAACCTTCCAAACACACAAAAGAAACCACAACAAAAAAAACCTACCCCCAGGAAACCAAACCAGAAAAGATAAAAACCCAACAAAATACCAACTAACCAACACCATATAATAGCAAATTTCTACATTTCCCACCAACTTAAATATTATTTTAAGTACTCTCCTGCTAGAAATTTATTATAGCCCAGCAATGGTGCATTGGAATTATGGGGAGAACTCTGGCAGCCCCACACTACTGGAAAGTCTCAGCTTTGTCCTTGTTCTAATTCTAACCCTAACAAACACCCCTGGCTTATCTCAGAGCACCCAGCCATGGTCTACATGAACAGCTCCTGGGGGGAAATCCTTCTGCCACCTAAACATTCTTTGGCAGCCCCCATGGCAGCCCAGCTCCGAGAGCAGCGACAAACAGACCAGTTTCAGGGGAGAGCTCTTACAGGAGCCTGTGCTCTCCTCTGCCAGGCTCCCTGCAGCCCTACACCACCTGAGGCTCTTGACTTTGCTGCTCCCCAATTATTTCCTCAGCACCAAGGGCTAGGCTTTGACCAAGCCTCAGCCAAAGAACAGCATCGTGGTTCTCAGGAGCATTGTTCTTGCAGTCTGCAGCATCCTTTGTCACCCCTGTGTAATCCAGCACCACTTGGAGCTGTAGGTTTGCTCTCTCTTCCAGCCTTAACCCTGGCCCTGTGCTTCAAGAGTGTCACCCTGAAATGCCCATCCAAGCACCACGGGAGCAAGTTCTAACAGGAGCAGGAGTGGTGCTTGTGAAAGCGGTGGTGTTTGTTTTCATTAACAATATATTTCATTTAATGCACAGTGCTATAGATAAGTTATAACTGTATATTTTTTAATCTAGGATATTACCCTGGAAGAATATTTTAGCAGGTTTTTTTTTTTCTGGAGTGGCTTAAATTACAGGAGCTGCTTTGCCTTGGGGATGCTAACATTTTATACTTATATTAAAATATGAATAAGGTGAAATAGTATTTCATTGTTAAAACTGGCTTTAATTTAGATTAAATTTAATAATTGGTGGAAAATGTTAATTATTCTCATTTTATGTGCTGTTGCTTTATAGCATATTAATATAGCAGAAGTACGTCAAGAGCCTACTACTGAAATCTAAGGTCATACAAATACAAAATTACATCAAAGAATTTACACCATGAAATAAATGTAGAAAAGAATCCCTGTTACACTTATTTCACTAGTGTGGAAAGTAAGCAAAAAATATCAAAATCAGAGCTTAAAAAAGGAGAGGTAGGTGTCTAAACAGGGCCTGAAGCAGATTTTAGACAAAGTCAAAGTTACTGTCCTGCAGTCTCCAGTCCACCTGGATATCTAACCTAGAATCATTCTGATCCTGCTGCTGCAGATATCTGGCCTTAAAATATCCTTAACACCCAAAAGTTTTACTTTCAGACACACAAAGAAGAGTCCTACTTTTAAGAGTCTTGTGGTGGCAGATGATCACTGCAGGTCTAAACCAAGGCACAGAAAGTAGAAACCCCTGATGAAGAAAACCGCCTTCAAGCTCCCATCTGGTTATTCATTTATTAGACCCTACTCAAAGGACCACTCTTTTACTTTATCCTGTGGATAATAGAACAGAATTGAATTGCTGGCATCTTCCACACACTGAAGTGCTATTCTTCTTTCAAATCTGTTACAAGGCTTGATGTTAGCAATGAAATCACTCTTTCAAGCCTGATTTAAATACAAAATTCTGAGGTTGAGCTGCCAACATTTGATCGCCTTCAGAAATAAAGGTTTTATGCAGAAGCTTTTGTGTAATTTGTTGTAATTATTGTCAGCAGAAAATGCCACAGATGTCTCAGTGTTACACGTTTGGAAAAGAGTAGTTGGAGAAAGAAAGTTTGGGATGAAGCTGTACACAGATCCAAAAGGTTTTTAGCAAAGTTATAGACTTGAGACTATTAAAAATATATTCTTGAGAAGGGTTTCTTCTTTCTAAATTTGTGTAGGAGACAATAGACAAGTTCTTTGTAGCAGGCATCAAGGCAAACAAGGGGATGACAGTCTTCTGCTCTTCTCTTTCCCACCGTGAGGACACCTTTGTTAAATAAAGTATTACTCCCTCAGTTCTGATTCTTTTTTCTTCTTTTTTTAACACAAAGACTGACATAACTTAAGTAAATGACATATTTCTTTGGATTAAATTATCAGTGCTCTGCCTCTATCCTCTTGTTTGCTAGTGCTGCTTTTGATGCTCTTGTGGTCAGGGTCAGAGCCATCCAAACCCCCAGCTCTCTGCTCAGACCTCAGTTCTGCTTGTGAGTTCTTGGCAAGGCTTGGTTATTCTGCCATGAAGTAGATGACACCCAAGATAGGATCTGACAGTTCAGTGTGTTTGGAGTATAAAATAATACACAGAGCTTGAAACAAACTATTTGCTTGTTTGAAAGAAAAAATTGTTATAGAAATTGCTAAAATGCACATTTCTGAATAAAACTATCTGGCATTGTTTAGGTTGCAGTCAAAATTTCCTCATTAAGTGAGGAACATGCTTCACTTAATCAGCTATAAAATCTCCCAAACCCATGGTCCCCACCAGGAACATGCTTCATTTGGTGACATCAGGGAACCTTCTTTGGGACTAAAACACTTCTGCTGGTGAGCCCACATGCAGCCTTTTAACCAAGGAGACATAACCAGCAGCCACTAAGCTTTGTGGGGATCACTACACTCAGCCAAATCGTTGATGAAATGTCAAACCAGGGTGCAGGTCAGACCTGGGTGCTCCCCCTCAGTTTTATTCCTTTCTGCAGAAGGGAGCTTTTATTGACAAAAACAGCAAATGGGGCAGAAAAGGAGGATCAATAATCAATAATGGATCTGCATATATAAAACAAAAAGCAAGGCAATATTAGCAAAAGAAGTCAGTAATGAAAAGCAGAAGGACCAGTCATTTCCTGATAGGCAAGCAGTATTTTAAGTGATGGAAGATACATTTTACTTAAGCAGTTTCTTTTGTTTAGTTTAGGTGGCTGCTGAGCATCCTGACCTTTACAAAATAACGGTTTTGTTGCCTAATTGTCTTAATGAACCACGCAGGGACCCAAATACCAAGCTCAAAGGTGCTGGTTCAACCTGAGGGTGAGGGAATCCAGTGTTCACAGCTTTAGCTCATTTCAGACCCCTGCAGGAATTGGTAATAGAGGGCAAGTCTCCAGAAATATTTCAGCACATGGTCCTGAAGAAATCTAGTGAGAATGTTGGTGCCTATTACGTATTTTTATATGTTGAGCTCTAAGTCACTCAGTGTCCTGGTTGTGGAGGTGGGGGAGGAGCTTAGGGTGGTGTAGGTGCATCTAAATTGTTATTCCATCCCACCCACAGCATCACTGGGAGCTGTGGTTTTGGGATGAAGCTAAAGAAACTCCACAAAAAAAATCTGGGATAGGAAAAAGTCAGAGGTAACCACAACTTGACATTGAAAAAAAGGAACTGCTTTTCTCCTTTTCTTCACCCAAAAATTCTCTTGAAAATTTTCAATTTTGTCATAAAATACATGCCTTATGAAATAGTTTTTTCTTCCTTTCTCCAATAAAGTGTTACTATTCAATTTTCAGCCTAAAAATTCTCAAAGAAAACTTTGAATGCCTGTTTTTCTATTAGACAAAAAATGTCACTTTCCATTTAGATAGTTTATTTGGGCATATTAGAATGATGGAGGAAAAGAGAAACTGTCTTGTATGTGGATAACAAAGGGGAAGAGAGAATAGCTATACATGCAAAAAATTTGGAGTCATGTCAATCATCAGGAATTTGGATTGTTACATAAACTGACAACATATGCTTTCTCTTGGCATAGATAATCATTAATTGTTATTATTCATGCAAGATGAAAAGTCTTCAATAGAGTTAGTGTATGATACCAGCTGTGGGATTTTTTTCCACATTTCGCCAGTCAATACATCTCATCTGTTAAGCCAATCTTGATCATGATATTATCAAAAATATATGAAAATTCTTTGAAATATAATGTTTTAGAACTAAAGTGGCACAGGAAATTGAAGGATGCTTATGTGAAACAAGAAAATTGCGTCAGTGCATCTTCATAAACTATATATTTGAGCCATTATTCATATCTTCTGAGAAACAAGATTGAGCAAGCAAGACAAGCTAACTGGCCTTCTCCAATACTATTGGATATGCCATATATTTAAGACAGAGATACAAATTTTGATGCACTAATACTGATAAAACTAATTTATATTCCCATTTCCTCCATCAATCCCTCTAAAAATAAAGAAGGTAATTCTCAGCTTCTATCTGCCTTTTCATCCTCTCTGCTCAGCCTGCAGTAATGGAGCTAACCCTCATGTCTGCATTGGGGCAGGGATTTTAAATTGGCAGTTAATTCCTACTCTTTAAGTCAATTTATGGTTGGTTTCCTATTATTCTATGTATCATGTGAGAGATGCATATCATGATTAAACTGGTAATTTTTCTGATTTCCTTCATTATATTGGTGCTATGGTATCTGCATTTTTGCCCTAGCATCATGAGAAGTCAGGATTAAATTGCACATTATAAAGAAAAAAATATCAGAAAAATTGCAAATGAACTTTAAAGCACTCAAAAAAGGATGATGCTTAGTATTATTCATGAGAAGATCACTTTCTCTGCCAGAAGGATGCCTCATTCTCAGCCCATTCTCAGAATTCATTTTGTCTAAAGGGTTGCTATTATTCCCTTGCATAGTAAAAACAACATTCCTATGTGACTGAAAAGCATATTATCAATTCCTATAAAAATAAACATTCAATTTGAAAAAAATATTAACTCAAGATTTGCAGCATTTCCATTTCAGAAGAATTTTAGATTTTCTGGATAAATGTCAGAAACACATTTCTGTGTTTCGACAGCACTACTTTATTCAATGCATTTTTGCTGAGGTATTGGTGAAGAAGCAGCCTGATTTTAGGCCAGCCTGGTCCAGAGAATGGTCCCAGTCTTGTATCTAAATCCCCTACACCACAATCTCCCTCTGCAGGACAATCCTACATCTCACAGGGCCAAATTCATATTTATAAATAAACAAGAATTTTAGAGGGTCTGCATACAGTGAAGATGACATAATCAATCAAGATTTAAATCTGAGCAGTTACACAGTTACCATGACTCTGAAACTGGCAGAAATTTGCAAATGAGTTTTTTAAAACAAATTTTAAAGATCAATAATCATCTAGTGGACCTGACAGAAGCTTATTTTTGCTTTACAGCAGATGTATGAACCATTCTGCTCATTACAAAGAAGTTCATCTTGTTCTATTAGGTGGTAAGTGGGGTGTTAAAATTTATGTCAAAATATGCAGCAGCTTTCTATCTTTGAAACACAAGCCAAATTTACTCTGATTTAAGCTAATGCACACTCCTGAAAACCCATTGACTGCAAATAAGGGCAGAACTTGGCTTAGCACATTCCCTCTGCATTGATTACAGTTTTCATTGGTTTATTCCTTCCACTTTTTTAATAGTGTTTGCCTACTATTGCTACAGTTGTTGACTTCAAAGTCCCAGAGAGTAAAATTATTTGTTTACTACAGACTTCCTTCTGCCTGTTATCCTAACAATGTCTGTTAACTTTTATTGATTAGTGAGACACTAATAACTTGGTCTAGTGTCTAGCACAGGAGCTTGGATTCTCCTGTTTCTCTTTCCAAAGTGTGGCACACCCCCTGGAATTTTTACTTTGTTTGTGATCTATTTCACTAAATCTTACCAGAGATTCATGGGTCAACTCTACTTACATTAGTAACCTACTGACAGTTAGAAAATATAGTTAGCCCTCACCCCAGAAAACCCAAACCCTATACCTGATGCCAAGAACTAAATCTGTGAACAGCCTTAGGCCACCAGTTGACCTTTATTGTGACCACCTTCACCCTGATCTTCCTCCCAGCCAAAATCTCATGTTTATTTGAGCTCAGGCCCCAGAACTGTGCTGTAGGTGCATCCACACCTGGCCTTGTCCTTCGCTGTCCTGACTTGCTGACTGGATTTCCTGGATTAACCTCAAGCTCTATGTTGTATGTCCAGCCTCATCTCCTCTTGCTCCTGATTGGTTTCTATCAATGGACACTGGATTTATTTTGCTTACCTCACCATGGCTGGAACTCTTAATAGACCCTAAGAGCAACCCATCCATGTTCCCTGATCTTTTGGGACTGCCCTCTTGTGCCACCCTTGGCTCCCAGACCATTCTTTCTCTTGAAGCTCTTGCTGACATTTGGTATCTTTACACCTCAATCTTGAGCTTTGAGCCAGGAACTGAGCTCAAATGGAGAGCACTTACAGAGGGCAGCACGTTTGGTTAGAAGCCATCCCATGCAGACCACAGGGAATTATTATTATTAGGAAAAGAAACCTAGAAAACATGGTAAGAGGCACACTGGGACAGATCAGAGTCATCCCAGCCCATTGTTTTGTCTCCTTCAGTGACAAACAATAGATGTTCAGAAAAGCATTCCAAAACCAGCACATATCAGAAGATTTTTTCCCTTACTTCTGAAAGTATATAGATATAGAAACATGTGAGACAAGGTGACATCAAGTCACCTTATTTCTGCATATAATCACCTGGAGTGGACACACCCTCTGTGACCTTTTCAATCCATGTAGATGCTAGACCTCTTCAACATCCCACAGTAACCAGTGCCACTAGGACATTGTCCATCGTGTGGACAAGTGCATCCCTTCATGGCAAGCCCACTGCATGGATATTTTCTGCCTCTTGCACCAGCAGATCAGAAACCAAAACTCAAGCAAAGCCACAAGAAAACTCAAGACAAAGCAGATCAAGGGGGGAAAAGGAGCAGCAAGCACAGGTGACAATTCTCAAGCTGCAAAGTAGACAAACAGCACAGTGTGGGTCCTCTTCCACTTTTTATAACTGAGGCAACCTGACAACACCTTCCAGAAAATGCACTGCACACAGCTCAAGAGCCTAAATAAGCCAAAGCTCTGAGCACGAGCAGGCCCAAGCCCCTTGTTTTTTTCCTTTTTGGCCGAATCCAAGTGACAAGAGTTCAAATCTGGATGTGCTTTATTTGGGCACGAGGTAAACACTGGAGCCAGGGAGGGTTCCTGGGTGAAGTCAGCATAAATGCAAGGCATGCCTTCCCACGGAGCAGGCTTTTTTGTCAGAGCAGTAAAACAACAAACAGCGCCGCGAGAAATAACAAGAAATAAAATACTTTGTGTTCTAATCTACCACAAATGTTTATCTAACAAATACATAGTTCAAGTGCCTGAACTATCCAGATTGATTTAATTTAAAAAATAAAAAATCTGCTGCGCTGACCGTGTTCTGGGTGGAGGGGGGGTGGGGGCAGGTTTTATTATAATCCATGGCACGTCTCTTCCCTGGCTGCACAGCAGAGCTTTCAAAGAGAGCTTTAAAGACCCTGTTTCCCTGGGAGGAGCAGCCTGCTCCCATCTCCTGGGCAGCAGAGCTCGCATCACGAAACAAACAGGAGCCTGTCCTTCACGCAGGGCTTTAGTATTTATTTCTTTGGAGGTCTAATCACGAAGGTTACTGCAAAGTGCTCACTCTGATGAAAAATATTTTCCCTGTTCAGCCATTTTCAGTTCACAGTCAAGATGTGACAGGCTCTGATAGCTTTAGAGAGTAGCTGGTGGCATTTCAGCAACTGCTGGCTGTCAGTCCATGCTCACCTATCGGCACCTGCTTGCAGATTTGCTTTGAAGTGAGCAGACAGGTTAAAATGACTATCAAAGAAACTAAAAATTCTGCACTCCTAATTATCAGGTTTTTCAGTGAAGCCCTGCCAGGGGTGCCAACAATATTTCTTCTTTAATCTAAAATATCCTATTTTTTTCTCTAATCTGAAGAATATTCTCTCTGATGCTAAATGTCATTTAGCACATTAGTAATGGATTTTGTCTGCACATATCTCACGTTTAACTATTTTCCTCTTAGTAAGTATTACCTAGTTAGTCAGAGGACTTGAAGACAACAGACTGTAGTAAAAAAAATGCTTTACTAAAACCAATTGAACATAAACGATTATAAAAGTATGAAGACATATCTCTCCCCACTTACAGCAAATCTTTTAGTTAAATAATTAATTCAAAAATACATTTGCCTCCATTTCCTCTTAAAAACTTAGCTATTTTCCCTTACAGGAGGAGAACTAAAGCTTTCATAATAACCCTGTGAATTGCTTACTCAGAATGCTGTTGTTTTTATGTTCTGCATTTTTATAGGCCAAATTCCTGCTTTAGCTCTCTGTTACTGTGGCATTCCATACAGTCAGGGCTGTTGAATTTTTTCAAGTCTGCAAGGAATAATAATGTCTTGGATTAGTGTTCTGCTGATATTTAACTTTAAAGGCTGTGTTTCTGAGAAAACACTGATATCATCCTCCTCCCCTCCCAATACAGGGTGCTTCTTTTATTGGCATAACAAAGCAGTAGAAGATAAAACAACAGACAAAATCTGCAGTTTTTATATCTGACTTCACTGCCTCAGCTCTGATTTCACCCACACAAATCTACTGTCAGCACTATTTTGTCCTCTGATAAGGCCTAACAGCACCCAGTTTTTTCCTACAGACTTGGGGAAAAAAAACCCCAGACTGCTGATTTACTGTAAATTATTACTTAAATGTTTTTGTCACTTAAAAAAAAAGGCATAAAAAATGGTAGCTTCTAGTTTTATTGATTTTTAAAAAATTCTACTTGCCATTTTCTTCAGAGGTCAACAACACATACTAATGTCTTTCATCACTGTAATCTCCAGATCAACAGGTAGGCCAGAATGATTTGATTTATTTCTCTGCTAGATTAAATGGCTACATGCTACCTTGAAATGCTAAAAGTTATGCAATAAATCAAGGACCAAAATTATAATAATTGTAATTCAACTTCTGTGAAGATCAGAGTCATGAGCTGCCTGAAGCTCCTGACTGAAAGAATGGGATTCTTCTGTAACTTTGTGTTGTAGTGTAAGCACAGGCGGCAACTAACAAGCACACAGCTGCTCCCTCACCTCCCCTCACCCCCATGTAGGATGTGAAGGAGAATTGGGGGCAAAAAAAGGTAAACAAGGTAAAATAACAACTAAATTATGGAAATAAAGTAAAATAAACTCCTACTCCTAACAACAACAATATGAATAATTGCAATGACAGGAGACAGAGAAAGGGAGAGAACTCACCCCCAAGACAAACAAGTAATTCACAGCACAGTTGTGCACACAGCTCCCCCCAGTTTAGATACTGGGCATGATGTTCTGTGGTCTGGAATATCCCTTTGTTCAGATCAAACAGATTCAGATCAGCTGTCCTGGCTGTGTTCCCTCCCAGCTTCTTGTGCACCTCTGTGCTGGCAGAGCATGGGAAACTGAAAAGCCCTTGACACAGAGCAAGCACTACTCAGCAAGAACCCAAACATCAGTGTGTTATCAACATTATTCTCATACTAAATCCAAAACACAGCAATGTACCAGCTTCTAAGAGCAAAATTGTCCCAGCTAAAATCAGGACACCTAGTTTAGTGCAATTCTAAATCTGGTCTTTCTCTGATTCTGTCCTACCTCAGTGGTTTTATTTATGCTGAGAGTCCACTTATATGTGAAATCAAGCAGCCTTATTACAAATAAGTCTGAGTTTCAGCAGCCTCTGAGAGACAAAATCATGCATCAGCCATAACCCAAGTATGTCTGCAGAGCCATCAGGAAACATCCATCTGCATTCAGTTCAAGCACACACCTCCATGCAGGCCTTTGTTTGCAGGGCTTCAGATCCCCATGTGTATTTATTCTTGGCCATTCCTAAAACCATTTCCCAGAATGTCCAAAAGATCACAGTAACTTGCTAATCCTGGCAGAAATTTGCAGCCAGAGAGCACTACAGGGTCCTGAATTTTAACACTGATATCTCTCTGCAGTACCAGCAGGCACTCAGGAAAGCCTATGGAAGCTACAAGACTCCTGATTTTTTTGGCCAACTTTGTAAAATTTACATATTAATATAGTAATTTGTTAGATAAAATGCTTGCATGTACCACTCAGCTGGTAGTAAAAACAGGGCAGATTGCCTGATGGACTTTGGAGCATCTCATGCTCAGGAGGCACAGATTTGATGCTACAAGCTCTGTCTGGATTCTACATGCAGGACAAGCACTCTGGCCTGGAGTATTTTTCTAGTAGTCCTAAAGGATTACAGCTGGATTCACACTTGAAGAGAGCAAAGGACTTTCTTCACATTATCACACGAAAATTAGAAATGCTTCCTAGAGCTGAAGAGCTGGCAAATCTGCCATAAGATACAGGTTGCATCTCACTCAAGGCAAGCACAGAAGCCACACCATTAAATCCTTATGATTGTGGAGGGATAGAATGCAAGAGAATAGTGCAGAAGGCAGTCTCACACCTGAGGAGTTGCAGCTGTACTAATCACCAAAGATTAGGAATAAGCCTGCCCTTAATAGGCCACAGCTGTGTCCATTAAGAAGAGTGCTACAAAAGAAAGTTGGGGTTTGTTGGCTGTGCTGTGAAGAGAGATGGTGTTTGTTGGTGAAGAGGAGGAAGAAGAAGATGTGAAGATGTGAAGAAGAAGACAAAGAAGAAGAAGAAGAAGACATAAAGAAGAAGAAGAAGACATGAAGAAGAGGAAGAAGAAGAAGATGTGAAGAAGATGTGAAGAAGAAGAAAAAAACGAAGACATGAATGAGAAGAAGAAGAAGAAGACGTGAAGAAGAAGACATGAATGAGAAGAAGAAGAAGATGTGAAGAAGAAGAAGATGACGAAGAAGAAGATGTGAAGAAGAATAAAAAGAAGAAGACATGAATGAGAAGAAGAAGAAGATGTGAAGAAGAAGAAGAAGTGAAGAAGATGTGAAGAAGAAGACATGAAGAAGAAGAAGATGACGAAGAAGAAGATGAAGAAGAAGACGTGAAGGAGAAGAAGAAGACGTGAAGAAGAAGAAGATGACGAAGAAGAAGAAGAAGATGGGAAGGAGAAGAAGAAGAAGATGTGAAGAAGAAGAAGATGACGAAGAAGAAGAAGAAGAAGAAGAAGACGTAAAGGAGGAGAAGAAGAAGACGTGAAGAAGAAGAAGAAGACGTGAAGAAGAAGAAGAAGACGTAAAGGAGAAGAAGAAGAAGAAGATGTGAAGAAGAAGAAGAGGACGAAGAAGAAGAAGAAGACGTCAGTGCTGTGAGGAGCTGCCCATGACAAATCACCGAGAAGGTATGGAACTTTTGTAATAAGATGACAGCATGTCATGGTTTGAGCTTGGCACACTGCCAGTGCCTCTATGAAAATACTTTCTTTTTGGTGTCTGCTGTGAGATGTGATCAGAAATAGAGCAAAGCAGGCTCTAACTGAGGAATAAAAGAGGAAAAACTTTTTAAACTTACAATTATATATAAAGAGAAACACACAGAACTTGGAATGAAAACTTTCCAAAAACATTCTTCCTCTTCTCTCACTAAATTTCTAATACATCTACTTCTCAGATCATCAACTCTCAGTCTATCACTACTTTTTAGATAATCAATTCTCAGTTCATCAAGGAGAGAGGAGTCTCTCTTGTCCCATAGGCTTCTCCAGGAAACACAACTGAAACATCTTGTGTTTCCATGTTACACATGGCGCTGCCCGGAGATCATCTGCTACTGTGACAATCTGCCTTCCATGCCCAGTGCTCTCACCACTGCACATGGACCAGAGCTGCTTCCGGGGTTTTCTTTTTAAGGATGCTTTGCCCAGTTCTAAAAAAAGCACAGTCTCTCACTTTTGGGACACTTATCTCTTTAAATTTCACTTCTTGGGGCCGAGGGGTCTCGAGAACAGCAATCTTCTTCTTCCTTGAAGACGGAGGGCACCACCACCACCTTCTTCACCCGTCGTCTCTGTTCACACACACTTATGGTTAGTCATAACTGCCGCCTCTTAGCAGATGCTGTAAAACTTTCAAATACAGCTAGCATGAAAGTAAATTTCAAGAATAATCTGTGTTGAACAAGTTATTTTCATTGGTTGTTTTAGCTTTGTATTTCATCAGCTGAGATCAGCTAAGACAGGCAAAGTAATACAGCCTCAGTTTCTAGAAGCCTGAAAATAATGTTTACCAATAATGTTTAATCTGCAGCCCTCTAAAGGATAGAATCATGGAATAGTTTGGGTTGGGAGGAACCTTAAAGATCATCTAGATCCAAGCCTCCTGGCATGGGCAGGAACAACTTTCACTAGACCTAACTGCTCACAGCTTCATCCAGCCTGGTCTTGAACCAGGGACGGGGCATCCACCATTTCTATGGGCAACCTGTTCCAGTGCCTCACCACCCTTCTCTACATCTAAACCTACCCTAGCCCAGTTTGAAGCCATTCCCCCTGGTCCTACCACTACATGTCCTTATGGAAAGTCCCTCTCCAGCTCTCTTGTAGCCCTTCAGGCACTGGAAGGTGTTGTAAGGTGTCCCTGGAGCCTTCTCTTCTCAGCCTGTCTCCATAGAAGTGCTCCAGTTCTTGCATCATCAAGACCAGGTAATGTCACAGAGGAATTCATCTCAGATCAGAAGTATCAGCCCTTTGAGGCCTCATGAAAGAGAAGTGCTGAATTTTGACAGAACTCTGTAAGCCCTGGAGAAGCAGAGCTGCCCTCCAGCCTCGTGTTTGAGCTGCCCAGCTCTGGGACACCCCAGGCTTACAGGGTTCCCTGCCATGTCAGTCTCCCATCATCGACCACCTCAGCTTTGTTTTTGGCCTAAATGCCACCAAAATCAGACCTCCTGATCTGATTAGCAGAACTGGAATTCTGCTAATTCTTCCTTTTCATATTTGTACATTTTCTGTGAGAATGTATGTAAAGCAACATTAAAAGTCTAGAGATTTTCTTTTATGTTTTAGAAGGGATCAGAGTCCATCAAAATAGAAGTCCATTCCCTCATGTTTTATTAGAAGTTCAATAAATTTTCATTAGTTCAATATCACTTTGATATCTCTGAAGTGCCAAAAAAAAAGATATTTGTAAATTGTCTGAATAATCAAGATTATTATTAAAGATTATGGGGGGTTTATACAAACTATCTGTTAGCACCTCAAAAAGATGACATGTACGTTTTCTGAATCACTCAAATTTATAAAATAAGGTGATTAGAGATGCATAGATTCCAGACTAGTAAAAGACTGGGAAGTGAATCACAGAGAAAAAACACACATTCTGCATTGACAGCTATTAATGATTGTTGTTATTTCCAGCTGGAAATGACTCTTGAAGAATCAGCAAAGAATTCCCTTACAGGAATTGTTTGTGCCCAAATCATGTTTGATCACACAGACCAAAGAAGAGCAGATTTTTGTTTATTTTCTCAGGCATTGAACCCAAATAAGTGTTGACAAACAGTTTTGTTTGTATTCCTAATAAATCTATACTTCAGGGCTGAAAAAAAGTACTGCAAACCACATTATATGGACATAAATGAAATAAAAATGCAGAGGGGGTGACAGAAATAAAGTCTTTGCTGAAAGAATTTAAATATTCATTGGAAAGAGGAAGCGACAGATTTACCTAGTGTGCTTGTCTAGCTGTGGGTTCCCCAGGACCCTGCATGGAGGGCGACAGAAAGGGCCACCAAGACAGCCTGGGGCCTGTGGGGCTGCAGAAAAGTCTGCAGCTGGATTTTATTTATACAAAGTGAAGCATCTCCTACAAGAAGAGAGACAGTGTCTGTTTGGATGTTCATGCTGTGCCCCAGCTTCTGCTGAAACTCTTGTCTCCGTCCTCTAGAACCAGCTGCACTTTTGCCAGCCAGGTCTCTGAGGCACCCACCTGGTTTCAGATAGAAAAGCCAGGCACAATCCTTTATTGCATTTCCACCTGAAAATAATTAAAAGCTTGAGGGTATTTTAATAAGAATGTGCATTTTTTAGGCCCTCAGAGACAGCCTTAATTAGTCTGATCTTTTGCAGACACTTTCAGTTAAAGCAAATTGAGCAACAACATCGTCTTAGCTTGCAGTTCACGCTAAGATTTTTCTATAGTTTCAGCAGATACAAAACTCAGCCCACAAACTTATCCTCATAGTCAGCACAATCTGTTTGCAAGGGTCTGGGTTTGCTAAACTGTTTCCACTTCAGTTAAAATAGAAATCAATTAAAAAACCAAACCAAACAAACAAAAGGCCCCAACTAAAACAGTGCTAAACTCAGGGTCTGTTCACAGAACGGAACAAAACGCTGTTTTAAATATCCTGGATGTAGATCTAAACAAGCTCACACACTTACATACACGACCATACTGTCACACAGAGATGCTGCAGCCCCCTCAAATGTAACAGAGCTGAAAGTAGCACAGGCTGAGCCTTGGAGCATTTCTCAATACACAGCACCTTCCCAGCACATCGTACCAAATGCTTTAAGTGCAGAAAGTCATCTGCTACAACCATGTCAAGGGCACTGCCACACTTCAGACCCCCTCAGATTTCCTAAGCAGAGTTCCAGGAGGACATTGGGAACAGATGGCACCATGGCATCTAAAGAAGTGTTAAAAAGAAGCAAAAACCTTCTCACAATCTTTGCTCGGCTCTTAGGGGTGTCTGGGGAGGCAGTTTGATCTTGGCCCTAAATCAGTTTAACCATGAACATATAAGCAAAAATCTAGCATGTGGTGCCACAAGAATGTGGGGACACTCTTCCTTGTTTTATCTGTGGTGGGTCTGCAGTAGTTCACAAAAAGTCAGCTGCATGTTGGATCTAGAGGAGAATGCTCCTTGTGCACAACCATTCTCACCCTACCTCCAAACAAGACCAGCTGTAAACAGAGGATGAGAATAATAAAAATATAGTTAAAACAGAGTAATCTAGTGTTCTTCCAATGAGGAAAGTTAATTTTTTTGTATACCAGACTCCTATGTTGTTGCTACTTCCAAAATAATTTCATCTCCCACTAGCTTTGGGATTGGTTTATCTACAAGCAACCCGCAAAGCAGGGGTTTGCATAACTGAATTGAACCCTCTTAAAGTCTTCTACAGGATGAACATTCCTGCAGAAGGTAGTGCTAGGGCAATTCACATGTGAAAAACCTTTCCAGGCCAAATAGAAGATCAAAAAACTCCCCTTTTTTCATGGTTCCTGTATTAACAACTACCCGGGGACGTATTTCCTGGCTGACACAAGATGTGTTTTGCATGTTGTAGAGTTTAGCACATGTTAAGCTGGAAATTCCAATTTCTAAAGAAATAGCAAAAAATGAAAAGCAGTTCTTAACTCACAAAGCCACTGGGGAAACTTTCTGGTTTTGCCAGCTAATGTCTTTCAGCACCCAGACTCTTGTGCGTGTGCGTGCACTTCCCAATACATCATTTGTTTTTTGAAGAAAAAAGAAAAGAAGAAGAAGAAAACCCCAAAATTTCTGCTTTCTTCCTTTATTTTGCATCTGTGCAATGTACAAGCCACAGCCACGATCAGCATTACATTGTACTATGAACTGCACTAATGGAATGAAAAATATTTTCTCTACCTTAAATAATTCATAATTTAAGCTTGTAGGGCAAATGATAGTGAATGTTGAAGTATCTGGCTAGACAAAAACATAAACAACTGCAAATATGTTTGGTTCCAAATCATCTTGTGTTTTCACTCATTCCTCATTTGATGAGAAAAACACTCCTGTTGCCATCACTGAGAACCCTTAACTAAATGAGGAGAGAGTTAATTTGCCTTCCTTCAAATCCCATACAGCTTGTGAACAAAATCAGGGCCATTTGTCTTGCTTGTCTCTCATGTCTGCCTGCTTTTCAAGGCTCTTTGCCTCTTTCCACCAGCCTGTTAGAGGGAACTTTTCTTTAGGCACTAGAAACCAGTTTAACTAGCTCACACAGAAAATAAGTTGTTCATGTGCACCAAATCATAATCAGAATTGCCTCTATAACAAGAGGCAAGGTAGAAAATACTCCAGGAGACAATAAAATAACTTAAGAGTGAACGATGGAGGAGAAAGGACCCTTTATAAAAAAAAAAAAGGAGACAAAATGAGGTCAATGTGAAGTCAAGGCTTGCTAGGAAACAGTGGTGTAAATATGCCTACGTGCAACATGTGAAGGGAAAACAGAGAGCTGCAGAGCAGGGGAGTTAATGAAGGCAGCTTTCTTATTGATTTCTGTCTCCTGCTTGCTGTCTTAGCTACAAGTTCTGACTGAAACTCTCACTACCAGGGGAGCTTTTGTGAGGTCTCCCCTGTCTGGACTCCCTAATGAAGCAGGAGCTCCAACTGAGCAGTAGGAGAACCACAGTTACTCTGCATCTTCATCTGCCTACCTGTTTTCATGGCCCTTAGAGAAACCTCACTATTAAATTGTACTGAAAGTAACTGATGTACTGAAATTGCAACTGAATTGTACTGAAAGAAGCTAAAAAAGCTTCTCAGAAAGGAATGGAAGCACAGAGAAGCCTATCAGTCCTGCACAGCATGGTTAAGGCACAGATAAGCCTCCTACCTCTCAGAATGGGGGAGATAAAAAAGAAAAAGGAAAGGAAAGAAAAAACCCTCAAGACTGGTAGAATAAAAAACACAACATCAAATGAATTAGGTCATCCTCATCATATCATGTAGAAAAGCACCCAAAAACTTTTAAATGCACAGACATCCTCTGCTGTCCATGTCCCATTTCACACCCCTTTGCTTCTGTCCCTGGTTGTACCCAGGGGGACTTCAGTGCAGGATTCCCAAAGATCATATGACAGTTTGGATCTGGTGGCAATACAAACTATCAAGCCTAAGCATTTGCTACGTAGATTATTTGAACTAAGCATTTTTACACAGATAAGCATTCTGTCTTCTTTAAAGGATAGCACGGTAAATCAATAAGTGCAAGATTTTATTACATTATAACAGCAGAAAGTATATGTAGATCACTGCCTGGACTCTATTAGAAAGTTGAAATTGTCATATACTGGACATTATTAAAAGGATCTACTTGTAAAGAAGAGTCCTGCTGCTCATATGCTGAATTAAAGAGCCCTCTGAACTGGCATGAGTCCTGTACCAGCAAGCAGCACTTTTTTGCAAGCAGAAGTGTCCCCTCAACCCCCTTCTGCTGTCCCTGCCTCCTGCCACACTGCTTGCTCTAACCACGGTAGAAATCACAGGGACGAGAAGCATACACACATTCCCCTACATTTTATTTTAAAGGTGCTGCTTCCTTCGTGTTTTGTCCCTTGCAATCACATGAATCTATCTCCTTGCACTGCTACAGTAAATCTGCCTCTGCTTAGCCTGGGAAAGACATCCTGGATGTCCTGCTCTCTGAGGGAAGGACGAGCAAGCCAGCTGCCAAACTCCTGCAGGGGCAGCAGTGCTTATTTAGACACGGTGCTGGTGCAGCAGACAAGGGATGAGCCAATGCACACTTGCTGCTTCTGTCCCATCCCACCCAAAATAAGAAGGACAGGCTGGCAGCTGCCCTGGAGATGTGCCCTGGCAAGGCTGGAGCTCTGCAGGGCAAGGGGTCAGCAGCAAGCTGCAGGGGCATTGGAGAGACCAGGCACAGCTCTGGCAGCGTGCGAGACACCACCACCTCTGCAAATGTTAGCTGCCATCAGAAACACCCCCACACAGAAATCCCTGAGCCAAAATAATGGAGTTCAAACAACTCAGAGGGTTTGGTTTGGTTTGGGGGGATTTTTATTCGTTTGCTCTTAGTTTTTTTTTCTTTCTTGAAGTACTTTGATCTAGCGCCTCAACATCTCTCAACTCTATACCACCTTGAAGTTCTGTCATCTCCCCTTTGCCAAATGACAGCTGAACAGTAGCACAGGATCTTCTGAAGAGCCAGTTTCTTCTCTGGTTGTTTGTGGATTGTTATTGAGACTTTCTCAAACATATGCTACCAGCAGAATATGCAGACAAGCATTCTGGCAACACAGCTGATGCATTTGAGGCAGAAAAAGAAAATATGTGGAAAATGTGAAATCAGCCCTGCAGCAGATCCATTCATAGAGAAGATTTTTTTAAAATTCACATTAAATCAATTCTAAAGTAATTACGTAACAAATATCTGAAATGTAGCATGCTACCACTCAATTTTTGCAGCCAGTTGCCTGCCTCCCATGCTTGAGTTTAAGGATAAGAATTTAGGCATTTTGTTTCAGGTTCAAGAGGACTAGCTGGAACTGGTTTATAGCACTAAGCAACAGCCCTGGGTCTGCTTACAGGGTTCTGGTTCTCTCCTCTGGCACAGGCTTACAAGCATTTTTGAGAAGCTGTTCAAGCTTCAAACTCTGTACAATCATTGCTGGGGGGAGCTGTTTGTCACCTCCTTTACTGTGAGTTGTGAGCAAGTTGGTAGCATAAAGCACATAGACAATTTTGAGTAGTTACATACTCTGATCTCTGGCCCCTTTCCCAAGTCATATATCAGTCACAATATTTTGTATAAGCTTGCAGTGATTTTTTTCCCCAACCTGTCAAATTCAGTCTGTGTGAGAACAAAATCAGGAGAAGGAAGAGATCTCCTTATTTTGTTTTCAATTTAAGATAGTGCTGCATGACGGACAGCTCATTTGCATTGCTGCCCATTGGCAAATTGTTATTACACTATTTAGACAAAATTGTCTTTTTGGCAGCTGTTCATTAGTGGTAACTGCATTATGGACAAAATAATTTGGTTTAGAGCTTCTCATTTTATTTTTGTAGGAATTAAGGAACAGAAAAGCTTCCAAATGAATCAGAGTATGGATACCTAATTAGCAGTAATCGAAGTTCAGCAGATTATCCAGTACTTCTTTGTCAGTAACCAAGAGTGTGAGGCCTCCTGGTAGCACACGATGTGCTCACAGCTCACATCCATCAGAACCATGCAAGGCAGCTTCACCACCTCTCTGCTTTCTGGTCCTTTTCTCATGCCCTGCACACAGGAGACAGCTTCTAATGCAGCCACAGAGCTGCCAGCTCTCGGGACTGAGCAGAAAGGAAGGGGATGAGAGCCCTCTGACTCTCCCCTCAGCTACAAATCCTCAGTGGAAGCTTCCTTCAGCAGCCTGGGGTGCTCATTCCTGGGCAGACTCTGAAGCAGGTCCCGTCTCCTGCCCTCACCTCCTTCTGCCTCTGCCATTCCCAGCCCACCAGGAAGCCCTGTCTGCAGCTGTGGTCACTAAAAGGGGCTGCCAGGCATGTAGGCAGGCTCCTGACTGCTGCCCTTCCACCCTTCCTCAATATGAAATAGGACGGACTCATTCAGCTTTTACCTTTTGGAGAGGGAAATACAGCAACCAGAAAAAACCTCACCTTACCCAAAAAATCAACCAAACAGAACCTCACCTCTCCATTTGCACTGAGGCCTCATGTACTGTCATGGTTTCGGGAACTCACAGTACTAAAGGCTGGATTTTCCCCTGGGCTCTTTCCACACATCTCTCAGGAACTCTTTTTTCCTGGTTTTCATTCACTTTTGATCAACAGTGCTCAGTAACCAACTGAGGGAAACTTCTTTGGGAGGTTTGTTGCTATATTAGCTTTTTCTTTTATTTTTCTTCTTTTCCAGGCTGCTTGCCTTGGTGACTAAGTGCTAGATTTGGTCACACCTGATTGAAATCTCCACCAATTTCCTTTGTGCTTGTTTGGGCAAAGTTTCCCCACTAGTGTTTTCAGTTTTCTAGACTAGCACAAGCTGTATCCAACCACTTTGAACTTCTGTCTACAAAGTCCATGGCCAAAATTGGCATCAAATAAAAGTAAATTTTACCATGGAGAAGGTAGAAGCTGACAGAGGTGGCAAATTTATATTAGACTTTGTATTAGACAGAGCTGCAATGCCAAAGGGGACTATTTGTAAAAGTATGATAAATTCTTGCCTCCAGGATGATCGATAGGTAAAAATATTGTTTTAGCATGCTGTTTCTAATCTAGGACATCTGAAAGGGGGCATTATTAATGACATCTCTTGTGGTTCATTACTTCTGCGAGGAACAAAATTACTTCGTAATTTAAAGACAAGAAGATTCTGCACATATAGAGTAAGCCTGTTTAAAATGATAAATCTTATACATCTGCTCACATAGGAGCACAATTTCAGTCAGTGAAGGGCTTTCTGCAGCTCTGTCCCTACAATAAAGCTGAACCTTCCTTAACTAAAAAAAACCTGATATATTTTTTGTATATACCACGTGTGCTTCTTTCACAGAATATATAGAAATGTGGGATAATAAAGGGTCCTCTGTAAATCATCTGGTCCAACCCCTGCTCCCCTCCAGAGTTTGATTAGGTTGCTTAGATCCTCAACCAGACAAATTCTGAGCATCTCCAGGTTCTGAGTCTCCTTGCCCCACTCCCCAGTGTCATTGGTGACCTTGTAAAAGTTGGCTCTGTCCCACCATCTAGACACAAAGACAATGCACATTACTGCTGCTAAAACCTAGAGCATCACTAGTGTCCAGGCAACAGCTGCAGACCATTCCTTGTGAAGCCCAGCAATCCAGCCATTTGCCACTGGCCTGGCTGTTCACCCATCCGGTCTGAGTACCCTGAAACCATGGGAGATCATTCTGGAAGCTGGATTAAAGTGGAGCTTTGCCCACTGCTCCCACCTCCTCCCCTGGAACAGACACATCATGATAGAAGGCAGGGAGGTTTGACAAGCAACACTTTCCTTAGGAAATCCACACAGGCTGTTCCCAGACATGTTCTCCCTTAAAGAAGGGAGAGTTTGCTCTGCCCAGGGATCAGCTGATAGTTCCACATCTTTTCCTTCTCCCTCTTTTTCTGAACATGGTTGTTCTTCTGCAGTGATGGGAAACCTCTCCTGACTGCTACAGCCCATCTAGGACAATGGCAGTGGCCTCACAGTGACATTGGCCATTTCCCATGGCACCCCCATTGTGCACTCTGCCTGTCCTGTGTGCCTCCCCCAACTCTCCCTGGGCAAAGGGACCAGCAAGAACAGGGTACAGACAAAAGCAGGGAGGATCCTTTTTGTCCCCAGGGCTCCATGTGATCCAGCAGCAGGGCCACCCACACAGAGCAGTTTCCCATGCCCCAACTGATCAGGCATGTCAATATGAGCACATCATCTCGTGGTGCTGGGCATCCTCCAGCAGATTTCTGCTGCCTGCTCACTACATCACAGGGCCCCATAAAGCACAGGCAATGGCACAGCCCCTGCCTCTGCTTGCCAGTGCTGCCTGCCCAAGAAGCCCAAACAACTTCAATGAAATACGGGCTTGAAGTGTAGCTTTATATAATATTTCATTTTGAGTGAAAGGACAAATGATATTTTTTTTTTAATTTTTATGTGATTTCTTCATAATTGGAGCTTACATTTTTGATTGAAGTCTTAAGGTCTAGAGGACTAAAAAAAGGGCAATCACAGATTACACAGAGGTCAGAATCTATCCAAAATTAGAGTGATAGAGCATGGAGAGATTTTACTGCTAATTTTTACCACTTACTCATATTTATTCCAGACTTTCATCTCAATGGAGAGCAAAAGCTACATTTTCAAAAGATACTAGTACTTTGTATGCAATAATCTCTTTCTTGGAGACCCTTGTGAATTTAAGCTTTAAAGATGAAAATAATGAAAATCACTCTGAACAGGTAATCTGGCACCACTCATCTTTGGACTCGATTTACACTAGCCTGCTTGACGATACACAAAATTTGTGCATAATTGCTTTATAAGTTAATTAAAATTTTTGTGGAGATAAAGAGACACTAAGTAAGTATCATTGCATAGTTTGGACTTTGCCTTAGATGTAGAGAGGTTTAGGAGCAAACTGCTGCTGAATGGGAGCTATCAGAAGGCAGAACTCCTCTTGGTGGCACAAAGAGAAAGAATGAGGGGCAATTTTCGAACAGTGCAGCAAGAAAAATTCCAGATGGACATAAAAAGAAAAGGTTTTGGTGCAGCCTTGAAACAAGATGCCTCATAGAGACAGAGAATGCCCATCCCTGCAGACAACCATTTAAAGTTTATGGTTGTTTCTTGAGGACCATTTTATGGACAGAATTGCTGTCTGCTGCATCTTTCCCTCAGCTCTGAGATACTGCATTCTTGAACCTGGACCCACATAAACCTTCAAGGGCCACCATCACATCCAAATGGAATTTCCCTCTAAATTATCCCCTGTTATCTGGGGAGAGACAAAAGCATCCATTTGCAAACTGAACAAATGAAACACTGGGATTTTGAAGGAAATTGATGGCAGGAGACATTAAAGGAGAGTCTGTGTGACTCCCTTTAGGGTGGTGTTGTCTTTCTGTGCTGATGGAAAGCGCTCTTCCCTTTCTCAACAGTCCGTGGGAGTGAGACAATAAAAACATTTATATCACTGTTATGCTTAAAAATATGAATTGTAAGTGTGGACAGGACTGATCCTCATTTACACTTGGACCCCATTTTTATTTCACTCACAAATAAAGATGATCAAGCATTCAGAGTTGGAATCTGTACATTTTTGATACACACTGGTACAGAAGGCCAGAAAAGGCCAAATGAGGTATTCAGAACATCCCTTCCCTCCCACACTACCTCTGCCAGGATTAATCAGACTTTGGCCCTCTAAAGATAGAATAGCAGCTAGCCTAAGGCTCTGAAAAGGGGCTAATTCTTCCTTTCACTGAGATTGCGACTTGATCGGTACTTGAAATTGTATTGCTCTTCTTTTGTTTTCCATCTGGAGTAGCTAAACTGAAAAGACACCACTCATTCATATTCTGTGCTTCAAGGTTCTCCCAGCAATCAGGAGGATTGAAACTTGAAAGCAGCACATTTAAGGACATGGCTAAGGGTCCTGGATTTATTGCATTAAAACTCTCACATGCTGCATGTTCTATTACCTCTTGTGCTGTCATTACAGCTATTTTCAGGTTGTAAGGGGTTTGGGGGTTTTTTGGTTGTATTTTAATTATAGTTATTCTCCTCCCTTCAAATAAATTATCATTTTGTCTTGAAGTTCCTTCTAGCACATGGTCAGCCTCTCACACATCATTTTCTGTGAGACAAAACACATCAACAATGCAAATTGCTGCTGACAATTTATGGACGCCCTTGCCTCTAAAGATCTTACTCCTTTTTGTTTTAAACCCATGAGAAAGAAGGCTAATTAATCACTGTGGATAGAAAAGTCCTTTTCATTTCCAGGAAAGAATTATAGAACAAGTGAAATATACTTTTCACCTTGTGCCTCAGCCATGCCTGGTACAGACTTCTCCCAGTTTGATTTTATTCAGCCTCCCTGGTAAGGGAACAATTAAAACCATTCTGTTATTTGTCATAGGTACAATCACTCACTAAAAAGTGGCTAAATATCAGCTTGTTTCCTATGTACCTGTACAGTAGGAAGTCCCAATAGTATCCTAATTACACATTTGTAAACACAGAATAAAAGTTTAAATAAATAGAAGTACCTTCTGCGTTCCATCTGTAACAATGCAGATGCAACATCTGTTGCTGGATCCACAGCTTCTTAATCAGTGTATGTAACTTAAGAGCAGCAATCCACAAATACCACAGCATATATCAAAGTAAAAAATCCTACTTCAGATAAAAGTGAGCTCCAAATCAGAAATAGCACACATTATTAACAGTAGCATCTCCCATTTTTGCCCAAATTGCTTCTGCTCTGTCCTGTTTCCTTAGTTTTGTCTTGGAGTGTTCTGGATTTGATTTCAAGGATTACAAAAGCAACATAATTTTATTTCATTCTCATCCAAATTTCAAAAATTTCATTATGTTTTCATTCTCCTCCATGCTTAATGTGAGGAGGATTTTTCCTGAAGACAGACATTTTAATCTGCCCACATTTGCCATCGTATTCACCGGGGTTTTCTGGTGGACATGCTAATACAGAATTGGTTTAAAACTGCCCTCCAGATACAATCTCTGCTTTCTATTTGCTTTGCCTTGTCCTGCTGGTGCACGACAACATCACAAAGTTTGTATTCTTTGCCCTCTCTCAAATAAGTAAGACTTTGCCTTGAATTCATCACTGAGGGATGCAGTGGTGCCCTGAAACTGCATAACATTTGTTTGATTTTAGTGCCACCTTCAAGATGAGAATAGAGTGGTGTTTCCTGGTTGCACTTCCCATCTCTCTCCTTTCCCAGCACAGGTTAGGTGTGATTGAGATGGAGATGGAGCAGCACACCTCACCACACAAGGCAGCAGAGCAGCACTGGGTCCTCCCATCACACCCTGGAGGCTGATATCAAGCCAGGAAAATGTGCAAAACCACATGATGACTCAAAAGATGAATGTTTGCTGCTGAAATACAGAGGAAGGTGATAGATATTTATAATACTACTGCCTTAACTTCAGGCTCTAATGTGTGTTTTTAAGCCATCCACAATGAAATGTGAGCAATACAAAACCTTACTGAGGGGTTATGGAAGTTTACCATCTACTAGTCACTGACTCATGAATTTTTCTCCTACATAAGAATGGGAAGTCTAGCATTTCACCTAGGGTTTCAGTTTCCCTTTTTAAAACTACACCAACTCAGCTGCACAAGCCTCCTTTTACTTTCCACACCAAGAACCTGGGAATATACACAACTGCCTTCCTGCTTCCAGAAACCTTCTTTCACTGAAGATAAAGGCATGTTCTACGTTTTCCTGAAACAGGAATTCTCTGTGAATTTTGTCTACAGATTATCAATCCTCCAGATATCCTTCACAGGCTCCAAAGTTTCCTGCTTTCAGCCTCCAGGGATGTAAACCTGATGAGATCTTCAGACTGCCTTGCAACACCGTTTTAAAAGCACCCAATGGTTTCTAGTTATAATGTGAAAGTCAGGCTGCTTGCTGAAAATTAGCACAAAATTTTGGCTCATAAAATGCACATAAAATCCAAAGAAACTGCTTTCATCTCTGAGATTCTTCCAACAGAAATGTACTTGTTCCTGTTGAATAACTTAATTTTGAAAACTGCAGTGTATGGCCTTTGAATATAGCTCCCTACCCAGCAGTTATTAATGAACCGTATTTCATTATTGGGTTTGCGGCAGTCTGGTGGATGAATCACTGTGATTGACTGCAAAACCTGCAAGAGGCTCAGAAAGGTGAGGATTTCACTTGATATGCTGCCAGTGAATGGAATATTCTTGATTATACTGTGGTAAACTCGGGGACACTTTCATGGCCTGTGTACCACTGCTGGTTATCACACTGGAAGACTGTTTTCTTTTCTGGTAACTCTTTCCTAAACTCATAGAAACTGGGCCAAAACATTGATTTGGGGGGTAAGAATTAATTTAAACATATTTAAATTCCACATTATTACACTCTTTTATGCATGTAAGAGTAGAAATTCTGCTGCTGATTTAGAGCAAAGAGTTCATTATTTCAGATATTTCTATGGAAAAGGTTTCACGTGGAGCTGGGGGCTTTGTCTGTGCTGACAGCCCCCTTTGTACTTGATTGTTGGCACCAATTCTGTTCCCTTAGCACAATATGAAATGTGAAAACACTTGAAAGTTAAGCAGCTAAGCCCAAGTGGTTCTCAGGGTTTGCTAAATCAGAAAGTAGAACTGTGCTGTTTTCATGGTAACAATACATGCACAGCATCTCAGGAACAGATGGGATTGCAAGGTGTCATCTGGGGACACTGTCCCTATTCTGGGACACTCACTGTGGAAGTTACTGATGGCCACCTTGTGGGCCAAGGATAGATGCTATTAATCCATCAATGGATGTTATTGTGCATGACTGTAGGTCGTGTTTAATATTTAATAAGTGTATGCAAGCTATCCTGGACCACAGGGCTCATCCAACAATTGTTATGATTCACATTTTATTAATTGTAAAGAACTGCCAACACAACCTGGCCAAGTATTAAATGATGCATATATTGGTGCAAGGAGAGCAGTTAAGAAAATGAGATTTGTGCTGGAACCCACATGAAAAATTAGAGGTTGAGAAGTAATCAAGTTTATTATGTTATCACCAATATACCCACACCATAATTTTATCAGCTACAGTATTGTCAGCTGACTACTCTTAGAGGGGTGGTGAGCATCCCTTAATGATAAGACTCATTATTTATTGCTACAAAGACTACACAAAGCATGCTTTATCATAGTTGTGTTTGTTTCCTACCAGAGTTAAGCTCCCGTTTCTTAAGTGTTATGAAAAGGTGCCTGCATATCATGACTACGAGAAACCACATTTATATGGATATAAAACAAAAACAATGCCAAAATAGAATACTCAAGGTCTAAGTGGATTTTAACTCAGGAAAACCTGGGTGGGTTCTCTCTCCTAAGGCTCAGTGAGATCACTGAGTTAAAAAGGAAGTGACTAAAAAGGTTCTGAACTTGTCTGAATGTATTTTCATTGCTCTTACGTCCTGTGCAGCTTCAATTGTGCATTGCAGATGTCCAATTATATTAACACTGGATACACCGCTTTCCCAGGAATGCAAAATTGCTGGATCTCCTATGAGCTTTTCTTACTGCTTTTAAAGACAGCAGCATGAGACATTAATAAACACCAGATAGCCAACACCAAAAAAACCCAACTTGCCAGCAGGGAATGTAATTGTCCTGATATATCCAAGCTGACCCACTGGCACTTCTGCGGTTTCCATACCAGGTGTTCCGGATGTCTAAACTGGGTTAATAAGGACTGCCAGTTACAAAATGGGAAAAAACCCCATCTGTTTATGAGCTCTCAATGTCCAGGTGCAACTCTTAGAGTGAAATACTCCCACATTTTTCTACTTTATCACTGAGGAGCTTGATAATGGTCGACAAGTCCCTTCCTGTTTGGAAAATTTCTGATAAAGCATTCATATCCTGGACCCTACAAGCTAAAGACCAGAGTGTCAGGGATTACATTTCCTCACGGTAAAGTAAGTGTTGGTAAAACACATTTTCCACTGAGCTCTCCCACAGGCAGTAACAGCAGTTTTAGACCATGGAGGTATTGAGGCAAGCAGACAGTTCAAAGATGGGACAGCAGTTAGGAAGTTTTCCTGGTGTCCTCTTGGAGATTGTCACATACAAACGTGGCAGACTGAGTTCTACAGGATTTCTCAGCAGGTGCATCTACATTGATCCATCCCCATTGTAAACATGTAATGTGTTGTCATCATCCAGCACACCTGAGGAAAAGAACTGACGAAATAGCTAGGCAATAGCTCTCAAAAATAGCACACAGGAAACATATTTCAAAGAAGCAGGATCTTGCAAAGACAGCTTACATCAGGAGACTATAAAATTAGTATTTCCCTAATCAGGCTTACCCTGTATGCAAGCATAACAGAAAATTTGAGGCCCAAAATAAACAAAATATTTGGAAGGGAGTTAATTTTAAGCAAAGAAATAAGCCTCATTCAACATTTAGTACTAAGCAAGTGTTTATGTTCATTGCTACATCCAAATGTTTTGAGCAATCAATATATTTATGCTTTTGCTGTTTCAGAACTTTTACAATATTAATACAGGACTAAATACCATGATTTTGGGTGAGACAAAACTTCCTTCCTGTTCATACACAGAAATACTTTCAAGGATTCTTGGTCCTTCAAAATGCTCAAGGTCTGGCATAGAACCATGTGTCAAAAATATATCCCCATCTTATACCTAATCAAAATTTGAACCTGTTTAGCTAGAGGATGGTCTATTGTTAGCAATCCACTTTCCCTTTTTCTTTGACCTCAGAGAGACCTCCTGGCAAGTTGGATTTTTTTTTTATTATTATTGCCTACAAGACAAAAAGGTCAGGAGCTGTATTAAGAAATTGGCTTCTTGGAAAAATTCGTAGCAGGGCTCATTGAGAGAGCATTAAACAAGATTTGAAGGGGGTTGGGGATGTAACCATGACAGAGACAAGTAACCAGACCTGACAGAGATAAATTGTGCAAAGGGGAGAACTGCAGTGACCACCCAAGCAGCAAAGGAGGCTTTGGAGAGGACACCTTCAGTGAGTACAAGCACCCAGAGATGCAGCCACATGACAGGACCGTGGGATACTCCTTGGCAACCCTACTGGGAAGCAAACAGTCCAATGCTTCTGTGAAGCTCCTGCACACCAGCACGTGTGGTACGTGGAGCAAAGAGGAGGAACAGGAGCTCTGTTTGGGTGTTTGCTCCAGGCCACCCAAGCAGGAGGAGGAAGTGGGTGACAACTAGAAACAGCCTCACAGCCCCTGTTCTTGTGGGGAAATGTCACTGCCCTGACTCCCACTGGAGAAGCACAAACAGTCCAGGTCGTTCTGGAAAGCACTGAGGATAACTTCCTGACACTAGTAGGGAAGGATCCCACAAGGAACGGTGTGCTTCCCAACTTCACATTAACAAACACGGAGGGTCTTGTTGAAGATGTGCAGGTTGGGGGAGTCCTTGGCTGTAGTGACCATGAGGTCGTGGAGATCAGTATTGGGTGAGGAGGAAGGAGGGTAATGAGACTGGAACTATGGATTTCAGGAGGGCTAACTTTAGCCTCCTCAGGAATCTCTTGGAGTAATCCCGTGGGAAAAAGTTCTTCATGGAAGAAAGAGAGTTGGTTGATATTCAAGGATCACTTCCTTCAGAATTAAGAAGGATGCATCCTGATGAGCAAGAAATTGTGTAAAGGGGGCAAGAGACCTACATGGATGAATAAAGAACTTCTGTCGTCACTCATGTGCAAGAACTTCCACTCACCAGATCAGTCTGAACATAGAAACCTCTAAGGGAAAAGGAGAAAGTCTTAGAAACTCTCTATCACAAGCTCTTTATTAACTTGCCATCTGTGTAGAACACCAGAACAAGCCTAAGGCTTCCATAAAGCCACAGCCTCAGAAAACAATTCCAACTCGAAGCAAGACTGACACTTTGATGCGTGAATACCATAACACTTAAAGTTATTTTCAGATTTTAAATCACTGAAGCTTCCCATTTAAAGATAATCAGGACTTCTCAGAGCTGGTCCTTGGTCTCTGAAGCCCGTGGCTCAGGCCTCTGTTGCCCAAGACCCATCTGCTCAGACAGCTTCCAGAGCTTGCTCAGCACCTCTTATCCCACCCAGCATCTCTCTGTCAATCACAGCCCAAAGAACTTGGGCCCTCAGGACAGTAGAATGAACTTTTAACCAAATACACAAGCCAGGATGTGATTCCTGACTTCTGCAGCCTTCTAACTGGCAAATAATCTTTCAATACTTTTTCATTATGATTTATTCTGCCAAAAAAAAAAAAAAGCCTGCCTGCTCTCTCCTCTCTCTCCTTCAGTTTTCAGAACACCAAATGCTATTATATGGCAGAAACTTTATCCATGCAAAGAAATAACATTTTAAAAAAGAAAACCCACAACAACTCAAAAAAGACCCTTTGAACTTAAATATTTTACCCATTTAGGTAGCTCCTTACTGAGGAAAAAGCTTCCTATGAATGGACTTTGATTCAATTTCGAGAAATGTATCAGAAAACTGAAAGTAAACAATAATTTTCCTTCTGTCACCAAAATTTCTTACTTTCAAACTGCATTACTGTCTCCTACTTAATTTGATAATTTTATCCCTCCACTTTTTACCAATGGAAACATAATTTCTTCATCTTTCTAGAAGAATAACAAATCATTTCCCTTGCACTTTCTAGTCAGCTTGTCCTATATTCTTGTGGCATATTTTCCAAACCTGTTCAAACCTGCCCAAATACGTTTTTTACTGTATTTTCAATCCTCAGTTATCACTCTATAAAAACCTAGCAAGTTCCCACAATTAGACCTGTCACACTAATTGATTAATTAATTATTTTTCTATAGCACAAGAGCCAGTTGAAGTATTCTAATAATAAGGAGAAAAGCTTGAGTATCTCTTCCTTATAGTAACAATTCATTGATTTAAGTGTCCTGTTTTTTGACAACAAATTGAAAGCTGAGTAGCTTCAAAGGTATCCTTGATGTTTTTATTTTTCTCCATAGCAAATGATATGCTAATCCTTGTCCAATAATTTTTTTCCCAAATACTCACTTTTTGTTGTGAATAATCTACTGAGGACAGTGTTGCTCCTTATGGAGAGTAGCAAGTGTTATTTACTTTGGATATGAATCTGAGAATCTGGTCTGAATTAAATTATTTCTGGATCTCTGACTTGTTTGATATCTCATGCAAAGATTGTTTATCAACTAAACTCAGTGGCTACATCCCATACCAGTGGAAGCTGGTAACGTGCAGGAGGGAGAAAACACCTTGAGTTGTTCACGTGTGAAGATCACAACAGCATCACAGGAACATGGGGAAGAGGGGGACACAAACAGAGAAAACATGTGGAAGTGACAAAGTGGGGTGGATTTGTGAGTGCCACGAAGATCCCTTGATCTATGCTCTCCATGTTCTTGAGCACATGCCAAAAACAAAACAAGATTATTTTTTAGTTAATTCTCTGAACTTGAAATAAGGACATCTGGGCTCTGCTCTAATTCCTGCTGCATACAAGATTTGGACCTTTTTTTTTTCCATTGCTCTTCACTTTAATTTCTTTCATGGAATGAATGTCATAGTTTGTCAATTTCAGTTCAGATTACATATTCTCCCTGCATTTACAAGATGGTCTTTCACAGCATGCTTCTGTGACTTCAGCCTGTTTCTTCAGAGCCAGCATTGCAGGAGATATTGCCAAATGTTTGCATTATTTCACTGTCATCCCTGTGATCTTTTGTACTTGCTGTTTCACAGAGGGTTTGCAGAGGAATCTCAGTCCTCTCTCAAAGACTGTTCTAGCTTGCATTGCCATGGAGGAACAATCAAAGGATCAGAAAGCTAAAAAAGAAAGACTGAAAATTGAATGTTTTTTTCATTTAATGATTTATAAGTCAACCCAAAGGTATTTAGCAGACACTACTGTCACCACCACCATCATCATCTTCTCTCCTTCACCACCAGAGCTAGCACATAAACAGAGGGGCTCTGGTCCATGGTGTGCACAGCCAAGGTGGGCACCTTTCACACTTTCCACAGTGAGATACAATAATGAGTGAGTGTGACTGAGGATCCTCAAGGCTCCCTCTGCCCCTTTCCATGCATTGCCCCTGCAGCCTTAAAGTCATGCAGCTCTGCTCATAAAACACCCATAATCGCCCTTAGGCAACTTGTTCTTTTGGAAATAATTGAGATAAGAATACCAGGAAATTGGTAGATATTGGCAATTAAGACATTTATTGTAATTGATTGTATAGCATGCCTTATGTTATTATAAGGTTTAATAATCAGAAGCCCATAACTAAGTCATCTCTGGCTGTGGAGAACTATGACCAATATGTGCCATAAAAATAGGAGCATCTGTAGCCATTGATGTTCTCTGATCTTCTAAATGCGTGCTGGAAATTATATTATCCAAGATAACAGAAAGGGAAATGTCTTGTTTCAGAAATAGTATGAACATAATCAGATTTGAGAAACCAAATGATTTTAGTAACATGGGGCACTGTGCACTGAGAGCAGAGAAATGGGTTTGTGAATTGTAGTTTGCTACTCAGTAAATGACAGAAAATAAGCCTGTTAGCATGTTTGCTATTTCTGACAATTCAATAAAAATTTCTGTTTTCTCAGGTACCCCACATAAGAAATATGACATGGGGAGACTGCTCAACAACTCCAGAGTTACTGGAGTCAGCCAGTTGCACTGTAAATTTACTTTGGAGGAAAGAACTTCATGAAAGTAAGCCAAGTCAGTGAATGTCTGCTCCAGGAGTCATGCCTTCCTTCATCAAGTCATTGTGTTCCTGCACTGTTCATCTGTGAATCCTTTGTGGATTTTAAGTGCTCTTTTCCCAGCTGTGGTTTTGTGCGTCATATGTGTCCCCACACATCACTGCAACTTACACCTGTCAATCAGCACCTCCTGCCTATCTTTTATATAAATATCAAGCTTTCTGGGGCAGAAAAACCCACTTTATTTGATGTTTACAAAGCTCCTATTGCAGCAAAGATCTGGTCCAGAACTGGTTCATATAGGCAATGTGGCAATTCAGATAATTGGCAATAAAACCATACTTCACAAACACTGCATCTACAATTCAGTTGCAGTAGAAGGAATCAACTGTTTTTACTTAAAGGTAAATCAGTCATAGCTACTAAAGCTTGGAACTCCAAGCCTCAGGATAGCTATGGATTGTAATGATGTTATAGATTCAAGACAGAAGAAAATCCTTTTCTATACTGGAACACTCTGCTTGGAAGTAAGAAGCAATGGCCCATCACAGGGGTAGGATGCAGGGCAAAATGGATCTTGAGTATTCTGACTACAAAATTACGTATAAGAAAAGGGTTGCAACATGAACACAATTGTAAGAGAAGACCAGGACATGCCCAGGCAATGCTAAATATCCATGCCTTATGTTTTCCCATCAGTCTAGTTTTGTCAAATAAAGTTCTTACTAATTCCTTGTCCTTTCTGTTTAACAAAGCAGTGGCCTAATGTTCATGCCACTGAACACCATATTTTCCTTTCCCAAGGAAGCCATTAATTTATAAGCTGCAGTTTAGATCCTCAGCTGCTTGGAAGATTAACACTTATACACCCTTGTATATTATTCATAACTATGTTAAAATAATTGCCATATTAGAAAATTTGAATTAATCTGGAAGTTTATGTAGTACTAATTTTACATTAGGCTGTAAAAAGATACTTTCAAAGACCTTTTAGGACAAAAGATGCTAAAATGATATTTGAGATAATTTTCTATCACAAAATGGTAGAGACATTTAGTCTATCAATTATAACTTTGATATTATTAAATAAGACTCCCTCTGAGTAAGATGAAATTAGTAGAGATATAGAATCAGATTTTAGACTTGCAGCCAGGAATTGTAGCATACTATTGTTTATGTTCATGGCACAGGAAAAAAAAAAAGCCATTTCTGCAGCGATGGACTGCTCCAGCTCTCCAGCTAAAATATTTACAGACTATTTAGCAAAGAACCTCTTGATTAAGGTGGAATGTAATTTAATATATTTTGCATTCCATTACTACACTTCACAGATTTTCTCAATTCAGTAAGACTTTCTAGTGAGGGATTTAAGACAATAAATCCAGGGATTTGTAATTCTGTGTGGGTATGTATTTTTAGCTACGTATTACAAGGTAACTTTTTCTTTTGTGTTTAAAACTGAAACCCTGTGACAAATGGCCTTTCAGAAGATTATCTGGTTGGGAGACACTTAACACCCCCATGTGCTGATGTTTCACTGAGCAGGCTTTCAAAACAGGTTTTAAATTACATATTTTTCAACAAGCTGATTTTTATGAAGGAACAGCTGTTGAGTAGAGAAGAATGAGCAACAGAAACAATGTGAAAATGTGGGAAAACTGGCAGCATGCAAAACTAAATACACTTTGGTGAATGCCACCATACCTCAAGGGACACATTTGTAAACAAATGGGTACAACCTCTTTTGGTTATTTATGCATCAAAATATAGTTTCTCTAGAACCTGCTCAAGTAATTTCAGGTCGAAGTTTCAGCAGAAAAAGAATCGGACAAACTCAGCACAGTTTTCTGCCGGATTTGCTACCTGGTTCAACCTGTCCAAGCAGCTTTAGGGAAAGCTCAGGTCCACAGAAAAGCACACGGACTGTGCATAGGGAGAAGTGTTCTGAGGTCAGTTTGTGAAATCTCAGACCAATTCAAAGGCTGCTGAAACCTACAGGCAACTTTGTCATAATTTTATATATAAAGATTAGAGCATCATATTCACAGAGCATCAACAGGTAACTTGCAAAGTAGTCACTCTACATTGCTCTAAGTGTACATGAACAAAATTCCCTCTGCAGTTACAGAAAGGGGTTGCAATAAATAGTTTGAAGGGATTTTAGCTCCCCTATATTAGTATTTTTAAATTCTAGCCCTGCTAGTCCAAAAGGGTGGGAGGGTTTGTGACTGGTTTGGTGGGGATGTGTGATTTGGGGGTTTGGGGAAGGGGAAGTGTTTGATTGTTATTTGTGGCAGTTTTGGTTGGGATTTTTTGTGATTCCAACGTGGCTCAAAGATTTTTATCACTAAACAAAATGACAGGATGGTGAAATCCATTAGGGAAGAGCAGCTGCTCAAGCAGTTTGCCTCACCATCCCCATTACCACACGAGCACCCTGTTGTTTCCTACCATGGGTAACTGAGCAAGGGCAAACTGATTTAAGGAACAGCAGCCATTTCTACAGACAGTCCAAAACACACCTCAGACGCCTTTCCCTCAAAGCCACTTTGGGTCTCAGGTTGTGCAAGACTTTTTGGGTGCCAGTAGCCGCTCTGGGCAGGGGAAAAGTGGGCAGGGCACGTGTTTGCTGCACCAGAACAACAGAGGCAAAAGTTCCATCTCCTCCCTCACCTTGCCCTGGCACAGCAGCCATGCCTGGCAAGGGGCAGGTCACCATTTGGGGAGGGAGATTTAAAGACCATAAGCATTCCTGGCTCCTTACCAATTTCATGGCATGGGAAGAAGGAAGGTGAAGGTTGTCAGCCTTAATTAATGCCTGTTTTAAAAGCACTTTAATTCCTTGCCTGATGTGTGCTTCACAAAAGCCAAGAGTTGTTGTTGTTATTAACAACTTACAATACAAACACACTTGGCCTGATTTTCCTCTCCCACACAAAAGGCTTCATGCTTGTTTAGGTCCTGGCTGGGATGGAACAAGGAGGCTTTCTGTGGTCACTGCAATGGAGGGCCCAAGAGGTGCCATACAAGAACCTCCAGAAGAAAAGCCAGCAGAAATATAAAAAATTATCTTGCCTAAGTGCTCCATTTCTTGAAGGCTGAGCATAGAATCAAAACAACATCAATTGTATAAACCTTTGCTTCTGTTAGCTTCTTACTTGGTTGAGTGAAAAATTGTCTTGTTTGGAAAATTATTTTTTTCACAAAGGCTTTTTTCTTTTTTACTGTGTCAAACTGCTTATGATACAGCTAGGGCTAGGGAGACATCAAAGAAACTCTGCTGAGATGCTTTGATCAGGAAAAAAATGAACCACAAAAAAAAAAAAAAGGAACGAAAAGAGGCAGGGCTCGTCAGCTTGGATCCTGAAACACTTTTCTGTAAAGCATTAAGATATTTGGAGAGAAAAAAAAATCTCCACCAAACCCTATCCTGTTCTCAGATCAGTCCCAGAGGTTATAAGCTTTAATGTTCTGCAGGTCACAGGAGGCTCTTTAGTTTGTCCTTGATCCTTTCAAGTAGCTGGAAATGAAAACACAGCGCAGAAGCTGAGGCTTCAATTAGACATAATACCAAAAAAAAGGTTAATAGCTCTTCCTTGCTAATGAGGAAAAAAAAATAAGTGCTCTGGAAGAACACCACCCCACCCTGCCAGCTGACGTCAATAGAGCAATCACAGACATCTCAATATTATAAGTCAGGGTAGCTCACAAACACATTTTACACCTCTTTCCTTTACTGCCTGACTCCTTCAGAATGGAGCTAAATCTGTCCCTTTTCTAACTTTTTAATGTTTTCCTCTCATCTTTTTGCACTTCAGAAAAAAACAAATCAGCTAAGAAAGAAGGTGCTGGTTCCTTCATTTTTTCCTCCTTCTCCTCTAATTTTCAAATTGCAGCAAGGAACCAAAACAGCTACCTCTGAAATCACTGTTATTCTGACCAGTGTGCCTTAATAGCAGAGAAGAGGTGTCTCAGCTTTCCCTGGAGAGATAATAATAATTTTGGAGAGGAGACAGTTGAGGGAGTTTAAACATCAGTTTCAGTCCTCATTCTGCTTAACATGGTTTGAGTGTGTGCAGGTGTTCAGGACTACATGAGGCACCTCTGCCTTGGTGCTTTTTACATAACTCAGTTTACTGTTTGAAGAGCAGGAGGAGATCAGCATTAAAACCAAAATCAAACCAAACAAGCAAGCAATCAGAGAAGCTATAGAATTGGGAAGAAAATGAAATGATCCTTATAGATTTAGACCAGATTTTAATACCACAACAGCTTTAACTCCTGAATTAATACAATGAGCAATACAATGCAATACAATTAATACAATGCCAGCTTGGATCTAGGGATCGTCACCATCCATATCCACAGGATAAGAGGCAAGGCTGATGCAATGAATGACTACTGAAGCTCCTTATGAAACATTTAAATATCCTGGTCTGCAGCAAATACCTTTAAAATATCCCTCCACTATGCAATGGAACTCAGAAAAGGACCAAGAATGTGAGCATATTTGTGGGGCTTTTTTATGATTATTACTGTAGCCCCTAGTGATCAAATCTCTTTCAGTAAAAAGATGTTACTTGTCCTGCATTTAATGAAAGAGTGGTGGATTCAGTTCTATTGCCCTTCTACATGTGCAAGAAGCAGTCTTTTCCTTTCATCAGCCCCTGGGAAGAAATAGTGTATTTGCTTGGGCACAATTTTGCTTAGAGTTACTTGTAATTTAAATAATGTATCAGTTACTTTTACAGACTACTGTTACTGAAGATATAATGTAAAATGTACAGAATACAGTGCTACCTTCAAACAGTAGCTCACAGCCAGCATTTCTCACATCAATGTAGGGTGAAGGGCAATTTGATACAAGGTGGGAAACTGAGCTTAGCCTTCCCTCCCCACCTTCCTTGATTGTTTCTCAAAGATATGTCTGGAATGAGTCAGGTCTGGTTTTTGGAAGGCAATAGCTTCAAGCCCAGCCCCACAGCAAGGCCTTGCTCCCCTCCATCACTGCTGCTGCCTTCTCTGGTGACCAGAGACACAAGTGAGAGATCAAAAAATTATTTTCTAACGAGGCAAAATAATGGCAATTTCCTCAAGTGAGACTTAACTAAAATAAAAAAAGCAAACAACTTCTCAGAGCATTATTTATTTTAACTTCTTCAAATAATTTTTCTCCAGTCTTTAGCCCTGTAGGTTTTTTTTTTACAAGCCTCCTAACCCAAACTGCTCATGGAATTGCATAGCTCTAGCTGTTCTGTGGAAAGTGTCAGCAAACCTTCCTAAGACCTTTCTTTTGGTTAGTTATGACTTTGAAAAGCCCTAATCACTCTATGGATTTTGTGTCAAGGAGGCAGGCTCCCCAGCTCCTATTAATAGTACCTTTGCTAACCATTTGTTTGCAGGTAATTACTGGAGACTTGCTGGTCCTTGACAGCCACAATGTTTAAAACCTTGCTGAGTGCAGAGTGACCATGCAGAGCCCTTCCTGATGAAGAGCTCTCACATTCATTAGGATAAAACCAAAGCTGAGCATGCCCTAACCCTGTACAACCCCTTCATGGCTCTTCCCAGAGCAGGGAAATGTTTGTGCAGTTTTCAGGCTTCTTAAATGAACTTTCACAGTGCCTTGTCATGTAGATGTGCTACGAAAAACAAAAGTAGGAAAACTGGTTCTCTGGAAAGCTCCAAGCTCACAGCTTTCCAAGCACATTTATTCATCTCCATCTCCTCCCCTGTGCCATCCAGAAGGGATTGTAAGCACAGCAGCTCAGACTCCCAAATGGCAGAATTTACAGCACTTTTAATTGCTAAGGCTTTGAGAAAAAAGCCTTTTGCCCACAAAACTCAGGCCCTCATTCTGTACCACTTGTACCAAAAATCAGTTGTTATGATTGGCACTTTCACAAATGAACATGAAATTCTGGCATTACAGCCACTCATTTCAGGAAGCATCACTTCAGAAATGTTAGTGCATCTCTATTAGTAATAATAACCTCCTTCAGTGCATATCCCTTGCTTTTTATTCTTTTGCATAAGGTGGAGTGCTTCCAATCAGACATTTCAAAGTTTATTGTCACCACTGCTCTGATGGCTCTTTTTGGGATGGCCAATGGCTACACAGGTACAGTGACTACAGACCATGCTTTTTAGCCTATTGAAAAAAATAGGAACTGGATGGTAAGAAACTTGCTCCTAAGGGAGGCTGTCTTTGAGGAGGGGACATTTAATTTCCAATTTAATCTCAGATGGAATAACTGGAGCACTTCCATTGCTCCCTTTTCACCACTGCATGTGGCAGAAAAAGAGGACAATTATTAGGCATTCTATTCCAGGAAAAATTCCGAAGTGAGCTGCTTGAAATTACACCTTAACTTTTTACCCCTAAGGATAAGATCACCACCATCTGTAAAATATCTGCATATATGTGGGTGTAAAATTCTGTAAATGAGTTTTGAAAATAAATCTGCTTTCAGAAATAATTAACCTTCCTTCATCATTCTTTCTTTTCTGGGTTAGAAGACAAAAAAATAAGAAAATGTTTTAGCTACCCTCAAGCAAAGGTGTGGGGTTATGCAGGTGATATTCTTATGTTTTGATCTCAACTGAATGTCAGCAAACCTCAAAAAAAATTAATATTTCAAGGACTGAAAATTATAGAAGACAGGAGGTTCATGAAACCCTGGAGAGCTGCACATTCTCTGTTCATATGCTAAAAAAAGCAAGTACAGAATGCCTTTTAGTAAATCCTTAATTGTTGAAGAACAATATAATATAAGCAAAATATATAAATCTGCAGCTTTATTTTTTCTTTCTATCTAAACATGGTGTGTTTAGCTCCTCAGCTGACAATCAGCAGAAGTTATGGTTGACTGCAAAAGAGCTAGGCTTACTGGTTTGCAATGAGTAGTCAGCAACTAAGTTAGTAAACTGTCTGGAGGGTTTTTGGCAATTCTACAAGGGAAATAACCAGCTTGATTAAGTGGTCATCCCTGAAGGACCTCAAGAAATACTACTTTAGCAAAAAAGCAGCCTGAAACAACCCAGGCCAACCATTAGAAGAGCTTTAATTAGAAGCAGTTATTCAGCCTTTTAAAATGTTTTGTATTTCAAGAAAAGCTCTAGAACTAGATCTAAAACACATTTTCCTATTTGTATTGTTTCAAAATTCAGCAGAATTCAAATTTAAATCCAGAAACATCCAGGTAAGTTATCTATCCAAACAAAGCATGACCTTTTCCCACAGAGCAAATGTAAAGGATTGGAATTTTAACTGTGCGAAGGGGAGAGAATTCTTCTCTTCTAGAGCAAAGTAGAACATCTTATGTTTTATTTCTATGTACATTACATTAGTATTGCATGCTTTATTATAACTATGTCATGTATTGTATGTTGTGCATGTACTGTTCTATTTTTAAAAAAACCCTAAATCGCTGTTATAACATATGGTATAGGTAAAATTTGCTCCCAGTTCAATTTGATGGGTAATTCAAAATAAGCCTCTCCTCTCCAGCATTTAAAAAGAAAACCATGTAACTAGATTAGTACAGTTAAGAGGTAAACTCTACCTGATATAATAAATACAGACCAAATAAGTGGCATTGTCTTCCTGAGAAGAGTTTTTCCCAGCTTTCTTTCAGATTCCTTTCCCTCTGTGAAGAAGAGCACAAGGCTTTTTTAAGTCCTTACTTCAAAATATACAATAAATCTTCAAAAACATAATTTTTTATAGTACTTCCATATAAGATTAATATCTTATATGGAAGTACTATTTATTCATTTACTGTTGGATAAACCTTGGTGTAATTTTAGAGAATTTCTGGAAAGCTTCTATCTCCATATGCACACCCGAAAGTGAAGCCCTCTTTAATTCACAGATCCTTCAATGAGATCCACGGTGCACAAATGGCCTTACCCAGCTCAGATACCAAAATCCACTGCTTCCTAGCAGGGTGGGACACTTGCCTCTTCCTCTTGCCACCTTCATCTCAAATCTCACATGGGCAGACTCTTGACATTATGGATCTGTTCTCTAAATTTGTACCACAATCAGCAATCGAAAATACAATTTCCCCAAATAGGAAACCCTCGCTAACTAAACTTCAGTTTTCAGAAATAAACAGCTAAAAGTACACTCGCTAAAAATTATTTCTAGAAAGAAATAAATCATGTATCTAGGATCCAAAGCACTGATTTAGAAAGTTTAGATCACCTACCACTCAAAAAATGGCTGGAATAATTGGATTTCTTTGAAAGGCAAATAGGGTATTTCCTTACTTGAAGAAAAATGAGAAGATGCCCAGTTTACTTGAAATTTATCTCCAGGGCACACACTTCTAGAACTCAAACTAATTTTTAACAAACAAATACAAATTATTCTACTGGCTACTTAGAAAAGCCAACAGAAAAAATAAGTCACATATAAAATTGTCAATACCCACTTTAATTTAGACTTCAAATTATGAAGAAAAGGCCTGCATATCCTTGGAGAATCCAGCTCTTAACATTACCAACTATAAATAGAAAAATAGAACCCCAAATTTAAATTGGACTTCTTTTCCCTACAATTAAATTAAAAGCAGAATTAGACCCTGAATTGGTAAATCCAATGACATAAAGTCCCTGAGTTTAGTCAGAGATGATCATTAGGAGGCAGCAAATTATTTTCCATCTCAATAGCAACAGAAATGTTCTCAAAACTTATTTTTTAATTGTCAGGGAAAATACCCAAAAGCAAAAAGAAAAAAAATGCAGGCATCAATACTCTCTTAACCTTTCTAAAAGACCACATATGTTCTGGGCTTTATCCTTGATTATAGCAGACATGCCACCCATGCCACAGAGAAAAGCACGTACTCTCAGCTGAACTTTTCCTCTTTGGTTCAAAGGATGATATCTTGACATTAATCAGGGAAATGCAAAAGCATAACCAGTCAACAACAGCAAAAACCCATTGTCACCTGAGCAGGATTTTCAAGTAAGACAAGTTTGGCTGGCTTGGACCAAGCTGTAGAACGACACCTCTATCTGCAGCACAAGGTGAACACTGAGATTCTTTGCTGCTACAACAGCAAACCAAACCCAGCTACAAAGGGATGGGTGCTGCCACTTTGAAGACAGAACTATGAAAACACATTAAGGAGCATTGGTCATTAGAAAGGTTATATTTTTAGGCTGGCTATGTCCAGAAGCACTGGGAACATGACTCAACTCTCACTAACTACCCAGGCTACCTTTCAGATCAAACAGGTGCCTACACACTTACATTACCATCCCCTCCTGGAAGGAGCTGAAGATTCAAAGAATAAGAAGCAAGTTTGAAGAATACCTTTAGTTTCTACCCTGACAGAACACTGATACTCAGAGAGATGAAAAACCTCATTTTATCCAGAGGGCATGAATAGCTCAGGCAGGTGCTGGAAGCTTCCTGTGTTGTCCTACTCCTCAGAAAACACTGAAACAGCAAACAACTTTGAAAAAAATCCACTTTGTTCATTAATTCCAATGGATTTCAACTTCATCTTCTCCCCACTCAAATCTTGAGTGCCCAATATAACATTCTAAATAATGATGATGATAAAAATAATGCACCCTCCATTCCCAAAGCACTATAGACAGCAGTAAATCACAGAACAGTACTCCTGTCCCCAAACACCAATGTCTTTGTCTTTCCTGTCTCAAAGATCTTTTTCTGGTAAGGGACTAAGAAGGGTTTATAGTCAATCACATCATTAAGAGAAATTTTGGTGGTGATTTCAGAGGTAGGAAACTTTTGCTTGCAATGTTTGATATCCTCAGATCAGATATACTGAACCTAAATAATTTCCTGTATAGCCCTTAATTTTTAAGAAGTTGTCTCTTCAGGTAAGGAAGACTGAGAAAAGTAATATAACAGTTAAATGTTCAGAACAGTCAGTGTTCTCTATTCCAGTACTTCTGTACTCAGAAATGTTCAACTGTTTTAGAAAGCAGCTCCAAGAGCACTAAGGGGCATGATACAGTTTGTCTCTCCAGTCACTTGCTTCAGCTGTGGATGTCCCATGAACAGATTTGCTCTCTCATCCAGCTTCAAAAGTTTCTCTGACAGCTATAAATGATATACAGAGGCCAAGCAGATTGGGTAGAGCCAAGAGCCTTCACCACAAAAAAATGACCAGTTTATCTAGATATTTTCACAACATTCAGGAACAACAAAATTAAGACTAGGTAAAGATAGAAGTGACTGTTTATAACCTTAGTTTGGGTTTCACCTCATCTAATCTATAATGGTAGGATGAAATGATCAGATGTCTCTCTAGTTAGGGTTCCATCCAAGCACTTGTCATTTCAGATTGAGGAAAGTGGGTGAATAAAGATATAACTTGCAAACAAACGGACTGCTGCTTTTCAAGAGTCCTTTCCTGGTGCTGGTTAACCTAAAAGTAGCTCCAAATGAAGGTGCAGATTTCCCAGAGGCATTGCAGATTTCCAAAAACTGATGTAAAGCTCACAGACCTGAAAGATGTCTCGCACCTATTGCCATTTGACCCACATAATTCATAATAGATTTTATCAGCACTTTTGAATACCCAGAAATGCATTATGTAACTGATCTCACATTTAATTCCTACCAACTTGGCTGCTAATAAAGACAAAAATTGGAAACCAGACTCAGCGTGCCAGGACAGCAGCAAGCAGAGTAGGTTTTCAGTTTTCATTATTACTTGTAGTGAGTTCAACAGGATAATTATTGCAGAGCATAAGAGTGTCACTGAGATTTGGATGAAACTCTGCCAAGCTTCAGGTTATACAAATAAAGAATTAGCTGGATATAGTTTAGAAAATGAAGAGACCATAGAGGATGTTGTTTACTAAAAGCTTCAGTATTTCAGTCTTTAACACCCTCCTTGCTATTGGCAGAAATAGGAATATACAAAGCTACATTTAGGGAGACTGTCTGCTGAAAATCCAACGAGTACAATTACCCTCTTAGGTAGTTCAGTTACAGTGAATTCTAGTTACTGTTAGAGTCTGTGCAAAGCAGATACACTTAGCACAGCTGCAGCCCCTTTTGGAGCTGTGCTGTTATTGAGACCATATGGCCATTTTGGTGCTGGTGTTTCCTCTTTTATTCTCTTCTCTCGACAAATATTATATCTTTAAATGTGCTAACATCCTTCAGAGCTGGCCTGAACACTGCTGTATTTTTATCCTGAGATGCTAACACTTATACAAAATCAAAAACCAAGGGAAAAGTGTGCAGGTGTTCAAAATCTACCCCTCTTTTTCTTCATTAACATCAAGATTACAGCACAATTTGAAAATAAACTACAATCTTTTTTACGATGCACATTTTAGTTCTAGAGCCTGTTGCTTGGAATCCCAAAATCATTAACTGCAAGAGCCACCGAATTCAAAAATTCAGGTTTTATTGTTTAACCTGACCCTGCTGAAGGATTTCCCAATCAGGCTGTGCAAGTAATATGCAGAAATTAAATTCACTTAATCCTGAAACTAAGCTCTGTATGACCACACAGTCTAAGAATATTTAACTACCTGACACAGGGTTGGGGGCAAAGCAGCCCCATGGATATCAGAAAGCTGAAGGCGGGGGATTTCCTCAGGTCACTGCTACAGAAGGACAGAGTCAACATACTGTTTAATTTCTTTACAGAGTGCAGCTCTGCATAGCCTATTCTAAACAATCTTGATTTAATTTCCAAGTCCTGTTTGCCAGCAGTTTGACTACATATTAAGCCTAATATATGTGTCCTGCTTTCCACTGGGTTCCAGTTAATTTTCTTCTTAGTGGCTGGTGCAGTGCTGTGTTTTGGATTTAGGATGACAACAATGCTGGTAACACCCTGATGGTTTAGTTGTGGCTGAGTAATGCTAAAAAAGAGTTCCTAAAAATACTCGTAGAAATAGTCTAAATCAAGGCACTTTCAGCTCCCCATGCTCTGCCCCCAACCCAAACTCACCAAGGGGATGTTCTATTCCATGGAGTGTCACCCTGTGGTGGTGCATCCTTCTCCCTGTGCCTACAGCACTGCAGGCAGGCCTTGGCTGAACCACCTGAGCCCTGCAGTGCCCCTTCACCAGAGCAGCTGGGCAGCAGGGCATCCCTGCCCATCACAGGGAGCTCCTGCAGGATACAGATAGTGCAGGAAACAGCCCTGACCATAACAGGAGCATCAGCTGCCGGACCTAGGTAGGGAAACAAAGGATAATCAGACATTCCCTGGCAGCCCCGGGACATTCCCTGCCCAAATCATAGCCCAGGTGAAACAGGACCGTTGTTTCCAGTAGTTCCCAACTTGGGATATGGTCAGGATGGAAACTTACTGATGGCTGAAGCTAATCATCTCGAGATTTTATTAACAGCAGTCCCAGATGAGGCCTGTGGAGCTCTCCTGGATTGCAGCTGGCTGTGCCAGCACCTCCCCCTGACTGGAACACTCTCAGAGCCCGGGAGCCTCTAGTCTGCCACACTCAAAGGACCACCACTGACAACAGGGCATGGCTGATAGCCCTGCCACACAGAGCCTGCTCCAAGTGCAGCTCATGCCTGGTGAGAAACACCAAGGGACTGGATGTGAGTATTCCCCGAGCCCCAGGGGAGTTTTGGATAGGAGCCTTTATCTTTAGAGAGATGCATACACACCTCTCTGCCTAGGATTTGATTATGGAATGAGTGTTGTTATTGTGAATCTATAATGAAGTCATGGTTTTAACTGTGGCAAATCCTATAGAATTGCTTTTTTAAATGCTAAATTTGCTGATAATCCCTTTTGCACCCTTATCTTTTTGTACCCATATTCTCTGCACCCTTCCCTTCTTGCCTCCCCCGTCCTCGTGTAAATCATTCCAAATCAATTCTAATTCAATTTTCTTATGTGTCCTTCCTCTGTGTAGTAAGTAATAGAGTGAGCCTGGACGTGGATTCATAAATTCATATTAGAACCTGCTTTTTGCCAATGCTTTTGATGGTGATTCTTTAAACAGTCTAACTTCTCATCTGTGAGACAGTCCAATGTATAAACTGGAGGGAGATGGCCAGGAGCCATTGATTGCTGCTTGGGGCAGGCTGGGCATCAGTCAGGGGGTGGTGGGCAACTGGGTCATGCTCCACTTTTTTCTCTTGAGTTTTTTTACTCTCTTTATCACCTTTTCCTTATTATTACTATATTTTACTTTATTTCAATCATTAAGTTTTTCTAATCTCAACCCATTAGTTTTATCTTTTTTCCCTGATTCTCCTCCCCATCCCACCAGGGCCACAGGAGTGAGCAAGTGGCTGCATGGTACTTAGTTGCTGGCTGGGGGTAGACCACAGGAGTAAGAAATATAAATACATATATAATATAAGATCAAGAAAATTGCCTGAAGGAGTATTGTAGACTAAGACCAACTAGCCAAAATCAACAATAACAAAAACCCTCAGCTCTTCTAAAATTTACCAGAGATACACATAAACACCTGCTAAGTTTATAAATACCTTAAAGTTATTTGCATGTTTTTGGTAAGAAGTCTAGTTTAAGATGCTTTTGATTAAATGCAGAAGAGATTTTGGCATGTGACAGTGGCTCAGTGGTGCAGTCAAGCATTTTACATCTGCCCTTGAACGGTCCTCTCTGAAATGAGGGGAAAGGACCATGCCACAAAAACCAGCAAAATTTACTGCTCAAGGGTTTTCTTGGTAAGGGGAGAGAGGGATATAGAAATGAATAAAAAAAAATAAAATAAAAAAGAAAAAATAAAAAAGAAGGAAAAAAAGCAAAAAAATTTAGAAAAAATAAAAAGAAAAAAAGGTGAAGAAAGAGAACCAAGGCAGCAAGGGTGGGGAAGTGCTTGTTTTATTGTTTAGCTGTCATGGAAAAGAATGCCACATGCCTCCCGTTGTTAGGATCTTTCACCAAGGAGTCATCTGTGCCGTCGTCTTGCCAGCACAGTGGCAACATAAAAACCTCATTTCTCAATTTTACTTTTGGGAACAGCAACCTGGCAGCAGCATGCTTCTTTTTGGGCACAGGCCATTCTTTTAGTCCTTGGTCTGATGCCACTTCCAGCACTTTCAGAGACACGCTTTTATTCTTATTTCACTCATGCAAAAATGCAAAATTTCTTACAAACCTCTACAGGCAGAGATTAGAATGTGGTCAGACAATCAGCGAGTAGTGATGCTAGAAATATTTTGCAGGTTGACATAAATGTGAAGTTGCCAGTGGGTGACACAGAAAAAAACTCCCAGACTCTCCAAGGGCATTCCCACAACTCCTGGCTCCCTGTGCTGGTGCCAGGGATGAAGGTGGATAAACTGGGCCGTACACATGCCCGAGCAGCTGAATTTGCACAGAGGGAGGCTCTAGCCTGGGGCTAGGGGAGAGCATTTGCAGCTCCCAAAGCCACCACAAACTACAGGGCAGTCAGCACAAAGAGAGCACCCGAGTGGAAGCAGGCTGAGGCAGGATGGAATAACGGGAGGAGGAAATGCCTATTCCCCCGAATGCAAAAAGGAAGATATTATAATCAAGCACACGCGTCTGGCAGATGCAAACCAGAACCTAGCAGTGTTTGCTTTTTAATCCATTTCTGCGCAGGAAAAGTAAACAAAGCATTTCTCACTCTCTCTGCCCACAGTGTCTCAGCTGACACTGCAGTGTGGCCATCCAAAAGCCCTCGATTCCAGACACTGGGATCTCCTGCACATGGGTTTCTGTGTCCTATTGCATGGCTTGGCACCAGTGTCAATACACAGCCCATTCAAAGGCAGGACTGGAACCTTCATGCAAACATGAGTGTGAGAGCTGGAGTGCTCTGAGTGAGGAGGAAACACAGCCTTTCCCAGAGGAGGGATGTGGGACAGAACCAGGGGATTAAACCAGCACAGCAGGACAAAGTGACAAACAACAGTTGTTTGGGGGAAAGTTTCAAAACTAAATCTATATATTTGTTTATCAGGACCAGGTATTGAGTTTTCAAGGCCAGGTTTTGGTAGCAGGGAGGTAACAAAGGGTGGCTTTTGTGAGAAGTTTCTAGGAGCTTGTCTTGTGTCCCATATAGCTCCAAGATGGACACACCACTGGCCAAGGCTGAGCCCATCAGCAATGACAGTGGCACCTTGGGGATGTATTTTGGAAGGGAGGAGAAAAAACCTGTGCAACACCAGCTGGAGCTGGAGAGAGGAGTGAGAATAAATGAGAGGAACAGACCTGCCAAGACTGAGCTCAGTGAAGGAAGGGGAGGGGGTGCTCCAGGCACCAGAACCGAGATTCTGGTGATGAAGACCACAGCGAGGCAGCTGCAGCCCTGAGCCCATGAAGATCCATGGAGGAGGAGACCTCTACCCTGCCCATGCAGGAGTCCCACCCTGGAGCAGGTGGATGCCTGAAGGAGGGCTGCAACCCAGTAGGAAGCCTGTTTGAAAGCAGGTTTTCTGGCAGGACTCTCTGGGAGACCCACAGAGGCACAGCCTGCTCCTGAAGGGCTGGACCCTGTGGAAGGGACCCACACTGGAGCAGTTCACAAAGAACTGTAGCCTGTGGGAATGACACATGCTGGAGAAGTTTGTGGAGGAGAATCTCTTGTGGAGCAGGGGAAGGGTGGGAGGAGTACTCAGGACTCCCCCTGAGGAGGAAAGTGCAGCAGAGACGAGTGATGAACTGATCACAACCCCTATTCCCCAGAGACCCTGCTGGGGAGAAGGCAGAGAAAATCAGGAGTAAGGTTGAGGCCAGTAAGAAGGGAGGCGTGGGATGAAAGTGTTTAAGACTTATCTTTTATTTCTCATTATCCTGCTCCAATTTGATTGGCCATAAATTACATGAATTTTCCCTTGAGTCTGTTTTGTCTGGGACAGTAATTGCAGACTGATCCCTCCCTGTCCTTCCTTATCTTGACCCACAAGCCTTTCAACATTCTTTCTCTCCAGCTGAGGAGGAGCACGATGGAGTGAATTTGGTAGGCACTGGGCATCCAGCCAGAGCCAGCCCACCACAGTCCAAAAAGGGAGGCTTGCAGTGTGGTTTTGGTTTTTTTTTTGAGAGCCAGAGCAACAAAGCCATCTAATATTTTGGTTGTTTGCAGCGATTGTCCCTGAATTATCTCAGTATTGCTTCTGTATACCCAAACCTAGTATCACTTTCTTCAGAACCACATTTAACTTTTCCTAGTTTGATAAATTCAGCAGAGAGCCCTACAGTTTTCATTTATTTAGAAAACACACACACACACAAAACCATTAAAAAAAATCTCCCCTGAAAACATGCAAACATGCAAACAGAGACACAAAAATAAGACTGGGAATAATGATGTATTTTTAGGTATCATTCTTCACACTGCATCAGTTCAGATGAATTTGGAGCAAAGGCAAAAGAGAATAGAAAACAAAGGGCCATAGAGGGAACTTACAGAAAAGCCAACTCACACAGAACTTCTTCCTCCAGGAAAATGGACTAAAACGTGGGCTTGCTTGACTCCTCTTCTGAGAAGCAGAAGCACACAATGATAATTACTTTGTTATTGTAATTATATCTGGCAAAACCCCACATTCATTAAGTAACCTTCAGCAATAAACTTGAAAAAGCATTTTTTTTCAGCAAGCTATCCTGAGGAACTGTAACAGGCAACTCATCTGATTTTGCACAGCATACTTTCTTTTCCCCTAAGCATTTGATTAATGTGCTGCTTCTGTTCAATTTCTCTCTCTGCAGCAGGGTTGCTGCTGGATTCCCTACCATCTAGTTTACTTAATATCGTTGGGACATTTTCTATAGCTCTCCCGGAATGCCATAATTGTAGGAAGAATATTAACTTGTCACCACCAGTCATAATATTTTCTGCAGCAGGCATCACTAACTTGGCTCAAGTACAAAGCAACATCAGACCTAACAAAATTCTCACTTCTAGGTTGGGAGAAAAGCAGCAACATGGTGTGTTAGAAAATATTACTTTCTTGAATTGTGGAGCAGTATAGCTCCCCACCACCTCTCCCTCGATTCCCCACCTGGATAGAGTTCACCTCTGCAGAGGCCCCTCCACTTGGCAGCCACATAAACCTACAGTCCCTCCAGTCATGGGCAATCTCAGTGGGAAGCAGAACAGCAGCAAACCCTCATCCATCTATTTGAAATAAAAGCAAGCAAGCAAACAAACAGGAAAACCAAAGCAAAAGAGCAAGAGTCAAGACAGACCTTTCTCCAACACGGCCTGAAGTCAGTCCCCTCTCAAAAGAGGAGCCAGTGACCACACAACCGTCCCCAAGTTTAACTCACTCACCACACTTTGTTGGGATGCAGCAGTGATGGTCCAAGGTCATTTCAACTCCTGATACTTCTCTGAGCAGGCTCAGGCTCTCCATGCAACCCCGTGACTGAGAGACCACCACAGCCACCCTGACCCCCTGATATCCCCCCTACCACCACAACCAGCTCCAGCCCCAGCTGTGTTCCACCACAGCTCCCAGAGCAGAGGCTCTCGAAGCCTTGCTGCAGGTCCCAATTCCACCCTGTTTACCAGAAGACTTGGCTCAACCCTTCCCACCCTGGAGAACTGTATTTTTGGGATTAGGCTGTTTTCCAGAGGCAGCCTGACCCCTCAGGCTGGTACCCAGGGATGTCTCTCGGGCTGGAGATGCTGTCTGGCCGTCTCTGTCCCCAGAGCTGGTTTACTCTGCATCCCTTCTCTCACACGGGCAGTGAGTCAGCAGCAGGGCTCAGCTGTGTGGGGCTCACTACCTTGCACTTGAGCTGCAGGTTCTCCAACCTCTCAGCTCCATCCTTTGCCATCTTCCACTTCAGTTTCAAGCAGAAGTAAATCATCCACTCCAGCTAATGAAGTTCAATCTCCCAGAGAGCTCTGGGGTAAGAGCTATTGTGTAAAAAGAGACAGTAGCAAAACCCACTTCAGCCTTCTTTGGCTGCACAGAAAAAATCCTGCCAAGTGCTTTGAGGGGGCAAAAACCTCAGCAACACTTTAGTTCAAGGACTGTGAAGAAGCATGTCCCAGCATCCTCAGACACGTCTTGGATATAAGGCTTCCTTCTGCTTTTTTGGCATCTCTGTTGTTTACACCAGGTCTGGACACGAGGATTAAATGGGGAGCTAAAGGAGATGGCAATTTAGCAAACCCTGATGTTTCTTATCAGAAGGGAGGAGAGCTGAGTCGCTGCTCAGCCCCCCCTCACTGCCACATCCCCACATCATCAACCCAGTCACGTTTAGCCTGGCTAATTGTGGGCAGGCTGAGGGCACCAAGCTTAGCCCCCATCTGATGAGCTGAGAAATTTTCTTGACTGCTTTGTTGCTCTAGGGCCTCAATAATATGCACAGGGTTCTGGGTCCCTGTCTGGGGACCAAATGATGGAAAATTAGGTTCTGTATTTACTATTTTTAGGTACATAAATTCTTTATTGGACCTAAATCTCAGAGCTATACTGAATGAAGGCATCAATTATTAAGTCTCGCTTCAGTAACTAGTCTTTCATGTTAGCTGAAAAGCTTAGCATTCCCTCATTTGATCAGAGGTCTCTGTCTCTGTCATTTCAGATTTATTTATGTCAAGCTTGATCTTTTAAACTTGAGGACTTATGAATTGGAAGGAAAATGTTCTTTAATATAATGAAAGTGAGGGCTAAAAGTTATTCTAATGTATGCTAATGAACCGTATATTTTATTCCACAAAAAACCCCAAACCAGTAGTTGGCAGGTGCTTTTACATACTGTAAGAATTCAGCTGCACAGAGGTCACTCAAAAATGGGGCAAGACTAAATAGATCAGTCCCACCACATGACATTCCAGCCTCATCTCTTGTGCTCATCATCTCCATGTGACTTGCAAAGCAAAATTTAGACATACTGTGTCCTTTCCTTTATGAGTCTTAGGTACATAAAGATTGCCTTAGAAAGTGTTTTCTTAGAGTGGGTGTTTTGTTTTTTTTCTTTTAGTCAAGTGATACCATGACCTTTTTTTTCCCTCTATGGGCCTGGAGCGTTTGACAACATTTTCAGGTGGTGTGAGGAGTGACATTGGAGAAGGATGAAGATAAAGCTGAGTTCCTCCCCTTCATCTACTTCCTTTTCCTAACTTAATTTATAAAAAAAAATCCAACAAAAAAAACACCAAAAAAAAAAAAACCAAACCCAAAAACCAAACAAACCCCTCATCTGTCAGCCCATCTAAGCTCCTCCATATGGAATAAACCAAGAGTGACAAAGAGAGGACAAGCACTCCCTTGGGTGGAAAAAGCATCTTTAGACAGTTTGGCTGCTCTGCGGAATGAGGAAACTCAAGAGAACTTTGAGGCAGCTCAGGACACTCACTGTCAGTCATTCAGAAATCTGCCAGTTGAACCAGCAAATGTCCCAGAAGCTCAGGTGATTGGAGGAGCCACAGTGACTATTCCGCTCCAGCCTGAATTCCTGTTTGTCCCTGTGATCCACAGGGTGCCTTTCCCGTACAGAGCCAGCAGAAGAGGTCTGGAGGGAGCAGAGGTGCCCAGCTTAGGACAGCTGCAGTTCAGTGCCCCTCACCACCACAGGGATGCTCTCCACCACAGCAGCTTTGGCCCTGCTGACACTCAGCCACAGGGACAGGGAGCTGAGGTGGCTGCAGGTCCCCCACCAACCTGGAAGTGACTTGGGTTGGTAGGTTTGATTGCCAAGCTGAAGGAACATTTGGGCAGATTAGTGATGTCATTGCACCTAATTGCACTGGTATTAAGCTCCCACTCGCTGCGTAATAATTGCTTTTGCAATTATTGAGCCTTGGTGTTGGTTTAGAGCAAAGCCTTTCCTGCAATGTCCTCACTCTCCCACTTTTTTCTGAGGACAATATCTCTCTGTGGGTTATTGGAGCAGAAGCAGCTGTGATATTTATATGCACGGCTCAACTGCACAAACAAGTGAGAAGAAACTGCAAGAAAAGTCTTTTGTTGGTAGTGCCCCTATTCAGAAACTACACAATTGCATAATTTCAAAAACAGGATCAAAGAAAATGGTTGGAAAGACATTTTAACAGCACTTTTCATCCAAATTTTAGAACCCTGGAGAGGCACGCAGCATTGAAAGGCACACAATCATTGTGTTCCTATTTTTTTGCCCAACCCTTCCGTTCCTTTGGGTAGTAACCACCCTGTTTTACCCTACCCCAGGAGGAGACTGGGGGACAGAGTTAGTCAAAGAGGTATAGAAATGAGACTGTGGCCTCATATTCTGCTCAGATGGAAAGACATCCATTTAAATAACTGCTTCCTGTGAGAAGACGCTCATGTTGCCTTTAGTGACAGCTTATTTGACATGAAAAACAGGACTCTGCCTCCTGGGCTTTTGATTCTTGGAGGCAACACTCAAAGCAAGACTCTCCTTTTATATTTTCTCTTGTATATTTTTTTTATTTCATGTACCTGCCAGTGGACTCAGATTTTTCACCCCTGAAGCACTCCACCAATCTGGCTGCCTCATGTATCAAAGCAGATTCATGTCCAGCATTTCGCTGAAATTTGGCAGCACAGCTTTTAGCAAATTAATAATTGCTGTCACCTCCCATGAAAGGGAATATGGAGGTAACCATTGCTCCAGCCCAAAGCATGGGGCCAAGGTCTATTCCCCTTCATGCACTTTTCAAAAGTCTGTACTCAAAGGTTTGCCTATTCTGAAGAAAAATTAGGATATTTAATGAGCGCTGGTTTTCAGGCTAACACTAGGAAGTTGCAGTGAGCCAGCAGTTCTCCTCAGGGGAAAAGTCCAAACCCCAAGTGCTGGTTTTAATTTTACATGCCTGTCATTATGATGACTAGACAGATGTTTCGAGTGCTCTCAAATAAACCTTCCAAACAAAATTTACATACTTAACTGCAGCTCCCATACATCTCACTGCTATTTATTTATTACATAGGCACAAATCTTTCCCAGTAAACTGCATTAGTTAAGAATTATAGCATCATCCTAATTCCATGAACACACAGCAATTTTTTTTAATATCCTCATTCTAAAAGATTTCTTCTAAAAGCAACAATTTTCCTTTTTTTATAGTCACCCTGCACTTCACTAGATGTCCAAGGCAAGGAACAAAGCGAGGAATCAGGGGAATATGAGAAGTTCCTGGGAGTCTGCATGATGGGGGTATTCAAGATGATTCCTTTGTCTTGCCACAAGAGAGGAATGAGACACTTTGGTATCTAAGCCAGTGAAAAGATAACAACTGCATGATCACATCATGAATCTGCATTTTCACAGTATGAACCAGCCATGAACAAAGAACCTCTTTGGGCAGGCCAGAGAGGGGAGCAGAGAGCAAAGAGGTGACTCTTGTCTCCAAATCCCAGGACAAGAAAAGGATTCAGAGAGATGTGGAATATCTCAGCAAAATAGAAACAAAACAAAATGAGTGACCACAAGAAATTTGCTCTGGGCATGCCAGCAGCCATAAAGGACTCTTTATTTTACCACTGTAAAAGGGAATTTTTTAGAGATTGAAGAAAAGGGGATAAAATGCTTGTAGAGAGTTTTTCTCAAGCACAAAGGGAAGAATGTGCTGGAACTCAGAGTCTGAGATCAGCTCAGTTGGTTGGACCATGCTGCTAATAACACACACAGTAGTGGGCTCAATCCCCAGATGGAACACCCCCTTAAGAGATGACTTTGATGGTCCTTGTGGGTCCCTTCCAACTCACAATATTCTGTCATTCTGTAATCTGCAACAATAAAAAGAAAACAAAAAAGCAAATCCAGAATGCTTTCCATGTTAGGTTTTTTGTTTGATTGGATGTTTTGTGTTTTGTTGGTTTTTTTTTTTAAAGAGATATCCCAATGCAATTGTTACCTATGCTACAAAAGTTAATCTTTCTGCTCCCTGAGTAAGCCCCAAACTGGAATAGAGTACACAAACCTAACTGTCAAATTCCTCTCTGTCTGCTCAACAGCACAAAAAATGTAAAATAAAATGGGAAAAGGGGAAAGATGGAAAAAGTCACATTAGGGTAGGGGCACATTGCTGGAAAATACTGAGGAAAGAATGAATTTGCCACTGTTGGACTGTTTTAGTTTTGGGTTTTGTTGTTTGGGGATTTTTGTCAGGAATTTTCAGGCTAGTGATTTTTAATTCTAGTTTTTATCATTATCTGTAAGATGTCAAAGGAATGCAAAGTCAGGTGTAAAGGACCTGACTTTATAGTAGCCTAATTTTTCATGCCAATTTGTAATAATCCCTTACCTCAAGTATAGCTCAAATACAGACAGAGCATCAAAAGCCCCCAAGATAATAACCATCTCCAAAAAATTGCTATTATTTCTTTGAAATCATTTTTAGTTTCTTTATTTCTGAGTTAGTGGAGGCTTACAGACAGTTTCAAACCCAAGCTATATATCTGCAGAGATGAGACAGCACTTCAATTGTCAAGGTATGTCTCTCACACAGCTCCCAAATAGCACAGGTGGAGAAAAGGACACTTGAGAACTCTATATAATCACCACAGCTGTCCCCATTGTTCAGGTTAGTATCCCCTGTCTTCCTCCTCTTCTAACTGGCTTCAAAAAAGAGGTTTTTTGCTGCTAAATTACCAAACTGACAGGCAGACAAGCTGGAAGAGGTAGGAAAGCAGCTTTATGCTTGTTGCATGCAATTCCAACTGCTCCCTTAGGTACTGCAAGGCGTGGCAGCCCCATGCTGATCTGCACATGATCATGTGCTGTGGCCTCCACAATAACATACCTTTTTTTTCCAAACTTTTGGCATATTAATTGGGAGAACACTAGTCAGATGCTTATTCCTTCTTAACCATTTTCCACACATGTTTTTTCACAAATAGCCCTTTTCACTTACCCTGGAGAATGTTTTTTAACTTCTAAAAGGACCAAAATGTGCAAACCAGAGGCAAACAGCACATAAATTTGCTTCAATGAGCTACATTTAATATGCAAGATGCCACATTAAAATGTATGAAGTCTTTTAACTCTAGCCCACAGACAAACAGAAACAACAAGAAAAATAATGAAAGGAAAATATCCTGCCCTATCTTTGTAGCTAGTGGTGCATTTCTGCACTCTCCTTTTTCTGTGCAGGAAACCGTCTTTGGATTTGTAACAGAAAGGAAGAAAGGTTTATGGTGTGTAAAGGCTCTGTAGTTAAAGGCTTTACCTGCTCTCCATTGTAATCCTTTACTCTCGGATCAGGCAGCTCTGTTAAAGGACAGCAAGTCTGGAGCAATGTGCAAGTGCAGCCCTTCCATACTGACAATAAAATTTTCTTTTCTAAACCTGATTCCATGATCACCAACCAGCAGCTTGAATTTGGGGGAACAGTTTAATTTCTAACTCTTAGGGAAAGGTTTTCTTGTAGTTTCTGCCTACACAAGCAGAAACCACTTCCAGTGCTAATGCTGTGCTAGTCTTGCTCATTTAGAGACAAGACAAGCTCAAAAGCAGCATGCAGCTGCAGTGATAAAACAAAACTGCAGCTTCTGCTCTGGTCTTGGTAGAGCAAATGGGAATCCATTTTTCCAAAAACATTTCTCTACATAAAACAGTTTCAAGGACTTCATGTCAGAGAAAGTGAAACTGGTCCAGCGTTCAGCTGTGTCCTGCCTCTTTCCAAAGGACAAAGTTATTCCTACTACAGCCCAACCCATCTCTTCTGACTCCACCTGTGCTGCACAAGCAAGAGAGAGTGAACCCTTGTGAAGCCACCCCACCACTGCCAGCCAAGTGGCACCCAGGAAGGTACAGTGAGTACAGTGCCTCTACAGCTGGGGCACGTTCAGAGCTTGCAGAAGAGGAAAAGCACAGTGATATAATGCAGGCTACACTCTGACTCTCTCCTGACAGTCCCTGAGGACGCTGAGGAATGAAAAGGTCTTTGTGTCTGTACCACCTCCACTTTATGAAGTACAATGGTATGTGACACGTTACTCCCACTTTCACTTCTCACAGCAGAGACTAATTTTTTATGCCTCTTTTTGCTACAAGCCACTGTGGTATTCTCTATTAAGAAAGCATTCAGACTTTGTGACTTATCAGTCTGCAGTTCAGAAGTGCCCAGCCTGCAGCTCTTGGGCTGTTATGCTGTCCAAATGCGCAACATGATGCTTTCAAATCTGTAAATTCCTTCTCTTCTGTTACAGAACAAGCAAGGTGACAAATGGTTCTGAATGCCAATGCATTACAGAGAAGGATATGCTAACTACAGCCGGGATGGTTAAAGCAGAACCTCCCTTTATCACATTTCATACCACATCTAGTGGGCTTTGCACGCTTGAATGCATGAATACTGAATACTATAATTTTGCAGAAAAAGCAAAATCCACACAAAAAAGAGAAGCAGACCTGCCACTGGTATAAAAGTCAAAATCCACAGTACAGTGATGTATTCTGTCATGTTCCCATAAGAAAGTTTTCAATATATATGTTCACTTTTCTAGTCATTCAGTTTCCCCTGAGCCAAACAAGACTAAAATACATCTTTCACAGCAAGTGTATTGCTTCAGCAAAACTTCTCAGAACACCCTGTTAAATTTGAAGGATCAAATTAATAGTAAAAGAAAAAGAAATGGAGCCAACACTAAACTGCTGTTTGAGGAGTCATTTCGGGCTATTATCTTCTGAAGAATATTGTTATTTATTGCTAAAGACAAATAGTATGTTCCCATCAGGATCTCTTTATACATGTGTTATATGCCTTTCTCTGGAGGATGAGGATCTGGCTGCATATAATTAGTCTTGAGAATTAGCTATTATTAACAATTGAATTAACACAGTCTTCTAAAGCAGTTTCTCACTAAGTACATTTGTTTGCCAAAGTCAAACTAGAGAGGTCTGTATAAACACTCTCGTGACATTCCCAGAAAAATCAGTGCACCCAGAGAATTTAATGAATGCCACTAATAATAATTAGTAACAGTGCAGGCAGAACAGAATATCTTAGTTTTAACCACTAAGAATTCTCATACCAGCAGCCCAGTCATAGTGTATTGGTCACAAACCATGGAGATGAGTTGCTTTCTTCATAATGATCTGTCTCCAGCAACTGTGGTAGGAAAACAGCTAATATTCAGAAATAACTAAAACAGGCAATCAATAAGATATTATTTATTACATCACCAGTGCTGATAGGCTGTTATAATTAATAAAAAGTTGTGAAGTTTATTGATTTTCTAAGATACTGACTTAAAATTGAGCTATATTTTCAAACCACTGATTTTACATGAAACTATAGTCATTATACCAAAATGGGTTTTTGAGACAATTTAAGATGCAACAATGTCAATACGTATTAAAGGCACAAATATATCTGGGTCCAGAACATAAAGCTGCATATGCTACTATATCAGTTGTTATGCGTGAAGGGGACTTCTTGCTCTACGATAAGTAATGTACTTGTTTACAAGCCTATTCAATATATTCCTCTGGAAGTTCATAAAAGCATGATAAACAATGGCCTGAAATTGAAAAACTCAAGTTTTCCAAGTGCAATAAAACTAAACCTATCGATTCTCACAAAGGCTCTTTACAATTGTAACAATAATTTGGCAAAGCAGAGGATGCTTGCTCAAATGAAAAAGCTGACATTTTTAACTTCCATGTAGCTCAACAGCTCGTTATTTCCAATAACACTAAATCAGCATTTTGTCTACTTTTCCCAAAAGGAGCACTTTATTCACTATAAGGTTTTGTTGGTCATTTAAATCTGCAGGGCAACAGAAAAAAAAATTTAGGGATGAAATAATTAACTGTGGAAGTCATGCAAAATGTGTATTCCTTCATATGTATAAAATCCTTTCAAACAGTACTGCAGGGTAGGAAAGAAAAGTTAATTATCACAGAACTGTTTCCCTGACAGGAAAATCTCCTTCCCAGGAATCAGTTATAAATGTACATCCACTTTTGATGTGCATGTAGATTTGACTTTGCTGTTGAAAGTAGAGCAGCCTCCTTTCTTCTTCTGCAGGCTGTGTTGGGTTCCTCTTTAGAGGTCATTGGTGTCGGAATAATGCTGGAGGAGGAAGAGCTCCAAACAAATGTTCAGATCTCCCATCTTCCATCCTGGTCTCACAGAGTGACCTAAGGAAGGTCCACTGCAGGTCAAGGGTGGGAACTTTAGAGGTTTAGCTTTTCTGTGGGTTTCTCTTACCCTCAAGCTTTCCTTCCTAGGAATCAGGAAGAGTTGGAGAGAGAGAGAGACTTGGCTGGGATGCTCATGAGATTCTGCAAGCTTCTGGGTTTGACCCTTCCATGCTTTTCACTGCCCTGACAGTAGCACCTCAAGGCTCCCAAAATATTAGAAAAAGGGGGAGAGGCAGTTTGGGGCTACAAAGCACATGGAGGGGATGCCAAAGAAAGTTCTTGCTGGGTACTCAAGCAAGAATGGGGCATGGTACAAATTCTCTGCAACTTGATCTCCCTGGCTCTCTGCAGGGGTACCCAAAAATTGAGGGTTTCATCAGCATAGACACTTTATCAGGTACAGCACACCGAAAAATACAAAGAAAAAAAGTTACAAGATTACCACAGCCAACAGTAAACAATACAGATCACCTCTAGCTACCACTTCAAAAGATTTCAAATTGTTTTTTTAATGAAGTGTTTACTGTAATACTGAGAAATAAATTGTTCTGTTAGGTGGCACATGCGTCAATTTGTCTCTCATCCAGAAGATATTTTTCCAATGCCTTTTTTTTGGTTTTTTTTCAATATTAAAGAAAACAGCCCCTTACCATTTTCACAAGCTTGCTAAGTACCAAGCATATTAGCACTCTGAAATGTTTCCATGTATGGGTAACAGAAAAGAAGGTACAAATGGATCCTAATTCATGCTTAGGTAGCTCCATATTTGGAAGGGAAAATGAGCTTTGCAAGATTTCCTGAGGCAAGAAAGACAGGGTTTTTAATACAAAAATCAGCTCTTATGGGAATAAAGAGAAAAACCTTTGAGGTCATCAAGTATTATAAATTAACTGAGCCATCCTCAGACTTTGTGGTCTATCACTGTATGTGGAGAGGGAAGAAAAGATTTTCCAATAACTTTAATGACACTGGACATGTCAGGATCATGATTACCTATCTATACCATCTGGGCTGTGATATCTTCTCTCCTTCAATTATTAAACTTCCAAATAAAGGATTTTATTTATTTATGCTTTGTTCCCTACAGGTAAATCAATTTTGATAAGGGAAGATAATTTAGATCTGTTACAAAAGTGAAAAAATAAATATAAATAAATTAACAGGGATTTTTTTCCCAGAGATCATATTCAAAAGTCAAAGCAAGTAAAGCCTGAATGAGTTTAAGTATGTGTGCTTGTATCTCAAACATTGCCACAGGATCTCCAAAAAATGTGGTCTTTTCAGCAGGCCCTGAGACTCTTTAAAATGAAAGAAACCACAAAGCCCAGCACTTCCATAGGCTGGTAACTGGAAACAAGCTGGTTAGAGGTTGGCAACAGGAAACAAGGCTTTAACCTAAGATATCTCAGGGAATCAAGGACAATAAACTTCGAACATTACCTTTCTGAAAAATCAGCTCCAAAAGGCACTAAAACATACCCCACACACATCAGATTGAAACAATACAAAACCCCCAGTCTTCCTCACTTACCACCAGGCTGGTGTGGGCTCTCATTCCCTTGGCCAAGACCTAATTAAAGAGGACCCTAGAAAATATTGACGGGAGGAAACACTGCTGCAGTGTGAAAGGCTGCTGTCCTTAGAGGTCCTTGTTCACACTCTCTGCAGAAAGGCACCAGCAACCACAGGGGTCCAGCAGCACAGAGCCCCCTGCTCATCCCCCAGGCAAGGATGGAGCAGCTGCCAGGAGCTCTGGAGCACATGATGGAAGAAGCGGAATCCTGATGAGTTGTTGAAACAAAACAGCAAGAAACACAACTTAAGGTATGGCAACCAAAGAGCATATTTTTTAATATCAAGGAAAAAAAAATAGTAATTTCTGTGCTGGGTAAGTCAAGCCTTTATTGCTAAACCAGCTTAAATTAAAGCAGGTGGCAAACTGCTATACTCTGTAACCAATGAAAGCATAAAAATCAGTTTCACAAATTATTCCTTAGCATTCCAGTTGTAGCAAGCAGGAGATTCAGGAAAACTTACTTTAATTAAAAACTTTATTTTTCATTACAATTCACAGTTTATACATGGCAAGAGGAACCCTTGCCATGTGGACATTCAGAACACTGTGCTGGGGAGACAAGGGTCTTTGTTATAAGAGCATTGCTCGGTGCTGTGTCATGGAACTTTCTTAATTTTAAAAGCGTACTCTCTGTAAATGTTAATTGACTGATATTTACACTGAATGTACATATTAACTTATATTTATTAGAAAACAAGCTAAGCATCCAAAAAACATGAACATTCATATCTCGTATGTTATCTAATGGTCAGAGATGCTGTAAGATTTGCCACTTGAATCATGCCCAATCAGCAAAGTCCCATTCGTTTTTAATTTACAGAGCCTAAATTTTTCTTTAAGGCCTGTTCTATTCATTTTATGTACAGCCAGGTTACAATAGACTAACATAAGGAAAAAAATGCAAAATCATCCATTCCATCCTGCATTTCTTCTGAATCTCATGTACAACCTATAAGCAAAACAGAAGGTACAAAATTAATGTGATTTTCTTAAAACCAATAAAGAAAACCCACAGTCTGGTTTAGAGCTGCTTCTTGTCAGCCTATCCTGTCTGAACAATCATCGGTATTCAGATTGTGCTATTTATCAGCTCTTCTTCATGCCTGCATTGATATTCAGAGCCATTTCTATTTGAAATGTAGAAAGTCACAGTGATACCAGTTTCAATTGCATTCCCACGTTAGCCACAGCTCTGGCACAGGCAGCCCACGTGACATTCAGGAAAGCACTCCACCAGGATTCCTGGGTAAAATATCATGTAGCCTCTGGGGTAACTTGGCTTAAAAAGGAAATTAAGAATCTTTTTAATACCAAATATCTGGCAGAAGGTTTATGTTTATTAAAAATAGCTGTATTCTTCTGCATTGTTTTTTTGGACGTGATTATTAGAACACAGCAATTTAAAGCCTCCCCCTGCCTCTCATCAAAACAGCAATTTTTACTTGCTCTTGTCATCTACCAAATAATTTAGTGATAGATAAGCTGAAGATTTTTTTGGTACGTCTGATGCAGAGAAAAACAACTGCTGAACACTGCTTGGAAAACTAAGACCTGAAAAGGGTCTGCAAATCCTACAAGACAGCATGAACGAGTATCAGCTGGACCTGAGTAAAACAAAATGCTTCTGGGGGACAGGTTTGCAACTTTTGAAACTGCAGTGCCTTTAAATTTGGAGCTAACAACATCAATTGATGATTGTTGAGTTTTGGCATTCATTCATGCTGGTTGGTATCTTCACAACAGACACCTTTGAAACACCACCATTTCAAGAAGAACGAAAGGCTTAAATGAAATACACCTCTCATGCAAAAAACCCAAACAAACAAAAGTTGTACAGGAACTGTAGAGGTTCTGGTTCTTCAAAAGATAAGGCACTGACCAAAATTTCTTAGGTAAAAGGCTGCATAAGAATTTCTTGCCATTTACAAATGTGTTGTAGTCCAGAAATTGTCCATTCCTAGGCTCAGTAAGGTAGACCCTGAAATTTTAAGGACTGATCCCTCAAAGCTACATTGTTACCATAAACAAGTGAGATTCATTCGTGAGGCCATATGGCACATTAGAAGTGAAAAACAGTCTGGGCAGATAAAGGCAGAAAACATTGCTTGTTCCAGCATCTTTCGGAAAGAGCAGTGCCATTCATCTATGTGTCTCTGAAGAGATGCGATGGTAACTCGGGACTGGAGTTTTTCTGTGGAACTCATGCACACATATAAAATGCTGCTAGCACTGGTCATCGACAGGGTGGAAAAAAAAAAGGTGTATGGCTAGTCTAAGCCAAGAGCTTCCCAAGGGCTGGGATCCAAAGTCACGGCTACTTAATGTTCTCGATCACGGCTATCTCTTCTGCTGCACAGTGCGGCGTCAAACCATTCATGTAAATGCTGTCCGTCTTTGTCAGAGCTGGCAAGAGGTCCTTCTCGCTGGTCAGGTGGTTCACTGACAGTGTTCTCTTGCAGGGGGTCAGGTCTTGGTTGTGGTTGACAGCAAGTTCTGCAGACAGCTTCCTTTTGATGGAGGTGGCCCGCTGGAACTTGTCGTAGATCTCCACGCTCAGGCGCCTTCGAGTCTCCTTGAACTCGGCGGTGACGTTGGCTGTCCACTCTGCAGCGTGGGCTCTGAACTCCCCGACCTGCAGCAAAAATCAGCAGTAAAAAGGAAGCATTATGGCACCAAGGACTTCAGACACTGTTTGTCTTCAGGAGCATGGAGAGAGGGCAGGGCTGCCAAAGAGCTGCCGCTGCCGCTGGCACAAATTTCTCATGCCAAAGACTCACTCTTTTATTGACAGCAGCTAAAGAAGGCACGTTGCACTAGTAGGAGTTAACAGTTCAAAAAACACAAAAATCTTTTCTGCTGATTTTTTTTTTTTTTAATTATTGTTATCATAGGCAGTCAGCAACACAGGGAAGCTGCAGAGGCTTGACATCTGCACAATACCCAGCTGGTCAGGGGATGTTCAAATCCCAGCAATCCAGGCTGTGTTATGTATTGTTACTAGGGTGAGGGGTTATTCATGAGCACTTTCACTGTCTCTGGAAAGATCCTTGGGAGACTTGGCAAAGAATTTTCTAAATTTAGACAGAAAAGCTTTTTCAAAGGAAACCATCGACTGTTTGCATCTTTTTTCCTGTACCTGCTCAAAGATAGCACCAACACAGCAACAGTTAAAAGTCACCTCAGTGGCATGTCTGCTTCCCAGCCTGAATCCCAAATCACCCTTATTTTTCCTCAGATATGGCATAAGGTAGACTAAGCAGATCTAATCTGAGGTAAACTGTAGCCTGTGGTTTATTTATTATTTCTATTTTTGGACTTGTATTTCAGTCAAACCACTATTACATTAAATAAGTTATGTAGGCAACTAAAGGAGGCACCTTTTGTTGATATTATCTCATTGTAACTCAAAATGAAAGAGATTGTTTCTCTTTAAATCTCTTCTCCCTCAACAGCTTAATATTGGGAAGGTACAGCACAGGGAATATAGACTACTCATAAATATAGCTCCAAAAGTGAAGCATTCCAGGAGAATTTTACTCACATTAATTAGTCTAATTGGTACTGTTCAGTCCAGAATTTCAATCACTGGCAAACAAACTTTGACTTGGTAAGTACAGAAATGAAAAAAGAATTTACACAGAGAAATATAGGGGGCAAACCATTACAGAAAAGGCCACAAGTTTATCCATGCTTTGCAGTGCAGTGGAAAACAGGAATATAATGAAGGTAAAAATTAATCAGCTCATTCAGGAGTGAGAGAGTTTCAGGAAAACTTCCCCCCCTCCAGAAACAAAACAAGATGATCTCTTTACCCAAGGGTCATTTTATTACATTCATCTCCACTTCAGTGAATTACACAGATGACAAATGTGGACAAAGGTCTGTTTTCTAAAACAAGGGTATTTATCTGCAATACACAGAGGACTCACCTAGCTGAATGATTATTAGTATTTAATTTGTGCAGCTAGGATCAGACACATTAAACTTCAGATCTGAAAATTATGAAATCTTCAATGCTGAAACATCTCAGCTACTCCAATATTTTACTTGTAGTAAACAAGTAATAAAAATATGATAAATAGTATCAGTGCACACCCTGGGGCAGTTTTTTCCTTTTCCTAAGCCTTACTAAAGGCAGGTTGCCCAGGTCCTGGAGAATGGCTCTGTCTAGGGGAGCAAAGAGCCAGTACACAGGTTTCCACTTTCCTGTATATATATGTGTCCCTCACCAGTTGTGTAAGCATTTAACAGACCAGGTATTTTATTTAACAGACCAGGTATTTTATTTAACAGACCAGGTATTTTGCACAGGCACACATATCTTGCATTTCATGTGGTCACATTCAAGAGATGCTATCAGGATTTAAAATTAATATTTCAACTTTTTCTTTTTTTCTTTTTAAGTTCCCACATAATTTCATATTTCTCCAGGACAGAAAATCAACTGGCCTTCCTTCTGAAGAAAGCAAGTTTATGTGATAAACTCTAGGATAGGCTCAAAATGTTCCTGGTGATGGACCTGTCTTGCACAGGGCAAGCTGTTCTTGGGCATTCAAGTTTTTCAGGAGAATCTTAAAATTGTAGTTGTTGGGATATCTGATGTCTGAATTCTAGTGAGATTTCTTTGGGGAAGCAAGTTTATGCAGCCAGCTGAAGAGCACCAATAAATGTGCCTTTGGAGATAGGCTCAGTCCAATTAAGCTGGTGTGGAACACTAGCATGGTGAACACAATTCCACCTGCCCATACACCAAAGCTGTAATGTTGGTTTATATTAAAATTGTAGGAGAAAAACACAAATTGAAATATGCCATTATTAATGCTATTGCTAAGTAGAATCAAGATGCATAGGTAGAAAAACAGAGAGAATTGGAACACATTAAGAACCAGGAGTTAGTGCCATTTGAAATATGCATGCCCCGAATCACTGCTTTTAGTCCCTATTTTTCATGTGAACTGAAATGCATCGAAAAATATTACCTATTTGAAACAAACCTCTTAATTCCATAGCACTTACAGACTCAAGCAGGGCTGTAAGAAAAGGATTATAAGAAAAGAAATGTGCCTTTTTAACTTCCAGTGCACATTAGTAACTTGCTTATATAATTTAATCCCTCCTTGATCCATAGGGACATATCTGTAATATGTTCAGGTTCTTTCTGTCCTTGGGTTATGACATTTTAACACACTGCATTACAGCTCCTCTTCATCTGGGCTCTGACAACCAAAACATGTCTCATGCAGAGAAAGTGAAATGCCAGTTGCCTGTGCTGCTCAAAAGAAATTAAATTCTTGGCATAGCTACATACTGTAACAAAAATTTACTTTCCTCCAGATCTCTTGCCTCATTACAGCACAGCTCTGTAGACTCTGCAGCTGTCATAGTTGGGGGCAGTGTGACATGAGGACAAGGCCTCTTAGTCACAGAAATTATTGACAACTACATACTTAACATAAGGCTGAACATCACGGAATATTTCAGAAGCAACAGGAAAAACATGTCACAGTGATAGCACCTGACTCAGCCATACAAGAAGCAGCACTAATTTGGTGATGCTTCTCACTTTAACCTTCAGGGAAGAGAAATGCTACTAGTAATGGGGACATGGCCCCTATCCCAGCTCCTGAATTCACTTCCACCACATCAAAATCCAAATTAGACTGCAAGGTGTTAGACATATTTCACAAGGAGTATCAACCTAGCTAGGCTGAACATCAACAGCAAGCAATTGCATTATGTATTTAAGAAGCAGGAAGCAGCACCCTACTGCCTTATGATTTCAGGGAAGACAAGTCTCAATAACAAGTTCTCGAGAATTATGGTATATAGTAACACAACTAAATACTCCACACAGCACACTTCACCACAAAACAAAACGAAACAAAAATTAAAAATAAAAAGACACCAAAAAACCAAAACAACCCCCAAAACTCAACACCCACAACTTTTCCAACAAATGAAGAGCATTGACCCAATTCCTTGCCCAGCCCAGGTCATCTGGTCTCCAGCTACCTCTGCCAGGGTATCCCATATGATCTGCACCATATCCAACAACCCTATGAGGATGTCTCAAATAAATACCACAGGTCATCTCCAGTAACACCTCCCAACGTCTGTGCCAATTTATGTCTCTACCTGTGGTGGAGATGTCACATTTACTCGTTCAGGATATAATGAGAAATTGTCTCTGAACCATTTGTGGAGAGTGTTCCACTCACTCTTGTTAAAGTCACTACTGGGTTTTTTTGGGGGGGTTTGTAGTGAAAAACAAGCAGACATCAATGAAATACTGCATGAACTTCCTGAATGACCAAACAGCTCCCAGGCTGCATGATCACCAATATAACTTCAAAACAGATATACTGAATTTGACAGAACTAGAAAAAAACATGGACATTAAGTCACCACCCCTTCCCCTACTCCTGCCAAAATCCATCTAAATGAATAATATCCTAGAACTGGCTCTCAGTCAATATCTCTAGTAGGGTCAAAAGTTCCTATGCAGCTTCATTGCTACTGTGTTTTAGCTTTCTGTCCAGCCGAGCTCCACACTTGGGTAAAGGCCAACAGCATAAACCAGAATGCAAGAATGTCCAAGGGGATGCTACTGTTGAAACTAAAAAAACATTTGAACGTACTGAAGCACCTGCTTCATGCTTCAGTACATTTGCTCTAATTCCTTATCCTTGTCAAGAGTTTGAGAATCTTTCTGGACGCTCACAAAATTATCCAAATACTAATGCACTCAAAACTGCCCAGCATTCAGGAAAACCACTCATCCTATTAAGTATCTGGAAAGCACAAGCCATGTAGCCATATACAAGTAATCTGTACTTTGAATTAAGCCACATCTGTGCTCTAGCAGAAAAACAAACAATCAAAAGCATAATTAAGGACATCCTTAAATAGACCAAGACAAATGCACTTGCCTAACTTAACTTTGCCTTAGTTTTGCTCCTCTGTCACAGGGATATTCTTGAAAAACCCCAACATCACAGTAAAATCAGTTAATCTACTTCTACTTACAGAGGGGGAAGAAATATATCCTGCTTGGATGGAGCTCAGATATATGACATGAAAGCTATGATATACTCAGGAGGAGGTATACCACTGAGTAGAATATAAGAAAAAAATAGCATTATATATATGTCATGCAAGAAAATGAAAACATATATTTCAAAGTAATGTGTGCAGCTTTTTCTGTCATAGCTGAGCATTATGTTGTTTCCCTTTGGCATACAGGGCTCATACATTTTATGATGAGCATGTTAGTGCAAGCCAAAAAATTGAATTTAAAAAGCAAGTAGATGAGCTGGAGGTACCCATTTGACTACATTTTAGGGTGAAAAACAGGTGCCCTTCCTTACAGATATTCTTAATGGTCTAGATGTTGCCCAGTATATAATTTCTCGCATTTATCCCTAATGCATTCTCCAAATTTTCATAGCTGCATTTTTCCTCTCCAGTGTACTTTCTCCCGCTACTTAAAAATAACACATCCAATTAACCTCTCTATGATATGCTACTCAGACAAAACTAGAAAGTGCATTACATGTCAAATTATGCAGGCAGCAGAATACAGAGCATAACATTTTGTCTTAGCTCTCAGGAAATTCAGCCAGTGTTCACAGAAATTGTTCACGAAGCTCATTTTAAAAAATGTAGGTACAGAGAGGGGTGATGGGATTTAACAACTCAGCTGCTGGGTGTGTTTATCCCTGAGTGCATCAGAGGGGTTTCCTACCTGCCATCTCACTTTTCTGCAGTTCTGGGCAGGCATATGCTGCCTTTTCCCATGCAAGTTGCTTCTGGACAAAAATTTCTATTCACCACCTCAGTTTCTATAGGCTAGAGAAGACCAGAGTGCAGAAGAGAAAAAGAGAAGCTTCACAAAATTTTTTAGTGAAACCTGTGCATTTGCTGCACATGAAGGGAATCGCATTTATATTCCACCTAAAATTCCCAACCTGGGCTTTCAGTATTTCTGCTATTATAGGGTTATTAGTAGATACCCAAAATACCTGTGGAGAGCTGTTTAGAAAAGAGTGTGCTCTACTTGTCTTTAAAGGTGAACCACCACAAAAAGCAAGAAATACCACAGGCATTAATGAGATGGCTATGCTGAGCTTTCGCAGGCACACCATGTTCTATGATGAGCCACCCTCTTCTATGCCTTCATCCTGTCTTCTATGCCTTCATCCTGTCAGGATCTCGGTTCTGTAGCAGGCAGCTCTCCTTCACCAGGTCTTCAAGGTACCAGGCCTTGATTTCAAGATGAATGGCACACACGAAGCAGTAAGTGATGCCTTTTTTGGTTCCACTCACTGGTATACACTTCCCTCTGTTTCTCAGATAAAAATCAGAGGGGAAAAACTCTCTTTTGTGAAATTGCCATCTTCTGGAGTAAGGCTTCAGTTACATAGACAATTGCATTTTTGTAGCCATGGCGGTCAGAAATTTTTGGGAACAACTGGGAACAAACAGGTCTCCTGATAAAAACTGGATTGTTGAATCCCATAATAAGCAATGATTGTGAGTTCATTCTGGTGAGCATGATTGTTTGGTTTCACCCACACAACTTCCATGAACACATCTGATGTCTTGGATGAAATAAACCACATTCTCCAATGGGAATGAAGAGACCCCATGAATTTTGATCATTTTATTTGTGGAGGAACATTTATGGTGGCAGCTGTGGGAATATGTTTTGTGGAGATGTAACAGATGGCAGATGCAAGAAATGGCCTTTTCCTCTGTCACGGTTTGATTCAACAAAATAAAAACAGCCTAAAAAATCATGCCTATAAAACAGAAGCAGATATACTAAGAGTCAACACAGTTATTTTGTTTCACCTTTCGTTTTTCCATAAATATGAAGACTGCTATGCTAGGTATTTCCTCAGAACTATTACTGAATATTGCCCATCAGATATGTTTTTTATAGATCTGCATGTGTGTAGTCTCAGTAGTGTAGACAAGTTATGGGCCTGATTATCTCACTCTCTATTGTTCTGCTTTATTATTAACTTCCAATGATAAAGATTAAAAAAAACCCAAAAGATGTTGAAATTTTCCTTTAAAAATCATTTCTATTTAGTGGTTTCAGCTGCCTCAGAGAGCCATCCAACCCCTCTTTCAACCTGGTGAGAATGAATGCCATGCACCTATATTAGCCACAAGAAACTACTTAGGTTTGCATAAAGCTCTACCAGCTGAGCCTGAGGTGGTTCAGGGGAACAGTGTGTCTCCTCTGCCGTGCTATACAGCCAACCACTTGGCTGCAGCCAGGAATAGCAAACATTTTAAGAACTGTACTGGAAGCATAATGAAACCCAAGCCACAGGCAGTTGAAAGACTGCCTAAACTTTCTCTTAGAGGAAAGAGACAACAATTGTTTCATAAACTCACTGGACTTTTTTTAGCTTATAAAGATATGCTAAAAAAGAAGAAACATAAAAAAGGACTTCTAATTTTTACTTGGTAATAAGGAATGTTTATATTAACTACTTGGTCAAGTCCCAGAAAGAACTGTTTATTTCTTAACTTTCTAGTGTCAATATCTGGAGTGATATTTGTCTGAAATATTAAAGCTCCACTTTGGCTGTTCAACACTAGTATTACAACTGCACCTATCCCTTGTGAAAGGCAGTATTCTGTAGCTTTTTTGGTCCCTTTTATCTGCAATTGCAGAGCATTTTCCTCAACAGCAACACACCTACTTGCAAGGGCATTCTGCTGAACTTGCTTTGTCTGGGAACTCATCCTCAAGACAGCTATCAGATTCATACACTCAGCATTAGTAACGTTCTGGAGAATTTTCCTAACAATATCCAAGCACTGAGATTATCCTAAAAAAAAAAAAAAAGTAAGGTTTTCAGGAATATTAATCATGAAGATATCAGTGATATTTAACCTGGAATATTTTCAGTCCACAATAAAGCAAACCGCAGATACAGTTTTTGCTGTAACAAAGGATCAATTACATCTTATCTCCAAAAATTAAGATTTCTCAATGTAGATCATCATAATATACATTCTGGGAATCTTCATGGGTAATTAACGCCAAGAAATGCCATTGTTATAACTGATCTCTCTTTAATCAATTTCTCTTATTATGAAGTATAAGTCTCTTGCTCTAGTTTTATTTTTGCAAATTCAATAGCTCTTGCCTTTGCTCCCTTGCTGCATGGAGCCTTCACTGGAATAATTCTTCCCTGAACACTGTGGGAGAGCCGGGCCAGGCACAGGCGCTGGCATGAGAGACACTGACAGTGTTCCCATGCCCTGGGCCATGCTGCTCCCTAAGGAAGAGTCCTTGGCAGCACATCTCCTGTAATCAGCACCCCAGCAGGACCTGGTACTCAATATGCAGTAACAACACAGCAGTCTCTAAATGCCTGGTATGCCCAGCTAATAGGCATGACACAAATAGAAATATAACCACAGCACAATTGTGGAGATGTTATCTGTGTGCATGCTGAATCTGAAGTGAAGCCAGCTTCACATGTCCAAAGTACACAAAGCCACGAGGAAAGATCTCAAAAAAGTGTCAAAAGCCATCAGCTGTTTAGTTTTCCTGGAATTCTCAGAACAAGATGTTCTTTCCTATCCATTATTGCACACATTGCCACAGCAGACTTTTAAAAGACTGATCAATATAGAAAGTTAGTATTACAGACTGTTGCTAGGGCAGATCCAGGAACATCACCAGGATAACCTAAACTCATAGAAAGGAAGAGAAGAAATTGCATTCAGAACCAGGCCAGTCATTTCCATCTCCTCCTTACACCAAAACCACTCTTTATGCATCCCTGAGATTCTGGGCTGCTATAGAGAGACTGTACTCCCACCTTTTATTTTGGGTTTGTTTTGGTTGCATTTTTTGTCCTGTTGCTAGTCAAATTTGACTGCAGACATGCAGTTGTTTTGACTGTAGAAAGATTTTCTATTTCTCCCCATTTCATAGAAATTACTAAAAACAATCCCCTTTTAGAACACGGCTGTTCCTTCCCAAATAGACTTTTCTGCACATCTTGGATGTACTGGGAAAAAAAAACCTGCAAGACAGGTTTCTCTTCAGATGCTTCCCTCGCATTTTTGTAGCTCTCTGCATTCTTCCTGAAGTTTAGACCACAAATCTAGTGTCTGTTTTCCAGTAATATACCTTTTAACAACATCTGCAACAGTACCACCACTTTCCTACAGAAACTTGATTAATCCCTGCTTACACATCTTAGAATTGTCACCTTAGAATTGTCATCTTAGAATTAATCACTGCCTTGCAAAATTACTTGGCACACCATGGCTTTGACACAGTATTTGTCTCCCACAAATATTTCCAATTCAGTGCTTTCTAGGAACAGACTTCCATCACATCAGCCTGACCAATTCAGGAAACTTGTGGATATAAAATTGGCAAAACTGCTGCAGTTTGGTTTGGTATTTTGGGTTTTGGTTGGTAAGGGTTCTAGGTTTTTGTTTTGTTGGGATTTGAGGGTTTTTTTATGTTTTTGCCTATTTTTCTTTTATGTTTCGGATTGTTTGTCCATTTTCTTTTGACAGGAGGTGGGAGAGCTGGTTGGTTGTGGGGAGTGGATAAATAAAAAGTCCAAACAGTTGTTTTCTTCAACAGAAGCTGACCCATCTCACTTGAAATAATGTAAAATGGACCAGCAAGTGACTCTGATCACCACCTAAAGAATTATTCTCTACCATCTTCATTTCTAACTGAACAGATTTTGTTTCTTGAAACAGGGAGAGCCAGGTCAAGAGTTCCTTGAACAACTGAAAAACTTCTTCCTCCTCTTTGGCCATACACCCTCACTACTCAGCCTCTGAGGACAGCCTGCCTGCCTGGAGGGTGAAAACCCTTCAAAACTGTTTCTCACTTGCGTCCACTAATTTTTTTTTTTCATTTTTTCATGCATACAAGCCTACATCTAGGGTCTCTCTTTGGGGGCTATGAGAAACAAGCTCAAGTTCTCTTTATGCTGGGTCCCTTATGCTGGGTGAGTGCCTTCAGCCTGAAGCTAATAAAAAGGCAACAAAAATTATAGGGAGTGCAATAACCTCCACAGCATCATCATGACAAGTCTAATTCTGTTTTGACAGACTTGAGTGACAGCTCTGTCACTGGTGCCATGAAGATTAAACTGAATGATGATTCAGATGAGTCAAATTTGTTGAATTTGTTTATAAATATCAAATATAGCATCTGCCTCTTGAATTTTCACAAGAAGTGAATGTTCTACTTCTCATGAAATTTTAGGCTTGGTCTTTAAAGCTGGCTGCATGTTACTCAATTCAAAAGACAGATAGGCAGCATGAAAAAATCACTTGTCCAAACTGAGGTGATATCTAACATAAGTCTGTCACCTGGACTCCTGATACTCAGTAAAGGGAACAGACTCCTCCAGGATCTACAGCCCAAATGCCTAAGATTGTTGGTTGGGCAGGCATTTTTTGCTGAAAATTCTGGAATTCAGAAGCTCTGCATACAGAAGTAAAAGAAAAAAATCCTGCTGAAAATTTACCTTTCAAAGAGACTAAAATCAGAAGACTTTAAAAGTGCTCTGAGTAATCAGAGTGCAGAGAATAATGAAGAGGAGGGAGTTTAAGGCAAGCTAGTGTAGCTGAGGCTGAACTTCAGAGACAGATCGCCTACTTAAGATTACAGCACACAGCATGTTCCAGTGACTTTCTGACATTTCATCTATCTTACTGTAGGAGCTGCTTCCAGATCTATCCTTCTAAAACTCCCACTTCTGTCTCTACTTGTCTTTCACTTCCCTCCCCATTTGATGCATTCAAAGTTCTCCAGAGTGTTTCAGGAGACAAAAGCCACCAGAGCAACTGACTGACATACTGGCTATCTGGATTTAAATAACAAAATATAGCAGTTCTGTGCATGAGTGCATTTCTGATCAGATTTTTTTTTTTTTTTTGTCTCAGATCCACTTGCATATGGCAAACTTTCCTGCTAGAATACTGAAAAGAATATAGATGTTTTATTTTGTTGAAACAGTGAAATGCATTGTTACCTCAAAGTTTTATGTAAACTGCATCTAATAACAACACCACTTCATTAAAATATATGAATATACAGATTTTGGGCAATATCCATTAATAGCATGGTTTCTCCCCGGAATAAGGAGAATTTCCCTTCATGCCCCAAATATGCTGGTGTTTATTGATACATTTTACTTTAGACTACAGGAAAAGGCAAAAAAGAGATTACATCTGCCTACCAAAAGAGATACACCTCTGATTATATTTAGTTTTGGTTGTTGGGGGGAAGTAAAGAAACAACACTCGCAACCTCTCTGTCTCGCTCTGGACTCAGGTAACATTCTCTAGATTTTGCTACTTAGACTGCTGAAACCAGCACAATTGATCACTACTGAGTGATCTGCTCCTTCCTGTACCTAAAACATGTTAGAATACTGTTTTCTAGGAAAGCAGGATATAAGTCCTATACAAAACCTTGTTTATTTGTTGATACCCATAACAATCCCCATAAGTTTCAGGAGAGTTTTCAGCATCCTATCTTCTAGGAAATACATTAAACTGCTTCAGCTTTCAGAGTGCACTGATCACAGTTCTGTAGATTTTTTCATGGGCTCTCTCTCTCAATAGGTTTTAATATATAACATTGTTTCCCACTTCAAAGGCTACTTTTAGGTATAAGGGGCTATTTCCCCAAGGACTGACAGTTAAAAAATACACTCCATACTTTGAACTAGGTTTTTTCATTGCACACATGGATATTGGAACTCTAGAGGTTCCTCTGCTATAATCTGCATCCATAGAAGCTGGAACAGCCCACCATAAATTTGGGTTTAACTGGAAAAAAGACAAGAAATTCAGTCTCATCTGGCTTCTGCTGGCACAGAAGAGAGTTGATAACTGCATTTCCACAAACTCCTTCAGCATCTTCTCTCAGATTTTCACAGGAAATAGCAAGAATGGGCTAAGCAGTTTTTAATCATAAAATGAAACCTGTAGAAAAGTGAATATTTGCAAAATGCTTTTAGCCAATCTTATAACAAAATGCAATATATTTATATTACTTTCTTTCTGCAAAGTATCATCAGGATAGAAGATGGAATATTTTTTTGTATTTTCTAACTACCATACACCTTAAGGTATGTCATAATTCAATTCTCAAACTGGTCTCTGCCATTGTTAAAACTATTGAATTTTAAACTGCTAAAGCATTTTATTCCTGCTATGAATTCTCACACATGCCTGGGCAATAGCTTAAGAAGTAGGGAGGGAGATTTCTGACCATCAGAGATAGGATTAATTGAACAAATGGCACCAATTATGTTATGTCTGTCTTTAATCTAACCTTACACACATGAGACTTGTATACAGCAGAATTCCCAGTACCTGCTTCAGCCAAGAGAACTCTGATATATCTGAATAATGAAGCTTTCCTTGCTGTAGACAAAATGAATATGCTTGTTTAGGCTATAAAGGTGAGAAAGAATGAAAAGATGGACTAGGTTACACATTCCCAGTGCCTGAGAAAAGAAAGCTCAGCACTGCATAACCTGGCAAAGAGTTTTCCCTGATAAAAATAGGAATGCTTTTGATGTGTTAGAGGTATTCTTGGGTTTCTTCAATTTATGTATCTTTAAATCCTTTCCAGAATTAGTCTATATTGAAATAACTTCACAAAGAGCTACAAATTTCAAGCATTCTTAATATATTATCATCATTATAAGATTAAAACCTCCATGTGTTATATATTCAACTACATAGTTAAGGTACTAAGATCTCTGGATAAGATGCTGTCTGGATAACAGAAAAGAATATGAGAAAACTGAGGTTAAAGATCAGATTAATTCTAGGAAGTAGTGTGAAGAACTAAAATGTGTCAACAGCGTATAAGAAAATACAGCAAAAACAAGCCTGGAGAATATTTTTGCACAGTCTGAAGTCATAGTGCCTCAGTCCCATCACATTTTTTCCAAAACATCCAGGCACAAGTAACCCAGGGAAACTAAAGACAACTTAGGAAATGCCCCAGGCTAAGAAGAGTTAGACACCAGGAGACTGCCCAGAGGAAACAGCGCTCTTAGAGTCATGGAATATCCTGAGTTCAAAGGGACCCACAAGCATAATTGAAATCCAACTCTTGGTTCTGCACAAAAATTCCAAGGTGTGCCTGAGAGCATTGTCCAAATGCTCTGTGAACTCTGGCAGGCCTGGTGCTGTGACCTCTTCCCTGGGGAGCCTGTGCCAGTGTTCTCCTACTTCTTCCTATTGCAGAGGGGAAAATGGGCGAGGCCAGCCTGATTCTGAATTTCTGAATAACCAAATACAGCCATGCAGGTTGCTGGCATTTGAGGTGATGCACTGGTTTCCCTGCAGCCAGAGTAAGCCATGTAAGGCTGGCTGTTAAAGGCAGCCTCAGTGCTTTTCTAGAAAACAGAAATCCTGTGGTCCTGTCAGCTGTTGAACCTGCAAATGAGAACACTCAGATGATCCCTGCTGCTCCCTATCTGTGGAAGGCACTAGTAAAGCTCATCGTGGAAGGGAAGTCATAAATACCCTTTCAAATTTACAGCATGTGGCAAAAGATGGCACTCTTGAACTGAAACTGTTTGAATAAATATTGTCCTCTGCATCAGGGCTAAGTGGTTATGAATTGCCTGCTAAAAGTGCACTTAGAGCAGACCTGTCACGGCGCTGTCTCTAACCATGAGCACAACAAGGGCAATAGAGAAGGGCTCCCCACCCCACATTCCTCACAAAACCAGCTTAATCCTGCCCAAGATCCCAGCTCCCACCCTCCTGCCTGCTGCCAGCAGCACCCCTGCTCTCTCAGAAGGTGGCAGGCACCCTGAGGGACTGCAGCCAGTGAAAGCAAGCAGGGGGAAGCTACCCTTCAGAGCAAAGGCTTTGGGAACTCCAGGACTGCCAGGAATACATCCAGGCATTGATGCCATGCCCTGCAGCTAGGAAAACTGTTCAAAACAATGTAAGTAGCAGGCCACTGCACAGTAGCCAACATATTCATTCCATCAAAAACAAATTAGTGTTTTTATGTTTGAGTAGCATAAATCAACTGAAGCGTGCAAGAGAACTCAAGCTAAATTAGAGGGAAATAATATGTTACTTCAAACAAAATTAATTTCTCAGACTTCCAGTAAAACCTGAGCTATGCACGCTACAATTGAAGTAAATTTTATTTACACTCAAACATTTTCAAAACCAGGACATTTTCTTAAATGACAAAACTTAAGGTAAAAAGTTGTATCATTGGGATTATAAATACAAGTGGAAGCAAGAGAAAACAAGTGAAATTTACAAGTGAAAACTTATTTCAATTGAAAGCAATGTACTTGACTACAAATATTGAAAAATTATGTGGAAGATATAATGGTAAAATACACCCAGGGATAGTTAAACAATTCATTCCAATACCTTGCATGATATTAAAAATTTATTTATTTTCTTACCACTTTAGAGTGTGGTATCTCAAATATAACCACTTAAGAACTTTCTTAACATACCTGCATCACTTATAGAAACAAAACAATTATTTTTACCTGAAAAATTAAGGTCTATATTCTACTACCTAGAGCAGCAGTTTAGGATTTTTTTCCACATAAACCAAGTGCAACTATTCATATACACTTAATAATACACTTAATCTCATTTTCTATGCAGACATATGAAAATAAAACACTATGTTTTAATTGATTGCTACCTAGTTTCCTGTAGTTTGAGCTGCAGTATTACAGTTTATACACAAACAGCTTTGACCTATGCACCCTAAGAGCAAAAGCAGCCATAAGCTCCCCTGGCTCCTAGTCAAAGTTTTTAAAAAGGAATATTTCTTCCATTTTCAAAATATTCTTACCTCTTCCTTTGTCTTTTTTGATATGACCCTTAGCCAGTCTCCAATCATGCTGAGGACAGCTGCAAAGTAAGCCAGCCCAACAAGGATCCAGAACCACACCACTGGCTTATAAAAATCTAGGTATTCAATGTCTGATCCCCCTGAAAAACAATACAGTAAAAATTAGTTCATACTTAATAGCTATAGATGCAAAGACGCGTTTAAATTAATTTTCATAGAAAAAAAAATTAGGATTGTTCCACCTTCTGTATTTTTACCCATGCAAAATATTTTATAAAATTTGAACAAATTATATAAATTAGTTCACTCTTAACAGTAACATCAGGAGTTTGCAAATTTTAGACAAGGATTGTTAACAATTCATAATAACTATTGAATGAACACAAATGGACTCAATTTCTGATACATTGTCATTTAAGATAGAGGTCACTGAGGACAGCTTGAATGAAATTAATTGCCACCTGCTCCAAAAGATGATGCTGTACTAGAGTTTAAAGTATTGTTCCAAAGAATGCAAGGTGTTCATATCCTGAGAAATCTGTTTTTGCAAGAACTTTAAAACACCTCAATACTTATATAAAACCTTTAGCCTCGGTAAAGAAAGAGTAGCACCAGCATCAGCAAGTGCCCCTGGTGGGTAGGCAAATATTATCTTCTCCATTCTGCAGAAGGAAACCAGAGTGCAGGGAATTGAGTTGAACTGATCACACCACCCACCCCCCCCCCAAAAAAAAGGTGGATAAAAGAAGTGTGCTGAAGGCAAGTTTTTTGAATCCCACTGCCATAAGCACCAGTCACTTCTTTTCAGTGTTAAAGTACAAAAAAGTATAAATTTCAGAGGTGTCTGTAATAGAGCTTTCAGGTATAATACAGCTATAAGGAACAGATGTCTTATTTCCACACAAAAATAAGTTATGTTCATCCAGAGCTCTTGACAACACCAAATTACTAACATTTCACATCTTGCCGTGCAATAAAACAGAAGCCATAAACTTGTAAGTCAGCTGTGTTACAAAAAATAAAACCAGACTTCTAGTTTGGACTGCTGCAAGAAGTTTATGTGTGTATCTGCCCATAATTGAAGAGACTCTGCAGTAAAACCTTCTCAGGCACATTAAAGTAGCCTGTGCAGGTACACAGTACTTTGTTTTATGTATCTGAAGCCTATACTGAAGCAAATCAAAGGAAAATTGCCCCCAAAATATCAAGCACCTTGTCATGGTACTGAGATTGACTCTCATAGAGAATAGTGTTTTTATTTAGCTTTATTATGACTGAGATTACATGCAAATAACAAAGGATTTTACTGATGGCTAGGTTTGTATGGAACGCCTCCCAGAGAGAAATTTTATTTTCATGTCAGTTACAACTTTTCATAAAAAAAATTTAAAAAAGCATTGAGCTGCAATGGCTTGCTCAGCTACCCAAGAGATGAATCCACTTTGTGAGAGTAGATATCCTTTGATGCCTTTGTAGTCCCAAGCAGAGGTAGAAGACAGGGCTCTGTTTAGAACAGAAGACATCCAGCCAAAGGGGCTGAGTTTGTCACAGCACAAGACAAACAAAACCCCAAATCATTTGTTATCAACGTCCACCTCACATCAATCTAGTCAAACAGTATTTTAGGGATGAATCACCCAAAATTCGTTGTAATTCAAAAAAATGGTTGATTACCACGTGTCATTGCTATAGTAATGGGCCACTCTTGGTGGTTCATCCTCTTCTTCAGCTGTTCATACAATGCACAAGAAAGTATCTGGGGCAAGAGTTAGGACATATTCGTGTTCAGCCAAGTTTTCTGTGCTGTCTGGCCAGGAGATGGCTCCATCTAGCCATGCCCAAAGAAGCTCAGCCCTCCTGAAGCTGAAGGGACAACAGGTATCCAAAGAAATGCTCTAGGATAAGGCTTGGAAGCTAGAACCATTATTAGCTGCTGAGCTTCTAAATTTCAAGGACTCCTCGGATGATTTTGCAATTTAATCAAATCTTAAGGGAGGGAGAGACACACCTGAGGATGTTTGTCCTGACATATCTGTCTCTTGTGATGCTCAAACTGCCACAATGAAGTTACCTGGGAATGTCATTAAACAGGATTTCATAGAGAAATGTGATCACAGCTCAACTGTACTGAATTTAAACTACAAGAATTCATTAACTACCAAATTCAGTTAAATGGATATGAATGCATTTGGGTATAAGTATGCATAGCTAAATGTACTTTTACTGAAGTATATGAGATAATCCAATGATTTTATGGGCAACATGGTAAAAAGCATATCAGTATGATACACTATCATGTTTCTTTTGCAAAGAAAATTGATTAATGGGTTAAAACCACAATGAAGAACTCTGGCAGTCTCGCTGCCATAATCTGTTACCAAGAGCAGCCACAGTTTACTGCCAAGGTGTTTTCTGGTAAAGATTTGATCTAAAGTTGCTTGAAGACTATGACAAAAACACTTTTCCCATCCATCAACATCACAGGCTACTGTATTGCTGCTGCCATCATTCTCACATCTGCCAAATAAATTTTATTTGGGATTTTCAACACTTTGGAAAACATAAGTTGTTCTATGGCCCAAACATATTCCTATACAGTCAAGAACTCTGTTTCACTGAAGAAAGTGAATATCCCAGGCATGCTTTAGGACAGATTCTGGTTCTCAGGTAAGAGATCAGGGTTACAAGTATATATTTTTTACTTATTTATTTATGTAAAACAAGCCCTTTGAAAGTAAATAATTGTCTTCATTTTTGCCACTCATTTCCCCCATTCTTTCTACAGTAACTGGCTCAAAATAGAAACATGTAATTATTTCTATAAAGTTGGTTGGCTTTGCATTTTCACTTCAAAATTAGAAGGAGAGAATAGAAAGTGCTGTCAATATTGAGTATCTTAGTTCCATACCAGCAAAAATTTCTGGGTTATTCAAAAGTTGGCACTGCAAACAGGGAAATGTCTATAATTTTTCATCAGCAGTAAAAATTACTCCGGATATAGAAAAATTATATAATCTGGTTTTAATTGCAGAATAACAAGTAGCTGTCCACCATCCCTGTTGTGACAAACCTGACGAACATGTTCAATCCAGAAATGCAATTTATCCCAATCCAAGGACACATGGAGGTTCAGCCCTGCAGCTTGAAAGGAATTACCTCTGAGGACTGCAAAAAAAGGGGGGGACAGAGGAGGACTAGCTCGTGTGGCACCGCGGAAACGCAGAGCGCTGCGGCCAAGACAGTATTGCACTGTCAGAGATGGAATGGAAGTAGGCCAGAGAAGCCACTTGGTGCCACTCAGTGGAAAATGGAGAGCTATTTCACAAAACAAAGCACAGATCTAAAACACTCCTCACATGCCATCTTGCACAGACATCAGGCAAGTCAGTGCTGCATCTTCAGCTCGAAGCACAGCTCACAGCAGAGAGCCCCAATTACAGACCCCAAGCCCCGAGGGGGCAAAGAGCTCCTCCAAATGCCAAAAAGGGACTCAGAGTCTGTGGGAGGGCACAGGGCTCTCCTCCTGGATGCTGGACACACCCCTGGCTCAGCACGACAGCAATTTCTCTCTGCTGGTGCGTGGTATCACACAGTGCCAGCAGATCAACTGGGCTGCTATGACCACCGGGTCAAGTGCCCCAGTTTGGTGACATTAAATGAGACTAAAATATCTCATTTCTCCACAAACTGGGTCTCAGGCCAAGCAACAGAGTGCAGAGCCAGGTACGTGTCACAGTGGCAATACAGCAGAGTTGATTACAGAACGAAACAGTGAAAAAGCAGAAAGTTAAAAATTAGGGTTTAAACATGGAAAATAAGCCAAGCCAAAAAAAACCCCAACAAAACAAAACAAACAAAAAAAAACTCCCACAAAGGCAACAACATTTTTAAAGTAACATTTTCAGAATTCTGTGATCTGTTTCACCAAACCAGTTGGGACAATCTTATATCATCATTATGCTCCACTGTAAAACAGACTACTGATATGTTATTTATATTTTTGCCTTCTACTTAATTTAGTCAAGTCTGGGACATGTCACCTAATTTAGATTTTAAATTAGATTAATGCCATTAGAAATATTTGAATATACTTTCCAAACTGCACTGCCAGATAAGAATTTATCTGTGCATATGAACAATGTATTGCCAATTATACAGATATATTCATGTGCCTCAGTGCAAACCTTAGTACCCAGAAATATATTTCATTGTACTGAAATCATGACACATTCAACATGAGAAGATTTCTTTTTCTCTTTCACAAGATATTAATAGTTTTGGTTGGGTTTTCTTCTGTCACGTTAAAGTCAATATTTTCTCTTGAAAACCAGAAAAGGGATGTTTGACTGTGTCCTGATATTAGTAAGGCAGTGCAGGCTGTAGTACAGTTTTTCTTCTTTTTTTGCAAAAAGCTACAATAATCTTTCTTCGAATAAAAAAATATTTCTCTCCCTCCAAAGAAATGAAACCATTCTAAATATTTTAAAAATCAAGTAATTTCATAAGACAGAGAAGCAGTCAATTTTTTTAAAATACTATTCATATATTTTCTGGAACATGAATTGCCAGGGCTTTTCATCTTTTCCTTCCTTGCATGCACCAGGAGTGATCAGTCTATTGTCTGCCTTAAGGCTTTTCTTGCTGATGGGAACCCCAGCTGAAGTTTCCACAGGCTCCAAATAACACCTTAGACTCTGACTAACAAAGGGAACCTTTCCTTATTCTGGTTTCTGTGAATAGAGTACATGGTCTGCATGACAAAAAAGAAAGTTCTGAAAAAAAATCCTGGAGAACTAAAAGAATTTCTAATATGACAGCCTGTACTACAGTCAATGATACCATTACATTCCTGAATCCCGTGTTCAGCTGCTGGTTCCCTTTTGGTACAGCTGTTGAGTAACACTCTGTTCTTTACCTCCTGAAAGTTCTTCAGGGCTTTTTTACAGCTCTTACTTGCAGTGGCACCAGAAAGCAGAAAGTTTCAGGTTAGTGAAAAATGATGGGTATTTCAGAAATGTTTCCCCACATAGCAATACAAATGTTAACACAATCATGGGATTATGTAGGGCTTGTAAAATGATGGGTTTTTTCCCTGAGATGGCAGTTCCCAGAAAAAAATATTTGAAAGTTTTCAAAAATATAGGAATTTGAGGGTTTTGAGAGAACTTTATGGGCCAAAACTGACACACATAAATGGATTATCACGTGGGCCTCCAGAGTGCTAAAAGAATTATCAATTTGACTTTAATTGCAAGAAGTACACTCTGATATAATTGAAAATCAGACCATCACTGCCCACCATTACGCTTTAAGTTTGGCTATAATGCTAAGTGGAAGAAGGTAATTTTCACTGTAAGTATTGTTTAAGGAAAAAGAGACAAAAACCAAATAAATTAATGCCAGTGTGAGTAGTTTTTCAGAATGTGCTTGCATCTAGGCACCAAACAGACTGAAGCATCATTCTGTCTGCTGGCTTTTGCCTCACCATGGCAAACCAGAACCAAGACCAGCATGCTCTAGAACCACAATATTCTATCATGACCACCTCTTTTACAGCCTCATGCAGAATTACAGGCCTTAACTCTTCATGTTTCTCTCTTTTTTGAGATACCCAGTTTTCCTAAACTTCAAGGAGACTTATCCAGACAAAGCCTACCACAAAAATATCAGTGGCCCTTAGTGTCCACTCTGGAGTTTTGACTTATCTAAAAGAGAAGCAAGCAAACCAAAAACTCATTATGAAAAGGTAGTAATTTGTTGGGGTGCAAAAAATTCTGCATACTTCCTCAAAATTAATAAGGAAGCCTAGCTCTTAAGACAAATTCTATCAGCTCTATTGAGAATTGCAGTGTCAGTTTCCTTCAAATAATTTTGTACTTATATACACACCAATGACTGAAAATTTCCACAATGCAAAGCTCAATCAATTAATACCTTACCTATTATTCAAAATTTTTATTTAACTGGCCAATTATGTACTGCAAAGAAAACAAATTTTTGAAAAATCCTTCAAGTCACCGGCCAAAACCAGAGTATTTTAGTTCACCCAAAGATATTATTGACTTCAACCCAGTCAGAATATAGTCCCATGGGAATGTTAACCTCCCAGCTGTGATGGAGACAGCCAATTAACCCTGTTCTCTTGAGCATTGTCTCTGCAAGTACAAATCCCATTGCCCCTTTAAGTCAATAACATGTTGCTGTTCAAATACAAGTCTTATGCACAGTGCTCAAAGAAACTAGACAACATTTCGGATGCTTTGAAATAATGGACTTACAGTAGGATTTGAAATGAAATAAAGAACATCATTCAAGTGATCCTTAAAAGACCATCAGCTATAGAACAATATAATTCAAGGACATTCTGTAGAAAGAGAAAGTGTTTCCTGGTAGAATTAAAAAGCAGACAATGTAGGAAAAAAATTATGCCATCAAATGGTCTACAAATAGAAAAGTCTATGGAAATTTATAATGGGAGTAATGATGAATGTACTCAGTGTTCTAGTTAGAGCCAAGTGGGCCATTTCACATAATGCTTTACAGTAAATATAACCAGGCCTTTATACACTATCGTTTTTATTCCCTGTCATACACGTACCCTTCAGGAATGAAAGCCTAAAACACCCAGATTCTTGACTTAGAAACAGCATAAATTTTTTAATTTCATGCTAGTTGTTATCTGACCAGAATCACAAATTCTGAAGACAAAATGGAAAATAAGAAAAAGAATACGGGGAAAAAAAAATGGAAAGGCAGAAGTCAAGACACATACAAAGACATCACAAATAACATCACAAATAACTATGTAAAAGTCAAAAGGAATTTGATTTGCTATTTTACAGTTCAGTTCTATAATTTACAAGAATCTTTGGCAAGTTTGCAAGCAGTATAAAAATGAAGGCTGCCTGAGTAGCTTAGTATCTTCAACAACAACTAATTTTACCCCCATTTTTCCCACATCATTTATAAATATGTCAAGCAGTTCCAACACTTTAGAGGTCCTTGTTGGACCTCACCAACCTGAAAAACCTCTGCCAGTGACAAGACCCTTTTCTGCCATCAAGGCAAAACTTCAGGCACATCTATAAGAGGAGTTACCCAACCTGAGAACCTCAGCTTGGCACACCTGAACTCGCACAACAGCCACGGGCACAGAAAAGACACAGGAGGAGCCCAGAGCCTGTGAGTGTCCACTGAAAACAATTCCCTCCAGCAGAGTCTCTCGCTGAGAGCAGACCAAAAGGCTTTGTGAGCCACCTCTGCCTTGCACAGAGTTCAGAGGTGGGAGAGAGGCATTTCATGAGAGAAATGATGGTTCTGTATCAGCAGAAGGCCAAGGAAAGCAAGTCTCAGGTTTGGAGCCCAAAGCTCTGAGTTCCTCATCCTCACCTCTACGCATCACTGACTTGGATCCATGTGCTTTCTCAGCACAAACAGCATATACTTACACAAATCTAAGAGGTGAACTAACACCTCTGACATATTTTCAAGCAAAAAGTTGACACAGAGAACCGGCCCAGAGTTTTTTTTTAGCTCAGTATATCAAAGTTATTTACAAATAATTCAGCTTAATGGAACCATAAGAATTGGACATGTTATCTATGGGTTGTGCTAAAACTTCTCCTGACATTACAAAAACACATGGGCAAATGCGTACTGACAAGGAGTCACAGAGGAGGATGCAGCAGAACACAGAACACAGACATTCCCTACAGATCCTACAGAATACAGACAATTCAATGGCAGAGAGAGAGCTCTGGAGTATTTCAAAAGTAACGGATGCACACAAAACTTATATCACTTCACAGGGTGAGGCATTTCAAACAAGTCCAGCTGAAAAATATATTCAGATTAAAATGCTCTATTAGTGCTTGCACTTTGTAACCTGTAAGAAAAATAAAACAAAACGCTTACCTAAATGATACTCTACTTAATTTTTAATAATATAGGGAGAGAAAAAAACAGTAGGCAGAGGAATGCACCATGAATTTCACTGTCCCACCTCCTGTCTTTACGCTGTCACATCAACCAAAAGGAGGACAGGCCCCATCACATGAATGATAAAACTAGGAGAGGGGTACCACAAGAGAGAGGCATCTGTCCAAAAGCTAAGAAAAAAAATGCAGAATAAATATCACCGTGCAAAACATTATTAAGACAGAGTTATGAAAAAAAATCTTACCTGCAACATAGTCACCAAATCCAATGGTAGTTAAAGTGATAACCACAAAGTAAATTGCATCTAATGTGTTCCAGCCTTCTATGTGCTTGAATATAACTGCAGGAAGGGCAACAAACAGCACGCAGCCAAACAGAATGAATATTATTGTTGAAATGATGCGAATCTTTGTCTGACTCACATTCCATTTCTGGAAAGGAAAGGGGAAAGAGAAGAAACCCATTGATAATAAAACTGCACCCATGCACATCAGCACCCATCACCCCCCAGTGTGCACTACACAGCTCTAGAGCACACTGCATTATAATTCTCAAATAAACAGGAAAACTCAAGCAGGATTTTGTTCTGAAAAGGGTTTCAAAGCAAGCATGACTATCCTAGGAAACGTTTGCCAGCAGTAAATGCAGAGCAGGGCTGGACTCCACTGGGGAGCAGGATGTGTAGTATTCAGTAACACCAACAGCTGATGATGTAAAAGTTTTGAGGGCTGTCTAGATATTCGAGTGAGTTACAAGTAGTGCATGCACCTGCAATTTCTCTTATTTTGTACATCCACAAATAATCAACTAAATAAGGTGAATTTTAATCATACTGTTCCTGCAATCAAATAATCAGCTAAACCATATCCTGCAAAGCAGAACTGGAAGGGATGTAAGAGAGCCAAACCTGTCCAAGGACAAAATAAATCTGCCTAAGCCACTGCAAATATATTACTGGCCAGGCAACCTGTGATCATACTCTTGTAATCTGATAATTTTCCTAATGCTTAACCTACGTCTCAACTCCTTCTGTTTAAGTGTCCTGTTTACGATCTTATCCAAGACAAATACGGAAATTGTTAATTTTCACTTTCCAGCAAATTTTCACAGGTGTGCTCTTTCAGTTACATGTTCTTTAAACCAAATTTATTGATTTCCTTTTCTTCCCTTTCCTATTTTTCTTGCAATCCTTTGGCACCAGCAAACTAGACCATGTTTCACTAAGTGTTGCATTCAAAAGTAGATATGAAAAAATAGCACAAAATTGAATGGAATGAGCCTTTCTTATGCTTTGCCTATTTTTCATGGCAGTATGACATTAACCCATGTTAGCATGTTAACTTCTGGAGTCCACACAACATTTCCATAAAATTATACCTAGACAACTGTTTCCTGACATCCAGCTGCATATTTTATTATTCCTTCATATATTACTTTGAATTTGTCCTGCTTAAATTTAATCCTATCTAGTCAGACTGCTTTTCAAAAATTAAGATCATTTTGATCCTCCAAGTTTTAGTTGCCTCCCCAGCTTGAGACCATCTGCAGATTTAATGAACCACGTCATTTAGCTGTTGTGTATGCTATTAACATTTTTCTAAACTGCACTACAGCTAGAACAGACCCCTGCAAAATTCCATTTTGCATGCCCAGCCAATTTGACATTTTTCATCCATCCAATGCATGTCAGTTCAACCTAAAAGAAGGGATTATACAAGAAACTTCCACTGAAATCGACTGAAAATGAAATCCTGTTGTTCACAATGAATGTTTTCTTGTTTTTAAGTTTCAGTGGGAACTGTGTTTACAGTCAGCATGACCAAGGCCGAGCTTTTGTAACCCAAAACAGAGTAATAGCTTGTGTTATGGCAACGCAAGCAATTACACCTGCTCTGACCCATCAGCATCTCCCAGTTCTTTAGCCAAGCTAATAAACAGAATTAGAGAGTGTTCCAGACTGCAACATCTAGATCAGATATTGTCATAAGAGGGAATGATACTGCTTTTTACCTTGGGGCATTTTTCTTGTAGGGATACACCCAGAATAAAAAAAAAAGGAAAATCATTATCTCTGCAAGCAAAAGAGAGGCACAAATTGATCTCAGAACTTCTATACCTTTAAGAAAAAAAAAAAATCAGCTAGGAAAAACCAGAAATTATAAAATGTTCTTATGGAGTGTTGTTGCCTTTTTCAGACAAATCTCAGTGGGATTATACGTTGTTCACCTGGTCTGGACACAAACTGATGTTTCAAAGCTGAAAATGCATGCCTTCTCTTAAAAAGCTTTCAAGCTTGTGTTTGCCTATTACATAAGGCTACTTAGCACAGGCCCAGTTTGCTTTGCTTCAAAAACAAAGCCATGTCAGACCTTTTCCATAAAAAAAAAGGTGCCCTGCATTCAAGGGGAGGGCTTGGTGTGGAAAACCAGCCTTAACACTTGCAGTGCTGATGCAAACAGCTAAAAAGTTGTTTTCTAAGCATTCATTGCTTCAAAAATCTCAGTGAATACATTTCTTATCACAGTCTAGATAAAAACCTTAAAGGGTAAGCATTACAGCAGGCTTAGGAGTAACAAGGACAGAGCAAAACCAAAATTCTTTGGGTCTTATTCCTTCTCCCAGCCATAACAATTGTAGGGAAAGTGTCTTCACCCAATTCTCAGAGGTGTTCATTAGCAAGTTCAGACTGTGCCAAGTCCTTCCTACCTTTTCCTGTACATCTGACAATGAGCTACACCCTGTTTTTCACGCCTTTCATTGCACTTGTGAGAGTCAGAACAAGCAGCCAAAGAAGAAAATGAGGCAGTCAGCATACTCACAACAAAGGTGTCTTCTACTTTGGCAATTCCTTTTCCAAAGATTGTCCCGAGTTGATCTCCAACACCAGCCAACAGAAAACCAAACAGAGGAATTCCCAATAAGGCATAGATGATACAGAATATCTTTCCACCTTGTGTGCGTGGGGAGATGTTTCCAAAGCCTAAATTGTAAACAACTTGAGATGTTTAATAGGTTACACACAACACATTATAAGTTTTAAAAGAACTGTGGGACCAGAACAGTTAAAAACAGGCTAACCAGGTTACCCATATAACACAGCAACCATTGTGAGAAATTAGATGAAAATGGAGGTTGTACTATCCTCTCTGAGCTACTCTCTTATCATCTGCTACATGTAGTTAATAGCAATTGATTGATCTATGCCTTAGACTGCCAGTGTCTGTCACTGGGCATTTACCAGGCTGCAGCACCTGTGAATTACACAGGTGTAAACACAACACAGCACCTGTAAGCAGCACAGTTTTCCTTTACATGGGCCAAGTTTCAAAGTGAAGCAGCTTTAAAAGAGCCCAAACCACTTGGATGAGCAAAACAGGGATTTCTACCATAAATGGGACTGCCTAGATTCTTCATTATTAAAGGCTTTGGTTCCTTCAAACAAAGCTTAGAGATACAACTCATGGCTCTGTCCATGTGAAAGTGGAAATCATTTTGTCTTCACAGGCTTGTGTAAAAGAGCACCCCAAATTCCTCTGACAGCTCAATTGCTGCTGGCCCACTCAGAACAGACAAAGTGAAATACAAAGAGCACAGGGCCCAGCACCTCTGGAATGCCCTCAGGATCCACATCTCCCAGGATCAGTATTTAATGACTTGGACAAGGTCCCACAGGCAGAACCCGACCAAAAAGTTTCACAAGCTTAAGTCCTGAGTTTTAATTCAAATGTTTTTCTCCTCCAAAGGATCATGTTTTGAGGGAGCAGCAGCAGTAACACCCCAGAATTTCTGACATTATTTCACTTTTTAGCAGAACAACATGTCCTTCAAAGGAGGCAAAAGAGAAAACTTGTCATAAAAAGGCTTATCTTCAGAAATTAGACAAAAGCTTCTTTTAACATTACCTTCTTGCTAGAAAAATAACTTGCAAATAAAAAGCAAAGTGGTTTGACATGTAGTTGAGAAATTTGTCTTAGTGTCTTAAATTTTTCATAAGAAAAATATCATAGGTACACAAATATCTCAAAGAAAATTCATTTTTCTGGAAACAACATGACAAATTTTATTTTTAAAGTAGCTTAACATTTTTTTTTACTACCTGACAAAAATTCCTACAATATAGAGCACATTTAATGAATGTCTTAACTATTTATCAGCATTTGTAATTAAAGATTCTGAGCATGAAGTTTTAAAATGTAGATTTTCTTTATGAAACTTATTATCTTAATTTCTGCTTCTGTTCCCATGTAGGTAAGCTACACCAAAGCTCTGTTGCTAAAACTACTTTTTCCTTTCAGAACACACAAGACAAAACTGTCCCTCACTTAACTTGGAATGGAATGCTCAGAGAAGCTGGGGATGCCACATCCCTGGAAATGTTCAAGGCCAGCTTGGATGGAGCTCTGAGCAATGTAGTCTGGTGTAAGGTGTCCCTGCCCATGGCAGGGAAGTAAGAACTAGATGATCTTTAAGATCCCCTCCAACCCAGGCCATTTTATGATTCATTACCACAAATTTAAATGACAATGGGAATATATTTTACTGCTTGATAATTCTCTCTGAAATGAGTTTTCAGATTGCACTTCTGTAAACAACAAATGCAATATTGATAGAATTCAGTCAGAGAGAAGAAAGTTGATATTTAAATTTTCCCTAAATCTTGGCTCATAAACCTTGTCAAAAAAAAAGAAAAAAAAAAAGGAACAAAATCACAGGAAATACCAATTACAGGTTGCAGAGTCCTACAATCTTGCAGATGTTCCCTGCACTAATATGTGAAAGAAAGCCTGACTTAGAAAACTGGGAAAAAGTCACAGCCACTTTAGACCAACCCAATATGCTTCCTTAAACCAGAGTCAGGGTTAAAATTATAATTCAGGAAATTTCAGCTCCACTGAGTTCACTCTGTCCCTTCGTTCACCAAGGAGCAAAGTTTCAAAATAAAATTAGCTCATCACCAATCAAAAAGGGACAAACAGACCCAAGCTACTCTGTTTTCATAAACATGCCTATTTATGCATCAACAGAAGCTTGAATTGTTCCAGGTTATAATTCCTGGGAGGTCTTAATGCAATTCAGAATCAGGGGTCTGGATACACCAGATTTAGAAAACTCATGCTAGGGGATTTGGCAGTCACGTTTTATTTACTTCTCTACAAAAGCAATGTCTTGCAATGGTGACAAAACACCAGCCCAGTGGAGCACATGCCAAGCAGGCAGTTTTGCTTGGCTGGCCCCATAAAACAAGCAGGCACTCTGTGAGCATCCCAGAGCTCTTACAGAGGCTGCTGCTCTGCAGCACGCTTCTCATCTGCCGCTAATTGGTACGAGGACACCAAGCTCACATTCAGCTCTGGGTGTTCTCCCTAAGTCAGATTGAAATCTTCCTTGAAGGAAGGATGGTGCTTCACTCCTGCGCTCAAATTCTTGTTTTTTATCCTTAAAACTGCCAAATGCTTTCCTTCCATAAACACAGAAAAGGTATTGTGTGATAATTGCATGATTCAATCACACATTACTGGATAAAATAGCTCTCCACCAGGTTGCAGTTCATTTCTGTCCAGATGCTCACAGAGCACAACACAAACCACGGGTAGGGTACATACTTTAGTGACCTGATCTACCAAGGGGTTTCCATCACACATTAATCACATTTCCTACTGTGTCATGTTTTATAACAGTCTGCTGCTGTACACCACAGCCTACTTTGAGAGTTACACAAGTTGTCCTTAAATCCTACTCTCAGCTTCTCCAGTGAAAACCTAATCCATTATTTATACAACGGGAGAGAAAACGTATTTATATTTCATATGGTTGATGTAATTCCCAAGAGGTTTGTGTCAGAAAAGTATTATTTCTTTCTTTAAATAATTATAATAAAGACAAAAAAGAAGAATTCTGTTGCTAGGTAAAAACCAAGGAAACCTTAATTTTGGGCACTGTGCTGTGGGAACATGGTCATAGGAATTCTGGGGCATATCCCTATGTACCACAGAGGTCCTGCATGTGGAGGGCAGGAATGTCTGGCCCCAGTAGCAATGCAGTAGCTCCCTGGCATATTTTCACTTCAGAGTTCCCCTTTCCACTCAAGAGGCAGCATAGAGTCTGGCTAGGACTGCCTTGCTCACAGACAAACCTTGGGGAATCGGCCACATGACAACATGGTCTGCTGGCTCTGCCCTGCCTCAGAGCTCCCTGCTGGGATGGGATGGGGATGGGATGTGCCCACTGCAACTGCACAGGCAGCCTCAGTGCCTTGCTGCTTCTTCACATTTTCAGTCCTGTGCAGCTCATCCCTCCCCCTGTTTCTGAGGGGGAAATTACTAGAACTGGTCCATTCCCCACTTCAACCCAATATACTTTGGTTTGATTGTGGAAATTAACAAGTTGCTTGATTTAAACTCCTAAATTCATTGGAAAGCTTCTCTCAAAGCTTTTAATCAATGCTATCTGCCATGAGCAGTACTGAGTACAAAATTTAACTTAAATGGGATCTGTTTCATCCAAAATACTGTCAGCATCCTTTTCAGACTGTCCTTCCCAATGCACCCTCCCCACCTCACTTTCATAACCAGGAGGATTATTTGCCTCCTAATTTCACCAAATCCCTTTCATGTTCTGCTAAATTCTCAGTATGCTTTTAATGAACAAAGGACTTGTCTCTGACAAGCAGCTGTGGACAAGAAATGCATTTTACAAGGAGCTTCCAGTAACCCCTGAGTGAATTCTGATTCTTTGATTCTGTGTGAATTAAGAATAGAAGCCCATTGTAAGTAGATTGTAACTAATTGCTCCACTCAAAAAAAGCAACATATTCCAGGGTTTCAGCTCCAAACTCCTAGGAGTCTCTGAGATTCAAATCAGGTTCAAAGGAAATCTGTATCCCTTTGGTCAGCTATAGAGGTGGAAGCAGGGGTATGCAAAATAAAAAGGATTTTAAAAAAAAACCCAAAACCAAAAACAAACCCAAACAAAGAAATATTTTATAGGATTCTTTACTTTCATATAGTCTTTTTTGACATATTTCTGGGAGAATGAAAGCATCTGGAACTTCCCCACGAGAAGCAGATTCACTGTTATGCAGATATAACTTTAATAACTATATATTACTGCTTTTGAGCAAAACAATGTTTGGAGTTTCAAATTCTAGTTGAGTCTTCCCTCATGACAAACAATAGATTATATTGCAAATGTGAAAAAGCTTGAAATGCTATAAATTCTCATACAATTGACATGATACTTTTGTTTAGGTGGCAAACATCTTTGTATTCAAACCTTCATAAAAAGGAAGACTGAAAACTAATTTAAATATTTTTTTCTGTTTTAACTAGAGAGAGCAATTCCTTTGCTTTCCAGTTAACCAATATCTTTAGAAAACTCTGGTGGATACATTTTCAAAGTGGAGTTAGAAATATAGAGACTCCAAATGAGCATGATTTTTACATAAAATTCCTAGACAAAGCAGGGCATCTACTTAAACTATCTAGCTGCAATTAAGTATTTCTCATGTGATAGATCATAGGTGCTTTTGAGAATTCTAAGACTAGATTTTACTTGCTAAATTGACTGGAAGAGAGTGCTACCACCTATGATTCATTTATTTCAAGTACCTCAGGTAGGATTGAAAGTTCTGGGGAAGTTCTGAAACAATTTGTTTCTATACAAGCAAATGTAAATTCAAGTACAAGCAAATATTTTTCCATGTTTATGACAAACCTCAGATTAAACAAGGCATCATTCATGAGCTATCAAAAATAAATAAAGTTTAAATGATCCCAAGTTAATGCTGTATATTTTAAGGTATGAGAAACTACTCTCAGCAGTAGGTTTGGATATGCAGCCCATTGATGGAAGAGTTCAATACCGAGGATAACTGATTTGGTGAACAGGCACGCTCTTAATTACACAAAAGTGGATTACAGAAAGTTAATACTGAGATTTCCCAGAGTCAGAGAAAAGGCAGAGCCCCTGGCTGCTGACTGCCAGGAGGCTGGAGCCACGGGAAGCAGCTGCCATGGCTGCCTTGGGCTCAGCCACCCAACTCTGTGTGCCACTGTCAGTGGTGTTTCCATGGTCCACGTCCACCCCGACCACCCCACTCGATTACAGGGATGGCCCTTCTCAAGGGGCACTCGTGGGTTCTGATACTGAATGTCAAATTGATTTTAAGAGATCAAAAGATGCTTTTTCCAGGCCCTGAGGAGCTATCTGGTGAAATCTTTATTAAAGGTACCTCACTGAATTTCTAGAAGACAAAATGCTTTTTTCCCTTTGGATCAGCACTTGGGCTCAGGAGATTAGCATTAAATACATCCCCACCCAACAGTGCCAAAGCAGAGATATGCACATAATCACAGATGAATAAAATATTCTTTTTAGCATAAATTATGGTCTAGACATAATGATTAAACAAAAAGGCAATGTTTGTACCCATACTGACTATGGGGAAATCCCTGCATACACTGCAGAAATAGCAAAACTTCCATGTTTGTGCTCATTGTGTGAAAAGCAATCCCCATTTTTACACTGATCCCTTTTCCTTTCCTTCTCTTGACTCTTCTCTACACTTCCAGTTTGACATGCTTGTGTATGCCTGTGCTATATATTTGCATACCTATAAACACATATTCCATGAGGTTTTAGGGCTTTGGATAAACAAATATAAGGACTTCTCCAGTTCTCCATGTGACTTCCCTCCTAACATTGCAAAGTAGGTTGAAAATTCCTATTCCCCTTTTTACAGGTAGGTAACTGAGCACAGAAGGAAGGAAAGTCCAAAGTTCTCTATATCATTCAGGTCCATAACTCACACCAAATCAGTGGCTGAGCACTATGCTTCACACTGACCTCTGATTAGTGAGAGTTTATCATCTGAAGCCCTCAAAGACCCTCAGGCTTGCTCAAGCTAGAGATACACAGAGATAGGTGTTACCAATATTTAAACACTCTGGACTCCCCTCCTGTCAGGGCCAACACATGTGCATGTACAAACATTCCTGAACATAGAGCAAGAGAATCTGAAGGTTGAACAAGCACAAGGATTACTTTAAAATCTAAACCCCAAATGAATTGAATACAAATACTTTTGCTTTGAAAGTACATCTCTGTGCTATATATACACATGAATTCTCTCACCCATGCACATACTACATGTCACAGCCCCTGCTCACAAGCTGCTGCCTGTGGAACCCCACCATAAGTATTCAGATAGAACTCCTCCTTCAATTTAATTCATCAATTGCATGTACAGAAAATAATTTAACTTTTCAATTTAAGAAATTCCTGCATGGATCCTCCTGATGGAAGAGCCCTGTGCAATAACAGAGATGAAGTTCTCTCTATTTTAGACCATGCTAAGAAACCAAAAATCTTTGCTTTAGAGAAGTTTGGTGTAATTTCTCCATAGAATTGTTTAGGGTGGGAAAGACCTTTGAAGACTGAGTCCAGCCATTAACCTAACACCACCAAGCCCATCATTAAACCATGTCCCTAGGTGCCACTTCCCCACATCATTATATGACACCAGGGTTGGTGACTCAACCACTTCACTCACCCACTCCAGCTTCTAGAAGCCAATTCTCACAGTTTTAGTCAGGGATTTGGGAACCATCTTGTCACAAATTGCTGCTGTTTATTGAGTGTTTGGTATTCTCTGGATCCCAAACTACAAGATTCTGATTTTTAGCACTAGCCCATAATTCTGTGTCACAAAACTGCAAATAGATTATTTAGAGGGTTTTGATGTTCTGTCTCAAAAATAAAATACATTAAAAATACTGATTTTTAATCTGTCTGAAAAAAAGACATTACCAATACTTCTCTTATAACTAGGAATAATAACAGGAAAGCCTAGACTGACATTAATAAAGTGTGCAATATTCAAGAACTGACAAGACAGAGGTTGATCTCCTTTCAGTGGTTTCTTTTCATCTGTGTTCTGTGGGAGCACTAATCAAATCAATAAAACTTCTTGTAAAAGAACAGGCTATAAATATTCATAGAAAGTAAGTTTCCTTCAAGTCAAAGTGCTGTACTGGAGAGGTGAAGGAGTATTCCAAGAAAGGTCTCTGTATGGATATGGCAGTATTCAACAGCTCACAATGAGTTGCTAAGGCAATTTCTAAAGGAACTGGGTAATGATTATTAAAATATTCTTAGAAGCTTAAACATCAACTCAGATGGCTCTGCCTCCCAGCACAGATTCTGCATTTCATTCAGCTGTCACTTTGCCCAGTAAAGAGTATCTACATCTCATCAGTAGTAGAACTTCTGTGTTTTTTTCAATTATTTCCTTTTTGTTGTTGTTGTTGTTGTTTGCATTAATTTTACCTCTAATTCTTATTCTAGCAAAATTGAATCAGCTCCAAAAACCAGAAATTCCCACTTGCTTATTTCCTCTGAGATTGTTTCATGGGAGCAAGATGCCAGGCTAACACAGCTAGCAAAAACATGATGCACTTTAAAGTGAAAAGTTTATCTTCCACCATTTTGTGAAACTTTTACTAGACATATATTCTTATCAAGTGTAAACACATATCAAATATGACAAAGCAACATTCATTCTGCAAAAAACTTCATTAGCAATATACTGATGTGTAGATAAAATACATTGTTCCAGTTGATCCACAGAAAAAGAAAAATGGTGAATTTTACATGTAGTGATAAAAACAACCTGATGCTACAACTTTAATGGAAATCTGAAATAACTTTTTTCTAGTGTTGGATGGCTTTCTTACAATCCTTTTGTTTCCTAGAAACAAGTTTGCATTTTTGTTTACAAGTAAATCAACTCTCAGTGAGTGCTGGGTGAAACAGGCTCTTGCTGGCGTCTCCATCCCAGGAGCAAGGCAATCCATATGCTGCCCTGCAGAACAGAAAACCACCCTGCCTGTACCTGTTTCTATCTTTACAAAAAAATAAAATGTGGTAGAAGCACTCACAAATTAAGCTATGCCAGACTTAGAACAACAAACTGTAAGCACACCTTGGTGTCAGTGAAGTCACAGATTTAAAACCAGAACTGCAAATCCCATAATTCTGCACTCAGCAGACTTGGATCAGACCATGACAAGCTGATACAAGTGGTCAAAATGACTGCAGGTACCCTGACCTGTTAGGTAAGCTACCATCCTCTGTCTGGTTTTAAACTATTCACACAGCCTGTTTCACTTCAAGAGGCCTTTCCCCAGGTCAGTGTTCAAAAATGCAATTATTTTGCCTCATCAGTGTTTTCTTCCTGTATCTATCCTTCCTTGTAAACTGCACATGTACAGCCCATGTATCCAGGGAAACCCTGGCAAAAACAGCAGTCCAGGGGAGATGGGCAGCAATGATAGAAATACCTACAGAGGTGTCTATACCAAGATAGAAAAATTCCTCATTTGCACATATTTAATACAGACTTGCTTAATATTTATAAGACAAATAATAAGAAAGAGAATATATGTCTTCAAGAGAAAATATATACACACACATTATTGTGTGCATAATGTCAACTAGCTGAGTATTTTATTACTGCTAGTAAAAATGCTTCTCTACACAGTCCTACCAGCATATTATAAAACAAAAAAGGTTAAGGTTAAAAAAGAAGGAATACTATCAAGTTTCTAAAATAAAAGACTCTGAAGATTTTATTCACATTATTATTTTCTTTTAAAAGAAAATTAATATTTTGCCAGTGAGCTTCACCAGGCACATGAAGGTGTGAAGTAGCCTCTTATTCCTTGTTATTCTCTTTTTTCTCCTCCAATAATCTTTGGAATCAAGACTAATACAGAATCTTACAAACAGAAAAAAATGAAGCATAAGTAACTTCCACTGAATTTCCCCTTTGACTTCAACTAGTTATGTGTTACATGCCTGATTCAGCAAAGCAAGTGACATGTTTAACTTTAAAAATGTTTAAATTTATCTCTCTTGAGGTTAAATAACTGAGCATGAGCATCCTCATTCTTTTAGCATATACATCTGCAAAGATGAACAAGCACATCGTTTGTCAAAGGAAATTCTTAACAAATTTTCAACTGATTTTTCAACACTGCCATGAGAGAAATCATACTGTCACCAGCTCCTTAACTTCACAAAATTCCACACCATGTAACAAAAGATTTTTGATAAAATGTCATTATCCAAGCAATTCAAGAAAGGGCAATTACAAGACTGCAGAAATATTCTGAGGAACAAGAATTAATTTCTGCTTCCAGAGCTTTCGGTTTTTAGCGACTTTAAACGATGCAGGTGTGTGGGATTTTCCTCTGCAGTGAGTGCTCCAAAAGGCAGTGGAGGATGAGCCCTCTGTGCCTCACCAGCACCCTAGCAATGCCTCTTTCACTGAGAGAAGGGTCTTGCCATGCCTCTTCCACACCTCCATCCAAGACGCTCAGTGAGCTGCCACTCTAGACATTCTCACAGATTCTCTGGCAAAGAGAGCAGTCTCAAGATAGGGATCTACAGAAAAGAAGTTTCTTATAAAAGTTTATGATTCTAAACAGAAGTTCCTAACAGAGAAGTAATTGAATGTAAAATTTTCTCTGTGCATGTTGTAAAGCCATTTAAATTATTATTGTCAGGCGGTGCAAAATAAATTCCAAATGTTTTTGCTTTTAGTACACTGAAGTATTTTGTTTATATTCCCTGCTTGCTTTTGAAAAAAGCCAGTATGATTTACAGTAGATTTACAGGAATTTCAGCACACAGCAAAATTGTGAGCAATTATTCCTTCACACCTTTTTTAAGTATATAGGCTGTGATTTTTGTTTTACAAAGCAAGTGGAATCTTTTAGAAGTCTCTAATCACCTCACCTGCACATATGAAAGTAGTTCAAATGGGGATAGAATGCTTCATGAGACAGAGAAGAAGGCTTTCAGCTAAAGATCTTATATTTATAAAATCTTGTATTCCAGTTTATGAGGGAAAGAAACACTAAAACAAAAATACATAAAAGTTGCCTACATGTAAAATACTTCCCAAGCATTATTCCACTTCTTTTCCTACCCTCCAAAGCCCTCAGCTGGAATAGAAACAGCTAAGCTAGTGTGGACTGAGCCATCTGCCTCTACAAACACAGCTTTGGGGCTTGTTTGGACTATGGGATAGTATTTACCCTCCTCTAGACCTGTGTGGAATATGGTCTCAGACCAATCACACCAACATAGAGTAAAAAAAAAAAGGAAATATTAAGCAAAGGGAAAATCAAAAGGAAAACAACTTGAACAACTTGAGCATATGACCTCATCACCAGCTCACATATTTAATGTTTCTCACCCTCACGCTGTGAGGCACAAGGTACAACTATTTCTTCTCTGGTCTTCCCAAAAGACCCCCAGGCATTCCCCCAAACCCAGCTTTAGATTCCAGTGGAGACTCTCAGCCTTCTGTTCTATTTAAATCTAAAGCCCTTGAGGGCATTTTGTGCAAAGTCTGACAGCACCTGAGAGCAAATGATGACCCAGGGAAGACACCAGAAGCTAATGAAGTTCTGGATTGCATTACCACTGCCAAACAGCAAAATGAAGGCAGAAAAGGAGAAGGGATGGCCTTTGAGGAGCACATATTGATGTTGTTCAATATAAAAGTTTTAAGTTTCATGGATGAAGGTTTGATCTAGCTCCTACATTGAATAAATAGTTCTGCCAATTTTAAATAATAAAAGCCTCCATTTACTTTTTTCTCCGTCTCTCCTTAAGTGTCAGTACATGTTCTGAAAGCCACAGCTCCCTTTTCATCAAAAGCACAATATCTCTTTGAACTGAAAAACAAGTTAAACATTTTCCTGAATATAAAATAATATTGTTTCTCTTCCCTTAGAACATGAAAGTACATATGGAGATATGGACAGCACAGCAATTATTCAAGCTAAAGACAATAAATCTTAATGACTTTTAAACAGATTTGTCCCTGCACTGAGAAGACACATTAATTAAAGCAAACCCTATGCTCTTTTCAGCCTTTTAAAGTGGATTAAAAAAAGGAGGTAAGAGCAGTAATATTTATATATATTCTAACATGAAGAACATTAATAGCATTTTCAGCAGATAGCATATATTGATGTTAATTTTTCTATTGTTATTATCACACTCTGAAATGTGTTTCAGAAAATAACATCTGCCAATTAGACGCACTGAAGGTCACTAATATTCTACCACTACCAGAATAAGCAAATAGTAGATCAGGCTCATCCTTAATTATAGGGGATCAACATTTTAGCTGCTGTGAATTCCATAAAGGGTCAGTTTGGAAAAGAAAATGCATAGAGTTTAAAATTTCCCACTATATATTTCAGGAAAAAAAATCTATATAGAGAAAGAAATCTGCACTCATTTTCTTTAAATGCCTTTGTATTTTCACTCAGAAGCTATTTGCCAGAAAAAAAAATTTAGATGTCATCTTCTCCCTTCAAAGATTCCCATTTTTTTAGGATTATGTGATCCTGAAAATCAAACCAACATGAGCAAGAATGTCTATCCAAAGGGTTTCTAAGAAGTCAAATGCTGCAAATTAGTTTCTTCTTTTTTTTTTTTTTGCAAATAGCAACAGCTGATTTTGCAGAAGCCTGCTTAACAACTGCTAACAGAGAAAACAATGCAATATATGCTTCCCCAATATTACTTGCTTTATACTCAGCTTGAACAAGGAAGCTAGAGTTACTAGCTGGTGTCCAAATATGAGAACAAAATTGTCTCCTATTTTAAATATGACTCCCAAACAGAATTAGCACGGAAAAATATTGCTCAGAACATTTTGCAACTCCAGCTGCTTTTGCTTATGGGATCTCATTTTCCTCAAGCAAGCAGAATGGAACCTAACTGGTATAACTGGGAAAACAGTTAATGTTTTAAAAATATCCCCCCCAATGCCTTCATTAATTTGTTTATGCTGCAATTGGCTGATTCTACTGGAGACTATTCAAGAGAATACCATAATCCTCAGATTACAAGAATCAATTTTCCAGCAAGGAATGAAGATATGAAGCCTAAAAATATTTAGCCCACTTTAACCAGGACTTCTTTGGGGACCAGAAATATTTGTGAGAGCATTTTGTGTCAGTTAGGTAGGTGTATCTTGCAGCTTAATCTGTCAACACCAAAACGGGGGGTGGGTTGGGGGGGAATGTTTGTTGCCATTTTGCTTTTTCAGTATGGCTCTGTGACTCTTGGCAGGAAAAGAGCCATCAAATGAATTATTTATGTTTACACACCAACAGATGGAAGCTAAATGACCAAGCAATATGTGCTGGCAGTCCAGAAAGCCAACCATATCCTGGGCTGCATCAAAAGAAGTATGACCAGCACCAGAGTGATCCTCCCCCTCTACTCTGCCCTGGTGAGACTTCACCTGGCGTGCCGCATCCAGCTCGGGGGTCTCCAAAAGGGGGATATGAAAGTGCTGGTGCAAGTCTAAGGAGACCACGATCAGAGGGCTGGAGCACCTCTCCAATGTAAACAGGCTGAGAGGACTGGGATTGTTCAGCCTTGAGAGGAGAAGGCCTGAGGAGACCTTACAGCATCTTCTGGTACCTAGAGGGGGCTACAAGAGAGCTGAGAGGGACTTTTTACAAGGGCTTGCAGGAATAGGACAAGGGAGAATGGGTTTAAGCTAACAGAGGGCAGGTTTAGATTGGGTATTAGGAAGATGTTTTTTGCTGTGAGAGCGGTGAGGCACTGGAGCAGGTTGTCCAGAGAAGCTGTGGATGCTCCATCCTTGGAAGTGTTCAAGGGCAGGTTGGATGAGGCTTTGAGCAACCTGGTCTGGTGGAATGTGTTCCTGCCCATGGTGGAATGTGTTCCTGCCCATGGTGGTGATGTTGGAAGGAATCAGAATTACATGTCTATTCATATTCCCAAAGTGGGAATATTCCTAAAGTGTAAATCTTCTGACTTCTTTCTTGAAGTGATCATGTACAAACATTACGATATTTATCATATTACATTTTAAATTTTTCCACACCAAAATCAAAATATCTTGAGGCTCTCAGCTGGCTACCAAGACATTAATAAAACCCTACTGCATCCTAGGTATTTAAGTTAAATTACTTTAAGCATTTAATAATTTAACAAATTTTTCTCCCCAAAATAAGACCACAAAACTACTGTCCTCTGTTTCTGTGGTCCAACATACGCCAGCCCCAAGCAAAAGGATGAATCCCTGGGACCTAAAGGTTTTCCCATACTGTAGTTTCTAAAATAAATCTAAAGTAGTGGTTTTGAATTGAGAACATAACAAAAGAAAGAAAACAAAAAGGATAACATTCCACACTGTAAGAATCATAAATGCTTGAATGGCCATAACATTTCTTCCAGAAGGGACTGCTGGTAATTTGGGTTCCTTGGTACCTGAAGCCTAAAGCACTACATACATTAAAATTACGAACAATCAGACTAGAAATATTTTTTCTAAGCAATTCTACTTTAATTTATACATAGTTCCACAATTTAGAAGGATCAATATAGATAAAAAAGTTTTGAAGCTAAATAAATCCTTAATGAAATGCCTACAGATGGAACCTATTCTCAAAAGAAATACTGTTCTCAAATTCATCCTTCAGTAGAATAAAATGGGTAAGGATGCCTTCTAGAGGAAGGCACACAAGTAGAGCTGAATGATCCAAAGCTGCCTCTAATTGAAATAGCCATTATATGAACAAGTAGATATAGAACTGGCACACAACCACACTCAGGAAACAGAGAGGACATAAAAAGATTCTACATAATAGTATCATATTCTTTTCATGTCTTCAATTATACTAATGTAGCATCCACACACAAAAATTAATTAGGTGCAACAGATGTGCCTCTCCTTGTTACTTATGTCAAGAAAATTGCTCCAGAAATTACCTCAAGCTAAATCAAAGTGTTCCAGAAACACAGTAACAGTAGCTCTTATGAATCCATATTGCTGCATTTATAGAAGCAAACAAGAAATGTCCTTCCAAAAAGATAGTAAGACTAAGCTTTGAGCACTCCTGCCCTCAGTATTCACTTATGCAGGTTACAAATTCATGCACACTATAATGAAAACAGACCAAATCATGAGTCTCCATAAAAATATGAGTCTCCTAACTGTTGAAGTGAAAAAGAGGAATCAAATTTAAAGATCAGAATCTTTAATGGTACATAAAACCCCTCAAAAAACCACCAACATGTTCTGGTCACAGTTCTGAAAGTGAAATTTTAGGTTGCCTGTGCTGATGAGATGCCTCAGAACTTAGACATCACAATATGTTGATGATGAAACACAAACCACCTTCCTTATCTTGAGAAGACTTTTACCAATTAAAATGTAAATCAACTACCAGAATAATGTAACAATTTTCAACAAATATCTATAAAAAAATAATCTGCCTTTGAGGTTAAATATATTTTCCGGTAAGTATTGACAAAAAAAAAAAAAAAAGAAAAAAGAAAGTAAGAATCATTAAAATTATATATTTATCTCTTTCTAAATAGGCAATGCTTCTTCCAATTCAAGCAAAGAACACAGTGACCTGAAAATAAGTGTATGCAATTCTAGAGAGGGAGTAACTGGCTCTATATACCAAAATTATTTCCCTGCACATCTTTAAAAAGGCTACTGGATATGACTAAGCCACTTGATGCTACCTCCTCTATCCTGAACAATAGCCTCCAGATGCTCATTTTCATATATCAGTAGAACTGGAGGGAAAAAAAATATATATCATAACTGTGATGTCTGCAGTGGAGAAATACAGAGGCCGGAATTGAACCTTCCATGGAGCCCTCTTCAGCTGAAAACTCCATGGTGTGCCTCAGCTGCACTGCTCAGCCCTGTGCTCATAAAGCCTTGGTACCCACTGCAGAGTCCTCATAAACATCCAGGGCACTGCCAGTCTTCCCTACTGCTTCCCACTGTTAGCCATCATTTTGGTCAACTGAGAATCTACAAATGACCACACAATTTAGACTAGGAAATGCAGGTTTCCACATAAAAATATCCCCAAACCCAAAGTTTTCTCTATTCAGTATCTAATGCACATGGCAGCCTTTAGCCAACAAAAAATTAATTTGTTACTTGGCATCAATATTCTTGGATGCAGGCTAGTCTGTAACAATGGTGCAAGACTAGGAGAAACTTTGCTCTCAAACCAGCTTGACAGAGAAGGAACTTCAAATCAATTTTTTAGGATGGAACTAAAAGCTACACACTTCTTTAAGCGGCTAATGTTTCCCTTTTGCTAGCACTCATTTTAAATCCTACCACTCTCAAGCTGATTCAAGAACAAATATCACCCTGCAAAGTTAATGTCATGCATATGAAAAATACAGACCTTGAAACTGAATGTATAGCCTGGCCTTTGGACTGTCATGTAATAAAATTAAGAATATAAATTATAACGCAACTTCTTCCTGTAAGAGCTCCCTGATGAACAAAATCAGCTATTCAAAATTTCTCCAGGTTCTTTGTGACAAAAAGTAAGCCAGACATGCTGCTAACTCAATTCCTCTTTTTCAGGGAAGCCATGAGCGGTGTCCTTCTGCCCCACTGCATTTCTAAGCTGGTACAAAGGCTACATCTGCTCACCCACCATCCTCAGATGTTACTCCCCACAACTGTTTCTGGCAGCAGCTACCAGCTACCCCTGCGCTGCTTGTTATCTTCTATAAAATGGATGAGGAATTGCATCTTTTATAGAAGTGACATGAGATGTCCCAGCTGAAGAGCCTTGAAACCTCAGAACATGAAGAGCAGGGAAAAAAAAGGCAGAAAATTCTTTTTCACCTACAGTTACCAAGTCAATTTTCTTTTCTTTTCTCCCACACTGCTTTCGTAACACCCCCTGCAGAGAAGTCTGACAAACTCTTGAACCCCACGGAATTTAGCTCCAATAAAACCTCCCTGACCAAAACCAAGGCCAGGATCCAGGGCTCAGCCAGAGGCACTGACCACAGAATGAAACCTCAGCAAAGTTGCTAAGACATTATCTTCTAGAAGATGAATTGATTTAGTTTTTCTACCAGAGATTAGACCTGCATAAACTAGATCCTTTCTAGGCCTCCCAAGACTCTTGAAAAATCCCTCAGAGACGTTGCATAACACTAGGCTGTTCTCGAAGGGACCGACGACACGCATCCTAGATCACTGCTGCTATCACTCAGAACCACAAATCAGAAACTCAAGCTCACCTGTCAGCCAAGAGCTTCAGAAGGACAAAACTGCAGAGCATGAAGTGCTGTCACCCTCCCACCACCCAGGGAAGTATCAGGGTAAAGAGAAGATCAAAATGTCACCACATCAACACCGCAAGTTACAGGTCAGAATTGGTGAAGGCATTTGGCTGTGAAATCATATGTCACCCCAGTTCAGAGTGGAACTTCAGGTACCAGAGGTTTCAAATCAGTGTCTACTTATATATACACACCAGCTGAGAGCATAATTTTTTGTCTTTGCATCCCAGAGACAAATACATTCAATAGACTTAATACAGCAACTACCAAGGTGTATCAGGTGCATGTGAGCTAACACATAAAACATCATCCAGAACATGATCTCAGGCACAAAATGCATGTAAGAGAGCTCTGATTTTTCACAGCTGTTCAGCCTCTCTCCTGTTTGTAGCAGAGCGACCAATTTGAAGAGAAATTTCTGTTTGAACATTAGCTGTTAACACTTATTTGTCTGGAGGTGGCTACAGTAAGGGACCATTAAAAGGTAAAGCCATATATTTCTTGGAGAGATGCCAATACATATATATATTTAAAAGACCTTGATGCAAACATATATGTATATAAACATATGTTTGTACCTTTATATACATGTATATAACGTAATATACATTATTTGTGCCATCAGGAAATAAAGAATTTTATTGTACACAGATTGTGTCATACTGTTCTTCCTATGGCATAGATGATCCATGCTATTGTAGCCAAATACCAGAAGTCTTCATATTCCTACATACAAAGACATTTTCTGAAGGTTTTTCTGTTTCATTTAAGTTGTTCTAATACCTCATTAGCTCTGAGGAAGCTTTTGGTTGGATTTGAAAAATCCCTCAGAGACATTGCATTGGACTTGAAATCTTTCTACATGAAAGGACAGATTGTCAAAGAATACTTCAGTAGCCCCAAATTAAATAATGAAAATCTAAAGTATAAACAACAGAAAACTAGAATGGCATAGAGTTGAAGAAATTAAGAATATGTATAGCCAAGAAACCTTGAAGTAGTTTCAGTAGAAGTACATTTACTCTCAACCCTGGTGGTATTCCCCAGATTGAAGGAAAAAAATGACACTATTTTTTTAGCCTATTTGAATTAATTTGTATTAATATTCCCAGAGTGCCTCTCAGCAAGAACAAAATGTCATAACTACAGAAAGCCTTGAGAAACATATGTCTCTACCACAGATCAAAACAGGAGAGTGAAGAATTCTGGGGTTAGGCATCCCTGAACTCATAAATACTGAATCCAGATATACTTCCATGCACATGTTGTCTTCTAGCCTCAAAATCATCCCTTTTCCACAAGAGTCCTCCAAGGCTGTGACTCACAGAGAACTCCCTCATGCCTCTCAAACCAGGCATACACACAGATGTTTGTTTGTAGGCTCAGGACCCAGCATTTTAACTACACCACATGTCACACAGGCATTATATTTAAATTTCCATAGTTGGATATGATTCTATCTGACTCATGTTTAGATTTACTAGCTGCATGTATCAATACTGTCAGATGTTAAATTTGCTTTTCTCTCTGGAATGTTTAGATTATAATTTCTCTAGAAATTTCTTTGTGATTTAGTATCTAGCTATATTTAATGATAGTGCTATATGCAATATATTATGTGACAGATTTATTACTAGGTGCTTATCACTGGACTAGCCCAAAAAGTGGGTGATAAAAGTGATAAAATGAAGCATCCCCAGATGGTGGCCCTGCTGTCTCCAGGTTCCCTCCTCATTCAGATGTAGGCTGCAGCCTTCCCTGGTAAGGTGGTTCTGTTACATCTGTGGTCACTTTTCCAAGTGAGTTCAGAGGGGGGCGGACAGAAAAGGAGACAGGGTGGGTAGAGATAAACCAACACAAAAAATGATGTTATCAAAAGATTTCAAAAGCTGGGGAGAGAAGGAAAGAGGCTGGAATAAGCAGCCAACACAGGATGATGAAAACCCATTTGGGCTTCCAGATACCTCAGAGGAACATCCCACTTTTGTATGTGTATCCTCTTTACAATTTTTCCAGAAGACGGAAAATGCCAGGCAGAGGCACAGCACCCCCAGAGACAGAACTCACTTTGCACCACTCTGTGTCCAATGGTCCCTTGTCATGGAAGCATTCACCGTCCCAGCTGCTTTCTCGGCTTCCCTTGTTATGAATTTTTGGTGTTAGTTAATAAGCAGATCTCTGTGGGAGCATTTTCACAGAGGGCTGCAGTTGAAGTTTCCATCATCTCTCTGTGTGACTACGTGGCAACACGCTGTTCTAGCAGGCATCTGGCAATCTTTCACGTCTTCCAACAGCTTTCAGTGCTTCCTTCCTCTGGCCCATCATTAAACAGGTGCTTTAAGCAGATCACAAAAAATTATCGTTTGGAAAACCTTGAACTCTCTGGGTGAGGGGGAGAATGAAGCAGTTCAGTCTTTGCTTCCAGTGAATGAACCATCTCACAACCTCAGGAGTTGTGAGAGACGGGGACAATGCTATGACATATTTGCCACTCGTCTGAAGCACAGCCCAGCGCGTGTCCTCAGCAGAGGCACGCTGCTCACTGCTGCAAGCACCTCTGCTGGCAGGGAGCACACCACCCCTGGGACTGACAGGCCACTCCTGTAGTGGATAACTTTTATATTTATATCCGTGCACATGCATTCGGATGTCTGTCAAATGTAGGGTTTACAGAGCACTGCAGTGTAAAGCCTCCCACTCCCACCAACTCATGAGGGGTTGGTTTCTCTGAAAGTCAGATACAAAATTTCTCAATGCTAATGAGAGCTGAATATGGCTCTCATCCTGCCATCAACATCTAATTTCTAGGTCTATGGGAATGTCTCTGCATTTCTTTGATTCCCACCTCTATTGCTCTCTGAAGGCTGCAGAGCACAGGACAGGACTTGTTCAGCTAGATGGAGCTTGGAGAGGGGATATCTCTAAAATGAAACCAAAGTACTACAAAATATGTTCTTGACTGAAAAGTAATTATGAATGCTTCGTTACCTATCATATATCCAAATTAATTTTTTCCTATTCTGATCTCTTATTTTCAGCAAATTACAGAAAGGATGATTGCTTTTAATTAGTCTCCATGAGTTACCACTCAGAGAAGTATAAGACAATTAATATACAAGGTTGGGGTGCTCTAAATATTAAATATAAAACATGGTGGGAGAAAAAAATGAGTAGCACAGATGGGTCTTTACACTTCCTCTGTCAGTTCTGTACTTGCTATTTTTATGATGATGCAGTATCATGTCATTATGGAAATCTGATTTTTAAAATTAAGTGAGAACAATACATATTTTAAAATGTTTTGTTGTAAGAGTGGAGGCATAAGCCTCTCAATACCTGCAAGATGGTTCAAAAAATTCATAGGGAGCCCTCTTATTATCAGGATGGTAGAAGAACATAAGTAGAGTAAAATGATAGGAGAGCAAAGTGTCTTTGAGTAGAACATTGGATACAATTAGAAAAACAACAGTATTTTGTGCAAATTAGGCCTTCCTCAGCCAAGCCCAAAAAGCTTATCTTTTCTTCCAGCTGTTTTGAGCAGCTCTAGTAAAAGATACTCTTTCGTTTTTACAAATCATACCTCTTCTGACAAAATAATCACCTGTTAGTGAATTCAAGTCATATTACAGCCATTTTTATCAATCATAATTTGCTATGGTTTTTATCAGTATGTAGCAAGATTTGCTCATAAAAAACAAATCCCTAAAAAACACATTCTTCCAAACTCTTAATCCATCACAGAGTAACAGTGATCTTACCCTACTGCAATCTATTCCTGCATACAACCATTCCCACACTTATGAACTACCTTCACTGGACTTGTCTGAGAACTCTTCATTTTATAGATAATTTTAAAAATTAAGTTTAAATTAATGTTTTAAATTAATGTTGCCATTGATCTCCAAAGGTGTTTTAAACTCTGTAAATCTCTCTCTGTATGGGATTGAATATTCTCCATATTAAATTATCATGTAGGTTCATCAAGCTCACTACCACTGGGGCAACTGCCAGGGCTGGTTAACCTGAAGGGTGGCAGAGCACAACATAAAATACAGAGCACAATCCTTGGTTTCTGCAGCACACTGATGATCTTTAATACAAAAAAAAGCCCTTGTGCACCAAGCTCCAGACAAACTGACAGTGTAGACTTTGACATAAAAGCAATTCAGCTTTCTCACCACAGCAGTGGGGTACTCTGTGCAAACATTGCCCTCTCCTAAAATAATTCAAAGAAAGCCAAAATAAAGAAGAAAAAGTTGACATTTTATGCTGTAGACTAACCCAAAAATCAGCAGGGATGACAGCATTTTTTTTCCTGTGAGACCGACCAAAACCACTCTGCAGCCTCAGAGTTACCTGTGAATCTACATATTTAACAAGACACCTAGCAATGAAACCTTTAATTCTTGCATTTCAGTATCTTCCCTCTCATCTGACAACTATCTTGATCTTAATACTCTACTTGCAGCAATTGCTCAGTTATAACATGTGTGCACTTCTGATAGCACTGACTCATTTCTTCTCTAATTACTGCTGCAGAACCACACTGGCTACTGCCCCGTTTACCCAAATCACAGCTACAGCCCAGCTTGAAAATTGCAAGATAAAACCACAGACCAAAGGGTACCAAATAACAACCTCTCCAAGTCTTCATTGACCAATAGTGGACAAAGGGTCTATTGGTTTAGCTGAACAATCAAATCTACATTTCATATTTGTCTGTAGATGTGAAAATTCTGAACAATTTAACAACAATGACTAATTAGCAGTCAAAAGTTCAGACAAGAGCATGAAATGCTCTCAAGTACAGATTTGAAAGCTATTGACGGAGGTGAAAAGTATATTCATCATAAGTCATTATAAATTTATAGAAGTCTCTTCACACAGATGATCTACAAACCATCTCATAGCAAAATAAGGCATTTTAGGCAAGTGCAAACCTAAATTACATTTTTATGTAGCCTAAGAAAACATCACTTCAGGGCTCAGATGGAGCTCAATAAATCTCATAAGGAGACAAAAATTAAAAATTTCTCAGTCTGGATGATCTATAATGGAGCAGTGAATCAGATAATGGATTCTTGTTCTGGTAAGAACATTTTCTCTGGCCAGTTTTAACTAGACAGTAGACAGATATATGGTCAGAGAAGTTCTTTCTCGGGCTGTTGAATTTCACTTTCCAATTGTGCTGTGAAAGCATGGACCAAAGTCAACAGTCCCTACTACATGTCCTTTCATAAATACCATTCTTTCTTCCAACCAGGAAAAAACAGAGCAAGACAGAGAGAAAAAGCTTCCTGGCCTTCACAAGTCTCACTGCCACAACACTTAGTGCCCTAGCACATGCCAAACTCCAGGAGATGTATTTTCATGCACCCATTACTCCAAGCAGCAACCATGGTTGTTCAACAAGCTCAAATGCTGGGCTTTTTGCAAGGAATCTGTGCTTTTCTGACCAGAGGGAATTCATCAATCTGTGGTGCAATAAATGCATGAATTGGCATCTGCAGGCCAGTCTGAAGAGAAGAAACAGTTTAAGCCAGCAATGATGCTGGCAGATTTCCAAAAGCATTTGATGATATCAGCATTTGATGATTTCAGTGTATTCCAGTCAAGAACTGGAACAGGCCACCCAGGGGAATTACTGTCCCTGGAAGGGTTTAAAAAACATGTAAATGTGGCACTTGAGGACACGGTTTAGTTGGTTAACAGTTGAACTACATTTCTCCCAACCTTAACTGTTCTATAATTATATGATTCTATATTTATGTCCAAACCTAAGACTATATTCAGACTGCCAACAGAACTTTAGAGTGGGTGCCAAAAATGTATAATCAAAGACCTTTTTAAGCAATTAAAATAAAGGGAATTCTTGCCTATAGAGGATGTTACCTACTTAAAAATTGAAATGAGAAGCTTTAATAGCCCCTGACATTATTTTATCTTATTTAACTAAAAGATTATCGAGTAAGAATGAAAGATTTGCCACTACAGTAGGATAAAAGTTCCAGTCTTTTTAAGTTAGTTTGTTGTGGAATTTTTAAAATAGTATTGAAATATCACAAAAATAGATTATGTAAATTAAAAGTAGTACAGCTCCTTAATCTGAGAGAACTTTGATGCCAAAATATTTTTTTTTGCAGAGCTAGGAGATACAGTTTTAACTTGAAATACAAGATACCTCTCTAACACATCATCAGTTAAACTAAGCAGTACAGACACTTGGCATGCTTGGCTCTGTTGTTACCTTTATGACCCAAAATAATTGCTTCCAAGAGTTTGTTATCAAAATAAACAAGACAGAAAACAACAGCACAGAGACCAGCACAGCAGATGGCAACCACCATGCATCACAAGCAAGAAAGCCTCAAGGACCTGCAAGCCAAAGTCATCCATCCATCCATCCATCCATCCATCCATCCATCCATCCATCCATCCATCCATCCATCCATCCATCCACATTTTCCCCAGTACCAGTTTGGTGCCACATTCTCCAAAGAATTCAGCTAAATTGATCAAATCCCCACTAATACATGATCCAATAACAAGACTTTAGAATCAAAGTCTGCAGAATTCACAGGTGAATGAATAATCCCCACTATGGCTAATGATGGAGGTTGAGAAGTTAAAAAGACAACTAAAATATTCTGAATTTTGAAAAGTAGAAAAGAGGAGAATTTCCTCCCTATGTAGCCTCTTCAGGCAGAAGATGTTTTCAGAGGTTGACAAAATGCTAACAAATACTAAAAGCAACTTGATCCTTTAAGTATCTGTTTTTACCAAAAAGAAAAATCCTTCCTGAACTAAAATAAACTCCACAACAAATGCCAGTGACAGAAAATTTTATTTGTTAGGCCCACAAGTAGCAAGTGTTGTCCATCCATTCTGGAGAGGTATTTCATTCAGATTATAAGGCTGGAGAAAGGAAATGAGATGAAAAATCTGTACAGCAACATGGGATGACAGCAAGGAAGCAATTATTCAGAAGTCACAGTTGGAGCCTGGCTATCAGAAACAAGGAAGAGCTCAGCCAATATATCGAGTTATTCTGTTTGGTTACAACCTCAGAAATCCTCATGACATTCTAGCAGGTACAAAATACCACCAGTGTTTTCAAATCAGATCATCTTTAACCAGATATAGATTTAAAACTGGATTCTAGAACTTAAAGCACACAATTTATAAAGAATACCAAATTCTGTGGCACGGAAACAGTGCTCACATTCAAAGCATTAAAAGCCACCTCAGCATAGCTGGATTTTTTAAAGCATTTACGTTTTCAAGATTGCAGTTCTTTTCCCTGCTCACATTGCTAAATGCTTTCATTATTATCCCTCTAAACATTAGAGTGATACTCCCATACCCACAGTATCTGGGCATATTTAATTACTGATTTCAGATAGACAACTGGTTTTGAGTAAGGATCCCTGCAGGTAAGGTAGGCTAACTGAAAACATGAACCAATTTCTGTCCAGGGAGACCTGAATTTGCACAGTTTGTGTTGTTGCTATGAAGCAACCACAGCAAAGATGTCCAAATGAAGTAGGGCCTTGTCTTTAATTACACTTGACTTTCTCCCTGCTCTGGTTACTGGTTCAGCAAAACTCATCAGAATCCCACACAAGTGCAGGAAAGGGAGGAAATCACACCTCCAGTGAAGCCATGAAGGAGCAACAATCTGCAGATTTGTCCCCACAGAACCAAAAATCAAAACACTTAAGATACTAATTTCTTACAAAGTATTTCTAACTGCATTTTAAAAAACCAAACCAAACAAAAACAAATTAAAAAAAAAAAACAAAAAAACAAAAAAACAAAAAAACAAAGCAGAAACTGTCTCACCTAGAAGAGGATGATTTTCACAAAGTACATTATCTAGAAGGACAAAGATGTTGTTCTCCCCAGTCCTGCTGTGCAAGCCCTGACTAAAATTTTAACCTGTAATACTCAATATAAGAACACCTTGAGCAAGAGAGTAACTAATAGTATGTTTTACAGGCTAATAGCTGTACTACCACACAATTTATTTGCTTTTAGCTGATAGAAGGTTGACAATTATCCTCCCTTTAGCTTACACCACATTTTTTCACACCTGGAAAAGCATCTATACATTGGTAAAACTCAGCATGACCAGAAGGTACGTAAGCACATATAGGACTTTTCTACACCATCACCTAAATTATGCATCCCTCAAGTGTTCCTTGATACCTAGCTTACTTTTAATTTGCAATTAACATGCCTTCTGTAACCATCTGCTTCTGCCAAATGAAAAATTGGAGTCATCAGACTGTAATGTTATACTGAGCAATTATATTTGCACTAGCAGTTCAAATCAGATAAATCAAAATGTATCAATTTTTATCCTCTTGATCCTGTGATATATCTGCATATGCAATGCTTGTTGCTGTAGAAATCAACTTTTACTCTTGAAAAATATGGATTTTTAACACACACTGAGATGCAAACTACAACTTTGCTTGCAGTCATACCAACTCATACAGCTCTTGCAAAATGATGACACCAGAGGGGGAGATTCTCCAAAGCACAAGAGGATTCAATACAGACAAAAATCACTGAAAAATGTTAATGGATTTTGTTAATTTCCCCTTTGCCTGTATTTCTACCTAGCTTCCCTTCTAGTTTTCAAGGTTTTTTTTTAATGGAATCAAGCTGCTGGCAGTAATGAGAAATCTATAAAGTATAGAGAGCTCTCATTGTATAAAAAGGAAACACTTTCATGAAATGCTAATGGATATTCCCATTTGCTATAGTGATACTTGAATGATATTTTACTCCATAATGCTGTTGGCACAAGGCAGCAGATTTTATACTAGTGGCAGTTCAAGAAATCTTTAAGGTTTTTTACACTGTCAGTTCTACATCCTTTTTATATTCTTGAGGGGGGAAAAAAGGTTATCTTTCTGAATCATTGAAATAGAATCAGCTGGTAACCCTGAGCAGCTGCTGGGAATGGCACAGCCAAGTGTGCATGAAAACATTTGGGTGAATACAGGTTCAAGGGTCTACCTGGCCCCTTCCTTAAGCAGATCTTAGCTCTCCAATTCAGCACACCACTGGAATACCCAGGCCCAGCTATGCCCCATGAGCGCTAGTGCCTACCCTGCTTTGACCAGCCAGAATGCCAAGGGACATTCCTGGCACTTGGGAATTGTACAGGTGATGTGTACATCAACCAAAGCCTCAATACAACACAAAACCTTCTTCAGATCTTAATTCCCAGGGAGATAAACCTCCTCATCCTACACTCAGATTAGCCCAACAGGCAAACAGAGAGTGATGTATATTAGGTAGGTACTTACCTGGTATAAAAAGCACATGTAATTCAGCCAGATCTACAAAAACTGCTCAACATCCAGAACCATGCTGGAAGTACCTAAAAAGTGTCTACTTTCTTTGGTGATCAGTAGGTAGAAATTCCAGCTAATAGTGAGCTTTGCTTTCAGGAGAGCTTACATGCCTCCATGCTAGTCTTATGAGTCCCCACTCAAAAACAACAACAACAGCAAACCCCAAACTAATAAACAAACTAACAATTCTGTGATGGATTACAGCTGCCTTTCCCTCTTTAAAAGCCATTTCTGCTTAGCAGCTCAACTACACAAACTGGAAACAGCAGTGAATGAAGCAGCACATGAAGATAAACAGCTTAACATGGTCAAAACTACCAACAGACCATCCTGAGGGGATACACATTGTGAACAGGTGCTTTTTGCCTCTAAATCTTACCCATTCAGTGATCCCGATGTAGAGGCAAAGCACAAAACATTTTGGTTTTTTCAGTGTTTTCCAAAATCCTGTGCCACTGTTTGCTTATAGGATTTGAGGTTCTTTCTCATGGGTGGTTGCACTACTCCTTATCCAATTACAAAAATAAACAAAAGGGAGCAGGAAATAATGCCATTCATCCTAGCATTCTGCATGCAGTGTAACCCTACTTGGCAATTCTTCCTTGCATCCTTTCCTTTATTGATAGCAACAAGATTTTGTAACCTAGGAATGGAAACAGACATGATCAGGAGGCTCAGAAACCCTTTTCTAATCAGCCAGTGATGAGAAATCTGAATAAAGAAAACAAAATTCAATTTCATTAGCACACTGGAATTAACAGAGCAAGCTGTGAAAACTTCACTGCTCATTTGCAGTGTGAATTGGGGACTGTCACAACTGACAAATTGACATTTTCACTCCACAACATGACTTGAAGTTCTAAGCAGAACTGCTTTAAGCATAGCCTGTTGTTTAGGAAATTACCAAAGGTAATGGAGTGATGGAAAGCTGCAAACCTGGAAATTTGTTTTAACACAACTGTTTTCAGGTTTTGAGAAAAAAAAAAGAAGATAAAAGCTCAAAAAGTGCAAGTACATCAAGCTGCAAAAATGGTACGTCTGCCTTCTTGCTTGGCAAGATCCAGCAATAAATAGACACCACACCAAAACAAAACTGTCAGTGCTGCCTAGCAGGAAGCTTATCAAAGACATTTAAAAGGATTTTTTATGAAAAACTAATTTTAATGAAATCACATCAGTGTAGAAGAACATTCCAGGTGGTCAGAAAAAATATTCCAGAACATAAATGCAGTCAGAAAGTGTTACAAGCAAAGAAAGTAGTTAGCAGAGCTCTGAATCTAAATTCTAAAAGAATAAAAATTTGTAAAGAGAAAGATCAGGCCAAAAAATATATGAAATGTCACTGTTGCCACCACCTTCCCTAAAGACAGCATCCCTTCACACCATCCATTGCCAAATTTCTTGCCCAGAATTCATAAGTTACCAGATAAAAAAACCTCCCTTGTACATTCACACAACTAAGAGGCTACATCACCCTAACCTGTTCCAGTAGCTGATAGCTAAAGTAACAATATCACCAGAAATATCAGACCCTGAATATGGCCCACAGAACATGCAAGTGCTTGCAATTCATCATATGACTGCACATCAGATTCCTGTGTATCAAATCAGAGCTGGTAGGAAAAAAAAAAATCACTTCTCTGTATAATTAAAGCTGTGTATCATTCCATAAACTTGCACTTTTTCAATTTCAGAGCTACCCTTGGCAATTTGGAATATTTTCTTAGTCCAAATCATTTTGGTCAGCGAGGCTCAATTTGTTTTCTGTGATTTGCTCATTCAATTGAATTCAATTTTTCTGATTTACAAGCCCTCAATGTCTCTAACTGAGCTCTTCATCTAATATAATCTCCTTCCAGCTCTTCAACATCGTCCTTTCTCCACCACTGTCCCAGGTTCCCTAGCTCTCAGCAGTCTTATCCTAATTGTTGCTCCTGTATCTTGTACAGTCCACGTATTATTTCTTTGGCATTCAAGTCAGATAAGCCCTCTTTCCCACTGCCTGTGCAAATGCAGGAGAAAATTGAGGCCATAGTGGTAATGCACTTTCAACTCACTCTTCCTGGGAGAAATAATTACAGAGGAAATCTTGTTTAGCCACTACTGCCCTGGGAGAGAGTATGCTCAGTTCAGTATGAAATATTTGGAGGATTGTGTTGCCAAATCCCAACAGGTCTCTCCAGAGCACAATTGAAGCACTATTTGTCAACAGCCAATAATTAGGTCAAATTCAGACACTTCTTCAGAAGTGCAACAAAAGAAGCAAAGGAAATAAATTAGAATGGAGCAAAGAGAGACTAAAAACCTAATTTAGTTCCAACAACTATTAAGGACAGCAGCACAGGGATGGGAAGGTAAGCACAACACTAACCTGGAGGAAAGAATGAGTTCTGAAGAGATCTCAGGGGGATTTTTTTAAGCCTAAAAATTCTTTCTGTTGACATCTTATCAGATGAGATATACACGTTTAACACACTTTCAGAGTCAATGTGGCTCTCAGGAGAGCGGCAGGAGTTTTCAATGGAGTCCTCTGCAGAGCAAGAGATGGAAGGAGCATTTCCACTCCATTCCCCAGTGACCTCTGCAGCATGTCTCTTACTGCCACATTTTCACAGACCATAAATTTTAACCACTTTTTTTTCTGCATTGCTCTGCAGCTGGTCTTATCTGCTGGTTAAACTCAGCCTTGCCACACACAAACTCCTGCAAGAAACTCTATGAAGTCTGGGCCTGTGCAGCCAGGCTATCAGTAGAGTCCAAGATCCATGATCCTGCCTTGATGAAGATTATTTCTAGTAGAGGAGCCCTGAAAGAAACAGGTCCTTGGAAGCCCTATTGTCAAATGTCCACCAAGAGTTAAGTTCATTTAAATAATGGACACAAATGCAGATTTAATTGCTGATATGATGGAGAAAAGTCATGTATCGGAATATTTTTCAGACAAATGTACTTTATGTTTTTTAATTTCAGGAGTTTTTCTCCAATCCCCTCCTCAATCACCTCAGCACTCACTCAATTTGCACTTCACTTTCTTTTGCTTCTTCTCTCTTCCCTTACAATTACATAAACAGAAATCCAAGTATTTACACTCTGATGAGCTGCAATCTTGTAAAATGAAGGTTTTATCTTCATCCTCAAAATCCTTGTTTCTTCTTTGGTGGCACAAACAAATATAAAATGTAACATGTTCTAAGATAAGCACGTGATGTTTCTCACTTTTCGGAACTAGGGGAACAAATTTTTCAATGTCATTTGCACATTTTTAGCTTTATGATTATCTGACATAATAGGTAACACATCTCATTATGAACAATATTTGTCTTTTTGTAATGTCAAAAGTGTTTTGTATATTTTAGTTGTCAGCACATTATTCTGTTACCTTGTATTTCAAAAATGCAGTGGAATGGTGCCAGAAGGGACAGTTTTAGCAGCAGGATTTTATTATTGTTTCAAATCAACAAGCAATGCAATAAGACTTTCTAAAATACCCTGCCTTCACAAGCAAATCTTTTGTCCAGCCAGTGGGAAAATGACAGAAGGAATGGTTCCTTAAAGTGAAATTGCATTTGAAGCTACATAACTAATGGCAGCTTTAAAAATGACAAATCAGGTTGAAATTTCTAGTCAAAAACATAACTCTATTTTTCAGTATCTTAGCTGCTTGCTATTCACATCTGTTCCTTAAAATGTAAATATTTACAAATTTATTTTCTTTTCTATTTCTTTTGGTTTGGGTTTTTTTTGTTTGTTTGGGGGGTTTTTTGGTTTTTTTTTTTTTTGTATTCACATTCTTTCGCACACTTTAATGATGGTTGCGACACTTTTGGACCCCAAAACACCATATTCCCATAGCTAGCTTCATGAACCTAAATTAAAGACTATAGTCATGAGTAAACTCAAGAGGTTCAGTTTCCAGTGAACACGAGATGTTGGGTTCAAAAATCAAGGGCTGGTGGCAACGAAAGTGGGAAAGGACAAGAAGAAAGTATGTGTTCTTCCTTTTTGGATTTGCTGGACCCATTTTTTGGCAACTGTTGGATTTGGACATCCATGGGGCTGTGATGCATCCCCAAGGGCTAAGGCACTAAAGGAGCTCTGTTTGAAAGGATGCTCTCCAGCAAAGCACAGCTACCAGCGAGGCTGCTGGCACTGCCACCATGCCCTCAACTTGCCTTCCAAGGCACTCCATCTTGCAGGAGGCTGGATAAACACTCTTCCCATATGTCTACCTTGCAGTGCTTGAAAAAATCATGACTGGAATAAGGCTGCCTGGAATGAGAGTGGAAATAATGCAGCCCTTTTAGATGAAGATCCATAGCAGGCTAGTAGAGGTTCTCGTGATGCAGTTTCTTACATTACAGAAGACACTGTAATTTTTTATGTGCTGAGACACCAGACATTTGGGAAAACAACTTGCTGAGCTCCAGGCCTTGGCAGGTCTGTTTTTTCATTTTACTAGACACAGGGCACAAGCTTCAAAATGACAGGTCTGCTTTTTTTACCCTGCTGCCAATATAAAATTTTCCCCACCCCTAAAACATAAATCTGGGGGAAACTGGGGTGTGTACAGGTTGTGTCTGTATGGCCATTTCTGAGTTCAGCTACCTATTGAAGGAAATGAACCAGAGGTTACAAACCGTGCACAGTATCAGCAATGAACTCAGAATGAAAAGAGAGGCAAAAAAAAAAAAAGGCATAAAGGTTATTTTCCCTTCCTCTTCAGCACTATCTCCAGCTTTATGATTAAGTTACCATTTTTCTTGCTTTTCTTCTCAACCCTCTTTTTTCTTTTCTTTGGTCATGTGGTCTTGGAGCAGGACTGACTGGATAATGACATTTTCAGGTAGACGAAAAGAGGTTCTTTTGTACTTTGCAGCATGCACAGTATCCCAGGGAACAATGCAACAATATTTTTCATAGATAATTTCATATTCCTATTTACCTCTGTTACCCTTTTCCCTCTAAGAGACTGTCTGAAACCATTCCATATGCACCGACTAATAATCATGCAATTTCACTTCTCTTTGTTGAGATGAGGTATATTTGTTCTGGAAACGTATTCACAAGCAAGAACACCTAACTAAGCCAGCCAAAGCTATAACCCTTCCTGAAACAAGCTCTGTGCTGTAGCACAGTAGTAAATTCGAAGCTAAAACCAAGGACCTGTTCTAAAGAATGCCTTGTGACTCTGTTTGATTATGACTCTCAACTAAATCCACATTTTAGAATAGATCCAGTAGCAGTATCACATCCTATTCTATTCAAACTGATTTTGCTAATTTTATATCAGGCACTGTAACATTTATTGAGTTGCATGAAGGATTATAACAGATTTCAAAAAATGTTACATAAATACTAAGCCACATTTTCTGAAGTGTTGCCTCTGTGTGAGTTGGCTTTGGAGCTCTAGAGACATAATGGCACCATAAGAGTGCCTTTCAGAAACCTCCAGGAGATCCAGAAGGTGGTTCTAGTCTGCTCCAGCAGCCACTGAAACAGACAGCCAATGTTTTTCATGTCAGTATTCACTACTGGGATACAACAAGAACAGTAACTGCAAAGCAGTTATTTATTGCTTAGGCAGATGCTACAGGCTTTATTTATTATCCTCTCCCCAGAAACCAAATATTTGTGGGATGCAAGTGCTACTGCCTGTAAGAAAAAACTTTGCTTTCATTAAAGGAAGGTTTGAAAAATTCTATTCATAGACTACTGGTTCCATTTGAATGTCTAAAATTCTTACATATCACCAGGAAGAGTGTGGGCTAAGTGATATGATAAAATTAATAGTAATACGTGGTTTGGAAAGCTACAAAATCTGCTGCAACAGAACCTGCTGGAAAGCCATCATTGTCTCTAAATGTTGGTAATCCCTTTTCTCATCTGCAAGTACTTCTTAAGGTATACAGACTAAAGGACGTAATATTTACAAATTTTATTCATATTTATCAAACCTCATTTACAAACTATTCCTGTAAAGTTATTCTATGAATTCATACAGTCCTGTCTTTTTCCACAGAGAATATCTGTAGTGTTTCTCTGAAACCTATGGCAGCTCTCTGGAGATGCTCATAGACCACATTTTGACTCCCTTGAGAAATCAAGTTATTATTACCATATGCCCTCTAGCCGGAAGGAATGCCTTAATTTTCAAAAAGTTACTCATATAGTCAAAGGTACTGTTCTGAACACAAAATCCCTTGCTGGCATGTAATAACCCAAAGATTAAGGGAAAGCACACCCAGCTGTTCTGCTCACCACCCTTTTCCCAGGTAATTCACTTTTCCAAGTGCTTTTCACCCCAGCACCACCTTCTGTCGCACCACAAGCCCTGTGAGCAAGGTGGCTCACAGCGTTAAGACAATGCCAATACACTGCAGCTTCCATATAATCTTGCTTCCCTTGGATCCTGAGAAAAGCTCAAAGGTGCAACTGGCTGGGAGCTTCTCACTAGAAAGGGTCCATGATGAAAGAAACCCAGCCACTCCAAAGCCAAAATATTTTATGGAAGACTTTTTTCCCCCGTTTTTTTCTCAGGCTGCTATCATGAAACTTGAAACAAATGTTTACTGTTGGCCTGTTTGACCTGCTTCTGACAACCCTGGTCTGCAGAAACAACCTGAAATATTAATTTTCGAATGTATTTCTTATTGGGTTATCTTTCCTCTTGGGAACAGAGGATCGCAGGCCTGGATGCCTTTGCAGATCTCTGCTCTCTTCTAAGATGGACTTACACATGGCTTGGTAGAATCAGGTCAGTAAATTAAATCCGAAAAAATTTTGATTGAGATAAGCCTTAGTTTTACTTAGAAAAAAAGATGGTGAGACAAAATGTTCCACTGCTTTAAAATAATTTTTGAACTTTGAATTCCTTGAACACTTTTCATATGTTAACTTTTATCCTTATTAGGAAGAGAAACAACTACTCTGCATTTTCTACAGGACCAGGGGTGCTCACAACACAAAGTTTAGTGCTGCCCAAAGAGGATAACATAAGACGGATCACAAACCCGTCCTTTCAAAGTTCTTGCTCTTTTTGGTTATAACCTTTAATTTTAATTAGATTTTTCAATATTTGAGGGTTTTTATCACCATGAGGAAGTGCTACTATAAAATCAGCAAGTTTGCTGCAAATCAAGGAGGTAAGACCTTCTCTGGTTTCACTAAACCTGTTTCAGTTACTCTAAATGTGGAAAAACATCACATAGGCACAATATTCATAGAAATAAACGTAGACATGTTTGTACTCAAATACTCAAACACACAAAAAATATGGTACTTATGCACTTCTACATAAAGAAAGAAGGTCCAGACAACACTTGAAAAGAACATACTCTTCCACCACAATATGCATATAAATATTATGTAGTGATAATTATTGCGAAGATGCTACAATTCCTTATATATTACTCTCAATTTTTTTTTCTCGTGATTTAATCTCCAGATTTCCATCTATTTTTGTGGATACCCTTTTGTGAGCTATGAGCTACATAAAATTTTTTAACTCCATACCATGTGTACAATATTGTAGTCAAAGGGAAGAAACTGAAATACCAAACACTGTTTCTTTTTACACCTGCTCAGAGGGACAGTGACTCTTTCAGTATTTAGATAAAATAACAATATCGAATGGGACAACGCAGGCTTTTAATTCCATACATCTCAGTCATGGTTTAATGCACATGTGCTTTAAATCATGCCCTATTTAACACTTGTGACTGTACAGTTGACCAAATTTTCCCCAGAAAATATTTCCACAACCTCTTCCAGTTACTTGAGAGAAATGTAGAGCAACATTTTTTTTTTTTACAGAAAAATCAGTCAGCTAGGGCTCCTTGACAGACAGCTATTACTGCTGCCCCTGCAGCTAGAAAATAACTCTCTACTTAAAACAGAAGATTTGGACGATTTACCATCAACAAATATATGCACACACTGGAAATCAAGAGTTTCAGCTCATTGAATATAAAAAGATAATAAGCTGTGTCCTACCTATGGTGGTAATAACAGTGCCAGCAAAGAAGAAGGAACTTCCCAAGTCCCAGTGACTGTTCTGAGCAGATGTGTTTCCTAAAGGTATGATTCCTGCATTTATTGCTGCCACTACTTGCTGCAAGTTTAAAAAGATTTTGTCAATATTCATGAAACAATTGTATTCATATATATATATATATATATATATTATACAGTAAATTAATTGAATCATTTATTTGATGCAAACATTAAACCAGAAAAGGATGTGTGTTGCTTTACTCGAGCTTTTTCACTCCATCAGGCTACAATTTATTCTTCAGCAACCACCCCAGGCAATTCAGAAGAGCTGTAAAGTCCAGACCATTGGGGAGAATGCAAAATTTGTGATATTATTATCTTAGTTAGAAGACAAACACAATTATTTTTACTGCTGTAACTATTTGGTGAAGAAAAACATGCATTAGACAAAATTTATGAGAGTTTCCCACAATGTTCCTGTGTTGTGTTAGGCAAGCAAATGGACTTCTTATAAACAGTCATTTTAAGAAATCAAGAAAAAATGCCCAAGCATTGTTCTGTATCAATTAATTCCAAAGAAAGAAAACACTTTTATAAAACAGACATTTCAATAATTAAAGCAATTACACATAAAATTATAAAACTTTCACTATTGCAGCAAAAATTGAGTCAAATATCAAACATGTGTCTCTATACAACTATATACTTCAGAAATGTTGACTGAAAAAATCAGTCCTAGCAAATGAAATCAACAAGCTTGCCACTAGTGACATCTTCATAGTCTCAAGAAATTGAGACACTTTTTACTTCTTTCAGCAGTATCTACTACTGTGAATACTTATTACAAAACATATTACTGTTTTGTTATATCACAGTTGCAGATATATACTGGTATTTGAGTTAAAGAAAAAGTATTTTTTTAACTTGTGATAAATATTTTTTTAATATAAGTTTTCATCTAATTATCAAACTTTAAAACAGGATTTATTTCTAAGTATGATACTTGTCATAAGTGGTGCCTAACAAAAGAAAAACAGATGAAGCAATATCACAAAGTGAAAATGAGCATTTCAACTGACTTGTAGTTCCTGCTTGGCAAGATGTACAACAATAATTAGGTACATAAATATATTCAGTGATAGGACAGACCAGAGCCATCTTCCCTTTATGCAGTCTGTTGCAGAGGAACGGTGTTGTACAGTAGTAAGAATTTTTTCAGTTCCGAAATGAAATTGATTATTTGGAAATTAAAACATTTCTGTTACTAAACTGTCCCCATGGAAGTCACTTGATCTGGACAGAGATTATGAAGTAGCAATGTGGGATTAACTAGGACATATATTTTTTTTTTATTATGGGACTTAAATCCAACATGAAATCCAGCTTCAATCCAACATTTCCAGTCTGCCATTTTCAAAGCTCAGATGCACAAAAGTAACCATTCTGAAGTCCACTGCTGCACCTCTGCAGCCACAGGGATCTTCTTGCCAAATCTAAACCATTTCCACCATCCAGGGTTGTCAACAGAAAACCAGCTGGGTTATCTTTACACAAATTTTTAACTTATTTTTTAATTTTTTTTTTAAATAACAGAGAGACAGACATCAAAGTGGAATTTTCAATCATACTGAGGAAGGAAAAAGGATGGGGAAAGTGAGGGGGATGAAAGTTTAATTTTCCTTCATGTTGGAAGGATAAATCTTCTACATTAGTACATGCTGTCCGGCTTGGCAGGAGCAAATACAGCAGCACTGATACTGACAGGTGTTTCCATCGTGTAGGAAGGGACACACCAGACTAAGAGACACGTGAAAATTGAATTGATTTTATCATTTACACAACACAGATATTCCTTTGATTTACAAGGAAGTGTGAATCAGAGTGCTGTGTTATACTGGGCTCACTGAGTACAGCCTGAGTGCTGTTGCATTTCAGGGGACCAAGGAGTGCCATCACAAGTCCTGGTACCTGCACATGGGAGGACACTCTCCAGTGAGGACATTCTGTGATACAGCACTGGATCCAGGTAATTTTTTGGAACCATTATTTTTTCGTTACAGTTTCTTATACTGGATGAAGGTGCTCCCAGAGCAATGCACCTCTTCCAACAGTCCAGCAAGACCAAGTTTTATACAAATCCAGATGTAAAATGGATTTGTAAAATTCAGAGCTTTTACCATCACTGCACGTTTTTGAAGCCATATGTACCTCAAGGCCTTTTATATGACAGTTGCTCCAATCAAAACTGCTCAACGACCCACTACAGCTATGCTTTTCCTGACTTCATCTACCACACCTACATTTTTCCTGGAAAAAAAAAAATACAGCTTAACCCAAAACTGTCCAAGGCACAACAGATGGCTACAAAAGACAATTAGCCACTATTATTATGTCTCTGATTTTATCCAACTGCTAATCAGAAAAATAATCAGGGCTGCTTTCAGAGATGCTTCCTTTTTGTACAGCCTCCTAAGTTCTGACTATGCACACTTCTAGGGACTTTCTGAGTAGGAGGCTGCATCTGCATCGTGGTGTTCAGATTGGCTTGGGTGAATTGCTTTGTCATTTATTTATCTAATTACTTTTGGAGCTCACTTGTTTTTTGGGAGCCAAGTCATTCTGTGGCAGTAAGATCTTCAAATTACTTGTGGATCATTTAAAGCATATTTCTCTTTTGAGAGTTTGTATGTACTTCAAAGTAATTTTTCAAGTTCTTATGTTATAAGGAACACTTCAATAGCAATTTCTGATTTGTCTCCTTCAAGAAATTAATGATCTTACAGACCACTCAGCTTCCTCTTTCTTTCCAAACTGAAGACTCTTTCTTATTAAATAATATATTCATCATTTAAACAAATCTGTTGTACATCACAAAAAAATTAAGAAGAAAATAATATATCTAAGTGTTTTTTAAATAAGTTTTTTTTTTCAATGCCAGTATTTCTCATTGACTTTCTTTGTACATTTACTGATTCACATTTGTAAATTTGTTGACTGTTTTCAGCATAGCTTTAGTCACAAAGGGCCAGATGATGCCTTCAACATCACTGGGCTGTTGTTTCCAAACACACAATGTTATGCTTCCTTCTGGGCTATGACCGTGTTGGGGAGAAGCTAGACTAGATACCAACAAAGCTGCTGCATTTCATTCCTTCAGAGTCACTGTGAGAGTCTTCCTGACTAACAGGGGCAACAGGTGGGTAAGGTTACTGGTCTGCTGAGGTCAGCACTACTGTCTCAAAGTCTTTGAATATTGCCTGGAGACTTTTCAGGAAGAATGGCTGCATTTTCAGTTCTTCAGATCAGAGGATGACTTTTCTTCTTAGTCTGGTCAGCAGTTATAAGAAGGTCGTCATCTAAGGCTATTCCCAAGAAAATTTAAGAAGAAAATAATATATTACATAACTCCTAACACTTGTAGATTTCAGGGTAATAATTTTAGGACGTCCACCACACAAACTTACCCTGAGGATTGGATAGTAACACTTCTCTAGCCCTGAATGAAAACCTGGGCTCCACTAACTTCACTAAGGGACAGGATCTCAGCCTTAGCCTTCAAACAACAGGCTTGTTATTCACTGTCAGAGCTGTCTGCCACCTTAATTCATGGTCTTTGAGCCTATCTTTTGATTGATGCCTCACTACTTCTGCAAACTGCATTTGTCATATGTTTGCCTTCCTTCCTTCCTTCCTTCCTTCCTTCCTTCCTTCCTTCCTTCCTTCCTTCCTTCCTTCCTTCCTTCCTTCTTCCTTCCTTCCTTCCTTCCTTCCTTCCTTCCTTCCTTCCTTCCTTCCTTCCTTCCTTCCTTCCTTCCTTCCTTCCTTCCTTCCTTCCTTCCTTCCTTCCTTCCTTCCTTCCTTCCTTCCTTCCTTCCTTCCTTCCTTCCTTCCTTCCTTCCTTCCTTCCTTCCTTCCTTCCTTCCTTCCTTCCTTCCTTCCTTCCTTCCTTCCTTCCTTCCTTCCTTCCTTCCTTCCTTCCTTCCTTCCTTCCTTCCTTCCTTCCTTCCTTCCTTCCTTCCTTCCTTCCTTCCTTCCTTCCTTCCTTCCTTCCTTCCTTCCTTCCTTCCTTCCTTCCTTCCTTCCTTCCTTCCTTCCTTCCTTCCTTCCTTCCTTCCTTCCTTCCTTCCTTCCTTCCTTCCTTCCTTCCTTCCTTCCTTCCTTCCTTCCTTCCTTCCTTCCTTCCTTCCTTCCTTCCTTCCTTCCTTCCTTCCTTCCTTCCTTCCTTCCTTCCTTCCTTCCTTCCTTCCTTCCTTCCTTCCTTCCTTCCTTCCTTCCTTCCTTCCTTCCTTCCTTCCTTCCTTCCTTCCTTCCTTCCTTCCTTCCTTCCTTCCTTCCTTCCTTCCTTCCTTCCTTCCTTCCTTCCTTCCTTCCTTCCTTCCTTCCTTCCTTCCTTCCTTCCTTCCTTCCTTCCTTCCTTCCTTCCTTCCTTCCTTCCTTCCTTCCTTCCTTCCTTCCTTCCTTCCTTCCTTCCTTCCTTCCTTCCTTCCTTCCTTCCTTCCTTCCTTCCTTCCTTCCTTCCTTCCTTCCTTCCTTCCTTCCTTCCTTCCTTCCTTCCTTCCTTCCTTCCTTCCTTCCTTCCTTCCTTCCTTCCTTCCTTCCTTCCTTCCTTCCTTCCTTCCTTCCTTCCTTCCTTCCTTCCTTCCTTCCTTCCTTCTTCTTGCTGTCACTTGAGACCTTTGGTTTATCCTGACTGAAACAGTAGTGACAGTAACTCTGTGCATTTTGAATCTAAAAGCAGAATCATGGAAACTCTATTATTTGTACAGTCATCATATGCTGCAGCCTGTAAACACTTTGTGTGATTTTAACATGGGAACTTCTTGACTTATAAAAATTATTTTCCATTATTAAAGTTAACTGACCTCCTCAGTGGCAATTTTTCCTAGTATTTTATTCCATATACAAAATAAATAATTTTAAAAATCAGTGTTGTTTCAACACTGCTGAATCAGTCAGCATTAGAAAAGGGATGTGGACAGATTAAATTTTTTAATTATGCAGATTATTTCACTTGCCTTACCTTCTTCCAGAGTCTTTGCCCAGTACTTGTTTCATATGAGGTGACAGAGGACTGAGCAGAGGGTGGGTCACCCAGCCCATGGCACCCACTCAAGGTCTATGCACAATGATTTTTAAAATGATAATATACAAGTTACACTTACAGTAATATGTTTTTCTTCTTTAATTATCTTTATAATGGTGAAAAAAAATCAGGCCTTTTTTTGGTAGTGAAGAGAATTGAGATAAAATTTTGACACATTTTCAAATTTTAGAAAATTCCCATTTTTTGAGTTAGGTGAATTCTTAGTCTGCCTCTGTACTGTATCTTAGGACAGACATGATGAAGTGTGTCTGAGATCAAGTCCTCACTTGCACTAAGCCTACAACTCCCAACTAGTTGGCTTTGCAGGCACATTTGGGAACAAGCTTTAGCAGAGTATCAGAGAAAAGAGGCAGAGATGATGGAGCCCAGAGTGGACAGGCTCCAAAAGCACATTGCTTTCACACCACACATCTTTTGAAATCAGAACACTGGGAAAAGGAGCATGAGAACACAAATCATATTTTAATTGAACGTCAGTATTTCATTTCCTATATAATTTAGAAACACTTTCTAATAAATACATTGTGCAGTTTTGTGTTATTCCTGTGGTCATGCACGCATCTCTCTGTAGAGGCCATGCTGAACTTTACTTTGCAGATTAAGACACAGAATACTGTGACTTTTCTCCTGTCAAAACAAGAGATAAAACAGTCTTTTGAACAGCACAGTCATTTTCTGAGAACAGAAGACAATTCTAGGTCAGGGATTTCATCCTGGTGCTCTGACCCTGCAAGGAGTCAATGGCATTGACTGAGAAAAGGCAGCCTGCTGGCCAGAGAGCTACATCCAGTAAGTGGATGCAGAGACACAGGAAAATAAGGAGAGTTTATAAAATATGAAGGCTGGCCTCTGGTAGTCAACTGCTGTCTCACATGGAAATCAGGCAGAAACAAGTATGTGTCAAACCAGTCACTCCAATGCTCATCTCCTTGTTCCACACCAGGCTCTGAATACATGTTTTTGTACCATCTTCCAGTCACTTCACTTCTATGAAATGATGTAACACAACAGTTCATTACTCTCAGCTCTCCTACTGAAAGATTAAAATAGAATCACCTCAAATTATGCTTCTGATAAGATCCAGAGCATGCTTTCTTTCGTTACCCAGCTTGTCAGGAGTTAGCTTGTGCTTCCTAGCAGTCACTTGACAAGTGGTGTCAAAAAGTCAGATGTGCCTCAAAGTTTCTGAAAACCATTTCTCAGCTTGGATTTCTTCCTTCACTGCTATGGTTCTACTGCCATCTGACAAGGGCACTCTCCCCTTACAGTACAAAGATACACCTCATATGGCCCAGCTACTGCACGAGTCCTGTGTTTTTATTTCAGCTTTGGTTTACAAGGCATGGAAATCCTAGTTCTCAGTTCAAAGGCACACCAGGATGCTTTTAACACTTAACAAACAACTCTTCAGCCTCAAAACACATGGTTTTGGGCCTTGATGTTGAAAGAGATTGCAATAATATTTGTATTATAATTCTGTGACTCCTTGTTTTTCTTTTTAGTTTGTATAACATATGAGGGTGTTCTACACTGGAGATAAGTACCCCACATACTGAAGAACTGAAGGATTCTTTCCACCCTCTTTCACAGCTACTTAAACTAAAAACATGCAGAAACATAATGAACAACATTTCTATTTCTAAATACGCATTACAAACCCCATGGGTTTCGATGTGTATAAATTCTCTGTGTGTACATACACATATATATGCATGTATATACACATGCACGTTCAGGGAAGAAGGCTTTTCTTTGCTCCTGGAGATTACAGACTGGAAGAATTATGCAAACAGCTGTTCTGCAGAACTGACTTACTAATGAGTCATATCTGCCACCCTTTCTAAGACAAAAGCTGGCATTCAGATGCAATCAGGCTAAGCTAAGTTCTAGGTCCATAAAACTGTTCATCTGAAGGAAATGTCATCTTTACGGGTCTCAACACCGGAAGCAGCAATAAAAGTTTGAGACCAATCTGCTTGAACAAAGAACTGACAAGGGCAGTAGGAATTTGTTATCCTCCCCCCAAATAATGCTTGTGAAGGATAAAAAGTGCTCAAAAAATCCTTTTGGCTTAGGGAGCTGTCCTGTCCCTGGAGAAGATGCTTCCAGGTAAGAGAAAGTTTGGTAAAAAAAGATCCTTCCTTCCAGTAGCTGAGTACAGAACCAGAAGAGAGAGAACAGCAGGAGCCTAAGCAAGGAGTGCACACAGTCCAGGGGCTGCTGCAACCCATCCACACCCAACCACAGCAGGTGGGTGTGAAGTGCAGGTCTGGGTAAGGGTGTGGCCAAAGGTCTTTCACAGAAATCTTTAATGAATATTTCTCTGATCTGGAGATTCAGGTAGAACTAGGGGGGGAAAGGGGTTCAAACTGCATTTGAACATTTATTTCTGACAGAGTGAAGCAGAAAAGAGACAGACACAGCAAGGGAAAAAGAGACACAGGATGTTACTGTACAAGTCAGGACTGCCAGGACACTTAGAGCTAAGAGTACATAAAGCCCAACTGCTCTGATGGACAGACATTTTACCAAGGACAGACACATGCACAGGCCAACAACTCAAACTACAGCTCCTGTGCCCCATGTTTTAACTGCTTTGGAAGTCCTTCATTTCTTTTTTCATTGATTTGAAAACATCAACAGGCAGCTCTGCTACTGATATTTGTAATTTGTCATAAGCTTCATAACTGAAATGCAGATGACACATTAAAAAACCTGCTGCAATCTTACTTTGGATCCTCAGATAAATAAATGAAATAGAATGCAGCCTCAATTTCTTCTATGCTGGTCTATTTCAAGGCTTTAAGTTTTACAAAGCATAAATGCTGCTTGCAGGTTAGGATCATGACATGGGATAGCTTCTGCTTTCTTTTGGAGAGTTTGGAAGGAATTATAAAAGGAGAGACTAAGAATATTTAGGGTTCAAACTGGTACGTTCAAATTACCTCCAAAAGTTTCTGCTTAGAGTACCTGTAAGCTACAGCTCATAGGACTGGGAACATCTACAAATGCTGTGATTCAAAGAATTAATAAAATTTGTTTCAAGCTTAAGAGTTTTAGTTACTAAATTTTAATCTTGTCTAAATAAATGTAGTATTTGTCTGAAAATGAGATCTTTGCATCTCTGCGTTTTCCTATCTTAAAAATTATACAGCAAACTCAAATACCTTACAATCTCTTGGAGAGAAAGGATTTACACTTCTTTATTTTAACAGTTTTCTACATAATCAGGGCTCAAAGAGCTTATCTGATTGAAATTAAATATATACCTAAATATATAGTTTCAGGCAACTATAATTTTCTTGTGGCTACAATGCAAATTGTAAAGAAGCCTGTGAAAGGGACAAAATCAGTTACTGATGGAGGTGTAACTTTATGTAGTTACCTACCTGCAACTATAAAAATGGAACCACACCAAATGCATATTTTAAAGGAAAATATTTTTACAAGAAATTAATCACAGAAGAAGCCATGATGACTTTCTGGTGATGCCAGTTTGAAAAAAGAAACATTGCTCCCGTGTCATTCATAATTATGTCAGGCTTCCCTCGAGAGAGACAAAGAGGGAAAAAAAAGCATTTGTCCTCAAGGGAGATTAAAATAAAATCCCCATCTTGGTCTCATTCATAATCTAAGAGATGAATGGAAAGAAAAGGGGCAATGCAGCTGACACAAATGCGAGATGAAAACAGGAATGGCACACAACTCTGGATCCCTGCTCTCCCCATGTTAGCCACAAGCCTGCACAGAACCCAAGGAGATCAACTTGTGGGATCCACGTCAGTTCAGCTAATCCTGGTGGCTCATTAATTCTTTTGGTTTGTTTGTTTATTTTAAATGCAAGCACATTTTTGTGGGCATTCGGTTTTCAGAAGAAGCCACATGCTCTGAAAGGGGCTGGATTTAAAACTCTACAAAAGTATTACTGCTGAGACAGCTTGATGCAGCACCCTGCAAACTTTTTCAGATTTCAGAATGAAGGTTTTATAAGACAAGAATTACCACACATCGCACTTGGAACACATTAAAAGATTGTGCTTTTTAGTGTAAGACTATTTTTTCCACTTGATAGGGTTTCAGAATAAATATATTTGAAGGATCTTTCTGCTAAAGGAACAGGAAATTAACGATGTTCTATTATTAACTTATGTTCCATTGTACCTTTACTTGAAAACACTTTATTAATTTTGAGAATTAACTCACTAAAATAATTATAATAATTCACACCAGCTTGCTGGGACATTTTAGGTATTTAAAATAATAGAACTAAAATTTTTCTTATTTCTCTTTTTAGTATGCAAAAATAATGCATTACACAACTAGCTTGGATATTAAAAGGAAATTTTTTTTCTATTTTGGTTTAGAAAGGTCAATGTGAACAAATAACTACTGAGCAATATATAATTAGGTAGTATTTACAAAAAAAGTTGTTCTCCTTTTTTTTTCCTAATATTTTTTTTTGTTTGGCAGGGGGACAAACAGTTCCTTCTAATTGCCAAGACATCCCACAACACAAAATATTGGCCACATCCCTGCATCCTAGGAAGAACATGAGTTCTAGGCAAGGAGAAAGCAAATTGACTGTTTTTTCATGCACCTTATTTCCTGCATAGGATCTTTGGGATCCACTAGAGGGAATGAGGTGTATGAAATGACAGTAATGACAATTTTATGACATTGCTGAATACCAAATTCAGTCAGGCTCACCTGTTCCAAGAGACAACCCCAGGAGATGCCATGAAGGAAGACACAAGTGTCTTGTGGCTGTACAGCACTGCATGAGGACATGAGTGCCACCAGAACATCAGCAGTGTAACCTAAGGTGACTTGACCATTTGCTACCATTCACAGGTGCATAAATAGAGCAGGAATTTATTCAAAGTTATTGGCATGACATTTTGTGCATCCGAGTTTGGAGGAGGTCTCCAACATTTTAAATGCTTAGTGGCAAGCTTGCTATAGGAAACAGTCAATAAACTAAAAGAAAATTAGAATTAGATCGAAATAATTAGATACAAGAGCTCCAGTTAGAGAATTATTTCATTCTTTAATGCTTATTGTTATTTGTCTGTATAGCTGGATCACTCCCAGGTTTCTATCAGCTTCTACCAACAAAAAGCTCAGTGGAGAGAAAAATTGTTGGACACAAGACAAAAAAAATCCTTAGTGTAAATGAAGATGAGGTTTATATACTTTGTCACACATTCATTAAATCCACACAGTCTGAACTACATTTACTCTTTTCTTCTGTCACCTGACAGTCACTTTGCATTGCATGTCAGGGCCAAGTTGAGAGCAGGCATAGACAGAGAAACCAAACCACCATTCATGATGAATTGTAGAGAGCTCTTCTCCAAAAGAGGAAAAAGTAAGAAAGAACCTGGCCAGATTCCTTTCTGCAGCTTTATAATGTATTAGATATCACAAATAACCTTTACCAAACAAATGTTCTCTCATCTGTTACCAAATGAGATCTCTGCAAGACCTTCCAACTGAAACTTTTAAAAAGTGAAGTTTAACACCAGACCATGCACAGCTTGCTGCTCTGTTGTATTTTCATTACTCACCCAGGTAGTGTTTGTATTTTTACAAGCCTCTCTCCTGGGGTATTTCTCTAGTTGTAAATTTAGATATGCCACCACTGAGTGCTGTGCACTGCCCAACTCAGCACCACTGGGGACAGCATCCAGTGATCCACTTAATGCTGTTGTTAATGCTGGCCTCAGGCTACAGCAAAAGGAGTTGGAATTGCCTGGAAAAACTGGTCTCTTGGGTGTACAGACATGCTCTGCATGACTTGTGCACATTTTTAATATGCTACTAAAATGGAAGTGCTCACAAAATATCAAATTATGTACCTGGATATGCCTCTCAAGGTCATGCATTGCTGTTGCTCATTTCAGGTATATTCTGTGACAGTGAGGAAACAAGTAACTGAAGTGCTTTCGACTGAAAGATTTGCAATGCTGGACCATGGAAGTCTGAGACAGAAGAAGTCATAAAGACCATGCCTTTTTATTTTTTTTGCTAGCACAGGAATAATGCTGCTGGGCGGGGCTGAAAAGGTGTGAGGAAAATATAGGTCCTTTTTCTGAGGCAGCTGAATTTACCTCACTGCCATCCTCAAAGTACTCTATACCTTTGCACATTTTCTAGGCTGCATAGCAGCTCTCTGTTGCCCCATATTTTACATCTATATAAAATATATGATGTCTGTAAAAGTATAATTCTCACCTAGTACACCCAGAGGAGCCACACAATCAATGTGACAATACAAAGTTTCAGGAATTCAAAACCCAGGGAATAAACTTGTTGCCTGCTGAAGAGTTGGCAACAGTATATATTGTTGTACCAGGACAGGTTCTGGGGATTGGTGAGATAAAATAAAGATGGAGAAAACAGAAAGGGAAAAATCCCTATCCTGTACTTATATACAGAAACACACAACAATGTTTTAAACAGCTTTGTGACAAAAGGAATATTTTAGCCAAGGTGCTAGAAACTCCACGGCTCCTGGGTGCTGGAAACCGGACTGTCATTCCACTTGTGCTTTTTTTTTTTTAGCTGAATTTGTTCTCTCCAGCTAGTCTCTCTGATGTGCTCACCTGAATAAGCTACCACATATTGTTCTGCCTGTGGACAGCCTTCGGGTAGCCAAGCCTGCTTCAGAGTAAGGATTAAACTACAGAGCAGAAGTTTGTGAAGATTGAAAAAGCACCTTCAGCAATGACTAGCATGAAAGAGCCAAAATAGTATCTGGATTCCCAGAACACAAAGTTCAAAAAGAAAAGTTGCAATGAATTTCATTATAGTCTGACTCAAGGTAAATACTTGATTAAAGAAGACATTACAGTCTGTAAGCTCTGTAATTTTCTTCACACAAACTAATCATACCAGCTCCCTTCTACTCTAGTACATATTAATTTTTGGTTTTATAGCTTTCAGTGAATTCTTAAATAACATTTACTTTTTCCTTGCATGCACTATTTATTTTTATTCGTACAGAAATCCGACAAAAACTGAAGAAACACTGCATTATATTGTAATAGCAGTCAGACATAATCCCAGGGAGACAAAATGTATTTCACTAATTTAGTTTTTGTGGCAAAGTGGTAACTAGGAAAGATATATGATGCCAGTGAGTAAGATGGTAGCCTAGACCTGGAAAAATGAATTTGAGACTCTCTTTTACCATTGCTTTTCCATTTTACATTGGGAAAGCAGAATTTCCCAACCCTTAATGTCACTGACTTGATGTCATTGACAAACACACTCTGCATAAAGCAAGGCACCCAAACAGACTCCCTGTGCCCCAGCTCTGCTCCTGTGAAAGGAGTGGAACATCCCCTTCCTACCTCCACATCATGGTGCTCTTTACAGAGAAGCAGATGGGATCAGGGGCAAATTAAGTTTTCCATTTACCCCCATAGCAAGCAGAGCAAACTCTTTCCACAATTCTCTCTCATCCATGTGCTGTGGGAGGCTGTGTCGCCTCCCCATGTTTCACACGCCTGTGTTTTTCTGGTTGTGGCAAGATCATTAGTGGAGATGGAAGCTAATGCTGATATGGTTATCTGTTCTCTGATGGTTGTACTGAAACTCATTTATTTTACACAGAACATCAAATGGGTGTTGAATGCTGATGAAGTGGTTTTTTATTATCAATCTGTGCTTCTGGGCAGAGATTCATAAATGCTAAAATATCTAAGTACTCCAGAGCAAACTTCAACAGTTTTTGCCTTAAGGTCCATCTCACAGATGATGTAAGATAATATTGCTTCGAAATTTCTTTTTTTATCTTCACAAGTACAGTATCTGACCTAAAAATTTCATAGGAGGATATTTATAGTAGCTACAAGAGTTATTTTTCATCAGAATGTGCTTGTGTATTTCTCTGAAAGATTGTCTCACATTCTGCTGGTCAAACCACTGGAACACAGTTATTACACAGCATCTGAATCACTATCAGCAGCATCTCCTCAGGCATGCCTGGTTGGACTCATTGAGAGAGGAACTGTCTGACAGGAATTTGAAGGGTAGCAGTTTTGGAATATGTTTTAGCAACAAGGCAGGGGAGAAATCACAAAATACAAGACATTTTCCCGGCTTACCTTTAAAATTCAGAAGTAGTGTACCATAAAAATAACTCAGCACACCAGAACTCTATATTTAAGACTGAAAAAAGAAAACACGTCCATGCTGATGCTCAATGCAGATTGGTCTAGAGAGGTAAAATCAGCTTATAAACTCCCAGCCATATCTGCTGACAAAAAGCACTTCCAGAATTTTTTTCTGCCCATGCATCTGGCATGCTCCAGAGTTCCTGCTCGCCATAGTCTGGGTGCCCAGCACCCTCTCCTGCTCTCCCTGTCCCATCTTGGGCTCTGTAGACTCAGATAGCCCCATGGCCACTGCTAAGGAAGGAGTCAATCCTTGCCAACTCTTGACTGTTCACTTGAGTCTCCCATTTCATTGTCCCATGCCCAGAACTGATGTGATTTGGCAGCCCTCTGCTATTCTCTCCAGTGCCACTGGATATTCATAAGAATATGGGAGTTAAGTTGGAAGGGGATTTATAAGGCTCCAGATCTAGTTCTGTGCTACTGCAAATAAGTATCTCCCATGGTTCCGAGGCAGGTGACCTGCAAGGGTAAAGTCATGTTAATAGGAACACACCAATGTACATCATTTGTGGATGTGCCTTTAAGAAGCAGAGAAAATTGAGATTTAAGATCAAAGTAGGAAGTCCATGGTGCTTTCCTGTACTTAAAAAAAAATCAATATAAAGAAACATACAGCTGGAAGGAATGCTGGCTTGATAAAATCACAGTAAATTAGGAGTCCTTTAAGGCAATGGATGGTGTAGTTTCTTCCCCAGAATTAGGCACTTCAAATATTGACAGAACTTGTAAAGCACAATCAATATACCAATTCCTTTGTGAACTATTAATTATATATATTGCTGATGAATAATCATTTAATTAGCATAATGGGAGGCTTCAGTGAAAAGGCCCTCTACCAAGCATACTGGACCTAAAAATAGCAGTATCTTTTCAACCATGACGCTTTGCATGAAAATGCAAATGCTCAGCTTCTGGTCTTAACACTTGTTACATTGCTCGGCCAATACAGAGCTCTGCCTATAAAGGTTTTGCTCCTTATCACTGCAGTACTGCCATGTATAATTTGATCCTCTAAGGCAAGGAGATGAGGGGTTTGGTATGGATTACCTGAATCAGTTCATCAAGCTCTGTTGCATTCACACAGGAATGCTGAGATACAAACGTCTGCTTCTGAATCACAATGGTGGTTCTCTGGGAGGTCTCATGAGGCTGCTCCAGGGCTTTAAATACTGTTGCTCCGATTATTAAATACACGACTACCACCAGAAAAATTGTTGAGACTGTCTTCCATTTCATAACATTAATGGCTGAATCGTTTTCCTCCCGTGAAGCGAGCACGGTAGGCTTGGTGGAAAATGATAATCTTGGTTTGGAGTTCTGAGTGGCCGATTTGGGATCCAGCAAGTCAGGTGCCGCCACTGGCAAAAACAGAAAAAGAAAGTTAATGTTTACAGTGCCACTCAGATTTCACTAACTCAACTACTTGCCAAGAGATTACACAAATTCTGCTGCATCTAAATGGAATTCTTAAACTGCTTCATCTTTCTCTTAATCCCATAACACCTTACAACTCAGATCTTACTCAGATCTGTTGCTCTGAATAGCAGTGTCCATCTCACATGTATAAGCACATTTGCAACATTTTCTGTGTCTGTCCCCGTATGATACTGAATCATTTCCAAAAGCATACTTCCCCTACATCCTTGCATTTCATTAAATTACTCTAAGGTAGTATTTTGCTGCAGAGATTTTTTATGTCTGCTGTTCTCTCAAGCACTGCTACGCAGCCTTCCAGCTGTGTTCCACCTCAGCATTACAGAAGTATCAGGAAAATACAAAACCTCATCTCTTTCAGCTATTTTGTCCTATGGTCCAACAAATGTTCTCGGAGAGCAGCTGTGTGATCATTTCTAAACTCTCCAGACATAATCGTAAAAATGAGACATTGCTCATCATACTGGTCTTAACGGGCTAATTGTTTATTGATTACACCTCTCAGAAAACAGTGGCACAACACATGTGTGCTTACTGGAAGAGTCGTGCATTTGTTACAGCAGGTACTTCTATTTACAGCTACAAAAACCCCATCGGGTTAGGAAAAGGGTGGCTGAGTGTGTTAATCAAGTACTTGGATAACTCATGTGACTAACAGTAACTACATGGGCACTAAAAACAATCCTCCACATCAAGTCCAGATAAAGGTCTCCTGCAGGAAGATGGTCACGGCAGTAACCACAAGCTATATTTAAATTGTTTTGAATAACCAGTACGTTTTAAATGGCCAAGACAGCTCTTCCAGCCGCTGGTGGGAAAAGCTCAGATCTAAATCTAGAGGAAAGTCTCCCACAGGACGGCTGACATGGGATGCGTCCCTGCAGGGAAGGCGGCGGTACTTGGCAGAGTCACCGCCTGGGAACCCGCCGGGCTCCGGCACACACCGCTGCTCCGGGAGAAGGGGTCGGGGGCAGAGTGGCAGCCCCGGGCCGGGCCGGGCGGGGACCCGGGGCACCCCTCGCAGCCCGCGGGGTGGGCGCCGGGCGCTCCACGGTCACGCCTCCCACAGCTCCGGCCCCCGCCCCACGGGCACCGGCGGCTGGGGCACGGCCCCCCCGTCCCGCACCTTGCCGGGGGAGCCCCTTTCCCGCCGCCGCCGCCTTCTCTCCTGCGGCAGCCCCCGAGCCCTCCCGATCCCACCAGGGCCGGTTCCGGGGAGCGCTTTCAGCGCGGCCGGGGCCGCCGAGCCCGCCCGGAGCAGCGCCGACCCGCCGCGGCCGCCGGCGGCGAACAAAGGAGCGGGCACCGGGCACCGCCGCTCCGCCGCCGGCCCCGCAGCCCCCTCGCCGCGGCCGGTGCGGTGCGCCGGGGGACGCCGCCGCCCCCGCGGGGTGCAGCCCCGGTAGCCCCCGGGAGGCTGCGGCCAGCTGGGATGCTCCGCCGCGGGGAGCGGCGCGGGGGCGAGGCGGCCGGCGGCGGAGCCGGGGCGCGGCGCGAGCGGGGCCGGGAAGGGAGGGGAAAGGAGCCAGGCAAGGTACAAAGGAGCCCCGGGCTGCCGCGGGGAGCATCCCGGTGTCCGGTGCGGGGGAAGCAGGGGCGCATGCAGCATCCGCAGGGCTGGGAGCGGGGAGGCACGCCATTGTGCTCGTACTCACTTCTTATTTACCGACCCGGTGCCCTCTCCTCGCTCCACGGGCAGGCATTTTTTCTATGCTTGGATAGATACAGTTAGAGCAAATTTAAAAAAAAAAAAATTAAAAAAAAAAAAAAAAAGGAAAGGAAAAGAAAGGCAGGAGCAGACCGATAGGAAGAGGCTGATGGATGGGTCTGGAGGAGAGGGAGCGGCAGGGGCGGGCGGGCTGGCAGCGCGGATCCCGCCGGCTCTCCCCGGCCCCGCGGCGTGCGAGGTGCCTCACGTCGCGCATCGCGCATCGCACATCGCGGCGCTCCGTGAGTGTGAGTGCGTGCGAGTGTGTCCGTGTGTGCGCGAGTGCCCGTGTGTGTGTGTGCGTGTCCGTGCGCGCTCCGGTGCGCCCGGCGTGCGGAGCAGCCCCAGCCCGGCGGTGCCTTTTGTGGGGCGGCGAGCAGCCGCACCGCTGCTCGCCCCCCCCGCCCTTCCGCGCCCCTTCCGCGCCCCCCGCCGGCGGGGGGGGCAGCCGCTCCGCGCCGCTCCCGGCCCGCCGGGGCTGCGCGCCCCTCCGCGCAGGCTGCCCGGCTGGGCGGCCGGCAGATGCTGCAGGGGCGCCCGGGGGGGAAGATGGAAGGGGAGCCCGGGGGAGGCAGAGAGGTACCTGCGGAGAGCAAGGTCTCGCCTGGAAACAAGCGAGGAGAGAGGAGGGAGAGAGGGAGGAGGAGGAGAAGGCACCGGCCAACCCCGCCGGCGAGGCTGGACCTGCCGGCCGTCCCCGCTCCGGCCCCACAACCCGGTCGCCTCGCCAGAGCCTCCCCGTGAACTTTTGCACTCTCCGAAATGTCACCCAATTAGCAGGAGAGGGGTGACAAGAGGGGACACCTCGGCCCTCGCCGGAGAACGGCGCGGGGCTGAAGGGCTAGGCGGTTCCGTCCTTCCCGGCTCGGCCTGATTTTAACCCGGTGCTTGGCAGCCCTGGTGTGCTGCTGCAAGGAGTTAACTAGGTGGGATCTGGGAGTCAGGGATGGTAGCTGCTCTCCTATCGCACGCGCCGCCTGCGCACCGCCTTCTTCCATTTCTGTCTGATAGATACATCAGAAATGCTGCTTCAACTGTGCTTTCTGCCACTAAAAAGCTTGAAATTATCCTTGCTATCTTTGCTGTGGGCTAACTCTCCTATTTCCCAGTAATCTGTCACCTGTGACACTATCCATGGGTCCGTTGTTCACACTGAGGTGAAGAGCATGAAGACAAACCCTAGAAGAGGATTTACCAAGAGAAACCAAAACCTGCTCCCACAGCCACTCTCTAAAAAGTCTAAAAAATTACTCAGTGTAACAAATGGGTATAAGTATCAAGAATTTAAAGCCAGAGGCTGTATCTGTAAAATGGCCAAAGACAGTCATACATCGGGTGTTTAATGGGCTATAATCCCACTTAAATCAGCAGCACCATCAGCAAACACTTTAGAAGTCACTTATTTTAACGCTTCTCCATATCAATGTGACATAATACAAATGAGTGTAATATTGAGTTCCTTAGGACTCCAATTTCAGCAACATCAATCACACCACTCTCACCCTGCGTGTCCACATGTCTCCAGAAGATGCAGCACAGGGCAGGAAGCTGCCCCTGCTATTTCGGAGTGAGCTGTAGCTCATTGCTGCCCATCCCTGGGAACCAGCAGAGCACTTGTTGAGTAACGAGAGCCTCTGGGCGCAGTCCCACAACCCCCTGCAAGCAGATCTTTGGTCACAGGGTTGGCCTCATCAACACAGACCCAACACTCCAACACAAGAGAAATGTCTGTTTCTGACTGCTGATACTCCCTCATTCAAGGAATTCTCAAAGATGTAAGATTCTCACACCTGAATATTTTTAATATAAAATACTCTCCCAAAAAAATCATATTTTCTCCTTTCTTTCCAGCAGATTTCTCAGTCATTAGCCTATGTAAACACTGGCTGTTCCTATCTCCTGGAAAAGAATAATTTCACAGGATTTCTTTGAACATCCTATGGAAAAACAGGCGTGAACATTTTTCCCCATGCTGCCCTGCGTCTCCATAAAATACTGTGGAAAATACTACATGCCTTTCTTTAGCAATCTAAATATTTGGAATGAGATTTTGTTTTCCTTTGAGTGAAGGAATTATTATTAAAAGCTTAAAAAGGCTCATATTTGTTGTCTACAAATTGAAATCCATGGGAAGCTTTCCAATAGCTTCAGGAGGGTTTGGAGCAGGCCTTAAATTTAGGGATTCCACCCAATGGGAAGAAACCATTTTGAGATCTGCTCCAGGAACGACTGCATTGGTGCCTTAAGACCTGAAGAGCTAGCTCTGGGTAAGCAGTTATTTCCATTAATTACTAAGTAAACATCTCCAATGTCTACTTTCAGTTGGTTGACATTTTCCACCTATTGTGATCCCAGATGCAATCCCCAGCTGGATCCTCATCTTACCGCTTACTTCGAGTGGACTTGAGCTGTGCATTCTCATTTCTAGCAGGGATATAAGCACTCCACATACAACATTGATATTCAAATTCAGCAAGAAAACCAGTAATTATTTTTGTAGTCTACAATAAAAACCATTGTGTACAGCAACTCCTATTTTCAGGAGGCCTTTTACAGCAGTAGCCTTTACTCTATGGAGTCGTGCCCATCTTTTTTTTTTTTTTGCAATGTACACCACACATTGTTTGAATATTGCGTTTGACCACTTTGCCCTCAAATTTGAAACTGACTTTCGACCAGCTTGACAGATCAGGCCTGAGCTTTGCTAAACAAGCACACGTAAATGCAGTGCTGACAAAACTTCTCACTAACCAACACAGACAAAATTAATTAATAAAAGGGACTAAAATACAGAGCTCCAGCCTTGCAAGCAAATGGATTTGCTGCTGAGCCAAGGAGATTTATCTGAACAAACTGGAAAAAAAATTTCTAAGATTAAGTATAAGCAGGTTTGTGTATTTCATGCTAACATGAGAAAAATTCACAAGGTACAGGGCTGTCAAATGCTGTCTAAAAATGTACTGGCATGAGTTTGGGATGACCACAATACACACAGACGATGGGTGCTGGAAGCTGCTCAACTCTGAAATGTTAAAAGTAGGCTCAGCCAAGATAGACAGGCATGCAGCATGCAGAGGAAGTTGAAGTTGCATGATAAACACAGCAATCCGTATTCATGGAAATAACAGCTACAGATGACCTAAACATAGCTTTGATAGGACACAAGGTCACTTGCAGGGAAATAGTTATTTCAGGGAAGTATTACCCTATAAAGACCAATTTGAAAGTCTCAAGTAAAAAGTACTCTTACCTGTCACTAACAGTTTATTTTCCTCTTTCTAATTCAGGAGCCATCCCCTCCTGGGGGTCATGAAGAACACTTGCTTTGTGCCCAGAACAAGAGGCTTCTGCTAAGCCCCCACCTCTGTGAGCAATAAATGCTCTTCTCCTTCAAGCAGCTTTGTAATGGGAGGCACCACAGGTTTCAGTCTTCTTCAATCTTGTTTAGCTGCTGAGAATTTCTACACTCCCAAGGGATTGCCATGACAAGGGTTCCAGTGAGGGTGTTTGCCTCGCTGACTTCAACACCAACTTATTCATGTGGGCACCTGGGTAATTGACCACAGGGAACCTGTGCCTCTGATCAAACAGCGTATTGCTATAGGCTTTGGGACCTCCTGAACACAGCATCCCTCTTCCTCATCACATGATAGCAGGAACCTCTGCCTCTCTTCAGAATTTGGCCAAACAGTACACCCAGTTAAAGTCAAGGATAAACCTCTGCTACTGCTAGGTTTTATTACCAGAAAGCTTTGCAGAAACACTACTGGACTTACATAATAAGTTAATTTTAAGGTTCATTTTACTTATTCAGCAGGACTTACAAATTACTTGTCTCTTGACTTCTTTGGAGACATTAAAAGATCTCTGTCAGTTCTTTATGGATAATTATGACATTAAGGCCATGCCATGCCGCTGTATTTCACCATAAACCATTAGTTGTATCCTGCTATGGGAATTTAAACGAAATGAGGAACTAATGGCACACAGCCTGCTTCTCTGTGGAGCAAAGGAGAAGGCAGACCATGTTCTTCACAGGCAGCAAGGATGCCAGGCTGCTTCGAGTGACTATGCTGAAAACACGCCCTCCCAGCACTGGGGAGAAGGCAATAGGCAGGAGACACTTGCAGCTGAGTGGTACTCAGCCCTCCTCTGCCTCTGAAAATGGTAAAGCCCTAAAACAGACCCATTGAAAAATATATGATCTCATTTAATTCACATTTTGAAATGAGTTAAGCATACATAGGGCAACTAGAATATGTACTGCAGAATCACAGAATCATAGAATGTTAAGGGTTGGCAGCGACCCTAAAGACCATCTGGTCCCAACCCACCTGCCGTGAGCAGGGACACCTCCTACTAGACCAGGTTGCTCAAAGCTGTGTCCAACCTGGCCTTGAACAGCTCCAGGGTTTGGCATTCACAACCTCTCTGGGCCACCTGTTCCAGTCCTCACCACCCTCAGAGTAAAGGATTTCTTCCTAATATCTAAATTATAATTCCCCTCTTTCCCCATTCCCTCCTGTCCTATCACTGCAGTTCCTGACAGAGTCCCTCTCCTCCTTCCTTTCAGATACCGGAAGGTTGCTATGAGTTCTCCATGCAGCCTTCTCTTCTCTGAGCTGAACAGCCCCCAATTTTTCAGCCTGTCTTTGTAGGGCAGGTTCTCCAGTCCTGTTATCAACTTCATTATCCCTCTGGACTTGCTCCAACAGTTCCATGTCCTTCTTATGTTGGGGTCCCCAGATCTGGATGCAGCACTGCAGGTGAGGACTCACCAGAGCAGAGTGGAGGGGGAGAATCACCTCCTTTGACCTGCTGACCATTTTCCTTTGGATGCAGCCCAGGATTTGGTTAGGGTTTCTGGGCTGTGAGTGCATGTTGAGTGACACCTCCCAAGCATGTCAGGATCCCTCTGGATGGCATCCCTTCCCTCCAGAGTGTTGACTGCATCACGCAATATTAATGAGTTCTACCTCACTAGCAAGTTATTACACCTACCAGGAGCGTCTGTCCTACAGTGTGACAAATTATTTATTCAGCAGAAAAGCCATTGTTTCTCACCTCATCAATTACTAGAAAAAATGTTTACATGTGCTCATCTATTTTTATACAGCTCAGTTGTCAGTCTTAATTATGTTCTAATTCTTTCCATTGCTAACAAGCCTTATCTATTTATCCACTTGCAGCAAGAGGGAAGTTGTTTTAGAACCTGTAAAGCACTGACTGTTGTAATTAATATTGTGAATGTCTATTTTTCTTTACTGACTTGCAAATCTCCCAGTGGGTTTCCTCCCTGCCTATGTCGTATTATCAGACGTAATGGGATTTATTTATCACATGTTCTGCCACTGGTTTTTTTTCATATTTGTTTCCAAAATCTATTATGCTTGGAGTGCTTCAGAAGCAATGATTATAACTAACTTACAGTGCCATTTTCATCAATGATAAATGTGAATGGCCATATGTCACCATTATTATGGATTATTTATGCACAGAAAATCTTACCACTACTTTGAATTACTGATGTCCTGGATGGACAGCTAGTAGTGCTTTGGGATGATTACAAAATGCTTTTCTGTAATCACCAAAATGTTCTACAAAATTGCTGGTTTGTAATTTGTTTTCCATTTTTGCCATTGTGGTCTCTTCAAATAAGGAGGCTGACAATGGGAATAACTAGATTTCATATCTGTCTGTCCACACCCAATAGTACCAACCATGGAACTGATTTTCATGGTGGTACCGGGTGAGATGAAATGGAAACCTAATCTCCATATTGTCTTTGCAGACTGGAAAAGAGCAGGGAATATTTTGAAAGAAAAACCATATGTACGACTGCACACCTCAGGCCTGATGAGAATTGCCAAAGTTTGTGCTGACTCTAAAGGGGGTTTTCCTTGAGTCAGTAAGCCTACTTTTAAATCATGCCTTGAGGAGCTGAGGACTTTCTGTATTTGTAAAGTACTATATCCACATTTTAGGGAGCTCTGGAATTAGTGACACAGACCTATGACAGAGCAATCTGAAAATAAAATAAAATACAGACAGGGGACACTGGAAATCACCTAAAATAGCATTAGTGCTTTTCTTTTCGAGTAATCCAGAAATCAAATTTGGAAGAAACAAAACAAAACAGACAAAGAGAAAACAAGAGAAAATAGCCCTGGCAATACTAAATAAGTATCATGCAGGGCTAATGAAAGAACTTGCTAGGAGAAATAAAGAATACAAATGAGGTGGTGAAAAAGGAGAACATTAAGTATCTATGCTTTAAAACCACCAGACTCTACCTGGCTTTAGCCATAAAGTGTAATGAAATCTATGAATTATTTTCAAATATGCACAAGAGACTATTTTCTGGCAAACTCTATGTTCAGCTACATAGAGATATGTCTGGAAAGGATGTTACAGGTTTTTTAAAGAAAGATAGCATTTGGTAGTATTTTATTTTTTTTATTCAGTAGATTGTTCTCGTGCTTGTTCTTTCTGCTGTGACAAAGATGTCACTAACACCATGCAGGCAGAAAGCTGGGTGAGCAGAGCCCAGTTTTCATAAGGTATTTGGGCAGCAAGAAACATAAATCCCTGCCATTCAGATGCATCATGCATTGGCATTGCTCAGCACTTCCATCCTTGAAGGCACTTCATTCTATTTTCTTTAAAGTGTGATCTTGAAATTGAGGGCTTAGTGGTTTAATCTTTGACTGGCAGTTATGGACTGTGTTGGCAGGAGAACAGGCTACTCATACTCATCTCTTCAGCTTTGAAGTGGCTTCTAATCTATGTACTTTTGCTGCAAGAAAGGTGTTTCTGTTGTGTCCTGCCACTGATGTTAAGCATGGAAGGAAACTCAGCCATGGGCTTGTACAGTCTTATATTTTATTTTCTTTTGGTAGAGGGAGCATTAAAAGCTGGACTCTGGCTCCAAGGAAAATATAGGTAGAAAATACAGAGCGAGATTGGCCCTTATTTTCCTCTTTGCACAGCAAATATAAATATACCCCAGATGTAATACCCCAGGCACCAAATAGAACCAGATGTGCTCAGGGCTGTGACTGGTGAGAAAGTTATTTTGTATGATCCCTTCACATAAAACAGCTAAAATTAATATTATGAAATTTCCATTACATTTTAGCAGCATGGACATAAAAGCTGTTCTATTTCTAAAATTCTCAGCAGATTAATATTTTTGAAATCATTTGCCCTAAAAGATTAATTGCCCCATCACAAAAAAGGCTGAGTAAAATTGCAAAAAAATCGTTATGTTAGAGTAAAAGGTACTCTTCAATAAAAATAATTATTTTTCTAAATTATTTATATTGGCAACAAACACAGCCCTAAGTGACCTCCTATAACAATTTATGTAAACTTTGGGTGATTTTGTGTGTGTTGTGTGTTAAAAAGGGGAGTATACCAAATTAATGAGCATGATTGCCAGGAAAAAGTTAATAGAAAATCCATAAAGAAACCAGTTTCTGAAATTATTGCTTTCTTAGCTTTTCATGTTCTCTCTCATTACAACTTCGGATATTAAGGGGATTATGACTCAAAAAATTTACCTAAGGCTTTATCCAGTAAGAGTATCTCAATGAAAGACATACAACAAAAGCAGTGAGTAAAGAAGCCTCAGGCTGAATATTTGAGCCAGATTCTTGGGGACTTAATGGCAATTTCTTTATTTTAGAGAGAAGATCTGGTGATTTTACTAACTCATAAAAATTGCCTACAATATTTTGAAAATTCAGCTCTGATCACAATATTATAACTAGTAAAGTAGATTTGTGGGGAAAAAAACCATCCCTTATTCCTAACTTACAGGGTCACAGGGAGTGGGTCCTTCATCCTGCTAGCAAATCCACAAAAATACATACAATCCAGATGTGATGGATTTCAGATATCTTGGATGTATCTGCTGTACGTCAGAGCAGAACCCCACATAAGGAGCTGTGTGGGAATTTAGAGGCAGCTACTGCATGCAAAGGATTGTGCAGCATAACAAAAAAGTATTTCCAGCTTCTGAAGGCAGGGCAGGAATCATCTTCCCAGCAGCACACTCGCACTGGGAACCCTGACCTCTCAGCATGGCAAACTCCCTTAGTATGGTACTTCCACGGCATGGAAGTGTTGCCTCCAGTTCTGGAGTTACCTTTTTGTCAGCCACTTTGGGAGGTTTTTATATAATTTTGCAGGTGAAAGATGTAACATCTGACGTGGACAGAGATGTCTAGAAGCAAAATAGTGATCCCCAAAGAAGGCAATTTATTTTAATTTCTGTGTGGCTCAGTTTTCACCATGGTGTTCTTGAGCAAGCTTTCTGCTTCTGGACACAAACACACTTCCCACCATGCTGCTCGGCATTATGCCCAATTCTTATGGCCAATTGGTCCAGAAAATAGCCCTTCACTTGGCTTGTTTGGAAGGCTAGCAGAACAAACTTTATGCAAACAGTAGATATGGTTACTGCTTTCTTTGAAAACATAAACAGAAGAAAAGCCTCCAGATTTTACATAATAGTGCAGTGATTGCAAGACTTTCTTAAGATAAGCAAAAAGAACTTCAGTTATTTCTTCTGCATAAAGGCATTTCTTCTGCATAAAGGCATTTAAATCCACATCTTTAACCTTCCTGGAGAGAGCCTATCACTCCAGTGTTCAAGTAAGCCCAGTTCAAGCAAGTCACACTCAGAGATCGCTGATCCTAGCACTTTACTGGACTCCAGGGCACTGCCCTGTGATTTTATCTGATCTCTAGGAAATATTACTGAGCTATATTTGTTGTTCTCACTTATATGTTCGGGCACAAGAGGTTTTACACTTGAGTTTTATAAATAGCAATACACTCACATGGGTGCTTAGCAAATTTCACTCAGCAAGTTTCCCTTGCCATCAGCAGAAAGAATTTTACTGAAAACAGGTAAATGACCTGTTTACCCCCAGAGCAAGTACTGAGCTTGTCAGGATGTTTTGCCATCCTATTGCATAAAGGGTTTCTTCAGAGTCAATTAGTTGCTGATTTCCAGCTGAGCTACAGTGTCACAGAAGGGCACTCCAAAGGCATCTTTATAGAGCAGAGACTAACCTGTATCAGGCAGGATGCAAGAGAACTGAATCTCAGCACCAGAGAGCTGTGGCAAGTATTTTGGAAATTATTTTGGCTCAAGTCCCTACTAGCTACATGGGAAAGACAAACCAGTTTGAAGCTTAGCTAGAATAAGATGTACCTACGACATGTTTTATTGTTTCATTTCTCATACCTCACTCCAGGAATACTCACTGATAATTTTTTTTAGAATAACATTTTAGCACAATAAATTAGTTTTCTTTTTGACTGAAGGCTAGATAGAGTGAAGACAGATTTCAGGATGGCTGACAAACCTGAAGCAGCTGTGTCCTCAGTATGTGGCAAATGTATATCAGTCTATTTGTACATTTCCAAGCACTCCAAATATCTCCTCTAGCTCATAAGATTCAGTTTGCTAACCGGAAAAAGAAAGGATTCCAGATAGGAAGTTATTCCTGCACCATTAATGTTAATCTGAACCTTCCCAGCAGGCACCAGGAATAAGGAGATGGCAGAAAACTTGGGGGAACACCCTAGATTTGCAACAATCCCATAGTCCAGCAGGCATTAAAGAACTCTAATGTAACCCCAGTTCTTCCTATAGGATTAAAGATTCATGAAGTACAAAATGGACAGAGGGAGAAAGAGGGAAAATATTCCTACCTTAGTGATTATGCAGAAGAATTGGCAGAAGAATTCATGAGTTCCTGCCCCAAGGACTGTGTATGTATTTTAAACAATGACAGTTTCAGTAAAAAAATCAAAGGACAGAAACAAATTACATCTGATTATTTCTACAGATATTTATCACTGATAGTCATGATCAGTCTAAGCCAGCAAACACTAGGTTGACATCATCTCCTTTCACATTCTTTACCAAGTTTTCTTGTTTGGCATGCAAGAAGGCAAACCATCAAGGATGCTGCAACACGCAGAAAATTCCTGCTAACTCAGTTCAAACAGAGTAATTAACAGAATTAATCAATTTCAATTGAATGAGATCAAAGAAATCTCCTATCAGTTGACTGTTTAGAATAACTCAAGGAAGATTAATTTCTATCCTAGTGTTCTCTTGATCCCAATAGGTTGTTGATGACAGGAGAGTAGAAAGCAAGCTTTTTATCATCAATCACTTTCGTTATTACTTGGCTACCTGCTGTGTACAAGGATCCACACATTCTTCTATTTTTAAACAACAAAGCAACCTGTCAATAAGTGCTGAACTGCTTGCCATTCAAAATGACCACTCAGGGAAGGACCTAAGCATAGTGGCTGCTGTGTAGAATATTTAACAGGAAGCTATATATGGAAAAACACAACTTACACTTCAAGAGTCCCAGCCAGCCATGTTTATCTCAAAGTAACACTGAAGCTGCACGTAACAATTACTGATATCTTAACTGCAATGCATGCTCAATATACCACTTGCACATACAAGACATCTGTTTTATCTACATATTTATCTACATGTAACTGCACTTACACCCAAGCTATAAGCTCTAGTTATTACTTATACAAAATGTACAATGTCAGGCTGGAGGGTCACCAGCTTGTGAAAGGAATTACATGGTCTAGTTGCCTTCAATAAGGGAGGACAAGGGTAACTGACCCTGTCTTTCTTCCAGTCCAGACTCATATCTCATCAGTTACTGTGTATTGATGCAGCACATTTTATTTACATCACTAAAATAAAATCAGCTATCATTATCTCTCTCTTATGGTCATTATCTCTTGTGATTTCACTTCAGCTCTTCTTCTTCAAGGCTTCGGGCTTAGTCAACACAGTAATTTAAGAGTCACCATGCTCTGCACTAATGCATTTAGTTTCAGTTAAACACAGCAGATGCAGACCAAAGTTCCTGAGTTCCTGTGTTGCCTGTGTGGGGAAAGTCAGTCACTCACAAGAGGAACTCACAGTGGTCTTCCAGGAGCTGCTAGCAGCTAGGCACTGAGCAACACCAAGGAAAGGAAGTGCACTAAACCCTGTTAGGCTCTGGGATTTAAACCACCCAAGGGAGGAAGTGTCCACACTTCAGATTCCAGATGTTGTTTTGGTGGGCTTTTTTAAAGTGCTTAACAAGGACAGGGTAAAAAATGGAAAGAAATGGTGGAAAAAGGGAGAGAAAAAGGCACCACTGAGTGCAAGTCAATGGCTGAAACATCCACTCGGGAGACAGGAGAGGAGATCTACGCTCACATCTTCTACCTCCCTGTGAACATTCTAACCAGCAAGCTGTTGGGTGGAGTATTCTTAAGCCCCAAATATTTAGCCAGCTTCTTATGATTTCAACAATGAAGCATTTTCTATCGACACCCATGTCCTAACAGGCCAAAACTGAACGTTTCTATTCCATTTTCATGTGTACCTCACTCAGGCGAGTTCCCATCGACTTCAAAGGAAGCCTGGAAACTTGGAGCAGTCGTTTCTCACATTCTGAGTGTCAGTGCCTGTGCTTAGGCTGCCCTGCATGCCTTGGCACGCCCCAGGGTCCTTCTGCAGGCATCCTGCAGACCAACGCCCAGCTACAGCATGCTGTGGCTCATCTTCCAGCTGGGCCTGGGCTTCCCTTGCCATGAGAACTGGGTCTGCAGGATTCAGGGACAAAGGATTGGTGCACACCCGGGTCTTGCCCCGCTGTACTCAGCAGTGACAGTCAGCCTGCACCTGCTTCTGAGCACCAGGAAATGGGAAGCACTCGCACACACCATGGCACAGGAGTAGCCTGCCCACTTAATAAGTTTCCATGGGTGTTCAGCAGAGCACAGGTCTTAGAAAATGCTCACTGCAGGAAAGCACAAAAGGCAAACGCTAATATAAACTGTGCCTGAAAAAAGTGTATGCATCCTGGGTTTGGATAAAGCAGAACTATGACAGAAACCACTTACCCTTCATATTTAAAATCAATTTATGAATCAAGCCAAAACACAGTCACATATTAACTTAGAATGCCAATTATTTAAAGTGAGTTATTAATTTATTCCTTAACACAGGTATTCTCCCTAGTACAGACTACCACGTTTAGGTAGTAAGATGTGTGCACTGGCCTCATTACAATAGCATATATATGCTAAACATTGTGAAGTGCTCTCTGTTTCAGTAATTCTTTGAGGTGAAAAATTACTGTTATTTCCATTTTTATCTAGGGGATCTAGAAAACAGTGACTTGAGAACACTATATAAGGAATTTCCTTTGACAGGTTGGGGTTAATCTCTTTGTGTGGTAAATGTGCACTGAGAGAACTGAGCCATTTCTTCCCTTTGTAACAGACATTTGTTTCTAATATCTCCAAAACATATAAAGGATATAATGATCATGGATAGAACATTACTTCCATCATGCACATCTTTAAATATTTATGATTTCCATTCTACATTTTCCTCAGTGTTCTTTTGCAACCATAATGACAATTTTAATTTTCTTTTTTGTGTATGTCTATGTGAAATTTCCCTCCTAATTTTTCCTTTGCTGCCTATATCTTATTTTAGAGTTTTCTAATCTGTTTTTCTTTCCATCTCCAGATTCCTCTGGCTTTCCAGCTTATACATTCTCCCTAGGAGAGGAAGCACCACACATATTTCCAGCTTCTATCTTCCTCAATAATAAGTAAAATTCTGTTTTCACGGCCTTGAAATTTCATTTAGTTTGTATACAGCTGTTATTGAACTGACTTTGTCATTGTACAACCTGGGCTTTTTTTCTGTATCCAAATTGATTTAAAGTTTCATATTGATCTGAGTATCAATATCCAGTTTGTAAGCAACAATACCACTCATGTTCAAGGGCACATTTCAGTCATCTCACATAGGGCTCCAGCTAAGCAATCTCCATGGGAAAAGCTTCTTTGCTGTGCAGAATACTTTTACTTATTTTCCTTTTAGGTAAAGCTTCCTATAGATAGCTTTGTTTCCTGCAAAGTAGTAGCTCAGTCAAAGGCCGGGCATTGCTTTGTTCCCTTTTGTTCTGACAAGTTGAAACTTTCACATTACTTCTTATACATTTGCTCCATATGAGAAGTTAATCGCTGAAGGGGTTTTTAATTATTTTGTCAACCCTTTTTTTTTTTACTTAGATTTGTCAGCCCAATCTTCTGTAGCATCACCTGTTTTCTTTCTAAAACTTGCATTCTCATGCAAAAGTGTTCTCCAGACTGGCACACTAACACAGCTGCTTCAAAATGTGAGTCAGAATCTCATTCCATATTTCTCTCTCAATTTTAATCTCTCTACTGCAATCTGATCTCAAAATAAGGATCCCATAAACAGCAAAATTCAGGAGTTTTTTTACAATATTAAATTAATTCCTCTTTGGGGTATTTCACTTGCAATTAACCCTCTCAGAATTCCATTCTTTCAAAGAGTGTGATTCTCCTGACATTTTTTTTATCACAAACTGGTAATTAGACTGTTCTTCTTTAATTGTAGGTTATTAAATTATATCCACTGCCTCTGGCCTAAGGTTAATGGAAGAAGAAGAGTAGCTAGCTTTTGCCCACCTCACTCTTTAGAAACTTTTCATTTTGAAGGGCAAAACCCGCTTCTTTAATCCCTGTCTGATCAATTTCACAAGAAGCCCAGAAGCAATAGCTATAGTCATTACCTGCTACTCCAATTCCTTCATCCCTCACATTTTCTTTTGCTGTTCTAACACCAAATGTATGTTCTTTTTCTTCTTCAGACACCATAGAGTGCTCTCAGTGGTAATTATTGCAAGTGCCTGGCTTGGATTTTATAACCCTGATGAATCTTTTTAGTCCTTAATGGGTAAACTAACAAATATTTGTCAGGGATATTTAACACTGGAGCTTGGAAGAAATGGAAGCTGATGCTTCTCTTCTTCCTCTTGGTGTTGATCTGTTCTGGTTCAAAGCAACACATCGCACAGGGAATGTTACACTTCTGACCCCGAGTATTCAGGGTCTAGCTGAGCTTAAATCCTTGCTTCAGCCTGAATCTAAGATAATCTTTGTGGCCACAGGTGACAGCAAAGAAATTTTTACAGGCAGTAAGTCTCCAATAAGTGGATGGGGAGATTCAGTACATTATGAACAGAACCCAAAGTGGCCAGCTCCTTGAGAAAAAAGCCACCAAACATCACACATTTGTGGTACTGATCCTTTCAGATGACCTATGAATAGCACTGCCCACGTGGGCCACTGTGTCCTGGTTCCTGATCCTCGTGCTGCCACTGTATAAATACAAAGATATGCCACATAATAATCTCAGCCCTTGTAGTCTGACTTTACCGAATTTATTAGAGGTTCTGTTAAATCCACCTTTTTGCTCATACTGATTACTTTTGTTAGTATCAGCAGTACATAGGAGGTGAGGTTTGGACAGCAAGTGCTACCAGAGTGCTGTGTGCCAACCCTGGTGAAGTGTCAGAGGGAACTTAATTGTTGTTGAACTTAAATGCACTTAATTCTAATCATTGGTGATCCACAAAAATTAATCCAAAGGGGAAGAGTAAAGATTTCTAGATGAACCATGTCAAAAGAAACTGGAAGAGCTCAGCTCACTTAGTCTGGCAAAATGAACGCTGAGAAGGCTTTGATTGCTGTGAGTAGATCAATCAAAGAGTCTTTTTTGAGCTAAGGAACCATGTTGGCAACAAAACTGGAATTTATTCTGTGAATAAATTTTGGCTGGGAATCACAAAAAAGCAAGAGAAGAGCCAACTTTTGGAGCAATCTCTCAATAAGGAGGATTAGAACAAAAACTTAACATTGTAAAATAGAGGGTGGCCAATTTATAGAAAAAATATTTATCTGACGCGCTGCCTGCAAAAACAGGAGTTTGGTCTCAGAGGCTCAGGGGAAAGATGGTCAACTTTCTTGAACCCATAAATCACATTCCCTAGTCAACACAGAACCACACAGACGTCAGAGAGCTGTGGGGGGAGACATAGCTCAGCAAGCCCCAGATCTTTTAGTGTTCCCTGGTGGGTTTGGGCTGGATGGCCCCTGTTCCCCAGCAGCCTCCAAACCAACGCAGCCCAGTGCCACACGAGAGCTGTAACCCCAGCAAGGGAGTTCATCTGGCATGCAGCTCAAAAAATCCCCCAAGGCCTTCATCCCAAATCCTGCCAGCCACACATAGATATCCAACCCACAGCTCTCAGGTACCAGACTGTCTCTTCTCCAGACTGAGAAGAAAAATCATCTGGAAGAATATTTTTCTGAGTAAGATTTTTCTCTAAGTACTTGTTCTCGGATCTGCAATTTTAGCAACAGTAGCGTTGAGAACTACAGTGAAGACTGAACACTTTTATGCTAAATTATTATCATCAGGGTTAAATGCTGTACTGATAATTTAAGAAGATTTGAGCTTTAAGATGCAGTAACAGTGTCCTGAACTGCATGTTCTACCAAAGCTGAAACACTCACAGCAAGTAAGTGTCAAGGCCAAGGGTATGTGCCATTTATTAATAGAAGATGAAGCTATTGCTGAATTAAGAAGTAGCCTCAAGTTACTAGTATAATTAAAAACTGTGATTAAATATTAAGATGAATGAAATAATTTAAATTGTGAGCTGTCAAAGTGCCAAGTAAATAATTTAAAGACAGATTTAAAAAGCAGGGGGAACACCCTTTTTCTGCTTTTGCTACTTCTTTATATTACTAGACTGTTTTTACCCTTTCTAATCTAATCCTCACGTTCTTCTCTGCTATTTGCATATGTTAGCAAGGTTACTTTCTGCTACAATATATTTCTGTTTATAGTATGTGCTTGTAAACTGCAGAAGAAGTTGTGCTTTGTCCTCTGTGAAAATGAAAAAAAATAATTGGGAATAGAAGGACAACCCTTTCTGGGGCAGCCAAAGGGAACAAAATAGATGTTTATGGATAGAGCAAGGAAGATGAATCAGGAAAAGTGGGTATGGGCTGACTCTGATTTCCTTGGTTATCTAAATATTTTCTTTTCAGGACTTTTCCATCTTTATTTTCTCCGCTGTTTAGAATTACTTTTCTCACTCTGGATAAATAATACCCTTTTTTTCTTTCATCAAAGGGCATCAGAGGCCAATGCTGATAAAGAGGGAAAAAAAGGAAGGCAACTGCTGGCACTAAAGTAAGAACGAAGTGTGTGCACTGACTGCACGTGTGGTCAGAAGATGGATTACTGCAGGTCAGGGCTCACCTGGAATATTGAACAGTCAAGAGACAGTTTTACTCTGCTTGATCCAGCACCTTAGCTAGCCTGGCAGTATCAAGTCATTGCCCTATTATCTCCAAGGTGGAGCTGAAATGCAGGTTCCCATGGGAAGCTTCAGTTAGACCAGTGCTTTTCTGTGAGCAAAGTTTTTTTCCTTGAAGAACTGGCTTCTGTCATCAAAGATATTTTAATACACCTCAAAAAAAACCTTCTCACCATCTCCAACTCAAGGCAGCAAAGAACAGAAACAGAGCCTTGTTCCCACTACGCCAGATGTGCGTCCTGATGCCTTGCTCTCTGCCACCAGCCAGGATGAGGGCATTGCTCTTTCATGAGTGTTGTAAATCCTCTTGTGCTCTCTCTGCAGAAAGCCAAATACACCCATAGCTAAAGCACAGGGTATAATTACATCCATGCAGAAAAACTGTGCATGGCTAAGGCTCTCTGAAAGGTTGAATAAGCTCAGTAAAAGCAAAGTTCCCATCCCATCGTTTTTCCCACAGATTATAAGAAACAGATTTGATGCCCATTTTAATGTTAGCTTAAAAGTGCACAGTGCCCAACAGATCAGTAAATACATTTTTGAGAAGCCAAAACAGAGGTTTCCAGATAAAAGCCTACCTAGCTGTAGTATTTTGAAAGAATGTTTGAGAGTTATGTAAAGAAAACAATAGACTTTCCCCCCATTCTTAACCTGTGCAAGGAAGGTTAAGTTCTTCTCTGCTGAAGAGCTGGTGATTTTTTGCCTAGAGATCTGTCATAGAGGCTGCTTTACAACACTCTCTAGTCATACAGCTGGAGGCATGCACAGTTCTGTTTGCCTATACCTTTGAATACACTTGAGTTTTTGTGGAGAAGCTGATCTCCACCCACACCTAAACCCAGGATTTCTGGAGTTTTTACTAGGAATCCCAAATACCTTAGCAAAGCTTGTTGATAGGAATATTTCCCGGATATAGAAGCACTTTTCTTTCCCGTCACTATATCTCTATTGAGAGACATTTCACATCCACCTGTTTTAAATATGATCTTTTAAACCACCCTACTCCATGCCTTTACACTTGTGAAGAGGATGTTCTCGTCCTTGCACAAGGGTTCAGTTTTCTGTGGAAGCAGCAGCATCTGTAGCTTATAGAAGACTTCTACACAGGACTTCATTCCTCTTCTGTGTGCCTTCTTTTTACCACACAATAGCAGTCTGGGTGAGCTTTTCATGGGGCTGTCCCCTTCAGCTGGATACTTATCTCAGTTGCATAGAAACCTGAATTAGATTCTTGAAGTATCCCAGCCTCCTTACAGGCTGCATAAAGGCAAGATTAATGGAATGAAGCACATAAAAGACCAAAGATGTGTATTTTGCAAAGTGGGTAACATATGGTTTCTTCTCACTGAGGATTTTACTTATGCTAAAACAGTTTTTTCTTCTTATTTATATAAAGAATAGGATTTTCAGATGCATTTTTTAATATATCATGTATTGTTGATGAATACCAGAAATAAACGGATTGCTACAAATTACTTTTTCTTTAAATAAATCTTTTATTACTTTTGGCAAAAAGGCAGAGGTTATATTCACCTTATTTTGGATTTTTGATATCAGGCTGTATTCATTCAGCAAAAGGACCAATGATTTTGCAGCAGCTGTAAGCAAGATTCCCAGAACACTTGCTGTACAGGCAAATGGCATCACAGGTCATGTGCAGGGCCCAGGACTGTCTTGTTAAATACCTGCAGTGAAATACTGGTTTCACTAAGCTTCAGCACTGATCTCAATTGAATTTTACAATTAATTTTACTTTTGTTATCATACACTTTGGCAACCGCAATAATTCTGCCCTACCTTGAAAAGGATAAATACTGTCACTTTCTCCTTTGGTTTTGTGGCCTTTATTTCAGAGGCTGAGAGTGGCCCTTTCTCAGTAACTCACAGAACCGCTGTAAAGCCACAGCTCTCCCTTCAAGTAGCAATTTCACAGGCTCAAAAAGGACTCAACTACCAGCAGCACATACAAAGAACAAGGGAAGCAGTAGCACGTGATATGTCCTGAGTGTCTTCTCCTTGTTTGCTGATGGTCTGAAGATACCCAATTGTGGCAAAAGTGTGAGAATGCTTGTCATTTTTCATCACATTATTTCTATATATACACCTTTTCACTTCAGATTATATATGCAGTGGTGGGGTTTTCATACTCTTCATGACTGATGGCTTTCAAAATTCCTTAAAACTGTTACAACAACATTTGAAAGTAGTCAACCTGAAGCACCAGAGCATCCTACAAAAGGCCTCAGGAAAAGTTCCGTAGCAGTAGATATCACTTAATAGAATCATAGAATGGTTTGCATTGGAAAGAGCCTTAAAGACCACATAGTTCCAACCCCCCTGCCATGGGCAGGGACACCTTCCACTAGACCAGGCTTGCTCAGAGCTTCATCCAGCCTGGTCTTGAATGCTTCCAGGGATGGGGCATCCACAGCTTCTCTGGGCAACCTGTGCCAGTGCCTCACCACCCTCATAGTAAAGAATTTCTTCCTGTCATCTAATCTAAACCTATTCTCTCTCAGGTTGAAGCCATTCCTCTTTCTTCTGTTCCTACATACTGCTGTAAAAAGACCCTGTCCATCTTTCTTGTGGGTTCCCTTCAGGTGCAGGTTGTAATTGGGTCACTCCAAAGCCTTTTCCAGGCTAAAGAAACCAAGTTCTCTCAGACTTTCCTTGCAGGACAGGTGCCCCATCCCTCTTATGACTTTGATGGCCTCCTCTGGACTTGCTCCAACAGGTCCATGTCCTTCCTGTGCTGGGGACCCCAGAGCCGGGTGCAACACTCCAGGTGGGGTCTCAGCTGAGAGCATAGAGGGACAGAATCACCTCTCTAAATCTTCAAATTCTATTTTGTTCTTTGCAATAGCCAAGGTTACTCTGGAAGTACATCTTTACCAAAATTTTGTAATATAAGTTAATAGTGATTTTCAAAATATTGCACTCAGCTCCAGTGTTTCTGCCTGCCCAGACTGCTTCAGAAGCAAATACTTATTCTGGGAGAGATCAGACTATGTACACAAGGCTCAGCCAGTAACATGCATGTTACAGATGGACCCTGCTGATCTGCCTGCCTTTCTTCTGGAGAGCTGTCCAGAGGCTGTTTGGGCAGCTGTGGCATTGCGATAACCAAATATAATCCCATACAAATATGTAACCACGAGTCAAAGTTCTGCCTTGTTCACACAAGAGGAACACTGGAGTGAAGGCAGACTCCCACCATGAGAGCTCTCCCAGAAGAGGTGAAGATTCAACCCTCAGAGCCATTGAGGCTGCACAGCCTCAGCCATGTGTTTATGGTTGGGGGTGTGACCTAAGTTCTTGCCTTCTGTGTGACAAAGATCAACCTGCACCACTTCTGGTACAGTCCCTGCATCCCTCCTGCCACTTGAGGGGTGGTTCTAACATCCCTGAATGCATCCCTGTCAGCCAAGGAATGGGGGCAGAGCAAGATTTTGAAGGGATCCTACAGCAGCCTCCAGAGAGCTCTTTAGAGGTAGAGTTACAAGCCTGAGGAAACAAAGCATGATGCCAACGCTTGCTTTACCATTCCACCAATTTTCCCATCTGTACATGAGTGCTCACAATAAGTCATTTTGTGAGCAAATATAAAGCAAATGGGAGGTGGGAAAATTGAAAGATCTATTTGAGGGAATTATGGCAATATTAGCAAGATAAAATCATTATGTAGGCATGTCTCCCAGTGAGGAGTTTTTGTTTTGTACATGTATTTTTGTTTAGAGTAGGAACAAAGGGAGGAGATATTAGATAGAGCAGAGGAAATCCAAGCAGGTGTTCTTAACTCAACCAACCAAGAATCCAGCACACATCTAAAGCCAAGTCAGTGGGAATTTTGCCAATGCTATAGTTCCAAGCACCCTTAATGACAACATTCTTAATTTTATAAATCATAGTGCAACCCATATAGTCTATATCTCTGGCCGTGCAATGTGGTTTCTATTTAAATTTAAGTTATTAATTTCACCAGTTTGCAAGAGATTTGACCTTTCACTTGCCTTTCTTTATTGCCTACCAACATACCTTTCAGATAGTGATACATTTCTGGTTTGGAACATGATGAAAATGAAAAGATAACAACACAACAGCAAGCATTTTTCAGTGACATCAAGGATAATAAAGCTGGAGATTCTGTGATTACTTTGCAACTCAATGAATTTTCAAATGATCAGTTCAGCTAGCAACACTCCATTATTCAAATGATTGTTAAGAAACTTCTTTTTTCTAGCATTAACATACACTCAGTTTATAATATGATACACCATATATTAGTCCAAAGCTGTGAGGGAGAGAATGAGACAAAATAATATTTCTCTTTAATAACCTACACATACCTTTTTTTTTTTTAGTATAAACATACAAAATTAACATATGAGCTCCCCTAAGTTGTTTTCCAGCTGATCTATTTGTGTCCAATACATCGTCCCAGTACAACAACAACAACTAAAACTACCAATTCATTTTGTGGAAAAAATGTTGTTCTTCTCTGGGCTTCTCTTCTCACCACATGCCATCAGTAAAACACATTATATTTTAATCTGAATTCTGCTTCCAAAGTAAATAAAATACTTTCCTAGTTTAGCCATCAAGCTTTTAAATAAGTGACTCTTTTAACTTGTGAAGAGTCCAAGATGAAGACAAAAACTTAATCAAGATTCAAAAAGATGTTAGGATATATTTGGGGTTTTTAAATTGCTTCATAGCCATGCTCAGTATTAAAGGGAAATTAGGTTACATGTGACCAGCAATAGGCATTCTTCATCTAAGAGAGCCAGGTAAATGTTTAAACAAGTTTTGTGGGATCTACTGATCTCCCAGAAAATCCTTTTATCAAGGATACTCCAAATGATGGCAATAGCTTTTAATTTGACCCCAAACCTCTAGGTTTTGATAACATTTCACTAACGTATATCTAATTTCCAGGCATCAAAATTCTTTGGGGTATTTTTTCAAAGAACAAATACCCTGTAGCAATGAAACCAACCTTTGATTCTATGTGACAAATTTTAACACATTTCAAAGGAGTTTCCCTTAGTTGGAAAGTGACGTCTGTGGGTCTATAAATGCATGATATAATTTGTTTAAAATCAAAACTTAAAATATCCTAATTTTCACTGAAAACAGGCAGAGCATATGAACCAGCTTTACACAGACACACTTTTGCTGTTTACACCCTCTGGCAGAGATTCACCAGCCCTGTGGCCTCACATTTGCACATAGCCCTACATAGGCAACACACTTCTAGAGCACAGCCTACACAGAAAACACATTTCCAGAGCATAGTTTCCTGCCTGCTGGAAGCAGACTTCAAAGTAGACTTTGGCCATTGTCACTTGTTTGTAAATCCATTTCATAAGCCAGAATTGAAGATGTGACTCCACACTTAAAACAAGAAAGAAAGCTGCCTGGAAATTCAACTTTGTGGCCCCTGGCCAAAAAATGTGAAGTTGTCTGCTACAAAAGGTCTCTACAAAAGGTCTATCTTTTGGGAAAATAAAGAAGCTCTGCAGTCTTAGCATTAATTCAAGGAGAAAAGAGGTACTCCATGTACCTTGGTTTTTATTGTGAATGCTAGGTAGGGGTAAAAACATCTTCCTTTTAACTTTAACATTAGTTAAAGCATTTTAGACATTGTGGACCAAAGAAGTGATGTTCTTTTTCTTTTAAAAAAGACATTGGGGATTTTTTAAACTTATTTTAACTTGAAATTTGCAAAATTTGATGCTTCAAGCTCACTAGTTGGTAATTTAATGTTTTTTCTGTTTCATGCATCTTGAGTACTCGTTTTAATTTCATATTTTTTCTGAAGTAAATGTAGTCATGAAAATGAATTTCTGCTTGAAACATTATTGACTGGCAAAAGAATTTTGCTTTTATGTATAAGAACAGCCTTTCTTTATTATTCTGAGTCCAGATTCTGGAAGGATGTGTGTCAAAGCATATTTTAGACTGCAATTATTAAAACCTCTTTCAGTGTTACATGACATAGAACCTGAGACTTTCTTAAAAAAAAAAAAAATAAAAACCATTGATTACTTAGATTCCAGTGTCCCTGCAATGCAATGAATTTATTTCAAGAATTAAAATACAGTTTTCCTTTTGGAATGCTGGTTTCACTAAAACTTAATTTAAAAAAATAATAAAATAAAAAGGCTTACTGTTAATGATGCTCTGCAAATTATCAGCATTTCAGCAAAAAGATTAAAGTAAAAATCCAGAAAAATATTAAAGTAAAAAATCCAGACTTTTTCTACCACAATTTCCTCCTATTTTACTGAAGTGGGATTGCTTTACTTTAGGCACAGAAAGAATACAGGAGTCAAAAGTTAGAGAGTTGTACAAAGGTCAGTTTGGTGTAGCTTGACAGAGGCAGGAGTTGAAGAGCTCCCTGCAGAAAGCTCTGTCTCTTATTGACAGATTAGTTTGCCTAGATAAGAACTCCATTCTTCTCTCTTTTTCCCCAGACCATACAGACTGAGCACTAAATGTCACAGCCTTGTCACCACTGGTCTGTGCCACTCACCTGGTGGAAAGAACCAGAAATAAGTGTGTTTTGGGTCAAACCTTCTGGCTGTTGTGGCAGGAAAGATGTAATGGGAGGAGGGGGTCCCACAGAGGTGGTGTTGCCCAGCCCTGAGAAGTTTGTTGTGGGAGTGGGGAGATTGTGGCAGTGTGCTGTTGCTCGTGAGCCAGGACCTCCAAGAAGGTTGCTGTGGAACTTCAGAGCTTATTGAAATGTACTGTACAAAATCCAAGAGCTTGTGGAAGTCCACTGTAGAATTTAAGAGCTAGTGAACCAACAGTTTTTCTGTCTACACATGGGCTGGGTGAAGCTATGGTGACTGCACAGCAAAGTACAAGAGCTCCCAGACGTGCGGTCCAATGTCTTTGTTCAGCCTGATGAGAATTTATAAGGAACATCACAGCCACTGCTGGTGCATCGGGACACCTTGCTCCCACCACCAGAACCACTTGCTTTGACACGGTATCCTCACACACCCGCAGGGCAGCACTTGGTCTGTCACAGTTACAGTCATTTACAGAGAACAGAGCATCCACTCAGTCCTGCTCGTGCCATTTCAAACAATAAACAGTGACCAAAAAAAGCCAAACTCCATCTCCTTCCAAAGCACTGGTCCTGAAGGTAGGCTGGTGTCCCACAACTGTTACCACTGATTTTGGTTCAGGAGAGTGCTAATGCAGCAATGCTTTTGAAGGCCAAAACTCAAAAGTCACAGGCAATTCTTACTCGGTACTTATTCTGAAAAATCACATTGGACAATTTTGCCCAAAGATTTTGGATTGTTTGTATCAACAGGAAACATCCTGCGCAAACATTTTGGGTTTTATTAGTCAACATGAGCCGGCAGAACAGTTAGGAAAAGAATTCTTAGTTCCTGGCCTAAGAATGGGGAAGCAGAAAAAATCCAAGAAAGTTGTGCTGTGGAAACCTGGACTGTATTCTATTACATTGCACCTTGAACATGCATTTTATCTTTACAGGAAATACTGCAGCAATAAAAATATCCCTCTCCCAATTCACTCTGACGCCCCTTTAGAAAGACAGGCTCTCTTTGAGTAAGTCAGAAAATTACAGATGGACAACTCTATGCACTGTAATGTTTCATGTAGAAAAGTATTCTCTCAAAACTTGAAACTCCTTAAAAGTGGTGATACCTCATGTAATTCTTTTTCCTCTCCCCCAGTGAAAAATAAAGAAGTATGTAATAAACAAAACAGTGGAAGGAAAGCAAAAAGGTATTTGTCTTCATGTTATTTTGTGGCTTACCACATCATACTGAAGATTTCAGCATTATACTGTGTTGAATGTTATGTCAATTTGCCTGCCAGCAGAGAGTGGTTCCTTTCTCTTCCAAAAGTGGATGTAGGAAGTAAATCCACTCTTTTAATTGCAGATTAGTTTAGATGGAAAGTGGTTATACAAACAAGTTAAACTACCATCTATTTGTCTATGTCAATCAATCATATTAAAATAAAAGTGTAAAAAGTCTCCTTAATCTCAACATGATACCTCTCAAATCCTCAAACATGCTTTGTCGGTAGTGCAGATCATTTTGACTTCAAACTTGACAGGTATTGGGAATTAATTTCTATCTGGTTTTTTACTCAGTCTTTTTCAAGCCCTGACACATTATCTTCTTCCAGACATTTTTCAGCTTTCCCCTGTTCTTGTACTTGGTATACTTCCAAATTCAAGATCTTGACCAAGTGGAATTCTCACCAAGGTCCAGGAGAAACATCAAAGACACATAGTAAGCATACATAAATTTAAATAATCTTTGAAAACTAAGGACAGCTGTAGGGGGCTGACAAATGCATGGCTGTATGTATTGATGCAGCTCCTTAACTAATCTAGAAAACAGAAAAGTTGAAGACCAATGAACAAAACATCAGGAACAAAAACAGGAACAAAACACCATTCATTTGGCTGGAGTATGATCTAGGCTGTTTTAAAAAATATTTGCAAGGTGAAAAATTAGAATGACTGCCAGTTCTTTGGTAGTCTTTTACTCTTTCTCCTCCACTTTCCAACATAATACTTATTTCTAAGGCATTTAGAAGAACCAGAAATATTTTTTCCTTCCATTCTCCTAAAAGACTTTTACTTCAGCTTCTTCAACATCCTCAGAGAAAGATGCTGAGTTGCAGTTTGTGCTATTAGACTGTTTATGATTTTTCCTTATTTCTATTCTCGGTTCACCTTTCTCATTTTAGAATATGCCTTTTCTGGAAACAGCTATCATGCAAATACTAAAATAGCATCAATAACCCTAAGGATATACATATTAAACGTTCATTACACACAACCTTCAAATCCCATCTGATCTCGTTGGCTTGTTTGCATTATGCTTTGTTTTTCATATTTAAAGGGTTTTATGGTACTTACCCTCACATTCCCATGGCGCAGCATGGGACTATTTTGACTATTTTGAGATATAGTCTAATATTTTAATTATTAACAAGTCTAATAATAGATTTAGTGCCACAGATAAAGAAAAGGCCTATGTTCCACTAATCCAAGCTCCTATATGAAACTTCCATTTCAGAGAAGACAGAGGTGCTGCTTTCTTCCCTTTACTTTTGAAAAATACTTTATGGTTTTGAACATTAAGTTGGTGCAATTTCTTCCAATAGGCAGCAAATAACTGAATTTATATTCACACATTCTATAAAATGCAGATTGCATAATACAGCATGATGGCTCTATTCCATTATGCTTCATTACCAGGTTGGAAATTACTCACACAGTATGTTTTTGTCTTTAGTACTCTATCATTCTAAATTATGGCTGCACTGTAGGTTACTCTATCTCGTAAATAAACACAATTCCTGCCTGGCACCCTACTAACAGTGAGCAACTCTTTCCTTCCCAGTGGTCCTGGGGCCTTACTTGAATTCTAGCTATGTAATTACATTCAACCTGCCTGACGTCTCCTTTAGACTTTGCAAATGTATTCTTCATTTGTCATGATTTTACAGTGGTGCCTTAAGCAATGGAACAGCTACACTCGGATGCTACAGCAATCTTGGTACTTCAGTATAGCTTACCTCAGCTGTTTTTCATACTTTCTAGAATCATCGGAAAAAAACTGATCATGGGAAAAAACCTATAGAAAACAACTGTTTTCAGTATTTAAAAATGAATGACTGAGTGCATTATCTTCCTAAAGAAGTAAAACTGCTCATTCTTCAGCTTTAATGCTCATGATTGATAGGCTATCTAAAGCCTCTGACATTGCTTGAGAAAGCAGTGCTAAAATAAATCTAGAGAAAAATATGTAATCACTGATAACTCAGAGACAACAGATCTGGAAAGAAAGTATAACAAGGAGAAATCACCAGCAGACTGTGACTTTTTGATCAGTAACTCCAAACTGAACATCCATCTCTGCAGTACACTCCTTAAAGCAGTAAAATTAGTCTAAGGTTACAGTTCTATTATTTCAAGGAGAAGTGATCCTTCAGTTAAGAGGGTTAAGTATTTTGGAAGGCATAACTTCAGCATGATTAAACATAAAGGAAAGACAAATTCTAGTTCACTTTCAGAAATTTTAAACAGCAGACAGTGATGCAAAAGAAGACACGAAACTCTGCAATCAATGAAACTGCATCAGAGAATAGAGCTCTCTTGCATGGCACGAAAGGTTCCACTGTGAAGGTACTAAGCTCTTCATGCCTAATATAAGATTATTTATTACTTGTTGTTTGCCCTTATGTGAGGACTGAAGACAAACAAGCAGGAGGAGAAAATTCCTGCTTACAAAGAAAAACCACATACATAACACTGGAAGAAGCAGCCTTTCTCTAAATTTTAGGGGAGGAAAAAAGGCCCAAAAAATCCTCAGAAAAGTAAGGGAAATATTCTGAACCCATCTCCTTCTTCTAGCAGTTCATAAGACTCATGTTTAACTCAGAAACTACAGTACAAATTACCATTCCTTGTCTGATAGAAATCTGCAAACAGGTTTTCCTGTTTCATGTGGTCTAAGCACTGAAGCATTAATTTTTTCTAAGATTTTGACTGAGATGTCCTCAGGGCCTGAGAAAACTTTGCAGTCCAAACTTACATACCTGCTGATAATTCCCACATAAAAACACAGACTTCCAATATCTGACTGCCACAGTAACTATTCACGTAAAGGCATTTAAATGAAAGAATTGTTTAAAGTATCCTTTTCTAGAAAAAGATCACTCTATTCATCAGTTTCTTAATTTCCAAGCTCCAAATTAATCATAACACTGCTACATATAACATATGCGCACTATAAAAGTGGTATTTGTGATCAGGGTAAAGTTACAGATCTCTCCAGCTTCCCAAATAGGCATTCTCAAGAATCATATACTGGATAACTGGTGCAATTTTTCTAAGTACCATGCAGATATAGGAAACATAAAATGCATACACAAGAGTTGTAACAAAAAAGACCTTCCTACAAAATTGACATTTCAAAGGAAACCCATCAACAAAAATAGGACACACATATTTAAAATTGATATGTATGTCATTGCAGCATTTCCTAAAATTTAATTCTTAATCAATTATCTAATTCTGCATTCTAGTTCACCATCTGAAGATGGTTCAACATCTACTCAATGATTACTGAGATGAAATTGGGTGTAGGGAAATAGCCAAAAACATGCCAAAATTCTTCCATTTGAAACCGTTAAAATCTGTGAAGAAAAGCAAAAAAGAGACAGAAAGGAAACAGAAAGAACTGAAATATTTAAAAAAACAAACAGAAACAACGTGAAAACAAGAAAAGCCAAAGGGATGATATGAAGGCCAAGAATATGTACCAAAGCTTGACCAATTTTATCCACATTGAAATCTTGAAATCGGAGGACAGAGTTGAACAAAAGCTCCAAAAAGGAGATCATGTCATTCAAATAGGAAACTGAAAAATACAGGAAATTTGAAACTGAGTGAGTATGACCAATGGTACTGAGAAGAACTGTGGTGCAGTGAGAAGGACCAAAACTTGCCAAAATTAATCCATCTAAAATCCCTAAACTCTGGGAAGAAAGGGAAACAAAGAGACAGATGTGAAACAAAATAATTGAAATTAAAAAAAAACCTGATAGGACAGATAAACAGTAAAAGCCAGTGGGAGGACCTGAAGTGCAGGAATATGGACCAAAGCTTGCCCAACTGATCCTCATTGAAATTGCAAGATTTCATTCCCTCCCCTGAAAGAAAATCCTTCCTTACAGGAAAGGTAATGGAATCCTGAAATCATAAGACAGAGTTGAACAAACACTCCAGAAAAGAGATATGGTCATTCAAAAATTAAATTGAAAAATCTGGAAAATTTGACATGAAGTGACTACAACCAATGGTACTGAGATGAAATGTGGTGAAGTGAGAAGGACCAAAACTTGCTAAATTCATTCCCATTGAAATCCCTAAAATCTGGGAAGAAAGGGAAACAAAGAGACAGAAGAGAAACACAAGAATTGAAATTAAATAGAATATTAATTGAAAATAAAAAATAGAATAAAAGCTTAGAGGGCATAAAGACAAGAAAAGCCAATGTGATAAAAAGAAGTGCAGGAATATGGACCAAAGCTTGCCCAAGTAATCCTCATTGAAATCGCTGGATTTCATTCCCTCTCCTGAAAGGGAATGAAATCTTGAAATCGGAAGACAGAGTTAAATAAGGAAAGGTGATATGGTCATTCAAAAATAAAATTGAAAAATCCCAAAAATTTGAAATGGAGTGACTACAACTAAGGGTACTGAGATTAAATGTGGTGAAGTGAGAAGGACCAAAACTTGCCAAAATCACTCAAATTGAAATCCTTAAAATCTGAGATAAAAACAACAAGGAACAAGACAGACGTGAAACAGAAGAATTGAAACTTAAAAAAAACCAAACAAACAAAAAAAACCACCTCAATAGGACAGATAAACTGGAAAAGCCAATGGAAATTCTTCCTTTCAGGCAAGGGAATGAAATCTTAAGGAAGACAGAGCTGAACAAATACTCCAGAAAGAATATATGATCATTAAAAAACAAAGGTGAAGTATCCAGAAAATCTGTAATGGAGACTGATTAAAACTGTTAATACTTAATTAAACAATGTATTTGTCTTTAGTAGCAGTACTTACAGTAAAAGTTATGTCTTGCTTGTGGGTTCCTCATTTGGTGATGCAATATTCTGGAGTCACCATGCTTTTGTTCTAAGATAAAGCATTTTCTTTATTGCTGTGTTTAAGAAGTCTTCTAAACAAGTCATCTCTTCATAACATACTCTCTTTTGAAGCACAGTTATTTCCTCTCTCTGTATTTCCTGTCCAAAATAGTAAATGTACAAATAAAGGTAAAGTGGCAAGTTGGCAATTAGGACACATGGCATTTATAAAATGTTGTAAATTTTCATAGTACTTTACAGATGGTCACTGATACAACACGTTAGGAAGTGCCTACAGACCTGAACCAAAATTACCTGAGTCTCAAACGATTGAATAATTGTACCTGAAATGTTCCAGAAGGTTTGAAAGAACATACTTTCTTTAAATTAGTAAATGAAAACTAGCATTCCCAATAATTCTTTCTTTCTTAAGCCTCATTCACATGAACCATATGCAGCATGCAGTCCAATTGTTGCTAAAGGTCCCCAGGATGTCAGGTGTGCCCCAAGTAGAAAATTTGTTTCACTGTTTATTGAAGGAAGATGGGGATTGGTACAATTCCTTTTCTTATTTATGATTTTCCTAAGGAGCCGTCACAAAATAGGCTGTTAAGCATCTTTTCTCAACTGTATTAATAGTTATTGATAAGGATGCTGATGAGGAGTTAGTGGTTTTAAGGAGGGAATAACAATCTCTAGAATTCAGTTTTCTTTTTTTTTTTTTTTTTGGAATTTGTCTTTCCCATCCCCTTCCATGTGCCGCAATATTATAAATATGTCAGAGACACATTTTGAAAAAGGATCCTGATTCATTTAGGTCCTTACCTTCAGCTGCCCACAGACTTGCCAAGTTCAGATCTCATTAATTTGAGGCATATTTCTTATCGTTTCATTGAATTCCTTAAAAGAAAAGAATGTGTTGCAATTATTCCTTATTCTAGAAAATCGTATCACAGAGCAATCTTACATAGAAAATCTGGTCTGTTAGTCACAATATTTGTGAAAATATAATTGCCACTACAGTCACGTAACAAAGTAGACAAAGAATAGCATTTTAAGTAATGTGGTAATACAGCAGTCACATAGCCTTAGTCCTAAACTTCTCACACAATTTTAAATACTTGAAGATGTCATGGGGGATTAAGAGAATGACTATAATCATCTTTCCCTCTCTCTCTTAAATATTCTATATAATCCATTTGTAAATATTTGCAGGCACAAGCAAAGGAATATCTTCATCAACAAAAGAAAGTCTAGCTTGACCTCTGGGATTCTAAAATGTAACCAAACAACTATGCATGCTTCATTTTCAAGCCACTATTTAATACCAAAGTCTTTTTGGCCAAGTGATGAACTCAATACAATCAGAAAAAACCAGCACCTGTTTCTGAAGGCTGTGTCACAGAGAACCCATTCCCACTCCTATTCAATGAAAATTGAACTTTTTCTCATTAATTTCACAGGTTGACTCCAGAAACAGAACCACAATTGATAGAATTAAAACATAGTGCTTGTATACAGTCATATGTAGTCATTTCTTAAGATTTTCATAGAACTTCTTAACAGGGAGAAGCACCATATGTGAGTCCCTGTGACAGATACTGCAATTATTTCACACACCTAAATTTCACAACTTTCCACCGGGAGCTCTAATATTTTGCTTAAAGCCTTGAAGTCAGGCAAACAATTTAGACCACTAGGGTTTTGTTTTTTATCTTTGATTGTTAGTCTTTTTTTTGCAGTTAAAAGTTGGAAGTATGAGTTGTAGTTGACAAAGACCAAACAAAACAGGAACTCAGCAGTATTTTTTATTGACTTTGAAACTTTGTTCTTACCAAGAGCCATATAGCTATGGTGGAGATGGACATGCAAATTCAAGGAAAATCTGCCTTGCAGCAGGACTTATTTGCGTGTTGCTACTAATTACTAGTGTAAGAACTTTAAATTAGAGAATACTTTCTACTTTTGCACATCTATAATACAGAGTCCCAGCTATTCTGTAAGTAACTCAACTGTTCTGATAGACAATGCTCCTCTGCTCCCATTTAATTTGAAGTGATACAGATCTTTTGATCCATCCTTCAGTCTCTGTGAAAATAAACCTGTACATGCTACTACCTAAAAACCAACCAAAATCAATACCACAGAAAACCAAGTCCCAGGAATTTCGGGTAAAAAAAAAAAACAACTAAATTCTTAGAACTGCAAGAACCACCAAAGGTGGTCAAAGCAAGCCTAAAAGCATAAATGATCATTAGAGATTTTCCACATAACATGAGTTTCTGCTCTAATTCTGTTTTGATTGCTTGTCTTTTTTTTTTTTTCTACAGGCAAACTCATTTGTCTGGGGTGCAGGTTTATGAAAATGCTTTCAGATGATCGATTCTCTTTACTGAAGCTATTTTTGATCATTTGGTTATTACTGAAGCACACAAATTGCCTGGTCTCATTTCTGTTAAACTGTGTATCTCAGTTCTGTGAGCAACTGCCACAACTCCCTGTAAATTTTGTGTGCCTGCACCTGGGGTCTGACAATAATTAGGAAAGTATGAATTACGTTCACTTCATATGAGACAGTTAATGAAAATCTTCACATGTAAATCCAGAGCAGGAGAAGAGTTAGACTCTACGAATAAGAGACTAATTGACAAGTTTTCTTGGAACTCCTAAGGGAATGGGATCTCTGGTGGGTTTTCCACTGAGAATTAGGGCAGATCAAATTAACTTTTCTTTGATTAAATATTGCAAATCTCATTCATAGTCTAAGACTATGCAGCCATAACTCTGACATCAAGTCTCTTCATGATCTCCAATTTTAGTTATTTGCATTTTCTAGAAACTGAAAAAAATATTACAGCTAGTAATATATAGTAATAGAGCCTATATTGATTGCAATCTGGTCCTTAGTCTGTTTCCTCCCTTTCTTTTCCCTACTGTTTTCTCCCCAACCCTATCACCAAAAACATTTTTTCAGGGATCTCTTTAATCTCATCTGTAGAATACACTTAGATGGTCCAGAAGATTTTCACCTCAGATAGAGAAAATTAGGTTTAGAAAACACACAAAAATTAGTTCCCTAAGTTTATCTGCTTTATGAAAAGGTTTTTGCCTTTTTTTAAAATTTATTCTGTATTTTTGTCCATTTATCTATATTTTTTTCCTGTGATGATTGCAATTTGCAGCCATGAATATATTTCCCCTAAAGTCCAAATTACGCATTTCAGTAGAGTTCAAGAACATTCTTAACCCCTCAAAATCACTTTATATGTCTCTCTTTTTCCATCAAAAACTCCATGGATGAATTCCAAGTTCCTCTTGGCAGAATTTCAGCACATGAAAACACACAGTTTTGACTGCTGGGCCACAACCACACACAATGCATGCACACAGCAACCTAGGCTTTGGAGCACAGCAGCAAAATGCACCTAACTGTTGCAGCATGTGTTGCAGTTGAGACAGCCACAATACACACAGCATCTTCATAAAATTTTGGAAAGCATCAACCCATGCAAATTAACATCATACCAAAAGGCACAAGCATCCCCCCCTTTTGCTTTTTAGCCCAGCCTTTTACACCCCTCATGTTCATGTATTGCACCTGTGGGCCCTCTGCTCCCTTTGGTGGTTGGTCAGCACACCTGGGCACTCCATGGCTCATTGCTGTCAGTGCTGCTCACCTGCTGCTCACAGCTGTGCCCATTGGGGATGAGGCTCAGCCACAGCCCCACTCCCAACGAGCACAAACTGTGTACCTACACCCAGCCTTGGAATTGACCCCACACCCATTTTCTGTAATGTACCAGAGAAATTTTTGCTGTGCTGTATCAGAAGTCAGAAAGCATTCAAAGTTTCTACCATGAGGTATGAACCTGTTGACGTATTGTAACAAAACCAATTACTCAAATTGCCCTTCTCTGAAGAAGGTAATAAAAGACTTTACTGCTGAAAAAGTTCAGCAAAGTTCAGATGCTTTCCTCACACCTAAGACAAGGAAAACGACCAAAAAAGACAGAAGAAACACTTGGATGTCCCACAAGACCATTCACAGCAGCAAGTTACTAAAAGTACTAGGCTAAAGATATCCCCTTACTTCATCATCTGGAGTAACTGGCCTCAGTGCCTAGTATCTGAGAAAATGGGCCAATTCCAAACGCAGTCCAGGTTCAAAGCCAGTGCACTGAGACACCTGAGCACACGAGAAAGTTGCTCCCTAAAAGTTTCATCCCATGAGCACATTAAGTCCTTGTCAAGGGGATGAAAACCCAATAATCAGACCTCAACATCTTCCTAAACATCAACATTTTCCTCTCTCTCTGGTACCTGAAGTTATGTCCTTTCCCCTTGACCAAAACCAGCTGAGTTTCAGGAATTGCAGATGTTGATTTTAACCAAACTCACAGTTTGTGTGACTCACGTGATGCCTTACAGTAATCAGCTTTTATTGAGCTGTTGTTTGCTGCCTCTTAGCTTCTAGCTATTACTTCTCACATCAGCCACAATGCCTGAAAATTGTCCCACAGGTAGGCTGTAAACCTGCTAACCCTTGAAATGGGCAAGTTTAGCATTTCAGCAAGCAAGACCTAAATGAGAGTGAGTAAATAAGCCAGGAGTGCACTCTTTTATTGAATCTGTGACTGCCTTCATTGAAATGACAAATGCTTTCCTTATTTAAATAAAGACATTGGCTATATTGCCCTGTGAAGATACAACTTTCCTAAAAGTGTATTGTTTTATACATTCATACCAGATATGCCATTTATAGGGATACACTGCACCACTGAAAGAGCGACATTATTATGTCATGAATAAAATAATCAAAGCAAGTATTTTTCTTATCAAATCTTATCAGAAGAATTGAATTCCTCTAGAAATCAATGACAAAGAGCACAAAGAGCACATGTGAAAATCCCATGTACAACTCTTTAGAGTTAGAACTGTAAACTAATTTTCTAAATAAAAATTTGTCCTCTGTTAAAGACATGTGGAGCCTAAATAACCAGTCCTCTACATACAGGTTCTCTTATAATGCTTCTGTATACAATCTCATTTTACTGGAGCAATACTGACTGCATTCTACTGTAGAAATACTAATCATTGGACAAAATAAGGTACTTTGTGCCAGACCTGGAAAAATTAGGGTTAAAAACTGCTCCTGCATAATCCTTCAATCCCTCAATTACACTGCAATTACAGAAAAGTCTTGCAATGCCTACAAAATTCTGATCTACTGAAACTGTTGGAGGATAATGGTTGGAACCTATGCACCTTCAGTAGCACCACAGGTAAAACTGTAGTGTCAGCACCATTGATTCCAGGTATAATTAAATTATGTGCAATGATGATTTTGTTTTCATCTAAGGAATAAGAAACCAATCCACAGGAACCAAATTATGAATTTTAGATGCAAAATAATATTTTTTAAAGGCATAAACATCTATATGCACCTGTTGGCACAAAAAGTATTATTAAAAAATAGGAATTTATTGTGTTTTCATATTACATATTATACTGACACAAAACCACAGCTGCAGTGAAAGTTAAAAGGTGATGAACCCAAAACTAAAGAGAAATGTCTTTTCACTCAGTGTGACAATAATTTAAAAGATCCAAATGACTGCAAGTATTTATGTGATTATTTTTTATGTAGAAGAAGATCCAGAATTACGTACTTGTCATGAAAGGTGCAGAAGAAATTAATATCATCTTAATATAATTTCTCTTTCTTAATTTAAATATTTATTGATATTTAGGATTATAAATCATGCAAAATGTGCAAGAAAGACACAGCTCAAAGGATGGGTATGGAAAAAAAGCACAAGAATGAGTATGAGGAAATAGCATTAGAATACCATAACAGAATCAGAAAGACTAAGAAGCAAAATGAGTTTTAAAAGCAACGATTGATAGAGGAAAAAAAAAAAAGCAGCCAAGGGGAGGATCAATTAATACTTCAAAATTCAGTGAAAAACAAAGGAAAATACAGACTCATTACTCCACAAGGGAAAAAGGAAACAACAGATGACTCAGAAAGGTTGAATTCTAACGAAATAAGGAAAACAGTGCAATTAACATCATCCTACTCACCTTACCAAGCTGGAGTTCCCCCCAAGAATAAGATACCCCATGTCTCCGTGGAAAAATCTATGTGCCCGCGAGGTAAGTTAATGGCAGTCACCAGGTTGCTGTTAAATTAATATTTATGCTTTGGCCATTAAAGTCTGGGAAGGAAAAATGAACTATTTCAGCCATTTTACATGGAGCAGCGTGGCATGAGAATGTATTTGGCTTTTAAGGGAAAGGATAGGAGTATGACAACTTGTGTTTCTAAGAAAAGCACTCTCATCATGAATGATACTGCAGCAGCTTTAGATATGGCCTCTTAGCCAACAGTTAGGGGAAGGAATGAGTGCTCATGAAAAGCCTGCCAATTTGGAGGAGAGAATGGAGCACAAAAAAAGAAATCTGGGTAACCAACAATCCAATTCTGTCCTGTTTTAATCTGGCACAGCTTTCAACTATTTACTGCATTCTTTATTCCTTGTAAGATCATCCTCCTCCAAAGAAGAGAGAAACAGTCTTTCCTTAAGCAGATGATCTCTTCATACACGCTCACAAACTCCCAATTTGAGCCCAGCCAAGGATGGATTTTGAAAGCTGGATTCTGTTCCTGCTGAAAGAACAGAATCAGATGGATGCTGTCTGCAGCTAGATCTGCAGCAACTTGCTATGCCCAACAGATCTGTGGAGCCAGGATTAATTTGAAGACTGTGAGACTGTATCACTAGAAAGAGACAGCATAAATCCATATCCCTAGCATGAAAATGGAGTTATTTACTGTCGCTTTCCAGAAACTGACTAAAACTTTGTTTCAATTATACAAGAGTACATTTCAGTTATAGAAAAAATGGGTGCTTTTGTATATTTGAGGCAGATGGATGGCTGCTCTGTCTTAGAAAAACAGAGCTCCATGTTAGGAAAACAATAATCCATAAGACATTATTTAAATATTTATACATAAAATAGGTAATGCCAGACACTCAAACATTTCACACATGTCGTTTGCATTCAGTTAAGCTGTTGTGTTGGATGATGGCAATGTGATATTAGGAAATTGTAATGAGCCTTTCTGATGAGTCTGACTGCCATCCAAGTGCATCTCTGGAGCAAGACTGGCTTCCTAAGTTGTTCATATCCCCACCACCCACTCAGAATTTCTGGTAAAAGTCTCAAATCTACATTGTTATAGTAGAGAGGCAAAAAATCTTACCCAAGAAACATCAACACTTAAATGGGTTGAACCAAGAGCCTGTCTAATAGCTATATTTCTCTTTCAGTGCTGTTGGGCAGTGTATTCCAGATGGTGTGGGTGCTGTGAACATCTCCCTTTGCCTTCATCTGAAGGAAGGCAAAAGCTCCATGGTCCTTTGGAAAGGTCAGTATTAGTAATTCTCTCAGTAACAGCGTTAAGAAAATCCAAGCCTGCAGGTTGCCTATTAAATACAATAATTATATTAATGGACATCCATTACAGATGTACCTCATCCTTTTTAATGATTTCATAACCACGAGGAACAAAATGATTTCTATTTCCCATGGAGTACATATGTCAGATTTAATGGTCTGAAAGATGAATAAGTACTGAGCTGCTAAATCCAAACTAGCATCCATGAAAATCAAAGTGTTCTCCATTGCACTGAAACAAAAGACATTAGATATTTTCAGGTCATGATCTGAAACATAATATGATCTCCTGACCAGCAACAAAAGGAGTAAACAGGAATATTTCCAGCCATTTCTATACAAAGCATAGAGAATCACTGCTAAAAAGTGAATATTTTTAAATCTGTACCCAAACCATTCCAAAGGACAAGGAACTCCAAAGTTGCTGTACTCCATAACAAGAAACCCTATTGTTCTTCCATGGACTTACAGATATTTGGGTTCTATAAATAGGTAGTTGAAAGTATGCATTTCCTCCGACAGCAATACAGGGAGATGCTGCTAACTGGTGTGCTTGAGGAAGGGAATTTACTCTATGCCAATTCACCAGGTGAGGGAAGAGTCATACCAAAAATGGATCCTGTTCCTACTTCCTCCTGTGGTGTTAGTTCTACAGTCAAGAAAAAGCCTTATGGGGATACAGAGGTGTTCTCCCACTCCTGTGACAAATAAATTTACATTTCAGGCCAGCAACAATCATACTAGATGGGGGAAAAAATACAGGCTAGGATGAATAAATACAGGAGAGGACTCCATCTCTACTGTGTGGACTGTAGCAACTTGGAAAATAGAGTCAAAGACATGAACAGGAAAACTGCAGAAGCTTTCACACCTTTTGCTCCTCCCAAATCCTTTCTAAGCTAAGATGTTTTCAACTGTCCCAGGGAAAGCTGAGGAATAAGTCAACAGGGCAATGTAAGTAAGCAAATTCAATTTCCTTGCCACCACTTATAATCATGACAAGGAGCAGTTAACCCAATTCCAGTCTTCATCTCAACCATTAACTTTTGCAACAGAAATAAATTTTCCTTCCCACATTGTTGGAAATCTTTGCAGCAGCTCTGTCACAACACAAGTAGCAAGAGAAAAAACTGTTTGACAACCTTGTTTAGCCTCTATCTTCCCTGTGATGTGGGAATTCTATCTCTCTGACCTTTCTTCTCACCAACCTATCATTTTACATGTTGTTTCTGCATTTCATCTGAATGTTGCCAGTTACCAGAAGAAAAATACAAATCATCACACATATCCCTAAATCCAGCTGAAGGCACTAAATGTAACAGTGTGATAAAATGATACCAATTACATTACATTAAAAATCCAAGCACCTAAAAGCATGAAAATGAATAATTAAGAACATCAAACTGCTGCCCATGATATCACCACATTATGCCTATTTCAACATAACACCATTAACTGTCACACCTTGATTGTTTTAAAAATGTATAATTTTGTTTTCTTGATGTAAGTAGCTAAAAGTATTCACTGAAAAGAGTAGGTTCTGGGTGGAATGTACATAGAAACAGGAAAAAAAAAGAAGGAAACATTACTTAGCTGTTAGAAATAAGTTGTATTGAGTACTGCACCGTGGCTTCTACTAATGGGGAATGAAAGACGTGAAGTACATCAACTCAAACAGATAATGCCACAGAGGTCTAGCAAAACCAGAAGCCCAAAATACAAAGACAACCAGAAGCAGGATGGTCATTTAGTCCAGGCATAGGACTGCCACAGAACAGCTTCTCCAGCAAAGACATTCTAAACTTGCAAATGACTATCCCCACCCCTAAATCTCAGCATTTTCCACCAAGTTTATATTGCATCTACGAAGTCAGGCCATGCTTTTGGAAGGGAGAATGAATCATCTGTTATTATTTTACACCAGGTCATTCAAAATAGAAAACTTAATCTGACCTCTTAAATGTAAGAATGTCATATTTCAATCACGCCAACCTGAAATTTTTGGCAAAAAAACTTATATAAAGGAGTTTGAATAAGCATTCATACAAATTTTTACGATTCAACCATTGCAGTTATCTTTGCATTCTCTTTCTTTAAACCAACAAGAGATATTCCATAGAGCTGAACATGGAAAACACATTTCAAAACTGTGTTCACAACTCCGAATTTCACATTCTCATGTGCAGGAACTGGGACCTAATCTGAAGCCAGTCTCTTTTACAAGTCCATGGGAACTGTGCCATTCACTTCGCCCATGTTAGAACATCACCTATGTTCCCATTTAACTCAGAGACTAAAAGAGCAGGGCTGAATTTTGCAGATTTGCTCTTGCACAACATTTTTTATTTGTTGCTGTTTAAGCAGAACTCCTTGCAGTACTTGAGGGACTGCTCATGTTATTTGAATCATTATCCTAAAGGGAGGCAGGAACAGCTTTCAAAGGATTCAGGTAGTAGCTGGAAAAATACATGAGAGATGAAACCTGAAGATGGATTTCACAAGCTGAAAGAGAATAGATCATACTGAATTATTCATCCAGCTCCAAACATTGATTAAATCCATAGCTGGTGGCTGAGGGCTCAAGCCAACACAGATTTACAACTGAACAAAATTTCATACCAGAAATAGTTCCATCAGTAGTGTTGCAGAGCAAGCTGCAGTTTCTCCTTCTCTCATTTTTGAGATACACTCAGTTAAGATCTTATTATCATGCTTATATAAGAGAGGGGGAGAAGAGGACTTACATTTTTCTAATTTGGAGTTCTAAGACAATAGATGCCTATTTGCTTTATAAGAAGAGACTCTTCTACAACATTATTTTGTTGTGATAATAGAAGTATATAATTTCAGGCAGTACATGGAGCTGGCTTTAAAACAATGTTAGCTATTGATTAAGGAATATGGATAATTAGTTTAAATTCTTGAAGCTGTGACTGGAGCAGACAGAAGTTTCTTTCTGTCTTTAAACTGGCAACATCGGAGTAGCTGCTATTTGCAAGTGTAAAGTGTTAGGTCATGGCCATTGTAGAAAGCAGAATATCTGACCTGATCTGCCAATAGGCAAGAATTTTTCAAAAAGTCATGTGTCCCTACATCCTCTAAAACTCATAGAAATAGAAGTGCTGCACAAGGAGGCTTGATAAAATCAGACTACTGTCATGGTCTGTTCTGAATGCGCAAGGCAGACCACTGCTGGTGTACCAAGCAGACATTCAATCATATCAGATGGTCCTCAAGATGTACAGCTTGTTGTTTGTGTTCTGCCTATGGAGAGTTTTGTTAAGGGAAGCCAAGTACTGATGAAATGCTATGGCTTTGCAGGCTCCCTTTTTCCTGATGACTATTTATTCTGAAGTTTAATCTGTCAAACTGGAGGAGTAGGAGGCAGCAGAATGCCCTACAAAGTGCCATGATTTCTGTACCAGTAGAGTGCATGCATATATGTAATTCATACTGAAATGAAATTTTTCATCCACACTTTCCTGTGTTGTTTAGGGCACAAAAGTAAACAAAGACGAGTCATTTTTGTTTTGATAATTTTCACGACAGTAATTAGAAAATGTTGGAGTTGACTTGTGCATAACACTTTCAAAGGATTCTCTAAGTCAGTTCTCCTATTTCATTTCTTTTTTCTATTGGCAGAATTATATTTGCTTGAATGGAATCACTCTTGATCTAGTCAAGCGTGAGAACAAAACAGTTTAATTCCTTTATCTTTTCCAAATCAGCATTGTTGTGATACTCCTAGTTCTTTCAAAACATCTATGATCTTCAAAAAATATCATGGCACAAAAGCTAGTCTTCTTTAATCTGGTCTATCTTGTTCAAATTCCAAGCTTCACGTCATTTTTGTTGCTAATATTACCTCATTTCAAAATAAGTCTTTGTACATTTTTTCAGCTCGAAACTTTCCTTAATATAATTGCTATAATTGTACTTTAACTACAGCACTTGAATGGTTGAGAAAAACATCTTATTAAATCTATAATAAAGTAGGGACTGAACAATTATATGCTGTAAGGGGAAAAAATACACCAGCAACCACACATGACAAAGGTTGCAAAGTGCCTTGGAGATCTGACTGTGGCTCTCTGATTGATGAACAGCAGTAGATATGCATGAAAGAGTGTGGGTGCCTTGAGCGTGTCTCTGCCTTCAGAGAAGCCAGGGAAAAGGAAAAACAAAGTGCTTTGCAGAAACCCACTCTCTTGCCTGGACTGATATGCATACAAAATAAAGAATATGCATTAAACATGAGTGAGTGGAATGCAGGAAGTATATGTCCTCATATATACTCAGTTTCAGCATATTCATCCAAATTAATCTCCTGTGCTATTTCTGTGCAGCCATTTAACACAGAAAAAATGTGGCTTGCTCTTGACTTGTGCTCTGACATGAAGCAAACCAGTGACAATAACTGTGAAAAACTAGGAGATACAGTCCCTTAATCACCTGAGAAGCGGCAATGTCAGGTGAAAGGGTATCCAGCCACTCTGCCAGAACTGAGCGGGAAGTTCACCACAAATAGCAGAAAATGTGCAGTGCCAATGGCAGAAGGCACCAACCACCTATCTGCAACTCTGTGATATTGCTGAGGCTAGTACTCCACCTTCTCCTAGACTCCATGGGAGAGACAGACATTAATCCCGCACTACTTCAGCTGCCACAAATGGGGAAAAATTTTAATGAGAATTCAGCAGGAAAGGAGAGCTTTGAGAATCTGCAGAACAAAAGAACCACAGTAAAACACTTCTTTCTATTTGTAATATCTGTATTCACCAGTGTCTAGTCTGGAAAACACTTCCACAGAGCATTCCCCAGGAACATCAGTATCTGCACTTTCTAGAAGAGCAGCCCAGTCTTTGCAGCAGGTGGTCTCTTTTAAGGGCTGCATGGCAAATATGAACACAAATTTTGACCAGTATAAGAAGGAGATGTGAAAAACAACAGCACATAGATTTTCAAGGTTCAGGGAAATAAATATTACAGAATTATGGAGGGTGGAGGGAGGGAGCAGGGTTTTGGTCGTTTGTTGGTCTTGGTAACTAGTAAAATCAGATGATGGAGAATTTATATTTGAACTCTTTTGTGGTAAACTTTCAAAGAAAGTACCCACTGACTTTTACCTACATTCTGCTGTTTCATAGCAATCCTATCACAATGAAATTCTTCTGTAGAGGAGTTCATTTTACCTTCTGTTATAGTGATAATTCTCCCAGTTTTCTCTCCTTCAAAAATTCCAAGAAGGAATCATAATTTTCAGCAACACATAATTGTTTTCTACAGTTACAACTATGGGTCATACTAATTACATGATGTTTTAATGACAAAAGTCCACTGACTGGAAAACAAAATTCACTGGACAAAAATCCACCTTTATGTTGGTAAAGAAATAATTACATCCAGTGTCAGTAGTTAAATCAGTATTAATCCTTGCTACTATATTACACAGAAATGTCTACAAGTAATTCCTGTGCCTTAAAATGTAAACTTTATGGTTCCTCAAGGAAATGGAGGATAAGTTTTCACAACTGTTATATGTTAGCAACCCAAGACCTATATTTGCTAGTTTTTTGATCAATATCTTTCCACTACTGTGTCCTTCTGAAATTATACATAAATCCCTGTGAAAAAACCCCACATTGAATATTTGCTCTTCAGGATTTTCCCATTTGCAAAGCTGTATAGAAGATTCCTTTCCTTTTAGCCCAGGCTGTTTCAGTGTTTTATTTTTATCTGACCCAAATATCCCAAAACCTAAAAGTAGCTGTTTTTATCAAAGCACAGTCATTAAGAAGCATCACACAAAAATAAACAACACATTTTCTGTTGCATCCTACCTTAAAACTCAAGAGACAAAGCGACTTTTAGACCATCACAATTTGGCGGACAACTCTTTCTCTCATGCATTCTGTAGTCCTTAGTGCTTTCAGTATGACCTGGAAGATGTTCCCACAGGAAGTTATCCTAGAGCAAGTCAATTGTCATCTAAGGACTTACACCTGGAACGTGGCCCTTTTGTGCATGGACACAGCTCAAGGAGGAGATCAGCACGTTACAGTGCAGCCCTGTCATCCAAGGAGCTCTTCTTCCTGCAGGGAGATCTAAGGTATCTTGACTTGGACATTTAGAAATCTAGAAACTGATTAAAATTCTGGAATATTCTGACAACAGCTGCTTTAAGCAGAAGTTACCAGATGGTAATATTTGTGTGGGTACCACGTCATCTGGCAAGGAACAAGCTAATGATGCACAAAATGCTTTGATGCGCAGCCTTCAAGCAGTAAACTTAAAGTGGTATGAGGCCATACAAGGACTCATCCACGCTGCTCTGCAATTCTGCATGATACAAACAATTTTCTACCAATACAAGTGCACAGGTAAGGAGTCACGAAGTTATTTGGCACATAATGGTTGTTGGTATTAAAAAGAGCAGCATTCCTCAAAAAGACTAACATTTGTGAACATCTATGGAGATTTGCAGGAAGCTATAGAACATAGTTTAGATATATGCAGTCGGGATGGTGGGTGTTTGGAACATAAAAATCCAGCAGTCACATGGAGATTAAAGCACAGGCCTCTTTCAGTCACATTTTGGAAATGGAACACAATGACAGCCTAAAACCCCAAAACCAACCAAGCCTGTCAAGTTTAAGGAAAACCACTGGAAAACTCAGAAAATGCTACTTATATGGGAATATCTTCAACACAGACAGGACTAGAGCTGTTCCCTGCGAAGAACAACTTTGTATTTCAAGGCAGCTGGTTTCAGAGCTATCTGCTCCATGTATATGTATAAGAGGCTCTGATTCAATTCTTTTGATATGAATTACATGATTGATAACAGAAAAATGACAGAAAGAGTAAGTGGATTTCTTGCACTGGTCTTGCAAGGATGAGTGAAGACTCTGAAGGCTCAAAGCATCAGTTTCCTGGGGTTTTTTATTTATTGAAGAAATCCATGGAGCATTGTTCATGCAGAAGTAAAAGTGTCAATATCTATTTAACCATGTGCTATTTTAAGAAATACATGGTTGTGTTCTGCATTTCAATTCTTACTCCAGAGTTCACACATCCCATTTGTAACCAACCCAGCTATGGAAAATGCAAAACTAAAAATAGGCCTTCACACACACCTTGATTTCACTCTTTCATTCAATCCTTGAGTACTTGCACTACAAAAATGAGAACCTTTTTAAAGTATATACTTTCACACATCAGGGCTCAGTTGGAATCTCTCTGAAAATCATGTTGAACAGGTAGCCTGCTGATTTAAATTGCAGTGTTGAAACCTTTACAAAAGAACACAAAATAATACTGAGTGATTAGTTCAACATTCTTGCGTGCTTGAAAGCTCTGAATCTGGGAATTTTGTTTGTTTCATTGAAAAAATGTAGCTGGCTTGCTCTGAAATAATTTATTTCTCAGAAAACACATTTTTCATAAAAGATGAGAAATCTTCTGATATAAACAAAGCTTGACCAAGGTCAGATAATTTTTGTTCATCAATATATACCTTTATAAACCACAAATATGTTATTCATTACTAATTTTACTTCTCTTAGGTAAGACTCCCTTAGGTATGCATACACTACACAATCAACTGTTTAAAATAACTAGAGTGAAATTCACTATAGATGGTCTAAGTCTGCTACTGATCTGTGACTCTGGTGGTTATCCTTTGTTCCTCTATCTTGCTATTTAGGACTTCTGAGAAAGTAATTAGAGTGATAATTTTTGTCCTTAGAAATTTAAGACAGAATAATCACATCAAATCATATAAAATTGTTTGTGTATTTTCTTATTTGTTCTGTTGGACAATTTCTCCAGGACAACTATTATATTCAATATCCTCAGTATATTAGCATCCTGCAGTAATGTATTTAGGTTGGGCATGTTTATTATATTTATTAACCAAAGGACAAAAATAACAGAATGAGATGTAATAGAACACATACATCTTCTGTGCAGTTAGCAAGCAACGTATTTAATTGCTTCTCATCCATAATTGTTGATTTAACTGGAAGTCAACAACAGATTCTAAATTCAATACTATTTACTTAGCACAGACCAAATTCTGTTCCAGAGGTTTGAACAACCCTGAACTTTCAAGTACTACTGTAGCCCTATAAGTTTCTGTGGCAACAGTTAGGAATTCCCACTAAAATGTATCTGGATATCTGCACTGGGAGGAGAGATATATCCTGCATAGCCCTGTGTCCATCAGCAAGGCTATGGTCACATAAGGTTCTGCCTACCTGTTGTGTGGGGCTCTGGCACATTAAGAAACCTGGACCTTGTTCCCTCTTCATTCTCCCACTCCCAACAGCTGAGGTTTGAGAGAAGCTCTTGTGTGATAGTGTAAAGCCAGAATTCAACCGTGCTGTTTGGAATGAACTGGGGAGTAGACAAGAGTGAGCAAGAGCTACAAATCACCTAAAATGCCAATGGCACAAGGCCAGGGGCTCAGGACCAGGGTACAAGCACCAGAAGCCACCTCCGCTCCTGAGGTGAAGCCATCAGGTGAAGGATGTGGAAGAGTGGCATACAGCATTGCCTATTCCCATGTGCAGAGGGGAACTGGTGCAACTTCCAATAACCTCCATATCCATCCAGACTAATGAGACAGTCAGCTCAGGATCTGAGCACCTGTCTCAGAATTGACACACGTATACACACAGAACAGATTACTAGAACAGCATAAACAAAAATCATCTCGCTTGGCAGACCCTCACAGATTCATCACACCATTTATCTCACAGACTTATCAGTCATCATCTTACCACGACTTGCTGCATCAACACTTCTACTTTCCCCAGAGCTGGGTCTTAACCAAAAATTTCACATGCAGCTCTAAATTCCCCTAAATTTTCAGATTAAGAGATATGCCAGAAATTTTAAGTTTATTTTCCCATAGCCAGGAAATTATTCTTATAAAACAATAGTTCTCTCCAGTCCAAATAGAGTAAGTGGGCGCATGCTTGATTCTTCTGCCTGCAATTGTACAATTATGTTTTTCTTATGCTGCTTATTTGTCATGATTTCACTTTGATCACATCTATATACTGAAGTACTCAGCTGATGGAACCACTGGCTTTCTTTTTGAATAGTGGATAATGAGTGATGAAAGTAGAAAAAATCTGCATCTGACATAATGTTGGAATTTGGATACACGATAAAATATCTCAAAGGATCTTATGGGTTAAGTAGCTGTTTTGTCTCCTGAATCATCACAGGACTAAAAGTGCTACATGGAGATGGAGCTGGAGACAACACAAAGGGTCATTTAGAACAGGCAAAATAAAATGTGGATGAAAACTGTAGAAACTCTGGAGGTCATTCTATTATCATTTAAACAAATTGCAAAATTGTTGCAAGGGAGAGGGAGCAGAAGCCAGCTATCTGATCGGTTATTAAATACTGAGCCCTACTTAAAAGTATGTAATTTCTTCAATACTCAGTCTTCAATGCAATTTGTCATCTACAATCTGTTTACCCTTCATAATATAAGAATTGTTTCTACATTTTGAAAATACAGTAACTACAGGGGAATTAGCGATCCTCCAGAAAAAGTAGGGTAACTGTGCCTCAGGAGCTACCTCATTCTTTCTGGCTATGAGTAAGTGTCAGTATCAGGATTTAAAAACAGAATCTCTTGGCTTTTCTTCTCAGGACAATATCCAAAACGCTGTGTCACTTTCTATGCTGCATGAAAACAGACTTAAAATAACAACAGCATTTTCCACCTTGTACTATGTATATCCCTTACTTTTGAAAACATTTCATGTAACTCTATCCAAGCTCAACAAAAAGAACCCATGATCTGAATCTGAACGTACCAAGTATAGAACTCCCCAAGGTCACACCCTCACTAGCTTTTTTACACCTTCACTACACTGCCTGCAAAAATAGTTACCCTATAGGCTGACTTCTGGAGAAATTCCTATTTTTGCAGATCCATTGTTGTTAGGATACAACAATATCAAAGCCATATAAGGCTTGCCAACTGTTTGATCATCACTTCACACCTTGTGGGCAGAAAACAAGTACAATTAATGCAACTCAATCCCTTAAGTCAAAAGTGCAGAGATCCAAGAATTTCATATTTTTTCTAATAGTTATTCTGTCTTTAACCCACAACACTGCAACCTGAATTGAATATAGAGTAGACATAATGCCCTAGTAAATATTCTAGATTAACATTTCAATTACTTTTACTACCTTTGTAACACAGACAAAATTAATTAAATCATTGCAGGATTCTGTAGTTACTATCTAATGTTTCCAGTCTTATTATGATTTGTTCAAACCCATTACATGTACTTACATATAGCACGAGAAACCTATCTTTGTTCAAAACTAACATATTTTAACAGGGAACACTCCTAGTGATGCACAGGTCCTAACAAAACCAGCAACTGAATTTGGTCCTAAAAGACATTTAACAAATGGGATTTTCATGTCAATCTGGGCCTGCCATTTTTAAATGGTACCTCCTAACCCTCTGCAAGAATGGCCAAATGGTGTTGGATGCTTCCTAGGTTTTTTTGACATGTGTGTCTTCAGGAGAACATAACCATGTCAATCATATTTCTTCTAGCACACTAAAATAAAAGCATGATCCTCATTGAGTCTATAAAGATATTCACAGGGTTTTTTATTTTACTTATCTCTGTTATCAAGTACAAACTCAAATTCAGCATGAAGCTGCTATGACCAATTTAGACAATGTCTCCTTTAGATTACTTTTTAATGCTCTCTTTACACCAGTAAGTTGTGTTTAAACATGTCTTTCAAATGGGTATATTCCATGTATTGTTTAAAAGCTGTGATTCTAATAATTTTGTCCACTTCAAGATCCTTTTATAGCTTCCTGTATAGGTAAGCAGGATTAAGCACAATAATTAAGTCCAAATATAGATGGTTGTGTTTATCACAGTGTTTGTTGCCACATTAATTTCCTGCATTCCTGTTCCAACATGAATATAATTTCCCAGTGCAGAGAAACCTCAGTTGTAGACAGCTTGCAGAGATCAGCCTCAGGCCACAAGTACTCTGGAAGAGAAAAGTTATTCTTCCCTTGGAGACACGTGCCATTTCTGGAATGAAGGCTGATTTGTCAGCATAGAAACAAGGATGTCAAGTGTACTTCTTGGAGCAGGCATACCTGAAATTTTCCCAGGGATAGCAAAGATTACACTTTTCCTGATACCAGTACTGGAATTATATGTTTTCAGAAGCAAAGGAATGAGGAGTGACCACACTTTGCAAAGTGATCAATTTTTATCCTTCTTACTATCACCAAACATTTCCAGATCCTTTTCCCTGCTCTTGTCAGGCTGATCACTCTCTTTACCCCCCTATTTAAACTCGTGAGCAAGGAATGAATGTTTTATTACTGTCATGAAGGAGTGGTTACACAGGGAGTAGAGAAGTGAACACAAATGCAGGAAAAAAGGTACGTAGGTAAGTTTTGGCTTGGTTTCCTATCTACACAATAGTCCATAAAGATTAATGGCACTGCAGCATTTCATAGCACATATTGCCTTGTGTACAGTTAAATCATTTTTTTAATTTGGAAACTTAACATTCAGCAAGAATGCTGGCTGGCAGTACACAGCAGCTCCTCCATCCAAGGAAGAATTCACATCTCCAAGAAGGACATATTCCTTCTGCTGTCAGTGAGCCATTTTCTACTTTCTGCCAGAGTGTCTGCAGAAGTCTGTCAGTCAAGACAAAACACACAGACTCAAAAACTTGGCCATGCCATTCCTCACAGTCTGCTACAGACCCAAGAGCAAGCCAGACAGCATCTGTGGAGGATACAGGAGGAAAGGTGACCTCCAGTTCACCAGCGGGTGTGAACAGATAGGAAAGATGTATTGATTCTGCTATTCTGGGTACATCTCACCCCAACACCCACGTTCACACACATCCATACGAAACACTGCTGAAACCCTCAACACAATGTGGTGCACTCCATCCTTTGCACATTCATTCAGGACATTCCAAGAATGATGCCTATCCATCCCACTTGTACAGCATCCTTCGTAGGACTGTCCCTCTCTCACACTGCCATTACTACAGTTCCAGCCTGTCCTCAGCCCTCCTGCTTTTCTCAGCCCCTGTGCAGATATCTCTGTATCATTGCAATTGCCCCAAGGCAGCCGTTCTTACCTTCACATCTCGCACCAGGGTCCTCACCAGCAGCAGCTGACATAGATCCTGTGACTCATGGTCACAAGCCTATGTGTATCCTATGTAGTGCTGGTTAGGTTGGGAAGAAGCTTTGGTTGGAAACAGAAGAGCGAAGAGACAAAGATGGATGTACCATTCATCTCTCAAATATGACTGGAGGTACATGTTGCTGCAACAGATTTACAAGTAGACCAACACTTTTTTTCAATTTGTTTTCAGTGCTGAGAGTTATTTTTGGCCAAGAATGCTATTCTTTGAGTGTCTGAGCTCCTCTGGAGGCTTCTTCTTCCTGTGAACTGTGGACTGGTTCACTGAGCAGCCTCCAAGTCCTGTGTGGTAAGCTATCAGTTCCAAGAAGAATGAGTCAAGTGTTTGCCCACATGAAATTCATTCCCTGTTATTTTAGGAAGAAGCAGAGAGGCTCATAACTCATTCTCACCATTGCTGGGAAGCAGTCACCAGGTCTCTTGCACAATGCATTGAACTGTGCTTTCATAGTGATTTAGGCAATATAATGTTACAGCCAAGGTAACACATGACATGGCAATGCCGTGGAATGTGACCTTGTAACAAATATTAAATATTTCAGCAGATATCCCTGCATTTCAACAAGGATCATCCATCTATATCCAGATTGAGATCTGTTGAAAATATTATAAAACAAATTCATCTAATTATTTTTAAACTTGTTAATGAAATAATTGCATTACTAACAACAAAAGTAATAATTTGAATTCTTACTAACACCGTAAATTAAATCTCATGCACGTCCATCAGCATTTATATTGTTTTTCCTTTGAATGTGAAGGGCTTGGAATCACTGGGTCATGAGTTTTATTTTGGAAAAATGAAGCTCAGTCTGCAAACCTATATTTGATCTTGCTTTTTTTTAAAACTGACTGAATCTGTGTTCATCTTTCCTTTCACTGTGCAGATGCATCTTCTGCAGTAAACACAGAAAAGCAATACTCAGCAGAGTCTCAGGTGAAGATATTAACTCCTCCACTCCAAGCCTAACTCGACACATGGCCTCAAGACACTTTCCTTTATCGGACTGAACATCTCTATCTTGAGTGCCACTCCAGACACAGAATTCCTGCAGTGCTCCATGGGTTCACCCAGGCTGAGGAACTTCATCACTGTAATGCCTAATTAGCTCCATGACTTCAGGACCTGTAGAATCAACCAGCCCTACCTACAAAGTCTATATCACGACCTGAAGGTACTGATGGTGTATCCTCAAACAGGCATAGAGAATAGACTTCTTGCACCATTCCCAAATCCTGCCCTCTCTTGTGGTGCTGAATTCAGCTGTGTAGTTTTCTTTGAAGGCTCAAGGCACAGTGTCTGCTCTATGGATGTTTGATGAACCAGTAAAAAGCACAGAATAAAATGCTATGCAAAACCAGAGCGGCAAGTGGTCACTGTAGCTGAGATTGAGGTTAAATTTACTTCTAAATCTTCTCTGTCAACAGGTTATTTAAGGCTTGCCTTTATATTTTTATCCTTCCTGATGGTTTGAGTTTCTGGATCATTATTGCAGATTAATGATAAATATACTGGTAAGATAGACTTCCTCCCAGAGGTTGGAAACATGTATTTTAGAAACTTGTTCCTCTACCAGTATATTTCAGTGAGAATTCAGGTTTCCAAGAAACAAATCAGGCTATTTACATATTAGATGAGAAATGGTAAGGATAGATTTTACTTTTTAAATTTCAGCAAAACCAAGATTAACTTATAACTGTGCCATTAAGATGTAGTCTGGAGAAAAATGAGCAGATGTAAGTACATTTCTAAGTACCCATCAGTTGAGCTTGGTGGTGAGTGAGAATGCAGATTTTTTACATTCCATATATTTAAAAAAAAAAAAAAAAAGCTGGAATAATCTCAGCAGCATCTTAATTCTGCAGACTTTATGGTGTGCTTGGAGTTGCAATATGCACAATCTCCCCTGATGTTCACAGGGTAATATAAGTATTGACAGTTGGTAATTTCTCTAAAGAAGTAAGACCTGTGCTTTAGGGAGCCCCTTAAAAGCATGGTCTCCTCCCTGAGTGATAATTGAATATGGCAACAGCAATCAAGAAATACTTTTCAATTTTAATCATTTGAATCTCACATTGACTCAAATGTGACCCTTTGCTACTGTGACCACTTCGCAATGTGAGAGAGGTATGTTGGTTAAACTCATGTGACTGCAGCTTCCTGGAAAAAAAATTTAGAATAATAAAGCCACAGACAACTGCAGAGAAAACTCCAAACATATCGCGGTACACCCAACTTTTAACAGTATCCACTAAAAGAAACACAGAGAGAAAGAAAGCAGAGAATCAAAGGACGACATTAATTCATATGAAAATCCCAGATGGATTAAGGTTGCTAAAGGTTGGGATTATACAGTTATGTCTGATAGTTATGGTTCTATGGAAAATTAGGTTCTAAAGCATCTAAGGAGATTTTGCAGCACCACTACATTTGAAGTCTTAGATTTGATGGCATTTTTTTACTCCAGGACTCCTCTCCATGTTTGGATTTGCCCTATCCACCGAGATGGTCACTAACAAATGTAGTAAAACAGATAGAATTGCTCTTTAGACCCCTTTTGGGGATTCAGCAAAAGGGAGACTGGCATAGATTGGTTTACAATTTAAAATGGAATGACATCACACTTTTGCCTTCCTTACCAATTCTTTTGGATATACAACCTGCAAGCAGAGAAAAATTCTGTGGTGTTGATCTGCTTGTGCTTTTAAGACAGAGGATGGGGGAAGAGGGAAGCAGATAGGAGGGAAGGAGGGAGGGAAGGACAGAGGGAGAAAGGGCAAGCTGGTTAATGTTTTTCTTTCAGCTTGTTTTCTATGAGTCACACCACTAAGTATTTGCATTAGCAGGTCTCCTGCTGCTGCTACATCATTCAACTGTTTGTTTAGTTGCTGTGGCTCTTGAAAAGTCCAGCAACACTGAATTTTTATACATCCTTCTTGTACTTCATTAATGAATTGAATCTTTAAGAAACAAAATGTTCTTCTACCTGTAGAAATAGCAGTCCCTCCAGTCTCAGTGCTATTACTCACTCAAATAAAAGGTTACAGAACCAGACCAATATTTATTATTACTTCATTTTATGTTGTCTCCTGACCAAATTGTATCAGAAAAACTGAAAATAACAACACAACTGACATGTCACAATAATCAAGTTTAACGTTCAAAGCTTCTTGTTCCCCCTTGTGAATTAAAATAAAAAAGTTGCTTAATCTTAAATGGTTGCAAACCCAAACACTAAGTATAACTTGACCAAAACACTTTGAAAGAGTTGTATTTCTTTCTTTAGGTATGAGACAAACATTGTCCAGAAACATATCAAATCAGAAGTTATGTAAAGCAAGACTGAGATTGCCTTATTCTTGCAAAATTGGGTCTTGAAAAAAATCTTGTTACTGACTTTAACAAAAGTAAGGCTGTGAGCAAAACTCTGTCATGGTCAGCATGAAGAGAAGCTGCTAAGTCTAATTAAAGAAAAGGAAGAACTGCAGACAGCTTATTTTCTCTTTATGAGGATAAACAGCAATTTGCTGTTTGATGACCTCTCTTGCTTATTCCCCAACATTCTGAATTTCTTTAATAGTTTGCTTTCAGCTAATCTTTTTTTTTTCATTTTCAAGAGTGCCAGCATAAGATATGCCAATTAAATACAAGCCACAGACCTGCCCTACATGAAAAGGCAATAAAAGCACACAAACATACCTGTTCACAGAGAAAGGTAGCTCAGAATAGAGATCCACTCTGTGAGAGAAACGGGGTCTCAAGAGGAGCGCTTGTAAAGGAAGCTCTTCAAAACAGCTCTGTATCTTCTACATAAGATGTTTGTTTTGGTTTTCCTCCTCTTTAATCAAAACAATGACTAGTGGGAGAAAAGCAGGTGTTTTAAGCCTTGTCTTGGTTGTAAAAGAAACAGCACATTAAGAGAAACTTTCCTTCATTGCAGGCGTGTGATCTACGCAACTTTCTCTTGGTTCAACCCCAAACAGTGTGTGGATAAATGGTATCTTCTTACTTATGACATCTGTTCCCTGTGTGAATTCAGACATGCGTGTCCTGACTTCAATAACAAAAATGCTTTTTTTCTAGCTACTTGTTATTCTTGCTACACCAACATAACTGAGAGAGTATGAGCTATAGCTCTTGTCTATCTTCAACAGAACTATGGGATAATTAAAGGACTACTCAGTTATTTCTATGCAAATTAACTGCCTAGGTGAAATTTAAAACATAGCTGGCTCTTTAGAACATTTGTCACTTGTAGTGATCTGCTAGAAGACAAGAAGTTAGCATACAAAAATGTTTAGTTGCCCAATTTAATTAATCTGGAGATTTCTGTGTAGAGAGTCTGTCTTCCACTTGCCACATGGGCATTTTTTTTGAAGCAATTAAAAACACTGAACAATTCTCTGAAGCTGGAAGTTTAACCTCCCTGCTGTACAACTACTGCTTCATTCTGGATCCATTCTTGCCCTATATGCCACTTGGGCTGAAGATGGCTTTCAGAGAAGGACTTCTAGGATGACTCTGGAACAGCAGGTCACTCTCTACATAAAAACTGGCAAGGCGCTGCAACAAGTTATGTACTACAACTTAAACTCCTTTCTGGAGCATGGTATTGATGTTTAAACCTCTTTAGGTATACACAAGGAGCATGAATGATCAGTATGCTCTACTCAGAGTGCCCTTCCTCATCTCTTATTCAGGTGAAACCCATGGGCTAAAACAAAGCTGCTCCTCTACAGTGGCTCAGGTACAATAAGTGAGAGTATGCTATAACTGCCTGTTAATTAAAATACTCCTTCAGCTGAAGTGCTCAAACACTATCTGGGCTCTGAAAATGCTTGATTTTATCCCTGCTAACAATCCCATGAAGAATTTGCTTCAAATTTACATGAGCCTATTCTTTCCCTTGGTATAAAGTTTTAGCCTAATTGTATGACCTGAGGTTTCTTCAGTTCCAGCTCTGCATTGCCACACAGCTTCTCAACAGCTTCTTGGGGAGCTGCATCATCTGACAGGGAGTGGACGCAGAGTTCTGAATAAACACATTTTTTAAAAACTGCAGGAAATATCAGGGTAGTGCTGACATGAGGTCTAATTTATCATCTGGTCACTTAAGGCAGATAATGGAGGCCGGTGATAGAGAGTGCGTGCCCTGGGCTATACGCCGGTTCATTACACACACGTGGCTCCCTTTAAGTTTAATGTGAATTTAACGTACCAAGGAAAGAGAGGACATACCCTTCAGGCTGAGTGCACGCTCTCAAAACAGCTAATGAACTCCCACAATAATGCCTGTTTCTAAGACAGCTCCAAAGACCGAATATTGACAGCTAAGCACTTTTATGACTGATACTTATGCTTCAAGCGTTCGTCTCAACCAATAGCTCTTCGCATCATTAACATCACTCTGAACATCAGATGTGTGGGGAGCATTCCTGCTTTCGGGTCTAGTTTTTTTGTGCCACCTTCAGAGAGATGCCCGGTTCAGAAAGGCACAGCCCTCACAGGGCCTGCTGACCGCCAGCATTGCCCTTCTGGTCACTTTAGCTTTGCTCACACCTCAGACTTTTGGCACAGGTGCCCCTCTGGGCCTCCCCAGAGGCTGAACCCCTCGCTGGAGCCCCAAATGCCTGATGTGCCAGGCGGACCCTTCCGTGCGGGTCTGCCGGGGGCCCGTGTGCCAGCGCTGCGGGGCCGCGCCGCTCCCAGCCGCGCACGCTTCGCCAGCCCCGGCTGCCGAGCCAGACCCGCGCTCGCCGCTAAAAATAGCGCGGCTGAGCTATAAATAGCAGCGCCTGGAGCGGCTCCGGAGTGCCCCCGCCAACGCCGCCGCTGCTGCTGCTGCTGCTGCGGGAGGAGAGCGCCCTCGGGAAGGGCCCCGAGGGGAAGGGGAGGCGAGGGATGGATGGATGGATGGATGGATGGATGGATGGATGGATGGATGGATGGATGGATGGATGGATGGATGGATGGATGGATGGATGGATGGATGGATGGATGGATGGATGGATGGATGGGAGGGAGTGGATGGCCGCGGGGCAGCGAGCCGGGCGCGGGCACGGCCGGGGCAGGGCACGGCGCTCCTTTCCGGGCGGCCGCGGGCACGGGCGGATCCGCGGGTGCTGCTGTGAGGGGCCGGGGCCGGGCTCCCTCCTCCTTCCCTCCCTCCTTACCCCCTCCCCTGTCTCTCTCGGCCTGCGGGAGGGCAGCGAGGGCGCCGAGCCAGGAGCAGAGCCCTTCCAAGGGGAGCCCAGTGACCCCCGGGGCCATAGGCACCCCGGGGACACAGCGGGCACTGCCCGAATGAGCACCGGGAGCGCCTGCCCCCCGTGAGGCGGGCAGGGCACAGGCACAGGGAGCCCGGTGAGCTGTCCGCCCTCCCGGGAGACGCTGAAAGCCGCCCGGGCACGGCTCTGGGCCTCCTGCTCTGGGAGGCCCTGCCTGAGCAGGGGGCTGGACAAAAACACCTCCAGAGCTCCCTTCCCACCTCCAGTGCCCTGCGTGAAATCCCGTAAAAGCAGAACTGAGGATTCTCCTTCACGTAAGGCTTCCAGGACTGTGCTAAAATTTTGTCAGAGCTTTCTAGTGTGGTGTGTTGCTGGTGCTGATGGCTTTGTGGTGAAGGTCTCTCAGGGCAAGCTTTGATTGCAGCTAGCAGGCCTCCAGTGGAGAGCTGCCGGCGCCTTGAGAGAGCGAGCAGCAGGGAATTGCATTTAATACCTCCTCCTTTCACTTCTGACGTTCTTTCTGCAAGGAACAGCAGGGCTCCCCTACCATGCTGTATGATCTTGCTCTGTTAACTAATTTCGCCTTGTAACACTATTTTCACTTGCTTGCACGGTGAAATAATAATAAAAAGAAAAATAAAAATCCCGTGTCAGTAAAGCCTGTTAGCTTCATGGTGCTGTAGTTTTTAACAGTGTTGTTCTGTCCTACTGAATGCTCTCTTGCTTCCTGATCTAACCTGTGCCTTGCACCATTTGAGAAGATAAGAGAGCACATAAGAATCAGAAAAATTTTCCCACCACTGTAGGTCATTTACTAAGAAGAGCTGAGTCTCCATGATGAAGCCAGCCAGTGTTTTGCTGTGGCAGTCGGTCAGTACCACCTTGCAAATGTTCATGCATATGAAGATACTCAGACCTCCTTCATAGGGATTCACTGTAACCAGAAACTTTGATTGGTTTTGTTGTTTTTTTAATTAACTGTAATTAACTGCTAGCAGAAAGTGCCTTTTTTTCAGAAAATAAATTTATTTGCAAAGGTCCAGTACAGCTGCACATTTTGAAGAGTTCATTTTGTTAACTCCTTAGCAGTCAACGAAGCCCCTACAGCCAAGCCCTCATGTTATTTGAAGAAACTGCTTGAGTACACAGTTTTGGAATACAAGATAGAGGTGTAAGCCTCTCTGTTGTTTTCACAAACATGCACATACCTGCCCATGGTTCTTCATACCTTCTGCTTGGAAACACTAGTGAGCTTCTAAAAGATCACATTGTGACTTTATTGAGGCCAATGTCAGCATCATTGTGGACTTTAGCGGGGGCTGGAGTAGGAACCAAATTTACAATTTTGATTAAAAATCACAAGTAAAATGCACTTGCCCATTTACAATCATTATATATTTTTAAAGTTCTTTATTGGGCTGGTTGTAAAGGATAAAAATGGGAAACTAGTTTTATGGGGTGTTTTTTCTCACTACTGTTTTTTTTAATGATTTACGAAGAAATAAAAAAATGCAAAAAAGTTGTCCTGATACTTCTGGACTAGCATAGCATGAAAATATTAAGAAATTGCAACAATATAAAGAAGTTCCACTCTAAATAAATAAAATGGTTATGAAGTTATAGAAACATGCTCATTCATACACAAACAGCTGTAGTTGCCCAAAAATGCGGAGTCCAAAGATCTTTTTTCAGACACACCTAGGAATTTACAGGTACATCTAGGCAAATAGAGACTTCAGGATCTGGCTGATGCATGCAGCCTGATCCATTAGGATAATGAGAAAGTCTTAACTCTTTTAGTTATTTACAACTGTTTGGCCCCATTCTGCACGGGAAGTGAATTCATACTGAAAACTTTTATGTTTGTCACTCAAGAAAGACACATAAAAATATCATCTTAAGATAGCTGATTAAGCCAAGATCTCACAAGCATATGATGATAACTTTATCATGTATAATTCTCCCAAAATGTTGCTGGTCTCAGCCTTGGCTGAGTTTATCATTAAAAGCTGATAACATATTTTCCCCCGTCCTCCAATTCCACATTAACTTTGTGACAGCGCATCTTTAGATAATTTGTCTGTAAATCACAGGTTTAATTTTATCTCAGCACATTTAGACATCAGTGGCTGTCTTTAGTTATTTAATTTAAAACTTTGAAGTTGTTAATTTGGCCTCATTAGTTGAAGTGTCACAGTATACAGTTCACAGAAGTATTTGGAAAATTTTAAAATGCTGAGTTAATACTGCTTGCCACTTCAGAGGAATAGAAACTCTTGCAAGGCAGCTGCTGAAGTGTTTGCTAGTACAAAAATGTATGTATAAATACTGAGATCTTGTTTCTCATCTTTTTAATTGTGTTTAAAGATGACAGAAACTGATATATCAACTACTCCATAGCAAATTCTAATAGACTTACTGGGAAGAATAATTAATCTCTTCTTGTATTCAGAAGGTAACTTCTGGTGTTAGAGGATGTAGCACAAGGACAAGAACAGATTGAGTTATATGTTTGCTTGCTGAAGGGGTTTTTTCAGGTACTTCAAAGGCAGTATCCTGGTGGTAGGATGCTGAACTAGATGGACTGCAGTTCTGATACAAAGGAACCTGATTTTATTGACATATGTCACAGAAAGCTCAGCTTCTTGAACAGGCAGTGCTCGTACCCTCAGTGCCTTGTACTGGTGCTCAGTAGTTATCCCCTGAATCGTGCTTCGCACAGCCTGATTTGGGTTTTTTTCCTTGGCATTTAGGAACAGAAGCATCACTGTTCCTGCTATCTTTGTGCTAGAGGCTTTATGACTAGATGGAGCAGAACTGTTTTATTGGCTTTTGGCCACCAGGAGCTTTTTGCATGTTCTGAAGAAATTTCCAGTTCACTGGAATTGCCAGCGCTTCACCCTCCAGTGTCACTGCTGTGGCCACCCTTGTGGCTGATGGTGACTTTGCTTTGTGACACCTGACACTGCTTATGCCTCACCAGCACTGAAGGTGCTGCACTGAGCTTCCTGGCCACCCTGCCAAGTGCACAGCAGGCCCCTGATGTGACATAAAGAAAATAAGAAGTTCCCAGTTTTTTTCTTTCCCCTCTTCAGCCATCAGTCTGTTATTTCTGTCTGGTGCAGCTGCTGCAGGAAGAGGCCGTACTGCCTCTGTGAACTGCAGAAACTTGTAGCTTACTGCTGTGAGCCAGCAGGTTTCAAATGGGAACTGCAGTTCCTTGTGAAGATCTTATGTCCAAGATGGTCACCTTTGACCTACCACATGGCACATCAGGGATGGTTTACAGTTCTGGAGGTTGAAAAATGGAAAATAGAAATAATACTATAATACTAAACGGCATGACGATTTAAAGGAATGAAATTATTTTCTTGTTGAAATCCTAACAAAATAAATGATAGACTTATTCATGTATTTCATTCATGCGATATTGTAGTTTCAGCATCTGTTCTGAACACTGGTTTTATCTCACAATGCTTTATACCTGACAAAAAAAAGGGAAAATGCAGCAATTTGTCACCATATAGAACAGAAGTTGGCTTCAAAATTTCTTGCTTTGTCAGGCAATAACATTCCAATGTCATGTCATGTAGAAAAAGTCAAAGCATGTGCATGAGCAGAGGAAATCCAGTCAAGTAATGGAAAAAAATCTAAAACTCACGGGAAAAGAGACAGCAATTACCAGCTGCTCTAGTTAAATATTTCTTTCTGTGCTCCTTTTCAATCTTATGATTTAATTTTGTTTTTAAGGTACATTCTTAATTCTAAATTAATGTAGTTCACACATGTCCTGCCATACTTTGGCCTGTAAACACTAGGATAAAATTAATGGAATAGGTTGTGTGAAGGCCTGTTAATTAACAGTGAATTTGCTCTGTTCTGTGGTAGGGTTTTTTTTTCCTACTAGGCATTATTTCCAGTTTCAGCCTTTATAGGCAGGAGGAGAGCAAATAGTAAATAAAGCATACCAGACTAGTAGAGTTGGGGTTTCTTCTGCTTATAGGTCAATGGCCCTGATGCAGCCTGTGGCTTTATATTGGTTTAAACAATGGGGACGAGTTATCAGCTATAATGACAGAAGAAACTAAGTCTGAATAGTTTTTTCTCATTTATAACTTACATTGTAAAATTGTTTATAGGAAGGCTGTAAAGTGACAAAACACTTTACCAGTGTGGCCCTACATCTGACTGAAAGTTCATTTGATCAGATATGTCTCCAGTACTGGCCATAAGTAGATGTCTGGGAAAGTCTAAGAACACGACAAGAACACATTACTTTTCCTTTTTCCTTTCTCAGCCTTTTGGAGAGAAATGGCCTTCAATCTTTGGCTGACCAGTGTGGTGTACACATAAACCTCAGGGTTTTCCAACTGCACCCATCTCATGTTTCAGTGCTTATTTGTACTTAAATTGTTTCTCGTGACTTGCTGGCTGTGCAGGGCTAGGGCTTAAATGTGGCAGATCAAGATCATTTTGTGAGGCACATGTCTGCACAGAGTGAAGGACAGCTATTGCACTGAGAAACAGTAAACCTCTGGTTGAACTAGACAAAACAGATTGGAAGGGGAAAAGGCACCCATCATGGTCTTTGATTCTCTAAGTTAGGCACTATTTATAAACACATTCCTAAAATCTGACAGATAGTACATTGCTGCACAGTCACGACAGCAAAACCCTTCGTAGCAATTTGAAGCTCCAGGAAATTTCCATTGCCACAGCACTCGACCTTCTTCACAGGGAATAGAGTGAAAACATTTGCTTGCTCTGGGGGAGAGCAGAGCATGCTGATGGAGTAGGCTGCACATCCTTGGCTGGATGCTGCCACAAACCTCCCAGGCAGTAGAGAAAGGGATACTCCAAGGTCTAGACCATGCCCAAGGTGAATCTTGGGCGTTGGTAGAAGGGAGAGACTCTATTGCAGTCAAAGTTCTAAAATCAATGTTCTCTCTACTAAGAAGAAAAACAGATTTTTGGAAGAAATGGGGTAGATGGGGGTAGATGTGATTTCAGGGTTTGAATTTTCAAAGGAGTCTAAAATAACTGGAGCAAAGTGCCAGCTGCAAGTTCATATCCATCAGCAGAGACAGCATAAATTTATTTCTACCTTGATTTTACCTGCCCAGGAAGGGGCCATTTTTCTTGTTCATAAATGTGAAGTGTTTCACTTATATTGTGCTTATTTTAGAAACCCAAAAAAGTGTTCCTGCCTTTATTAAAATAAGTACTTGACTGTGTTGCACTGAAATCCGTGAGCTTCCACAGCATGGCTGTGTACTTGAGAGGTAGCTCAGTTACTTTCTTGGGCAATCATGTAATTTGTGCTTCATCAACTACAGTTTATATATTAATGAATAGGCTCCTTGCTGTCAAGTTCTTTCATTTGGATGCTGTGTAAATGATAACAATTTGCAGATGAGCTCTGGCCCATGAGAAGCCCAATAGGAGTCATTCTTTATCCTGCAGGGTGAGAGTATAGGCTAATCAGTACTTGAGCAGCCCACAGATGTTTAATTGAGATAAAAGGACTGATACAATTAAGGTGCTCTTTCTATTTATTTCAGAATCTTGAAAGCATTACTAGGAAATTACGTATCTGTCCTGGATGAGAAGAAATAATTGATCTGTATGCAGAAATGACATGCAGGGGTGAAAATGTCTGAGCACTTATAAAAAGAAAGACATCCTCCTAATATATGTCACCATGTTCTGTTTTGCTAATGACAAGAGATAGAAAATAAAGACCAGAGTAATAATTTTTCTACATGCTTTTATGGTTTTCTTATTATTTGTCTCCTGTTCTTATTTTTCTGCTGTATCAACACCCCAACTGTAGCACCTCCCTCATACATCAAAGAAATTTGATGAAGGACTGCCTTGATCTTTCTTGCTTTCATCTGTCTCTCATTGCTTCTCCATGTTTTCTCTGTAGCTGGGTGGATACCACCCAGTGACAGCAAAGGCATTTGAAAAGGAGTGTCTTTGCTCTGTTGAGGGGCCTTGCAGCTGACAGGCACGCTGCTAAAATTGGATCTCATGATCAGTGGGAGGGTGGCCTGGGTTTGGGTTCATCCGTATCTTCACAGGGGCTTGCTAGGATATCACTTATGTAACTGTAACAGTTGCTTCATGTGCCTCCAGCTCTTAACAGTTAATCATGTGGTTTACGAAATCAGATAAATGAATACCACAAAATACAAATACCACTGTGTTCATCCCATACAAGTATGATAAGTTTTAGTAGAGGCAGTTGAGTGACAGGATTGCTCCACAGGAAGTTCCAAAACTAAGAAAAATAAATAGTGCCTTATTACAATAAATATTAGAACCCCTCTGCTTGTGCCTTTACTTTCTTTTTTCTTTTTTAATTGGTTGAATCTGGAGCGTCTGTCTCGATTCCCAGGTTCCAGAGCTTTCAAATTTTCACATTTTTTAGCAATTTGTACCAGAGTGAGTCCTGAGAAGCCCACGGGAGTGTCTCCCAGCTCCAAGACTCAGAGATTGGGCATAAGCTGAGTTCTCAAAGATCTCAGGTTTCATGCTACTCAGCAGGAAGGCCAAATGTAGTTTTGGAGTTCATAAGAGAGGGTGGTCTAGGTACTTCCACAAAGCTGATGGGCCTGGAAACAGCAAATGCTGGACTGGATGTGGACCCAACAGAGGGGAGACCATGTGGTGTGACTGAGTCCTGGGAGCCTCTGCTGTCCTGCAGCGGGCAGGATTCCTTGCAGACTGTAGTTATGAATTTAGAGATGCAAAATGTTTCTGTTTTGACAAACCAGAAAGCAGTGCCACAAAAAAATCCTATTTTTCTGGAAATCTTTGGATCAGCTTTAAGGTCCTGCATGAACAATAGTCAAGCTGGGTTTCTTTTAATGTTCGGGATAAAGTTTGTAAATGCTGCTTCCATAGCTGATGCCTGACAAGGGACCAGGCTTCTGCAGGTGTTGAAACATGGACCCAGAGTAATTCCAGTCCACTAGGAAATTAATGTGGGTTTTAGGATGCTGAAAAATAATGCATGTCTATTAGTCAGGTCTGAATGCCAAATGCATATCTTAGACATTGTAGCTCTGCATTCCTGTGGATAAAGGTCCACTCCTTTTTACCCTAACTTTCTCTATCAATAGAAAACCCTGATTTCAAGCATAAATGCCATTGCTTAATAGGTATTATCAAATTTGTTTCTGTTTCAGAAGTATCCTAAACTTTCCACATTCTCATCAATGGGAATGGCCTCATACATGCCCAAATTTCTAGCCCACTGTAGTACATGGAGATGAATCCTAAAATATGACTATGTGAAAGAGGATATCTTACAGTCGAGAATAATAGCACACAGGAGACTAGACTGATGTTTGGACCCTTCTTAAAAACTTCATTTGTCACTAACTTTTGTACTGAGAGCCAACTTTTCAACACACAGAGCCCTCAAATCCGGGAGCTGATGCTGCTCTGCAGCTTACTGGAGACAAGTACAAAGCTTCAGAATCAAATCCCTTGGTTTTGGAGAATGATCCTCTCACAGCAGCAAATCCTTAGCTGTATGTTTGAATCTATTTCATTGCAGAGCATTTAAAATACTCAGAAAGAGTTGTTCCTATGTTTTCTGTGAATACCAATAGCAAGGTCATTTCTTATCTGTGCATTGTAATTATTGAAAATGTGAAAAAAAAAACACCTCCTTTTCTTCTAACTTCCATGCAGCACTTTTACTGTCACCTTTTTAGGTGTGCTGTGGTTTATATTCAATAGGTATGATTGCTAACCAATAGGTAAAGCATTTCAGCATCTGTCTGCTATAAAAAGACCTGATTTTTCTCATATGTAATTTACAGTCTGTGTCTCCTCTTGAAAGAACTGTGCATGGATGTAAAATAGCAAAGTATAATGCTAACCAATTACACTGATTTATTATAATCCAGTAAAATTAAAGTAGTTTGGCACAAATGAAAGTTACTGCTGCAGTGTTTCTGTAGGGAGACAAATTAAGGTGTTACAGAAATGCAGAAAACATAAAGAAATTGAAGAGACTGTGTAGACAACAAAACAAACCGATAAATAGAAATGAACCCCTGCTATATCTGGGTCTTGTTCCCTCACCTAATGGCTGCAAAGATCAGGACTTAATTTATAGTTGGGTAGGTAAGTAGTGAGTGTGTGGTATACATTCCCCACTGTGTCTTACACAGATTTAACAGAGGTGGTCATGATAGATTAAAAAATTCCTCCATTCTGAAACTATCCCAAAACACAACATTTTCTGTTGCTGTACCTGATTTTAAGCAGAGGTGAGGGAGAAGCTTTGCTTCACAAAAATTACCAAAAAAAAAAAATTCACAAAAATTAACACCGTCTTTTCAAATGCTGCAGACTACTTCTTTTCATTCTAAGAGAAGGCAGAAATAATAGCATCTGAGTAGATAAAGACAGCGCTAAGGCATGGTTTTAAAAAGTCTGTGTGTAAAGCCCACAGGACTTTGGCTTGTAAGGAACATTGACAAATAACTGTTGTTAAGAGACTGAACCTTTCACATTCAGAGACTCTACCAGACAGTTCCCTTGTCACACTCTCAAACATTTTGCTCTGGAAAAGGGTGTTCATCCTTAAGGCCTGATCTTGCAGTTAACTGGAGGATGTTGCCAGGGGCATCACCTTGCCCACGCTCTGCCTCCATGTGTGGTGTTGATCATCCCAATGAATCTTCAGAACCTGAACTATCATCTGATCAGTTTTCAAAATACTTCTTGTCAAAACAATTTCCTTTTTTCATGGCTTTCTATTGGGAAACACATCATTCCTTGGAGATTGTAGGGCTCCCTAAATCAAACATGGCTGCAGCTACAAAATCTATGCAGTGTTTCTTCTCATTAGAATGGAAATTCTGCATATTTCAACAAAGTTAAAAGTAGATGTCCTGAGGTTTATTCACAGGTCTGATACTCATAAAATCAAGTTGCATTTCTTTGCCATTAAATCTTTTCATCTCATCACAGTGAACAAAGCCAGCTTTTCCAGCCTCTAACACAGCCACAACAAAGAGAATACTTTTTCTTGTAGAAAAAGTATTCTTCCCCCTAACTGCTATTTATCTTGTTTGCAAACTTCAGTTATAAACTTCTTGGGTCTGTTAATGAGTGCCTGACTGTTTGTACAGAGCCTGAGACAGTGATCTGATTGAGACTTCAGGAAGTCACCAGAGTTCAAACAACAGCAGTAACATTCTGCCCTGAGTCAACTGCTGAAAATGCTCCTGTAAGGGACTGGTTAATTAAAGGTCTGCCATTACTGTGACTTTGTTCCATCACAACATCTGTTTAGCGCCTGAATCATGGGTTACATGTAGCATGCACTTATTAAATTAAATGTACTTCTGCCAAAGAGTTACAATTTTTGATACACACTTCTTCCATTTTATCTGCCCTCACTCTGAGCAGTTTCCCACTGATGTTTTTCTGCTTCAAATAATTGTAGAGTCATTGTTGAGCTGAAGTGGTAGGCTTGGACACAAGAAGATAAAGAATTACTTTGTCCTAAAGTTGGACATGGATAAGACCTCTTTTTAATATAATATTCTTCTATCTTTCATGCTTTTCAAAGATGTTTGACATTAAAAAGAAAGCCAAAAGAAGCAAAGATTAAGCCAGAGAAAATTTATATTTCAAAATAAAGAATCAAAATTATTAGTAGCAGTATATGAGTTGTAGCTAGACTAATTTGTTTTTACATCTTTAGCGAGTATATATGAAGCTATGATTAAGTTCCACTATTTTCCAAAACATTGCTAAAAATACTTAAGGAATACAACTAAATAAATAGCATTAAAAAAAACCCAAATATTTTGATGTGTTACCTTGGATTTGAGAGCAGTAACTTCCTTTGCCCATATCCTGTTGTGACTACAGAAGGATGTTTTCAAAAGACAGAAAAAAAAAAAAACCTGACCTTTTGATGATTTTATTAACTTAGGGACCCATGACAATTAGAAATATGAGCACAGAGGAAAAGTAATTAAGTTTACTCTGCTCCCATTTATTTAATAGCATTTTTATTTTACGTCTAAGGTGGCAGAGAATCTGATAGGAAAAAAAAAAGAAAAAAAGAAAAAGAAAAAGAAAAAAACCCCACTGCTCATAATCTTTCCAGCCTTTGTTTTCTCAGAACACTGTCTAATGCTCTCTGTTACCTGCATCCTTTTATCTTTAAGAAGGCCATTCCAGACAGGTGATTTTGTTAAAAACTAAGCTCTCAGTGTGGAGCCTGAATTTCAGAACCAGTTGAATGTGCAATCTCAGAAATAAACAGCCTCTTTTTCAGGTGTCATCAATAAAGGTCTAAAACCTGATTAAATTCTCTGCCCTTAGATTTTACTTAAAGGTGTAAACATATGGTTTGTAAATTTGCAGCAATGCCTTTGAAACCAAAAGTTATTCTGAAATATGTATACGAGGGTAAAATAAAAGGTTTCATTGTTTACGAGACAGACACCCCTGGTTCCTCCCCCAAATTACGACATTGCCTTGAAACCAAAGAAAGAATGGTATTGATTTTTCCAGTTCTGATGACACTTGGTGTGTCCTTTGACATTCAGGATCATCTCTAAGGAGATATTTCCTTTACAACTGTCAAATCAAATCAGGCAAATCCAAGTTCACAATTAAGCAACTTCTGCTGCCAGACAACCCTCTGGAGCACAAAGCTACAGAGCACCAGGTTCCTGTATGCCAGTTGACTTATCTGCTTAGGAAGCATGGAATTATATGTGTGGGTTTAAAGTGATAAGATTTATCTGGTGGAGAAGATTATGTATGCACATTGCAGTGCTACTGGCTTAGTTCACATTAACAAGGAGTAGGAATAAGATGAATCAAAATCAGTCTTTAAACTGAAGACAGTCTATTTAAATTAGAGTTTAAATTATTGCTGGAACTTTTACATATAGACAAATAGTTTCACTAAGATGAAAATAAGTTTAAAATGAGGACTGAAGTTTAGTCTCCATGATCAGACTTGCAAATTAAGGTACCAGCTTTTCCTTGATCGTAGTGGGAGTTAGAAACATCATTGGGTTGAAAACCATACCACTGGACAGGTAGGGACTGAAATCTTCTGGATTTCCTATAAGTCTGTGTCAGTCTGATTTCTATGAACTTATGCGGCTTTGGAAATTGAGACTTGGCCCTTTCAGCTGTTAAATTTTACCTGTTAGCTGTAAAATTTACCCTGTTACTTGTCTGAGATAAATTCATCTGTTGGCAGTGCAAGATTTCTTCATAAAGTAGGTGGAATTCTGTGTATGTAGAATTTGTGTTCTTGCAACCCATCCTTAATTCAAAATGAGCGGGACTGGTTTGCTTTTTTTTGCTGTGTTGGGTCTGGCTTTTCTTTGCCGTGTTGGGTCTGGCTTCTGTGACCTGAGCCTATACTATTTTGTGGAGTATCTGTAGAAAATCTTCACTGCTGTGCTTTTTTCCTCACTGCTTCCCTTGGGCACATGCAGCACAGTAACACACTTCTTTTGCCTTGAAGATCTTTAGCAGAGATGATCTTTCAGATTGCAAAATATGTGACCTTTGCACAACGCCATGGCTCATTTCTGTGGCCTGTAGAAAATTGCCCTGCTAATGATGTTGTAACAGGGAATTTTCTCTCAAAGGATCTGGTCTAAAGGGTCCTATTAACTGAGAGGGATTAAACCAAACAGAAGAAATCTGGCAGGGAAAGTAAATTCCAAAGTTCCAGCCTTTCCATACCTGTGTCAGTTGCAATGTGGCATTCTGGCCAGGAGACAATTCTTCAGTAATTCCTGTAAGGACCTGAAGAAAATCATAATTCTTAATGTTTTCATTAATACATAACCAATACATTTTCCTTCCTTGCCAAGGGTCCCAGATAACCATGGTGCCTACATACTCCTTGAAGGGACCTTTCAGAGGACACATGAGTCTCAAAAGTAGTCGTAAGTATTCACATTATTACTTGAAAAGTGACTAAGTGCTCCAATTTTGGAATAACAGCTTAAATATTATGACACTATTAAAAATACATATTTTATTCTCGAAATAATGTAAAGTGGATAAGTCCTTCAAGTATCTGCTCTATATCTCACTGTCTTCATTTAGACAAACAGCATTCCTGTTCAGGATGTTTGCCAAGCACCTGTGGAAGAACTGCTGGAAAGCTGTTCTGCCTCAAACTTGTCTTCTCAGAAATGCTGTTCCACTGCACCTTCTCCAAGTCCATATTCCCACCTGTAGGAATTAACAGTTAGCAGTGGTATAAGCTCCTTTCAGTATAGCAGGCCTGCAGTTATGTTAGTCTTTAAAGAGTAAAATAATTGACATGTTACAGAGAACAGACCTCTACCCCAGTAAGAAGCAAAAAGCAGTGGCTTTGAATCAGCAGTCTGGTGAGAAGTAAAGCCACCTCCTGTGTTTTTCAGAAGCCTATTTTTGGTTTTTAGTACATGGAAAATACATGTTTTATCACTGTCATTGTGTATCAGTCAAACTTTAACACTGCTACAACTGGATTTATGGTATGACATTATACCTCTAGACGTGATATATTCTCCAGACATGATCTGCAGAGGTAATCTCTTGCAAGTCAATCAGTGGAAACTAGGAAAATTAGTCATCACACAAGTACACATTCAGAGCTATAATAAATTGCTAGGAAAGTCATTATAAAGTTGGAAATAAAAAGAGTCACTGTTGAGAGGCTTGTCACTGTTCTTTATTATTCATTATTGGGTCCTGGTTTCCTGGAGGTCTTTCCTCATATGTAGAAACAAAATATAAATGTATTGGAAGTACAGTAGTCCTCTGAGTCTGGAAAGATTTTCAAAAGCAGGCAACTTTCTGTAGATAGATCTGTGCTCATATAAAGAAAATGTTGAAACTCTGAAACGCTGAAAACTTGGATCAAGCAATTTGCTGGATGTTGCAGCAAATGAGATCTGTGTAAGGCAGCAGAAAATACAGAACTTGGATTCTGTTCAAAAATGGGCTTAAGAACATTGCCTGTCTTTACAGCACACAAAAGGGCTGTTTCAATTTGACTTGACGTGTGTTTGCACCATCAACAGAGCCTCTTAACAGGGCTACTTAAAATTCCCAGTAGATTTCAATTTCTCATTTCCTTCAATTTGAAGTTGCTCAAAGAAAACATAAGAAAAAATTGTTTGAAAGTGTAAACTTTCCAGGGAGCTCAAATAAGATGGCCCTCTGCAACGGTGGGAAATACTGAGTTGGACACCCCCTAAGTCTCCCCATTTCATTGTTTTTACCCTTAAAGCCTTTTCTTTGAGAAAGGGATGTGCTTTTTCTTGTCCTCTCTTCAGAGGGTTTGAGACACAAAAACACAGAATAACTTGCCAAAGTTCAACAGAAAGTCTCTGGTGAAGAAAGGAATTTGATTTTTTTTCCCTTTCCTTACATAGGAATAACCACAATGTTGCTTATTGCACAATGTCAGTAATTTTCTGGACACAGCATAGAGTTAGATTTTATGAAAGACAAAAATTAGATTAAACTACTAGTGCCTTGTATATCTTTAGCATTTCAAATTTGGGGCAGTTATTCATTTTGAGAAGAATGTTCTTTTTATAAATGGATTTTCCCTCCCTTTTTAATCTTTGGATATTTTTTAGATTATCACTTCATTCTTCTGCTGTACTTTTTCACTGAATATATTGCAATCAGCTTGTCACTGCCAATCAGAAAAAGATTTGGGACATTTACCAAAATACTTTTTTCATTTCCTTAGTGACAAGAGCTTCTAGCTGCTGTGATTTAGGGCTTTGCCATTCCTTGAATATCAGGAGAGCCACCCCACTTTAAACCAGCTAGGGATGGTGCTGGATGTTACTGAAGAGCTTGTTCCAGTTGTTTTTGCCAGCAGGAGGTTGCAGCACAGCTGGCAAAATTAATGAAAAAAAATTATTTTTAGAAGTTTTGGAGTGAACAATACAGGTCTCCAGCACATAAGAGCTTTAAAACAGAATAGTACTGATTTTAATGATTTTATTTCTCTATTATGGCATTGACACCCATGAGTGGTTTCCCTGAATAGAATTGGACATGTAAAGGCTCACGATTAGAAGGTTTTTCAGCTTTGTATTTGTCTGCTTCAGGCATCAGATTCCATGGTGGTGCTTGCACTATCACGCCCAATCTAATTGAGACAAGAGGTAAATGCAGTTTTCCCAGAATGCTGCACCAAGTTCTCCATTCTTCCTAGCAAACATGGGGTCAGCATTTCTGCCGATGTCTCTGCACCTGCTTGTGTGCTGGTGGAACCACTCTGGCTGTGCCTGTTCCTGTGTTCCCTGCACAATCAGAATGGGTGGCCCTGGAGCTGAACAGCACCTCTCTTCAGCTGGCCATATTGGCATGTGGTGCTGCTCCTGGACCAGCTGTTGAAACCAAGTCTTCATGTCAATGCCCTTCTGATAGACTTGGAGTCACTTGCAGGAATACATCAGGCAATAATACTAGGTGAAGCAACAAATCCAGCATAAGGTATCCTGTCCAGCTCTTTCTTATGGTGTTTGTTCAAAAGGTGACAGCATAAATTGAATTTATTCAAGCTCCTTGGCAATGAAAAACAGTTTGTATCGCTGGCTCACTTTGGTAGGCAAGAGATAAGAAAAAGCAACACAGCAAGGATGCAGCCAAACTGAGATTAGAAGGATTGATTCCCAGACTCTCAACCCGAGGTCTCCTATTCCTTCAAAACACAATAAAAGCTATGAAACAAAGTTATTTGTTTAAATTGTACATTAGGGACTTGAACATTGAAACAATCATTTGTTTTGTTGGCTCAGAAAACCAAATCTGGATAGGGTTGGATGGGCTGATTATCTCAGTGTAAGGGTCATTCTGGGTCTGTAGATGGAAAGTCAGGCACATGAGGTTTCTGATCTCCAATATTCTGTTGATTTTTAATACTATGAGCTGGTAACTTTCCATCTACAAGTCCTGTCAGGAATTAGAGGGTTTTGAGAAAGAAATAATTATTTTTGTTTGGAAGCAGATTGAAAGAAAATGAACCACTTTAGACACACTGACAGGTTAAAAATTACAAGTAAATGCTTTTCTGCTTCTTAACTTCTTTTTTTTCTGGGTTAATGAGCTTAGGTCAGATACAAAGACAAATTTTTCTGAATCTGGGAACTCTGGCAAATTAAGAGATTCAGAGTGGTGTCGTGGTCAGTCTGTGTTCTTGTCCTGACAATTCATGTCCTGACAATTCAGTTCCATGGTCTGGTTCCTCTTCTGGCTCTACTTCTGTCCCTGTCTGTATCCAGTCCATTTACCTAACTACAGAGTGCTCAAGTTAGGTCTGGTATCACCAAGAGGAGAGATATCAATGTGCATTTTTCAGTACTTTGTAACATTATCTAATAACACTATTATCATTAATAATAGTATTAATGCTCTCTACTGATATTTAATATTCTCTAGTATTAAATCTCTCAGAAGGCAAATGATTTTTATTTTATCAGATATTAAACAATGAGAGCCTCTGTTATTCTCCAGAGTTCAACAATATCAAAGACTCATGCACTACTTATTTCAAGCCATAATTGTCAGGTACTCAAAACCATGAAAACTGGGAATAATCTGCCACTTGTTCATGTTACATTCTGTGCTATTCTTACTTTTTGAAATAAAAGAATGAATAGTGACTTGTTGTTGCAAGCAGGAGAGGATAAATATTACAGTATTTTCAGAACTATTATGACCTGAGACATTGCTTATTCCACTGAATAAACTTAGATTTTTTTCCCCTCGCAGCTTTTTCTCCTGGACCTTCCTACAAGCTCTCCAATCAATACATCATTCAAGACCGCATGGCTGCTCATTTCAAGAAATTGATGTCTGCCAAAGGTGTGTATAGTCTTTAATTATGACAATATCCATGTAGGTAAAAGGTGAAATTAGAGTCAAGGGTATGTTGGTTGCCCCTATTTTTGGCTGGCTGCTGAATTTCTTCCCCTTTCTTTCCTCCCTCTCTCTGTCACTAACTCAACAGGAGTAGGAGGATTTAAAAGTGAGGCATAAAATGATGTGCCCTAAGAGATATGTAGAACACCCAATTGAAACTGTAACCTTGTCTTGGGAGAAGCTTGGGAGAATTCTGACTGTTGAAAGATGTAAAGTCTATGGTGAGAAACTGTTCCATGAAATGTCAAGCTCATGTTAGGAAGAGGAATATTATCTATTTCCCCTGTATTATTTTACTCATAGTTTCTGTTTAGGTGTATGTGGCAGTGGAATAACAGGAAAGGTAAAATGGGAACTAGGGCAGGTATTTGTTTAACTGGGAGAAAGCACTGAAGAGTAACAGTGGGGTTGCAGCTTTTGATGTTTAGAAAGTTACAGTATCAGTCCTAAGTAAGCTAGAGGGAAGTTCACTAACCACGTGTAGTCATCTTCCCCAGGGGTCTTCAAATGCTCTCCCTGCTGCAAATAGCCACAAACGACTAGAAAGAAAATTCAGAATTTAAAAAAAATGTCTTCTGACAATTGTCTGGAGCTGTGTAACTTCCAGGTGCTTCAGGTGCAGATGAAACAGGTGGAGTTGAATGGCCATAGCTGTAATTAGATTCCAAGGTTGCAAGACTTCCAACCCTTGGGCTCCAAAGGCTTTCTGACCAAAAAATTCACTGACCTCGTGCAGTGAGCTTTATGATAACACAAAACTGTTGAACAACAGGTGAGATTGCTGCTGTGGTTTTGGGGTTTTTTTGCCAGGAGACCAATCCTTTTGTAAATTTGCAGTGCCAAAAGCTTTATCTTAAAGACCCTTCCTCAAACACGGCGCATCTTTTCATTGTGGTGTCAGAATGGCTCTTTGAAAGTTTCATGACCTCCACCATGCTGCAGTTTGTGACCATCCCACTTGCATTAGGAGGTGGAGGCTGGATTGCTGCTGTGTGCTTTTGTACACAAGTGACTTTCACTTTTTCATGGCTAATGTCACAGAAACAGTGAACTCTAGGAACTGTAGAATTCACATCCTAGAGCTTTACTTATAAATATACAGAAGCATCCCGACTACTTAAGAGCAGCAAACACTGCCATATATAGAAATTTTATTCCAACTAGTGAAGTATAAATGAGGGAGTGAAGGTCAAAAAATAAAAGAAAAGTAACAGAGGTGTTTTGCAGTCTTTTTGTCAATTACATTCTTAAAGCTCAGAAGAAACGACACAAAAGATAATCTTAGTATAAAAGGAGCCAAGTGCTTTGTTCCCAAGCAGGCTTCGATTCTTTTTTCAAATGTCAGTCCTGCTCCTCTGCAGCAGAATTCAGTCAATCTGGAAAGAGTTTCTCACAGTAGGTGCTAATCAAAATTTCCAGTGGCTAGAATTTCTATTTCTTAGGTGTTTCACGATCTGAATTTACAGTTCTCAAAAGTCAGATTTGGAACCTTTAATCTTAAAACACTTGTTTTACTTATTACGGTGCTTCATGAATCACACAGATTTTCTTGTAGAGCTAACTTTTGCATACATATCAAAAACTGCAATATTGCGAGGATATCAAGGTTCTCTTCTGTCATACCTGATGCTATGTAATGCTGATTTGCCACCTGCTCTGTACAGATTTACAAGACATTATAGAATTTTGTGCCTCTGAAAAATCTGGTCAGGTATAAAGGCCTTCTCCAGTACCCTTCCAAATATTCTCCAATCTTTTTGAAATGCATCTGCTTTTTAAACTACAACTTGTTTGGCCTCACTCCAGAGAGTGGCCAGTCCCACATGTCCAAAATTTTTGAGCACTAGTACAAACTACAATTTGCTTTGACATTTGGCAGTAATCACAAAAGTAAAAGATGGAAATTAAGTCAGTGTCCTTCAAATGCAACGGGAATATTGATTGAGCTTCTAGGAGATTGCTTTTCCCTCTACAGTCAAAAATACTATTTCCTCACGGACCTCAGTTATATCCAGGGATATGCAATCTGACATAGAGCTCCTTACCATCCTTAACATCTCCTGTATGGACACAGGACTTAATGAAGGTTGAGGAATGCTTGATTCCTCAAAGCTTACTCCATTTAATCTTTTACAATGAAAATCAAATTACCACATAACAGCAAATGTGATGTGCAAAACTGTCTGTAATTGTGCAATGAAATAGCTCCTTTTGCTAGGAAGACTGATGACCTTGAGCCTCAGGACATCTTGAATCACATCTCAGAGCATCAGTTGGCAGTTTCCCCTCTCTGATAGCAGCTGGATACTCATCCATGAAATATAAACTTTCTGGGTAGCAGTAAATGCCAATAAAAAATTAATACAGCTTTTCTTAAATTGTAAAGTAAAATGAAAGATAATACATGTAGCCATACTGGCTCTAATTTCTATACCTGGGTAGACATGGGTGAAAGCCACAAAAATCAGATCCAGATTTGATACTGAACCAGTAACAGCACTGATGAGGTACTTATCTTATGCTTTTATGCAGATAGAGACAAGGGCTCAAATCCTCAAATAGGATCATTGCAGCTGTATTTGGTATAACTCAACTAATTTCACAGCATTTAATCTATGCCAGATTTTGAGAACTGACCAAGGACAAATATAATAGAAGAAAATTGTGTTCATCAGTAGGGAAAAATTAGGTTTTGGTGGTCAGTAGATCTGCATTATTTATTAATAATACTAATTCTATGTAGTCTGGTACTATATTCCAATAGGGAATTCAAAACCTTAAGATTATCGGTTTCATCTCTACCCATTTTGCTATGATTATTTGTGATGTCAGTGTTCCATTGGACTGAACCTACTTTTTGTCAATACAGCTGCTGTTGATTCATCTGCACCAATGAGTTTGCATGCCAATGTTAAATGTGAGTAGTTTTATTTTGGTTTGTTTTGAAACTAGGTCTGCCTCCATTTGTTTGGTTTGGAAATACTTGTCTTCTTTTATCATAAAGGTGTTCTGAAAAGACATATACGTGCCAAAAATATGCATCCTCGGGGTTAAGACAATAGTATCTGGTGTCTAATCTAGTATCTAACCGAATTGTATCCAGCACTTGGTTCCTGTTAGCACAGAGACAAGCTAACCTGCAGAGTGTGGCACTTGCTGAAGCACCTACTGCAAGCAAGGCTGTTGGAGTCATACATTGCCTTAGTTTTCCAGTCCAAATTCAGGCCACTGGCCCTTTGAATTCCTTGCTATTCCACGCTGCGTTTTTCATTCCACTAGCTGCTCCGTGCGCCGGTGAACATCGGGCACACGACCGCTGAAACAGGTTTTGAGGGATAAATGGGGCTTGGTGAGAGAACGTCGCACTGCGCCTTAACGCCACCTCTTGGCTGAAGCCTGCAGGACCCAATGTCAGGGCAGAGTCTCTCCTGCCCTTCCCTTTTTGCTAGGAAGGAAGATTGATGAAAAGGTACCCGTTCAAACATATCCCTTCACTTTGGTATGTGTTTGTTTTCCCTCATTCATCAGGTTGTGATGCATATTCTTCTTATCTCTAGTCTATCTTTCTCTGATAGTTGCATACAAGGCAGGACACACACTTCCTACACAGACACCTCCTGTTTTAAAATGAAATTCAAAAAGCTGGGGAAATGGAAGCTCCAGTTTTTCCACAGTGCAGGCGTAGCAGGAGCCATGTATCCGAGACCTGCTCTGATCAGGGCATAACACACTGGGAAGCAAAGATAGCTCGGAGGCAATGCTGAGATGCAGTTGTCCCAGCAAGACACACACAAGTCAAGAAGGCAAACATAACCCTTGCCCACAAAGAGTCAGAAAAATGTATCATATGAAATCCTCATTAGACAAGAGCAAGAGAACAAGTTCAAGATCATAACACATTACAATCAAAACTTCCTTAACTTTGTTTTTAACTCCTCATGCTCAGCAGTTTTCCTTTTTTTTTCCCCAGAACTTTTATATAATAATTTTAAGATTATTATTTTATATTAATCACTTTAATAGTGATTAAATAGTGCTCTAATAATAGAAACAAATGCCATGGAAAGTTTTCTGAGAACATTAGTTTGACAGAGAAGTGATCCTGACATAGAAGTTAATGAGGAGTAGAATCTCACCTCCTTGAGAATATCAAGAGGACATAGAGTTTGTTCAGCTGGGTTTGCCACAATAACAAGTGTTCCTAGATGATGTATCAGAGGGAAACATTATCTGTGTTTCTTAAAATGCTTTCCTAGGAAGATACTCATCTTACAGAGCAAAGCAGAATCAAATTAGTTTGTGCAGTTTTTGTTAATTTCTAAGCCCACACTGGGTACAAGGTGCCTGATGGTCACAGGGGCTACTCCCAGTCAGTGAAACTGAGGACCCAATATAATTTTTGTCAGTAGCCCACTGGGGAAATGCAAATCACCTACCTGTGTTGCTTAATATTTATCTTCACTAAAAGATACTATATATGAGCTAAGTTCTTTTTTTGGCAGGTTAGCTGCAGAAATGCCTGCCTCACCAAAAGGAATTTTATCCCTCAAGGAATAAAACTCAAAATTTAGTAGTCACAATGAAAACGTGCATCAGAACTTCTGTGTTCTGAAGCATTAAGTAGGGCAGTAGCACACTGGAGGTACAGTTGCTGCTTTTGGGGTTGATGTGCAAATCATTACTTTATGCCTACAAAAATAGTCTTCTGTTTATTATTTGCATAATCAAATATCATTTGCATAAACAAAATAAATTAAGTCTGTTTTGCCAGCCTACTAGAATAATGGAAGGACAAAACTAATTTTCTGCTTAGTACAAGGTTACAGCATTTTTTTTCTTTTCATATACGATTTTCTCCCACAACATCTCCCACTATTACTTTTGCTAGTTACTAAATGTGGAGTGCTTTTAAAACCTTGACATTTATTAGAACTTTGACAGGTACACATTCTGAAGCCATATATTTTTTTATCTGTTCTCAGTCCATACACTCAGTTAGATATAACCTCGTTTTCCAAATGTGTGAACTGGAACTGTGTTGGATTTTTCCAAATGTGTTGATCTGTGTTGGATACCACACGTTTCAGTGATAGGCTGAAAAAAAAATCAGGTCACTTGGTAGTGATGGAGACATGCAAAAATCTGTAAAATAAAGAGAAAGACTGAAACAGCTACAAAGATTAGTTCTGAGAAGCCAGAAGAAAATACAGAGTGCAACACTTTGTTTCATTTTTGAGAATAAATGCACAGCAGATAAAACACGGTACAGAATTTGCTAATATTTCCTATAAATAAACTGCACCATTTCACAAGGCATCTGTAATGTTGCACTGTGGATTCAGAACTGTACAAAGTTAGAGATGTGCAGTGGATAGGATTTTCTCCTGAATTCAGGTATATTTTGGATTTTCAGTTCTAAGCTTTAGAAGGACACTGTTTTACATGTTTTGCTTCATTGAGCTTTCAGCACTTCTAGATTCCTGAAACTAATAATGTTGCAGTGGGCAAGAGTGCCATTGAATCAGCTGATTTTTTTCACATAAAAAATTCTTCTAATGACCTTTAAGTATGGTGCACAAAGAATAGCAAGTGCCAGCTTTTGTCAGTTTGTGAGAATGGAATGGAATGGAATGGAATGGAGTGGAATAGAATAGAATAGAATAGAATAGAATAGAATAGAATAGAATAGAATAGAATAGAATAGAATAGAATAGAATAGAATGTTCAGCTGGAAGGGACCTACAATGATCTTCCAGTCCAACTTCCTGAACAATGCAGGGCTGACCAAAAGTTAAAATCTTTTAATCAGATGTTATTCAAATACCTCTTAAACACTGATGAGCTTGGGGCATCAACCACTACTCTGGGAAGTCTGTTCCAGTGTTTGACCATCCTCTTGAGAAAGAAATGCTTCTTGATGTCCAGTCTGAACCTCCTCTGGCAAAGCTTTGAACCATTTCCACAATTTGTATCACTGGATGAAATAATAGTGAAATAATGGTGAAATAATAGTTGTGTCTCTTTAATGATAAATGAACATTCAAAATGCTCATGAAATTGCACAAAATTATGACCAAAGCTAGGGAGAAACAGTTAAGATAAGTTTCCTGAGTAGTCACTTCTCTCCAACACAGAGCTGGCTTTGTTGCAGCTGTAAAACTGCATCTCCAATGTTCTTATGCTAAAAATCACAGGCCATTTTCAGCTTACCTTAAAGAATGGAAAAACATGTGTCTGTCCCATGCCTTAAGAATAGGATATTAGCTAGAGATGCAGCAGTGATCAGGGATATGAGAGATACAGTTCATCATCACAAGTGTTCTTGTGGAGATAAAATTATACAGAGGTGTTTCAAGAGTCATGAGAACAGCATGATTTATGAAAGTACTGTGAAAACAGGAATTCCTTGGCCATTCCAAGTGTCTGTGTAGGAGGATGTTTACATTTCTTACTCTCAGCAGAAGGCACACTTCCTAGAAAGAATATTTAATGAGTACGGAAAGAGGATAAGGTGTGCTGCTTGAAGGCACCAGTGACAAGGTTTTGGAAGAGTGTCTCCAGGATCAAAAAGAATTCATGTTCCAATGGAAATGTGAAAGTTCTGGGGCAAAAAAAAAATGTTATGAGACATTGTTTCTATCTGAACAAAGGAGAAAAGTCAGTGTAATTTTTTTAAAATCTGTGATTTATTTATTTATTTATAAAGCTCTGAGCCTGAGACTTAAACTTAGCTGTGGCATCCAGAACATCCTTTAAATTTCTCTGTTATTAGGGATTACTAATTAACAATTAATGTTAAGAAGTCGAATAACCCTTTTTGGACCTTGAAAGCATAAGACAGCTGTAGAAATCTCTTCTAACCATCATTTCTATGTTACAATGATGTTCTGCCCCAGACTCAGAGAGTCCAAGTTTGAGTCAGATCTCCTGATGCTGATCAGCTCGGTAAGGGAGCAGAAACCTTGGCCAATGTACAGAGGATGCAGTCCCAGATGAGCTGGCAGAAAACTAGGAAAAAACACTCATGAAAGATTAATCAAAGCAGCCCTAAACAGGAGATCCATAAAGGTAACCCACAACTCATACAGGAGAATGAGCCACCCAAATCATTAGTTAATCCTGCAGTTCTGAAAATCTCCTACTAAAGCTCAGCCCTTTGACTCCACCAAGTCCATCAAAGCAGGGAAGTGCAGTGGTCTAAGGCACCCTATCCTAATTCTCTTCCTGTTCTCCCATTCCAGGAATGAGAGCACATCCACCAAGGGTTGCTCTCATCTATTTTTTTATCCTGGATTTGCAGTATCTGCTCTGCTTCCATTAGGAGAGTACTGGGTATCAGTCCAGCAAAGAACACGCACCAGCATGGAAAAGCTGTGCTAGGAAGTGGTCATGTCACTCCACCAAGCTAAAGAATCTCCTGAAGGAAGACCCAAGATAAATCTGCTTCTCTGAACACACTTTGAGGTGTCCACAACCTTGGTCTTAAGACAAAGATATTCCTTCTCCTCTCTGTTGAGCTACAGTTTGATTACCAAGTCAAGGTCAACTACCAATGATGGCAAGATGAGCTTTTCAGACCACTGTATGTTTTACACAATTCCCTGGACTATTAAGAGTACAGGATATACATTTACACCCAAAAGGAATTACAAGTAATATTTTATGTAAGTGCGTGAAGCCATGTGACTGTTTCTTGTTCACCTTTTGGGAAGTGTTGGTCATATAATTGCTTCATATGCTGTGACTCATTTTTATAAATATGAAGCCCAAACACACACAAAAAAAAAAAACGTGTACAGAAACATAAGCTTTAGTAATTGGAAAAAGAAATAATAGCTTTCTTTAAGGGGAATTTTCTTTTTCCATGTACCAGCAGAGTATTTAAGTGGTTAGATGTGGCACATACTGGTCTTTTTATAATCTGTGTTTTTCCCTTTATAATTCTCTGCATGAGACAGACATTAGCCAAAATAACAATTTCCATTCAGGTTTTAGCCAGTTGAAAATGAAGTTGCTTTGTGATTTTCAAGCCCATAACAACTGTGAAAAAGAACAAGCTGTTTCTCCAGACAGTTCAAAGACATACAAACTTCTGGAATTTTCTCCATAGTTTCTGTGAACAGAGTATACAGTCAATTATATAAACATAATTTTATCCTTACAGACAGGAAGCTCAGTTGTCATTAATCTCAGGCAATTGAACAAATCATTTGGTAATCAGTGAAAATTAATGTGTTTATATAGGCAAACATCAATTTTCTATTGTTGCAGGTTTATGGAATGCTAGTGAGTTGGTTTTTACTAAAAAATGTTATAGTCTGTAAAAAATAAATACATATACCACCCTCACAAGAGAGCTGCAATGAAGGGACTATCAAGTGTATGACTACTGTGTCATTCAGCTGTTATCCATGATTAAACAACTTGTCTAGTTCATGAATTCTTCTTGTCACACTGTGAATCCTACACTATGCAGGCAACTGCATTTGGGATCTGAGTTCCCTCACAGTACCACTGCACATTCCAAGAGCATCTTCTGGGAGTATCTGCCCAAAATGATGCACCAGCTGGAGCAGAGTAGATGAGTGTTATCATCCTCATTTACAGGGAACAAATTAAGGCACCAGAGATTAATTAACATACCTGTGATCACTCTGGAGCTGGGAATTAAGGGATAGTTTTCCAAGTCCTACTATAGTGTTTTAATCACCAAGCCATCCTTCCCATCAATTTCAGAGTCTGTGCTGTTGAAAGGGGTGCTTTTAAAAAGGGAGGAAGGGTGTAGTGGGAGATATTGGAGGATGTAGAGAACAGGAGCCTTGTCACAACCATAGTGCACTGACTTTGCCTTTTGCTGCCAAAGGAGAAAGCTGATTACTTTTTGCCTTCCTCCTGGGGAAATTCCTGTTCATGTCAACATGAGCACTCACAGTAGTAAAAGGTGCAGAATTTGGCATGTGCTTAGAAAACAATGTGGCAAAGAACGACTGGCAGTGTCACTTAGAAATGTTTTCTTGTTTTATCTGGTGTTCAGAGATGCTTTAAAGGAGTTCCTCCCCTTTAAAATTGTTGTTATCTACTCACCTGATAGCATTGCAGAATTTAAATATTGGTCAAAACAAATTATGCTGAACCAAACCTTGGGGCTTGAAAAACACCCATGTCCTGTAGGTTAATGTGTCAACATGGGCTTTTTGTAAGGACAGCGAACATAGAAAAGAGCCTCTGAAATCAAACCTAAGTACTTGAGCCTCACTTACCACTGGTTTCTGTGGAAGAAATGGTCTTTGCACTGAAATGACAAAACACACAGTTCCTCCACCAGACAAACTGTTAGCAGTGCAGACCACAGCACCTGGCCCATAGATGTGAACTTCACGAGTTACTCTCCTTGTATCCCTGTGTATTGCACTAGCCAAAAATCTTATATCACATCAATTAAAAATAGCAGCAAAAAATGAGAAAAAATGAGGTTTTGGAGAAGTTGATAGGTGATCTGTGATGACTGACACATATCTCTGAGTTTCACAAACACAGCAAGAATAAACTGCTGGAGTTATGTAGCCTATTTTTTCCCTAAGTCTTCTCTGCATTCATTGCTATTTCTGAGAGTTGTGGGGAAAGGCTTCAGATGTCCAGACCTTGTTTATTTACATCCCACTTCTCATTAAAGTGTTCTAACTTACCTTGCAATGAGGAACACATACCTCTCCTTTAGGATGCATTTGTACTGATTCTGTTTATAGGTAATCCTAAGCAGGAATAAAGTTACTTCTTAACCATCCTTTTGCACAAATAAACACATTCCGCTCCTTAAATCTGACTTTGGAGAGTGTTTTCCAGGGCTTGTTGTACTTAGGGATCTTTTCTGTATCCTTCCCAATTTTTAAATGCTTCTTGTGTAGTAAGGTTTTAAAGTAGGATGTATAATTCTAGCAACAACTCTTGAGGAAGAAGAAGTAAAGGCTTCCTGTACTTACAATGGGGTTTCCACTCCTTATGGGCAGTGGTATTACACTAATTTTGGCTCCACTGTTGCTGTGGGAAATTACAGGTAGCTGTTCATCTAGAAGAAAGTATGGATGGTTTTTTAAAGACAATTATTCCCAGATAACACTCTCCTTCTTTAGGTGAAAGCCTGCCTTTTCACTGTGGAGATGTTCCATTATCCATGCTGAAAAGTATGCTGCTTCCCTACAGCTGAGCAATGCACATCACTTTGTTACAGTAACCACCCCTTTATTATTTATGACTTTCCAAGCTGTAGTTATTCCAGCTTTATGAGAAATGATTTTATGTTTTCTTTCAGATAAATGAAAGAAATAATTTAATATTACAATATCACAAGTGATCCTTGCTTTGGAAACACCTGCTAATTACATTTTCAGATCTCCCAATTCACCATTTTGTAAACACCTGTAATTTTGTTCTAATTTCTGAGTCAAAATGCCATGCTGAACATACAGAACAAAGCCAGGGAGCTTACAGAAGTCTTTTAAACAAACACCTTTATGTCATGCAACCACAATCAAAATCTGGTTTTTTCTTTTCTAGTTAGCAAGGTTTTGTGTTTAACCTTTTTGCTGGTGCTGCTCACATTACTTACTTCAAATAAGTCTTGTAACAGCCTTCCCGTTGTTATGCTCAGGACTGATACTAGCATGGAGTTCATTTACCACTTTTGCTTTTCTCTTTTCCCCATGGTCCTTTGAAACTTCCTTGTTTTTTAAAAAGTCATTAGGAATTAAACCTCAGCCAACTGTTTTAAAACTCTTGGTAGGAATTAAACAAGAACTCCCACTCTGAGTCAAGAACGAAGGCATGAGCCAAGGTGTGGATTCTATTTCTAACTATAATCACTGAGTTTTGTAACATCTGATAAACAACTTCGGGGAAGCCTCTTCTGGTTTTATATCCCATGTTCTTACTTGGGCCATAATGTTCTGCCTAAAACCCAAAAATAACCTTCTCTTTTAAGAGGCAGCTGTGCATGCAATCTAAGGTGTTTAACAACCCTTCTTCCTATGTAAGATAAAGAGAAGTAGACCTAAAAGGCACTGGATTAAAGAAAAAAAAAAAAACAAACACTCAGATTTCTTTTGCTTCCTTCAGGTCAACCAATATTATCAGCTAAGCTGCTTTTACTATATCAGGGAAATTAGTGCCCACTCATTTTGTACACAGGACTTCCACACAGCAGCAAAGGAAAGACAAGGTGTTTTATCAAATGGCAAGCAACAAGAGCTGCCAGGAAAACAGAGTGGGAGCTAAAGCATCTGGTCTTCCTGTGGTTTACAGGGACCAGATTACAACTAAATCCCTTTTATTTTCTCTGGTTTTGTCACATTGACAAGTATAGATACCAGTACAAGTACCAGTGAAATTGTTCTCTAGTGCTGATAAATTAATGCCTGCCACAGTAGGCAGGACAATAAATTATCAAGCAAATGAGCTTAAGAGAAAGGCTGTTGAATACATTTGCCTAAACAAGTCCTGCACTGGCCACACTACATGATTCTATTCCCTAGGAAGCAGTTCAGCCAGTTCTTAAACTCTTCAGCTAAGACATGAGATCAGAAGGCGAGGGAAGGCTTATTTTTGCTTTTCTAAAAGAAAAAGATAGAAACCCCAAGCATCATGCGCAGTTTGCATTCTATCTTCTGTTTTGTTCTTGGTCATTTCTGTTTTTAAAAAGCATTTGGAGAGAGGCATAATGGGCAGGTGGTTGATTTCTCCTACAGAGAAACTGGAGAGCAGGGCTGGAAAGTGTTTAGGCAAGTAAATCCCTTAGCAGACATGTCAGCAAACCAGGATCTGCTGCAGGACCCCACAGTCAGCCTCACCTGGCTGTGGCACATACAAAACCCAGCACAGGAGACTATCTGGAAAGGGAGGGGAGAGTTGTTATGAGTCTTTCTGCCCAGGAGCTTTTGCTAATTCCTCAAAACAGAAAACTATAATGCACTGGAATAGGATGTATTTGAATAGGCATGCTGCCATGTGGCGTGTTTATAGCCCATATTTATAGTCAAAATATCAGTGAAATACTAGACAAAAGCTGTTTAAAACCTGTGGCTCTTTGACCTGGGACATTTTATTTTCTTGCCCTTGGCAAGGCTTGCTGAAGGCTGAGTTGTCTGTCCTGCCTCACCTGTGTCCAGACAGAAGGGAGGAGTGGCATGGATGTCACTTTCTCCTGAGCCTCCCAAGCCATTGGCACAGTCCTGAAAGAAAGCTGGTACCCTGACTGGTGGCACTGCTGCACAGACACCACACAAGCTGCCTTGCCTGCTATTTTTCACATGACTGCAGAATGCAAAGTCTTTAATCAGAATGGGGGGGGGTTCCTTTGATTGGGCCCATGAAAAGCGAGATAAATGAGGAAGGTATTAATCTCTGCATGAGCGCGATTGAGCAAGTACATTTTGTTATTTGTTCCAGTGAGTTGTATAATCCTGCTTCCCAGTCATCCAAATAGGATTTAGCATTGTCAACATGTTTTTCTTAATAGGATGATGCTATGAATTCATGTCTATGCAAGACTGGAAAGCCAGATTACATGTCACAGGAGACTATATATTGGTTTTAGCTTCAGTGAAATCTGACAATGAAAAGGAGACAGCTTTGAGGCCATCTTAGACTGTGGGATGGTGTGCCCCATATAAGACCCCTCACAAACTTTGGACAAACCACCCATTTAGAGAAGTATATATGTTTTGTTTTGTTTATAAATAAGATTCAGCTGTTTCTTTTCCAAAATGAATAGTACTGTAAGGCTAACACCCAGTAACCCTCCTATTAATTCAGAAATTTGCAATACTAAATACAGGTTGGTGCATCTCCCCCTTCAAAAAAAACAAAAACAAACCATGTTTAGTAAGTGCTGCTTTGCCAGGTTTCAGGTGTTATTCTGTGACATTATTAGTGAGATGGCCTGCATTACACCCCTTCAGAGGAGGAGCTGTCGATTCTCATTAGCAAAAAGATTGCAACGTATTGTGAGGACAAGTTTTAGTCTCTTGCCAGAGTAGCAATGTAAGGGGACCCTGGGCTGATCATGAACCAGTTGTGAATTTTGACAGGAATAAGTCATTATTAATCAAAGCATCATCACACAACAGAAGCCACATTTCACCAGCCCTCCTGAAGCCTTTCCAGCTCTCTAGAATTATATCTTCAAGTAGCCTCTGCAGCTGCACCCAAAGGGGAGGGAGCAGAACACATTTCTTTGCTGGCCCACCTGGCAGTATTGGCATGTGCTACCATGTGCCAGAGCTCCATAGGAGGAGGAAATTCTGACAGAGCTGCATCTTCAACTCAAAAAGTCATTTGCAGCTCGCAGGACCTCAGTGAACCCCACTCTATCGATATTTTGTGTCAGTCCCTAGTTTCAGCTAGAACTGGAGTTGGGGGGAGGGTATTTTTTTAAACATATCTCTACAAAAAGAAATGTATTGTTGCCCATCAACATATACTTTCTCTCAGAGCTGTGCAGGGAAAGTAAAAAAAGTTGAAAATTTTGGTCATGCATCATTCCTGTTTGCGTTGTTAAAAGTAGGGTTCTGAAAAAGGATGGTGAATTGTGAGAAGCTTTGCAGTGTACATAAATATGCCCCTGTGGGCTTCTATAATTTTGGGTAACTCATATCTGCTTCCAACCCCTGTATTTTCTTATTATTATTTTATAATACTTAATATATAAAATATATTACATATTCAATTCTATAATATGCTATATAGCAATAATGATTAAAAGAATAAGTGTTCTTATTTCCACTCTCACTTGCATATTTTCAGGAAGATCAGAAGGTCGTGAAATCATCTAATGGTTTGGGTTGACAGGGATCTAAAAGATCATCTGGTTCCAATCCCCCTGCCATTGCCAGGGACACCTTGCACTAGATCAGGCTGCTCAGAGCCCCACCCATCCTGGCCTTGGACACTTGAGGTTTGGGTCATCCACAGCTTCTGTGCCAGTACCAAAGGGCTGAGTCTGTTTCTGTTCATTTTGGGTGTGAGGGACTAACAAGAGAGTCACCCTACTCTTCTCAGGCTGAGTTTGACCAGTGCAGAATGAGGACTTTGTTGGGATTGCTGCCTGCACAGACCACAGTGGCAGCCTGACTTTGGTAACTCAACTCTTAGTACGTAGACTTGAATCCTTACTCAACTGTCTCAGCTCTTCTGCTTTGACCTGTCAGCTTCTGTCTGAGATAGGGGAAAGGAGGCACAGGACGGGAACAAAATGTTACCATGCTCTCTTATCCCTCCAGCAGCTCATTACTGACTTCTAGAGTGATGTAAAGGAGTCCTGGCTCACACTGATTTCAAATTCAGATGCGTGCTGAGCACAGAAGCAGCAAGAGCCAACTGTAAAAGGTAGAATGATTGCCTTCTCTGATTGCTACTTGGAGGAGGAGACAGAATAGTCTTTAGTGGCCAAAAATAATAATGAAGAGTGATACTCTATGGCCTGATCATTGATTTAACAAGAACAGAATGTATTTTCATATTTACCGGTACAGACAAGCAGAAAAGAGAAGACTAATTCAAATCCTTGATAAATACCAGAAGGATCTTGTATGTGATCTTCCTGTCTCACCAGTCAAGTGCAGAAGTATTTCTTCAAACCAGCAGAAGGTATTGGATGTTCTGACAACATAAGACCTGTCACACAGGTGGCATTGAGCCACATGAAAAAGCCAATTTTCCCCTTAGTTAGCTGTGCTCTATGGTGTGGGGAGTGCCTGTAGCACAGCAGTTTTGTGCAGGTTTGTTCTGTGTGGCTTTTTATAGTGTAGTCAAGCAGTGATAATATTTGACTCTCAGTTTTGCCACCTGGCACCTGTCCTCCCACTGAATTGTTTCTGTCCCTACGTGGCCTACTGTGACAGGTATCCATGTTATGGCTGTGTGTATGTGACTAAAAAGTGTTCAAGAGAACACAGTGTTTTCAAGAGAATGATATTCCAATCTTTTTCTGTGTATTCCCACACTTTGCATTGTTTTACAGTATTACCTGAATTTTAAAACATTACTTATTGGTAAAACCAAGACCCTAAAGTAATTAATCCTATTTCTATATATTCTGCCAGACACCAGAAACTGGACAGCCCCCATATTAATGTGAGTCGACTTGTCCTTCACCAAATTCTGCCAGTGGACCTCACCTCAAGAAATTCTTGCCAAACATTTCATCCTACCATAGTCCAGTGTCTCTCTCATGCAGAAATTCCTCAGCAGACTATATTTAGGTTGTAACACTTTCTATAATTTGAGAATCAAAGTGGGTTTACCATTAGATTTCCAATTATATTGTTTGCAAACATCATCTGGTTCAAACATGCATTATTTTGTTTTGTAAAATTTTTCTCCCAGTGAGATGAATCACAATTTCACCTGTGGTATTTGTGAGGAAAGCAGTGGCATTGTTTGACTTCAAACTTATGAGATGATGCCATGCTCACAACTGCAGGAACACAAGGAGAGAGAGCAGAGGATACCATTGAAGGAGGACTGTGAGACTGCCATTGAGTCATCAATTCCATAGGCAATAATACACAATTCCCAAGGAAGAAAAAGGTCTCCTGTTCTCCTTCTGTCAGCCCTGGCAAGGAAAATGAGATTTCTGTAATTTCCCAAGACTACTTGTTATTAGAAACCCCAGCTTAGTAAAGAGAGGGAAGGAAAAGGAAACTAGGTAAAGGACTGGTTAATTAGCTCAAGCACAGTGGCAGGATGGCTTTCCTAACTAACCACCAACTGTGGCCCCCAGAACTGATCAAGTCAGTTACACTTCTTAAAACCAATTGAGCCAGTTTGAAAACAGGTTCTTAAAATTCTTCCTTGGAAATAGTGTCTGTAGCAAATCCTCGTGTAATTTTTCTGCTTTGTTCTTTGATATTCAGATCAACTGGGCACTGTTGGAAAATGGTCACCCACTGTCTGGTCAGAGCAACTATCCCAGGACAAAGAGAGAGCAGCCCCTCTCTGTATCATGTCAGAAGTTCACTTCAAGGACTCTGAGGCTGGATCCTGCTGCAAGAAAGGCTGTCCCAAATTCTGCTCTGTGTGCCTTGTCTCACACACCAGTTCACAGTCCTAGTGCCCACAGATCATCTGCTTCACCCCTCCTGCAGACTCACATGCCTTTGGGCAGTCACAACAGGAAGAAGGCATTTCAAAACTCTGTTCAAAAAACCTACTCTGGGGACCTCCTTGATAAACATGCCATTTACTTTACAGAAAAGAAGCAGTGTTTTACCCCTTGGATCTTGAAGGCATCACATCAACCTTTTCGTGTAAAATATAGGTATTATAATCCTCCTTCCAGAAAAAGGAGCTCCTCCCCAGGCAGACCATCAATTAAATCAGCAGGCTTCAACAGCAAAGCGAGGGAAGGCTTATACAGGTGCTGACATCAATGCTAAAAGTTACACAATTTTGTTTTCAAACACATCATTTGAATCATAACTATTTCTCACTGTGCTTTTAATCTTTCAGATTTTTAGAGGATGCACAGATGAGACCACATTCAGCTCACTTTTCTCAGCAGCCAGTTGAGGTTAGTGTATCCAGTGAGTTACAAAGACAAAAGGGCAGAAAACACTATTCATACACAAAAGCTGTCCTGGTTTTGTGGAAATCAAACAGATAATGGAGTCATGGCTTTGGGGAATCTTTGTTAAGAGCAAAACCAAAATACTCAACTATCTTATGAGAAGTGACTAATGTTGTAATTGAGAAATCCAGCATGCAGAGCTAGATAGGCTCAACAGGCATTTATAAATAAAACAGGAGCAGCTAAAGTAACTGGTCTCTCTGAGAAACACAAATGAGACACTGTGATGTGGAAAAGAGTGTATCCTAACACAAATCTGCTCTTCTGAGAGCAGAGTTCTTTCCTACTTGACTGAACTCCTGCTTTTTGGTTTGTTTACACCCTTTCATTCCATCCAGACAATAACTTAGAGCCCAGAAATGTCCAGACAAAGTGCTATTCACTCTGACTGCAGTCACGTGTCATGCAAGATTTTGTCTGGAAGTTGCACTCCATCAGTCATCTGAATTTTCAAGATGAATGGTGAATTGATTTAGGAAATCTTAGTGCACTTAAAAATAAGGGTTGCTTAACAATAGCCAAAGCCATGCATGATAGAGGAGTTTTGTGTAGTTCCTTGGCCCCTTTACAGCAGCCATGCTGAATTTCTGCACAGCTCAGCCAAGGAACCACAGGCATGATATGTGATAGCCTTGTGCTTGATAGTGCTATTTCAGTCCTTATTCCAAGCACCAAAACCTTCATTAACAATGTGAGCTGGAGAAGCTCCTACTTTCATTTGATGACCTGATCTGATTTTCTAAGTCCTCTTTCAAAAGCACAAATGTATTTTGCATGTCCTTTTAAATAAAATGCTGTTGCATTTGTATGGAATCTGTAAAGATTTTCAATTTTGACAGAAATTCTGATTTTCTTTATATTAGCTTCCTTTCTCTCAGGTTATACAAGCTGATTTCCATTTCTGCTAACATGAACCTACCCAATAATAATACTGGTTCATTATTTCCATGAGTGATTGACACCCAAGACATTTATTTCACAGGAGCTGGAATGTGATATAGTTGTGATTTTGATATGTTGTGGAATCAGATTATTTCCCCTGGTACTCTGAATGGAAATAAATAATGATAACACGAAGATAATTTAACAAATTATTTACTTTTTTCTCCTTTTCATTTTTGTGGCAGAAGTGTGAATTGTGGAGTCATGATTCTGAATTGCCACTTTCTCCAGGATTACAACTTGAAGTGTAAGTCAAATGTTTATTTGCCCCTTTTAACTATTTCTAAGCTTCATATCGAAATATTAAAGTAGAAATCTAGTGGAAAATTGAAAACATGACACAAGAGCCTATTACAAACGGCTGTGTGCAGTGAGTAGAGGGATTCTATGGGGGATAAAGGATTCAGCTAATTGCTTGGGAAATGTGGGATCAGAAAGTTGGAAGAGCTTTTCTGGGTCATGCTCTTACTGTATTAGTCTTAACATATTTAGCTTGCCTTTTACTGTAGGCAAGATAAATATATTAAGATTAATAAATAAACAATATTAAAATTATCTTCTGGTACCTTTGTTCATTGGAACCATTTTTAACTGACTATTCACAAAAGGCATAGATCTTTAATGAAATTAATGGATTAGAATATTTTGGGAGTTGATCAACAGAATTGTCAAAATCAGTAATTTTAAAACTTATAAGACTGATTAGTAAAAAAGGAAGACTAGTAAAAAGATTAAGCACTTTTGTTTAATTACTCTGAAACCACTGCCTCTTTAGCTGGTATTGTAAAACCTTGTTGTATTCTGTGTATGTTGAAGAAAGACCCTGAAAATTTGTGTGTTTATATAGAGAAGAAGAGTACCTTTGTTTTCTCCAGGATCTTACAAATGATATTTTGATTGGAAGTTGTTACCAAAATGAGTAAGTGCTTTGACTTTAATATTTAATTCTTTAAGAAACAAAATTTTGACAAATCAGTGTAATGAATTGGTGATTTTAATGACAGCAAAGTGTAACTCTGATTCAGTTTAATTGGATGAACACTTTGTGACTGCACTGTATGGGAGTCTTGATCTAAACTGAGTAGCTGAACAGAAAATAATCTCAGCCAGCCTCATATTTCCCACTGGCTTCTGGTAGAAACATGGAAATATCATATTTGCTAACCCTGTTCTCAAGCTCATTCCTTTAAACAGGATGGTGATGGATTTTATGGTTACAACTGTCTCATTCCAGCTCCCAGCCAAACCTGAGCTAGCAACCCATGGAGTCTTCTCTAGCAAAGTTCATCAGAGCAAGAGTCTGTGGTTAGAGTTCTTCCTCCCTCCTATCAAAGCAAAATAAATAAATGCAGGGATTGCTTTCTTTAGGATATGTGCAGTCTCAAGTAAATGATCCACACAAATGTTAGAGCCAAACACTCCTCATGCTGCTGGTGTCTAAAGGCAGTAACTTTTTCTGTTCTCATGTTCTGTACATTCTAAGAGCAAATCAACACATTTTTAATACTTAGAGAGCTGTGATAATCCACGGAGTCCTTTGCAGCTCTGCTAAAAGTGACAAAACTGGGTGCCCCTTTCCTAAGCAATTTCTTGCCTGCATCTGAACTGGAAGAAACTCCTCCTTTGATAGAGGATTTTGTCTCAATGTTTAAGGTTTTAAGGGCTTGATGCTAGAGAGGTGCCAACCCCCCTAAGTCAATCCACCTCAGCCTGACACCAAGGTATTTCTTTTTCAATTTAGAGGATTTGAGTTAAAATTCTCCAGCCCCTTAAATTAAAAAAAAAAAAAGGGGGGGGGGTGGTGGCAATGACACAAGTTGTTAGCTTGTTTTCTGAGTAATCAGTTAAAGGTGGAGTTCTCCTCCTCCCTTCTAGGTATTTTCAGACAAACATAAGGTCCAAATTAGAAGTGAATTTTCTGGATTCACTAGGAGGAACACTAGCAGATTTGAAAGACACCAATTCATTTACACTGAAAAGGTCACAAAGCACGGGGCCAGCCCATAGAAACAGTAAAAAAAAGTTAAGGGTCTGTGTGTTTGTGTCCCTGCTCAGGCCTGCAGGGTGGGAGAACTACTCTGCTGGCTTTAGAGGGAGGTGGTTTAGATGCTGTGTACTCCTCCCTCAAAAATAAGTTTAATGAAAATATGTGAAAAATCATCCATTGCTGTTCTTGGGTTGTCTCTAATAACAGAACTTACTTGCTCTGCAGAAGAAAAGTGAACAATCAATAATAGCCTTTCATTTTACAGCACAAGGTGAATTTCTAAATAGGTTTTATGTCTAAGAAAGAGACACAACTAGTGACCTTAGCTACCCTGTAGGATTAATATTATAGATACATTTTAAAGTTTCCATTTATTTAGGCCAGTATTCTACAGATAAAATCATGAATACCCTCGCAATTCTAATATACAGTATAAAACCAAACCAGCTCTGCTGAGCCCTCCAGCTCATTGCAGACATTGCTGAAAATGCAACCATTGGGTTAGATCTAGGTATGATTGCAGAACCTGGAGACCTAATTTCCCTAGGTAAAATAAAGTAAAGACAGGTCTTTATTTTCACCAATTCACACATTTTTGCTCATAGCTGATCATGGCTCTAAAAAAGTTATTGAGAGAACTTTCTGAAGACATGTTCCTTTCCCTAGCACCCCTATTAAACAAACCAGGAGCATGAAAGTCCAACCTTCAGTGCTTCCCTAAGAAGTTACTGAAAGAGAGACCTAAGAACAAACAGATCATGCAAATCACCTTCAGAGTCTGAAAAGTGCTGCCTAGAGGCAGTTCCAAGGCCCTCTTTGGGTAGCACCACATATTGAACCAAGGAGCAAGAGCTATAAATGAGCCTAGGAGGCTGCTGGCAGGATTCCCAGCACCCCAGTGCCCCCAGCAGTCTCACTCAGTCAGTGTGGTGGCACAGAACCTGGCAGAAGCAAGAGAGACTTACATCCCACCAAAACACAGAGGGGGGCTACTACATTGTGATGGGGAGCAGCAGTACTCCTATATTGTTTTATTAAAAGTAGAAGAAGAAATTAGAATTATATACACAACAGTCTTTCCCTAACATAGTTCCTGCCAAACAGGACGCACTTGGAATGACAATATCCAACAACCTTAAAATGTTTAAGATTTTAGTTTTTAAATCTGCTTACAGGCAGATGGGGAGGGGATGGAGTGAAAGTGGAAGGTTGGGATGTATTTTAAGTGATCTGAAAAACAGGCTGAGTAGTTATTTTTCATTTTGAAAGTATATGGACCTTGAACAGTTGAGATTTTTTGCACTGATGTTCCTCTTTTTTTTTTTCAGGGTATTAGAAGATGTATTTCAAATGCACATTAAAAGTAAGAGGCATAACCTTGATGAGGTGAGCAAAAAAAAAATCTAATATTAAATATTCTGTCACCTCCAGTAGAAATGCTGTACATCAATGCTGAGCAACAATTTATGGCAGATAACTACCATGCAGTTTTAATAAAAAGCAAGGAGAAATTCCCCCTACCAAAGCAGAAGTAAGGATCTTTTCCATGGAGGGCTGGTAAAGAGAGATTTTTCTGTACATTTTTCTGTATTGCTCTAATACTGTTTCTAAAAGACAGATAACGTAGTTAGCATGCAGAATGGCTTTAATTACATAAAACCTGTCCACAAAGAACATTTGCTGCTGCACTTTTTTGCTGGGACTGCTATTTTCTGGAGTAGACCAGCAAAATAGGCTTGGAGGCTGTGACTAGATCCAGTAAGAAGACTTTGCAATTCAATAGCTTGAATTTAGGAGTTTGGTCACCAGAACAAAATGTAAAATTCAAAGTCCAACATTAAGGCTCCCCAGGTGGTGCCTGCTGAGGATTACACACCTCAAAATGTTCATCTGGACATCTCCCACGCTGAGAGGGAAGAGGCCTGTGGAGAAAACAGAAGGAGTGCCAGGGACAAATACACAGCCAAAGTCCTGTCTCTCCTGTCTGGCACCTTATCTAGGATGAGCAAAAGCATCTTCCTGTGTTAATAATCCAGGGTTTAGAGTCCTCTCCTGAGAGCAGAGCTTGTAACTGCCCCTTGAAAAAATTTGAAAGGAGACACTGTTTTCCTTTTAAAAGTCATTCACAGAGAAAGAGGCATCAGTGGCATTGCCATTGTCTTTGCTGTTACCCCAGTTTGCTTGAAGCACTTGCCCATGAAAGGGGAAGGCAAACTCCAAAGGCTGAGAAGACCCAAATCCAACAGCTAAACAGGGCTTTTGAACTAATTCCTCTAGGTTAAACTGCAGGAGCAAAACGGGGGACACAAGCACTGCAAACTGAGGCTGCAGCCCTGATTTAAAAAGCACGAGGTTTCTCTGCTTCCCAATAACTGATAGTATAAATTACTTCTTCTTTACAGACTCTGAATTAAAGGGAAAAAAGAGATAAAAACCTATTCCCAAGGGCCTGCTGCAGAACTGTGGGCTCCACAGAGGGTGTAGAAGTTCATTTACAGCCTTCCTTGTATTGCCTGCTAATTGGAGGGGCCCTGCCCAGTGCACAGGGCTTGGGGCTTGGGGCTTTTTCATCCTGTGCTTCTCCCATGCCCCACAGGGACTGAGCCTGCTAATTCCAGCCTTGAGAGGGATCTGATGCTTGAGTTCCTCTCAAGATCTTATTTTAAAGGCCTCTGCACAAAAAGACATTTCATTGGGTGAGATGATCCACAGGTTTCATGGTCAAGGACTCAGAGATTGCATTCTAAAGCTCATATTGCTGCAGCACAGCCAGTGGGAACTTTTCTGAGAAACTGTCAGAGATTGGCTTTTAAACAAACTACCTTGACTTATTTTTTTCTGCAAATTTTTAACCATTTAGAATTATACTTCCTTCAACATTATGCATGTGGGAGTTGCACGCAATTTGCACATTGAATAAACAAAAATCAAAGGAATTATAAAATAATTAGAATGCATAGTGTAATTTTGTCTTTTAAAGTTCTACAGTTAGGGGACAGGTGGTGTCTTGGTAACTGTTTAGTTGCTGGACTGACAGGCAGTAGGTGGAAAAAGTGTTTAGGGAATGATCTGAGTTGAAATTAGTGAAATTTAACTTGGTTTTTTTGGGAAAAAAGTCAGCAGCTGCACCTCAATTTGAGAGGATATGTATTTTACATCTGACTAGAGGATGCTGAGCATATTTGTAAGGTCAGCTGTTGCCTTAGAGATAGAGCTGAGAAACCTTTAATAGGAAACTGAAGGTACATGATTGCTTGCAGAAGGATGAGTTTGTAAGCAGTGGCAGATTTCCACTATGTCCCACTGCAACATGTTTGATATCTAGGAACACATTGCTCTACACCTGAGCTGAGCTCAAGTCAGGTGCCTTCCCCTTCAAAAATACTGACTAAAACTTCTAAAGAAACTCAGAAAAGAGGAATAAAATTGGTCAAGAAGTGATGTAAATATTATTGTTCATAAAATATTTGCATGCTTAGCCGTGCATCAATGAAATTAAAAAGAACCAAGCTACCTCTGTATAAAAGAAGAACACAGCACACACAGGAGAAAGAAGTGTTCTTTGGGAAGGTTAAATAAGAAGTGTAAGCATAACTTACACCACGAGAAGCTTGTGAGCAGTGACATTTTTTAGACCAGGCACAGTTCCCACAAGAAAAGTAATGGAAGCTGAATCACTTGGAGGCTTTTAAAAGTGAACTGGCCAGTGATGGAAATGAATTTCATAGTGAGTGGACTTTTGTCCTACAAAAATTTGTTTTTCTCTTTTATTTTGTTGTCTTCAAACCAAACTCTTTATTTCCTATCACTGCTTTCTGGACCAGACAGACAAAATAAGAAGATGGAAACACATATCAAGGTCTTTGCAATGACTTATTTTACCCACACTGGATGCCTCCCAAATTGTTATTTGGGTGCTTCCTTCACTGGGCTCTGCTCTTCTGTGTACCTGCTATCCAAAACCAACACTCTCCTCTCCAAGTTCCTGCTGGTGTTTGCTCCAGCACAGTGTCTGAGATCTGTTCCCTGAAACAACCTCCACTTTGGTCTGCTGCCTGCTGAACATCATGAAGGTGATTAAACCCACCCAAACCTTTTGCCTGACCCACCACCCATATTTCTCCACACACCAGTCCAAGCAATCCTCACCATTTGCCAGGGAATTCACTGCTCTATACCTGCAGCCTCTTCTCCAGTTTTCAGGAAGAGAGTAGCACAGAAATGCTGCTCTCCACAGAAATGGTCACACTCTCAAAGGAATGTTACATGGGGACTGAGGGAAAGAAGAATGAAATTAGCTGCCTAATTCAATTATGAAACCAAGATAGATAACTTTTTTTGCTTTAGAACAGTCTCAAACAGCATGCCCAGGAGAAAGCATGCACCAATCCTTCCAGTAATTTTTTTTTCTGCTGTTCATACTGTTTCACTGTCTCTGTAGACTGCATTCAGTGGTCTGCTTAGAAGTCTTCAGCTGAAGGCTCTTTTCACCTGGCCAGCTCTGGATATTCAAACACTCTTTTATGACTGAGTATGACAAATTTTTTTTTGCAACCACACAAATTAAGAAACTGAAGAGTTTTTCTACAAATTTTCACAGAGGAAACAGGTTCCCCCATTTTCTGTAGTAATGAAATGATCTCCACTCAAATAAACCTGTAAAAATTGTCAAGCCACTCGAATTGCTCAAATCCACCATCAGTTTTATACCTTTAGAAGTGCAAGGATGACATATCTGCTGCAGAACCTGATCTATACTCAGATACATTTTGAGAAGCTATCAGTTCCATAAAAAATATTTCCTTGAAAAGAAAAAAAATGCTGGTTCTTGCTAAGAGGTAAAAGGGTAGCTCTTATAATCCAGGAAAGTGGAAAACATATCTCCTGGGCTTGAAATAGCCACTGAAATGGGTCTGTAAGTGCATCATTTCAGGAAATTGATGGGAAACTAACACAGCACCTGTAGGGGTGTGGGTTCCAGTGCCCATCAGTCTTCCAATGAGCAAACTGTTCCAAGTAAGTTATTTCTGGGAATTTTATCATGTAAAACCAAAAGCTTCTGAAGACACAAAGTAATATCTTACACTTGTTTTATGCCTTTGCTTTTAGGAGGATCATAAAGTGTTCATTTTCAAAAAAATGCAGTGTAGTGACACCAAAAGTTTTATCTCAGGTGAGGGGAAGCTGGAAGACATCTGATAAATGGCAGCCTGCAGTGTTACCAAACATTTCAGGACAGGAAGACAGAACAGCACAGGCAGCTGAACATCACAGTGGCATGGAAGCTGAAAAGCCACTTTATTCAACCAAATGAAATAATTTCTTTCGATTACTGTGCAAGTCTTGCCTTCCTGATAAGACCTGGCAGAAAGTGTCATAGGGTCTTTCTCAGCCATTATGGAAACATCTGTTTTTACATTTCTAAGGGAGAAAAACCCCCTCTTTTTGATGTACCACACCTCAGCACTATCTTGAGTCACGCTGAAGCAGACACAGGAGAAAGCAACCTCTGCTTAATCCCTGGCACTATCTCCTGCATGTCCTGGGCCCTTCCCTTCTCAGAGTGCTATACCCTTCCTACTTAGCCCATGTGCCTCGTGGGATTGCCTAAGGAGGAGACACATCACAAACGACTGTGGTTTGGGATGCTAATGCAATAATTAGCGGCTTAATCATCAAAGTGAATAAGCAACTTGCAAACAGTCCCTTTCAGCCCTGTGCACTGTTACCATTTAAATACAGCATTTTGTAATGGACCATAATTAGATACTGCACATGGGAAAGTTTTAAAAGTAAACCAGTAAAAATGAAAATGACTGCTCTGAGATGAGCACAGGACCCAAGTTTATTCTTCTCACAACAGAAAATGTCAACAATCTGGTATGTGAAAACTTTCTTCCAAACCAGTACTGACCCAGTGCCCATCACAGGCAGAAGGGAAAATGTCCTGTGAAACAAATTCTCTTACCCATGTGACTTAAAGTAGGAATATTCCATCTTAGCAAAATTTTAGAAATTCCAGCATGAATAGTTTAATTTCAATTCCTTCCATTTCTTCTGAAGTTTCAACTGGATGTACTAGTTTCACTGCCTGCTCTGGCCATCTATACAGCAGAGCTCATCCCATTTCAAGTGCACATTTAGTGGCGTGCCTGCAGGGGCAAACACCCTTTTCTTCAAGTTGCCTATGTAAACCAGAGTTTCCAAACATGAAGACAACTGGAAAACTGGACAAGTACCACCCAAACATGATCCATCTCACTATCAGAGGACATGTGTATGGTGGATTCTTCACACCTGCATTGTTACTTTGGCCACTGAAACCAAGCCTAACCCAGATCATGATGTAGTTTTAGGTCACCAAACTTTAAAATGAGGTCTAGAGGGGAAACTCTCATAGGTAAAACTTTCACTTTTGTAAAACTAACACTCACCTAGTTAAACACAGGATCCAATCAGCTAGCTCAGCACTGTGCAGGCCTAGCCAGAAATTCTCACACTTCTGGCCTTCCATAGCCTTGGCTGCTATTTTGGATTTTTTCCTTTTGCTGAAGGTTCACTTTAGCAGTCAAATCAGCAAAACAGAACATGGAAGATATAAAATGACCTTATAATATTTACAAAGAGCAGCCTTGCAATTTTTGTGAAATTTCTTTAGAGTCATGGAAGAGGTTTTAAAGTTGGTTTTTTTCACTTTCTTGGGTATTTCTTAATGTCTATCATAATACATTAAGGGCAAAGACTTCTCAATATTAAAAAAAATGCTGAATACTGCAAATCTCATCAGTCAGTTTGACAAAGCATGTGCATGAAGAAACCCACTGGATCCCTATCAAAAGGAGTTTGCTCCATATTTTCTGAACACTAATATTCTGAGCTACAAAAGTGGATGTTTTGTGTTTCCAGCTCTTGGAGAGTGTCCATTATCTTTAACATGTTTCAACAGAACAAGTAATTTTCTCTTAAAGTGGTCAAGATTGAATGCTTGTTGTGATGACCTTCAAACTGAGACAGAGTTTTAAAATTTTCCCAATAATCTCCTCAGAGTCTGCCCATTTTTTTCCCTTTCTGTGGGACAACTTCCAGTCTGCATTCCATGCCATGAATACCCACAGGTCTTCCTCTGCAGAACAAAGAGGCCATCATGATTATCATCTCTTAATAAAGCAAAGTTCAGTGAGGGTGCTCCAGGAATCCTAATTGATTAAACTGTAATCCATTTTCCCCTTGATTCATTCTGACAGTGATATTAATAATTTTCTCAGTCTTCAGCAAGTCAAACCACACTGGTCAGATGCTCTCAGTCCATTCTGCAATCATTTGCCATTCAGGATCTACTCTTGTACTTTCCAAGATAGGTGAACTGTTTGCTTGCTTACTAGCTACCTGCAATCCAGACTGCTGACTGCAGATTTCAGCACCATTTTTCCTTCTCCCAGTAGGATTATACTGGTTCACTGATGTTTTTTAATTCCAATAGCCTTGGTTCTTTGTAAGGCTGAAATACAGAAACACATGGGGTCACAACAAAATATGAAAAAGCACCTGGTTTTGCTCCAATAAATTCTGGATGTTTAAGCTGGTGTCTCACTTATGAGGAATCTGAGCACATGGTAGGAATAACCTTGGGCTACATGCAGTCCCAAGCTATGATGTAGCAGTCTTCCACATTATTCCCACACAGAAAAGGTTAACTTGCTGCTACTTTATGCTGTGTGTTCCATGGAGCACTACTCCATGGGAGCTTATTGTAGGCAGGTACTTGCCATAGAACATGCTCCACCAAAAGAAGAAAGTTAACTTACTCTTAAAGGTAAGCACCAAGTGCTTTCTAGCAGTTACCTGCTCTGTAGGTGCCTAAGACAGCCCTGTAAAGGCACAGAAGTACCACAAGATGCTCAAACACTGCTCATGCTGCAACAGCTGTGACCTGGAAAAGAGGTTCTTGTTTCTACCCTTTTCTGGTATTTAATGTAGATGGAAACTGCATCTTTCAGAATGGGATTTTCCAGGAGAATTTAGCTAAAAGGTAGATAATCTAGCAAAATGGAAGATAACTGCAAAATTCCTTGCAAATGGAAGACAAAGTCTCTGGGACTTGAGTGAGCTAGAGGAAATAAATGAATGAGGTAGTGGGGACAGAAGTGAAACACCTACTTAACTGAAACCTCATTTCAGTAGTTTTCTCCAGTTAATTAAGTATTGAGGAAAATGGATGCAGAAAGTACATTTTAAAGCAATCAAGTACTGCCAGAAATCAAGCCAGCAATTTGAAAAGAGAACAACACTGCTCTCTGGCATCTGACAAAATAAGATATTTGACAGGGAACAATATGTGCAGTACTGGTTAATTGGGAGGCGAGGAGAAGAATAATCATAGCTGCATTACTGAATTTATAGAAGTGTCTCCAGTGTACCACAGGGACGATGTGAATTTGTGGAATCCTACAAAGCTACAGCAAGCCAGCAATCACTTACATTCCCATCAACATTTTTTTCAATGTACCCTAGACAGCAATGCAGAAATAGCAACTGTGGTGGCTGAGCCCAGGAGAATTGCCTTTAAAATGACTGTAAAATCCCTCACTTTCCTCTGTTGATGAGGAGATATTAGATAAGAAATACGTGGGGAAGAATTAACACTTGGTCTCCTATGCTAAAGCTCATCAGAGCAGGGTACAACCCTTTCCCAGTTATCTGAGTATGGAATATGGCTATTCCAGCATCGGTTCTACAACAGGTTAGGTTGACTGTGTGTTTTTGCAAAGCATCATCTTCAGAGCAAAGACAAGACCTTAATTTCCCTCTCTTTTACTTCTAAGCTGTAGCCCAACACCATGGGAACTCAGCCCATAAACTCAGCTACATTTTGGAAGCTCTGGCAGCGCATTCAAATCTGTATTGTCTTCCCTGCAGCTGGTTCACTGACCTTCCATTTTTAACATGTCATTTTGAGCACATTAAAATGGTGCTTTCAACACAAGAGTGCTGCTTTGTCAAAGAAGTCAGCAGTGGGGATGGAGACACCTTAACAAACCAATCATACTTAGAGTAGTGTAAGGGGATGTGCACTTTGTGGGAAATTTTTATTTAGATTCTTTGATATAAACCAATATTTTCATGTGTCTCAGCAACAAATTTGCTGCCTTGAAGATAATATCAGGAGCCAGATACCAAACACTTATATAAAAAGTGAAGTAAAAGAGCAGTTAACCAAGTTAAACAAGCAGTGAAGCAAGTAGGAGATCTGGGAATCACAAAATAGATTCTTTCCTCTGTAATTTTTCACAAGAAATTGAAGAGAAGGAAAAATCCCAGAGGATGAAATATCAGTCTTCTCCATTACTACTTTTAGCCTCCATGATTGGAATCTAAGGTAATTATGTCAGTCCAAAGTTAAGTTAATCCAAACTATGCTTCCCTCAGAAGAACTAAAATCTTCAATCCCTCAGTGCCTGGCAGTGTCTAAAACCACACATAAGTTTAAATATCAACAACAGTACTGAAAACAGACTATTTTTCAATTTGAGGTCAAAAGAATACAGAATACTTCCCATTCTCTATACTGAAAAAAAAAGAATTGAAGCAGTGCCCAACCACAATTAATAACTTCCAACTTCCCATTTTGCCTCTAGAAGAAAAAAATCAGTAGTCAGATGTGGATACACAACCTTCATGAAAAAGGGAATCTTCCTTCACAAGATCAAATTTACACTGTATTTACACTGTATTTTCTGTGGTACTCAGCAGGCCACCTAAATAAGGGAACTCTGAAATAAAGGAACCTCTGTATCCAGCACAGAGCAGATACTCACTAAGCTTCCATCTGTTTAATTTATGAAGCACAGTAGCAGAAAAGCAAAATACAAAGAGCTGCTGATTTTTCTATGCACCCATCAGACCTTTCACTGAAGTATTTCAACAGCTGTATTGTCAATAGAGATCATGATTTGTCTGCTCTTAAAAAAGCTTCCAGGAATAAAACCATGCAAAAAGCCAAACAGATTTAGCTGTTTCATAGCTACATCCTGTTTTTCTATGTTCCATAGAGTTTCTGAACTCTATACTGAAATAAGCGCTTGGGTGTGCATATAAGTATGTCAGAGAACCTGCACAAACACAAATATATATATACTATATAACATATATATATAAATCTATCTATCTATAGAGATCATCTCCTATCTCCTGTCCCTGGAACTATAGAGAGACTAGTCCTTATATCAAGCAAGTCCACAACATTGCCTTTGAATACTGCTATTGCAGTCTGCTTTCACCACAGAAATGTCCACCTTGCATCCAGTTGTCAACATCATTAATTTCAAACAGCTGTTTTCTGCAGAAAATTGCTGGCAGCCTTTTGTCATTTATGGGTGTTTAAAATCAGATAGCCAAAGCAGAGGGAGGTGGAATCATTTTAAGGGTTAGACAGCTGAAATCTCAAACAGCAAGAACAAGGCACTGAAACTAATTCTGGGACAAATCTGGAGTGTTCTCCAGCACCTGGGCCACGTAGTGGCACTGGGTTTTTTTTCCTGCAGTGTTTACATTGTTCAGCAATGTTACCCTGTGTAAAGGGAACTTGTTTGGCATGTGCTGCATGGAGAAATTCTCCGCTAGGTGTGACTTACACTTGTCTCTGTCATCACCTTCAAGGTTTTAGAGCACATTTTGCTTTGTTGTCCAATACACACTTCTGAGACCAGGCACATTTGGATTCATCACTGGTATTTTTCTTCCTGCTTAAAAGTGTATTAATTTGTATCAACTGTAGGGCACACCAACAAAACTAGCTGGATAGTGAGAGTGTGATTCTTTTTTCAGCTCCATCTCTCCCTCCCACTGGCCATCACTGGATGAGCAGACTCTCCCAAGTGGTCCCAGTGAGCCAACAAATGTAGGAAGGGCAGCACTGTCCCCAGGGTTGGAAAGGCAGGGCAGTGCAGAGAACTTGTGATCACCCCTGCAGCCAAGGGGGCTCCACAACTCATGGCAGGATCTGATATTTTAAACATTTTAAATTCTGGGAGCATTGTAAATTTTGACATCTGAGAGATCAGTTCAAGCATTGGCCCTTTATTAAGAATCCAGGAAGAGCAGCCAACAAAAAAATCTCCCCTTATGTTTTTCTTTCATTACTAGGTAAAAATAAGAAGAATGGTTCAAAGTCTGAAGAGAGAGCTGAACATCACAAACCACACAGACCCTTCCATCAGCTGTGGGGGAACATGGCAGAAGGATGCCAGCATTCCTGCAACATACTTTTAATGTACAGCTCTGGGCATTTCAGGGAGCATGCAAAACCACTTGGAACAGCAAACTAGATTTTACACCAATTATAAGTAAACCTTAGGTAAACAGGAAAGTGAAGAAGAGATCCAGCTAATGCATCTTCCTGTGATGTAACAGAGTATCACTATGGCAACAACCAGGTTAGCATGCTAAGAACAATAGCAGAGCCCCAAAGACATTTTTACAGGGACTTTTACAGTCAGAATAGAAAGCCACATACAAGTGTCCTTTCATTTATTACAGAGAGATGACAAAACACATCCTATGCAATCTTACTAGGAATCCTGATGGGGCATTCTGATTTTTTTGTTCTGCATGTTTGATAGATAGATAGATAGATAGATAGATAGACAGACAGACAGACAGACAGATAGATATTGGTTGGAAATTATGTTCTTGATAGAGCTTCCCTGTGTGGATTGTGACCTGAAGTTTCATCAGTTTGCAAGGGAATGTAAAATATGAAGTCCCACTTTCAATAGATTCAGGCATTAATCAAAGAACTCTTTAAAATCTTAACCTACAGCAAAATACATACATACCAGTACTCCAATACATACTAGTTGCTAAAAAAACTCCAGACATTGTAACATTTCAAAATGCAAACATTTCACACTTAATGAAATATAAAAGTTTATAAAATACAAATGCAGCCATGTAGGAAAATATGTAACAACTAAAGTCTCAATGCTTTTTTTTACTGATGATAGTCCTTCTTTTGTTACAACATAGTTGTTCAAATTTGTGTGGTTAAGATTAGACAACTTTCTAAAGATAGATGTTTTTTCCACACTCTTCTCCAAGTGGGACACTTTTCAAGGCATCAGATTAGAACAGAAAAACAATGATTTGGATAAATAAAACACACCAGTTTTGTTTGGGTTTTTTCTATTATCAGCTACCAAAGCCTCTTCATACCCATGCTTCTATCTCAAGACACTTTTTTTTTTTTTTAAATTGCTAATTCCACAGATTACTCCTTTGTCAAGATACAAAACTTGGTCTGAAATAATTTAGCTTTCAGGAGCTTTGACAGTATCCTGACATAAAATGAGGCAATAAAATGCATCCTTTAAGATGGGTCCCTTTCAGTCTACAAGGATTGTTTTAATTACCCAACACTTGAGTTAACAAACAACTTGAGATGTTTAACAAAAAGCCACAAAATCTACTGCTGTGACTCCAACCCTGGTATATCTAGTTACTGAAGGATAGTTTGTGTGGCAAGATTTTGATCTTTTGAATAATGAAAAATATTTTCATTTGCCTGATTCTTTCACACATATTTGATACAAATGTTGAATTTCTTTAAAGATGTTTTGGTTAGACTGATGAGTAGATCACTTGTTCTCCTAAACTGAGTGCATTCTAACAAACAGTACTGTAAGAAAGGCAGAATAATGGTGTGTATGTATATGTAAAAAAGAGAAAACCACTCTGCTTTGAGGGTAAAACTAACCATAAAGTAGAAGGTACCATTATATTTCAGAAGTTCAGCTTGAAACATAACTATTGTCTCTTAGTTTAAGGAATTTTTTTTCAAGGTGTAGAAAACATTATTACACACTTTTGTTGAAAGAAGAAACAACATCCTTCTGACACAGTAACAACAACAATGTGAAAATGCCTCTGCTGCGTATCTTGGAGCTTTAGGGCACTACTGCTCACGTACAGGAGCTTGATTTCCCTAATACCTGGCCAGGCCAGGTGAACATAAGCAATATTAATTATCAGCAAGTCATTTCTGCTTAGCTGGATAATGACTGATGTGGCTGATGTCACCCTTTTCTATAGTGTTAAACTGGTCGGTGCTGCTGAGCAAGCCCAGTGAGACCTTTGAAATTCACAGGCTGGGGTGAGCATTTTTGTAATAAATCATTCTAAATTCAAGTGCATGTCATGAACTGGATGGAGTTATTTCTCTTGTATTGATACCAGAACCTTGTATGCTATTTCCAGAAAAGTCACTGTCATTTGAAATCTCAAAGAACTTTCCTGAATGAAAAGAAGGTAAGCTAGGGCATTCCACACAGATATTTCTTGACACCTGAACATTTCCCAACACATCCATTCTCCTTACATCAGGTACAGGTCTTCAATGATTTTCATAGAGACAGATTTGAGGCTAAGCATTGTCAAAGTGAAGAGTAACCTGCAGCAGAGCAGCAGCCAGCCACTGCTGGTAGAACAAGAACAAATTGTTGTGATAGAGCCCTTGCTGGCCAGGTACACAGTGCTCACCCCCATCTTGCTGAGGTTTACTGGCTGGCCAAGGGCCAGTTGGCAGATGTGAAGATCAACATACGACCTTCAGCTAGGGAAGTACATTGCCAGATGCTTCGTTTCAGGGAAACAGGCAGTCCTCTTTGGCTTTGTTTGAATCATATCTCACCTCTATTTGCACAGTATTATTCCATCAGGTAGAAGGGATACTAAGACACAAAACACGAGCTAGGCCTGTGCACTGGATGGAGTTTCTATCTGGTTCTATATATTTGTGTTGCACTTACAAAGTAAGTCATTGTTTCATTTTGAATCATCCAATAGTGCTTGCCACATTTTTCCTGGAAACTAGATTTTTTACATACTTTAGTAAGTTTATTTTCCATTTGTAAATCAACCATTGGTATACAATAAAAATGACAACAATTAACTACATGGCAAAATGCAGCCACTTTTTCTATGTTTTAATTTTTTTAAACAGCTTTATAAAGAAGTATATACAGAAAATTCTACAATTACATCTAAAAGGAGGTTGTAGCCAGGTGGAGGTTGGTCTCTTCTCTCAGTTAACCAGCAATAGGACAAGAGGACACAGACTCAAGCTGCACCAGGGTAGGCTTAGGCTGGCCATTAGGAAAAAGTTCTTCACAGAAAGGGTGATTGGGCATTGGAATGGGCTGCCCAGGGAGGTGGTGGAGTCACCATTCCTGGAGGTGTTTAAGAAAAGACTGGATGTGACACTCAGTGCCATGGTCTGGTTGACAAAGTGATGTTAGGCCATAGGTTAGACTCAACGACCTCAAAGGTCTTTTCCAACCTAATTGATTCTGTGATTCTATAAAAAGATCAGTTATATCTGTTCACTATTATTTCAAAAGTTTGTGTGACTACTGATATTAGTAAATATTCACAAAGAAGCTCTGCAGAACCCATATATCGTTATTCATTGGAGAAAATGGTGCCTTCCATATAGTTCTGGTATTTATTTTACAAACTGGTTTTGATCACCAGTTATTCTGAGCAGTGACTAAGTCAGATTTACTGCACCTTACAATTTTCTTTTTGCTCATCTTGCTCAGACAATCCTTCTTCATTTAGGGAACTTTTTGCTTTGTGCATCGTGCGACTCTCCCTAGTATTATCAGAGAGAGGTTTTGGGGATTGTTTGTGCAGGCAAAGCGATGACCTTGATGCAGAATTCATCGGTGGAAAAGCTTGGGACCGCTGCTCATCATTTTCCTGTAACAAAAAAAAACATCCTTGTTTACTGGCAATGGAAAACCATATTAGCTTTCTGCCTTGGGTTGAAAGACTTGCTGCAAAAGACTAAATATTGGGAATTTGCAAAAGACATAGACTTTTTGGAAGCAGAAAAACATGTTTAAGGCACTTATCACTCTGAATACACAGGGAGGCTTGATAACTCTTGTTTTGTTGTGGTATGAGATGAAATATTTGCTACACTGCTGGCAAGCTATTTTCCAGGAGCAGAAAAAAGCTACACAAGGAACAGACAGTACTATTAAGCTGTTTACTAAAGTACCTGGTAGTGTGTACCAAGAGCTGTATTTAATTTTTTCTCTACATATTCTGCAAATGTAAAGCACAGGTGTCACTTTTTTGCTGACATCTGGGCAGAAACCACTGCTTTCACATTTTGACCGATGTGCAGTCAAAGCACTCAATTTAAATTCTACATTAAATTCACATAGAAAAGTGAATAAATTTGCATATGAACATGACAGGCACTTTTAACCACCTTGAGAAATTTGCAACAGTTTGAAACTAGGTATTTGAAATAAAGTAGATGCAAGTACCTGTCAAAGAGAAGGAAACAAGGTTTATTTCACTTCTAAAACAAGACATACCATTTATTGCATTAATATAAAGCATGAAACAACACATTTTAATGGTTTCAACAAATGATGAACCAATATGAGCAATTCCTCCAGAAATTCCCAGATGTACATCATCTTGAAATAAAAGCAACACACATATTCAACAGTGTCTGAGAGAAGGGCACAAATTCCTGGAACTGATGACTTTTGCATATTTACACTTGGGGGGAATAAAACCAACAGTGAAATTTTAATAACTGTGATCTTGTTGAATGTGAGGAGTAGCCTGTCCTTGGACCTAGACAATACAAGTTTAGACAAAGGAGGAATGTTTGGGAAATCCCTCCTTCAGTTAAATGAGAAAATATAATTACTGATTAATTGTTTCTTGGTATAACCCTGACTATGGTCAGCAAGAGTCTACAGCAAGCTTACACCATGCCGGCAGGTGATTACCATACAACTTTCTGTGACTGAAGCTTCCTTTCTTTTTTGCACTACTCAGATTCTTTACAAGCAATACCATTTGTTTCTAAGGTTATAGGGAAACAGACAAAGGAGTATAAATAAAATTTATTGGCATCACTTAATGAAACAGTAATAAAACACAGCCCTCCAGGCAATGTCTGTAAGAAGCAGCAACTCTTGGCAAGTGGGGTAATTATCCCTTGAAACAACATTCACAAATTCAGTGGATTCACTCTCACTGCAAAACACTGATTTTCTATTGCTGTAGCTTCAAAAAATTATGGGTCTGATCTGATTTGTTTTCCCAATGGTGCTTTCTGGCCTCAAAAGCTATACATCCACTAAACTATGTGGCATTTGCCTTTACTTACTTTTGGTATCTTGCCAACATACTTTATGTGTTAATACAAAATAACTGCATTTAAAAGAAAAAAAAAGGAAAAAACCCAAAAAGCTACGTGCAAGATTCTGCTGATTGTCAAGAGAATACTTTTGTGTAACCTGGCAAACTGGAAGGATTTTTATCTACTGACGTATTTCTGTGTAGCCCTCATACTAAGAGCTACCAATAACTATTCTCTTACTGCTCAACTTGAGATAATACTGTTACAAACTTTGGAGGAGGTTTTGGACAACAAAAGGTTTACTTCTGTCCTAAAGTTGGAACAATTTTCTATAATCTGCAAAGCATTTGCATCATCTTAGAACACATTGCTCTGACATACTGTGAAACATTCAGCAATGTGTCTATTACTGAAAACACAAAGCTAATGTAAACTTCAGTTACTAACCTTTTTTTTAATAACAATCCACTTTCAAAACATAACTGTGTATTATTTATTTGTTTTGATAACATCAAACTCTGGTAAGCATGACCAAGCTGGTCTAGTGGAACGTGTCCCTCTCTGTGGCAGGGAGGTTGGAATTAGCTGATCTTTAAGGTCCCTTCTAACACTACTCACTTTTTATAATCCAAATGTTCCCTATTTACACGCTTAATAGCTTCCCATATATCTGTAGTTATTCTAGAAATTCCAAGAAGAGCTGTTTGCAGAAAACTTCAAGCTCAAACTCCTAAAGGTTAGTCTTTTTGCTGGTTACTTTCTCTGCAACCTAAGAAGCCACAGTAAAAGGAATACTTGCTCTTTAATATCCATTATAAGAAATTGAAAATATACCAGTATTGAATTTAATTTCCCACTGGTTGTTCCTATGAGCTCACAAATAAAAGCACATGAACAATTTGCACATTGACACTATGGTAAGACCTATGCATGTTTCAGTCATTCAGTTTTTATGATCCTCTCTCCACTCTATTGTTGAGGAACATAAAGAATGATATGTCCTCAAATTCACTTGGCAAGATGAATATATTTAGTGAATGCATTAAGTCTTCCCCATGACTTTTATACCCAGATAAAATTTTTCCAAGTTACCTTTTGTGGTTTGCTGCCACCAGGTGTCAAAGAGCAGCGCTCACCAAGATGGTCTGGTCTGCGCTTCTGTGAGTCCTGTGCAGGCAAAGGCCTCTTCTCACTTGAGGGAGCCAGATGGGGACTGGATCTGAGGTGCAGCGTTGTTCTGCGTAAAATGTAAGGGCTGACCTTGCCACTGGGGATGTCAGCAAACCCTGAAAAATAAACAGCTCCTATAAAAACCTATAGCAATCACACTTCCTCAAATGCATTTCTTTTTTCACAATAGGAATAAAATAGCTGATTGAAATAATTCATCTGTTCCATTGGAGAAAATGGAACAAAGATTGCTGAATAGATCTTGCATATTCCAAAATTCAAATGCAAAACTTGTCTATCAAAGAAGAACCATTGAATTACAAGAGCAATTCCATAGAAAAATAAAAAAATCAAATAAGTGTTTGGTCTTTTTCTTTACAGGTACATTATTACACGGAGAATAATTTCAAACTCAAAACCAGTACTGGTTAATTCATGATACCATGATGTGATGCTCTTGATTTTTAATACTTTTCTCTGCGTAGAACTATTTATGTATAGACTGTTTATTATCTCTCTATCTAGCCTAAAAGTCAAACATGAACTGGCACATATGTCCTCAGAACAGGGCTACTTTTAGAAGATATAGTAATGCTGGTAAGAAAGTGAAATGCAAATAATGTTTATCTTTAGAAACCCTGACTTCTAGGAGTGACCACCAAAGTTAAGGCTATTCAGTATCCTTATGGTTTGCCCTTTGATGATGGCAGTTACATTAATTATTAAGGGTAACTTAATAGGTAGTTGAACTTACAAGATATTTTTCAAGCCCTGATTTGTGCAGTCTTCTCAGTTACCCTCTGCTGCAGTGGACCTTTATAGGGAGTACCAGGCTGCCTAATTTCGTGGCATTCACAGCAGACAGAAAGTGAACTCTCATGAAGATGAGAGTTAATTAATTAATCTTCTCATGAAGATTAATGTCTTACTGCTGTGGGCAAGTCAGTTTCAACTCAGGGAATTTTAGCTGATTTAATGTTTTGCAAATTAACACACTTTAATTACTGGTATTGAAAGAAATAAAAGCCCACAAATAAGCAAACACTTGGGGAACACACGTGGGCTTCCCTCCAGACACCACTCCTTCCCAGTTTCTGGTCTTCAGTTGCCTCACTGCACACTACCCCTGTGAGTGAGGTGATGGGAGCACAGGAGACTGCCAGGACCACTGAACTCTTAGCAGAATGGGAGTTGTTATTCCAACAGAAATGTATTCTGCTGGTCTAACACGGGCACTCCACAAAAGCTAACTCGGCACCAACTGCCACATCTCTCATTGACTCCTTTCACCTTCCCTCACTATCACCAAAAACGTTTGCATAGTCACCAACTCAGAATGAAAGCCATTCAACAAAACAAAAGAGAAAAGCACACCTGCTGTGCTCAGAGAACATTTGCCTTTACAAGACATAAATACCTTTTTGCACTATTTCTGGAAGCCCATCCAGCTCACAGTCAGTGCTGTCCTGACCCTCCAGATTTTGAGAGATATCACACTTCCTTTTCTTCTTCAATGAAGTCACTGGAGCAGGAGATCTTGGTTCTCCATTGTCTTTCTTGCTGTCTTCACATCTCTGCCTTTTACTTGAAAGCTTAGTAGTATCTTCATCTGACCTTCTGTCTTTGACAGAGTGTTTGCTCTTCTGTGTTAATGTCTTCTCTGAATTCAGCAAAGGAGTGCTGACAGCATCACTCGCTAGCTGTTTCAGCTGAGTACTCAACAAACTGACTTGTGTTTTTAGCATCTCGTTTTCTTCCTCTAGTTTGTGATATTTAACAATAAGAGAGCAGTATTTCTCCAAGTTCTCATTTGCTTCTCTGGTCTTCATTTCTGTAGATTCCTGCAATTCTTCCAATTTTAACTTAATTTCTTCTGTAATGGCATTATCATCAGCATCTTTTCAGAGAAAAACATGATTATTCATATAACTGACATAATAAAATATGCATATGTAAGAATTTATGCAATGGTCATGCATCTTTTAATTACACGTGTTTTGTAACACTGCAACTATAAAAAAAAATGACTGTAAAACAAATTCAGTAATATGATAGACATAATAATGCCCTGTTAAATAGAGCACAAATATACAAATTATGAAAAGAATCCTTGACCAGTGCATGGGGGAACATCTTCCCTCTCATTCTGTAATTTCTGAACACTCCATTTGCACCCTTAACTTGCTTTAAGTATCATTTACAATACAGTGCATCTCATGAGGTGAGCTAAAATATTAAGAACACAGCATGAGAATCAGAGGGAAAAGCTTGGTAGAAAATGATAAAAGAACTCGCACACAAAACTTACTTAATAAGAAAAACATCCCTTTTCTTGCTTAAGTCACTTACACCAAAAATGTAAGATTTAATATATTTATTCAGAACCTAGTGTTGTTTCTGAGAAAAGAAACAATAACTTTAAGAGAAAAAAGATTAGCTAGATTTTAAAAATGTTTGACATTTGCACTTGTAACTTTTTATCCTAGTTAAGAATCATGCTCTGTACTAGAGCTGCATATGCAAGTGGACATTTTAGGGAACAAGAAAGTTTTACAGATTAATGCACCACTATGAAAGCATTAAGACAATCTAGATTCAGTTACCTTCTTTATTATGCTTTGCCATTGTCAGATTTTCCTTCTTTAGCAGCTCATCATGTTCAGCTAGTTGTTTTTGCAACTTTTCCTTTTCCTGTTCCAGCTGCTTATAGGATTTCATCCACATCTGCACTTTACTGTGGGCATATTCATTTTCCTTCTTCAGCTGAATTATGATGTTACTATTATCAGCCTAAAAAATAAGAAATTCAGTTATTTCACCAGAAACATAATTCCTCCTTTTAAACATTATAATATCAAATGGAGTAACAGAATCACTGAAGTTGGAAAAGACCTCCAAGATCATCGAGTCCAACCTTTGACCAAGCACCACCATATTAACTAATTCATAGCACTAAGGGCCACCTTGAGTTGTTCCTTCAGCCCTTCCAAGGGTGGCGACTCCACCACTTCCCTGGGCAACCCCTTCCAATGCTTTACACTGTTTTCTAAAGGAAAGAAATTCTTCACAATGTCCAACCTGAACCTTTTACCATCCCACTGATCTGGTACCAACCTGTGTGCAAATACCACACAGTGAGCACAGCTAGAAGCCTTCTCTGCTACACTGACACTACCATGGGTACTGCTTTCTGGCACACATCCACAGGACTTTATCCTTGGATTGCTCTTATTAACCAAATTACCGCCACAGTGGCGAGCCCTAAGAAAGAATTGTTGAGCAAGATGAGCATATCGTAATTCAGGGTTTACTTGCATGTTAATTGAATTGACTGTTTCTTCAAGAGTACATTTATGGAGACAGTAATTCCTGAAGTGGGAGTACTGAGCTGGAGCCAGAAATCAATCACAGATAGAAGCAACACCAAAATAGACCAAAACCACCCAGAAGACAAGAAAAATGCAGGGATAGGATTATTGGTACAGAAGTTGTACAATATGTACACTATGTACATTTACTGTACAATATGTACAGTAAAGCTTCACCTGTGCTACTAAAAAGCAAACCAAGAACATGAAGAGCTGTTCCCAGTCATCAGTAGCTCACAGTATGTGGAGCTCATATTCCAGCATCCCTGAGGACAATTCTGTCAGAGAATTACACTAGTTAATACTTGTAATGAGAATTCTATATAAAATGGAACTGAAAAAGCTGAATCAAGAGCAATCTATCAAGACTAGTGCTTAGGGATAGAGCATGGTACATTTTACCACCAAAGTAATTCACAAACACAAAACAGAGGCACTGCAAAGTCTCTCTGAGTGAATTGTAACTACATTTTAGCTCAGCTACAATGCTCACTGTAGTCAATAGACTGCTGTGTTTAGGTCACAGAAACCAATTCTAGGTGATCTCAGTCATGGCACACAGAAGAGAATTTCTCTAATGCACATCAATAGTAACAATGTTTTCTCCAGGCTCTATGTTCTCTTTAGTGAAAAAAAGGCTGTACCAAAGTCAAACCAAAGTTCTGGAGCACCGCTTCCCAATCCTGTTTATTTTATCACACCGTGTCTGGAATTTCATGTAATTGGTCATACCCAAGGGCTTTTCTTACCTTAGTTTTTAGGAGTTCTCCTAAGGATTGATTAGCTTCTTTAAGGGAATTATTTAGCTGTTCTTTATTTGACTTCAAATGCTCAATTTCTAATTTCTGCGAGCTGATAAAGTGCTCCAGTGAACTAATCTTCTCATGACAGGCCTCAATTTCTACTTCATTCTAAAGAAAGAAAATGTGCCTCATTACTATGACACCAAAAAGGACACTGAGTTTTATTTTAAAGATGTACCTAACAGCATATCACAAACCCACATGAATTCCACAGCAAATTTAATAATTATGTTTTAAGGAGCTGAACATTTAAAGGGCAATTTGTCTCAAGCATGTATTTTGAATAATAGAATCTTGCCTCTGAGAAGACTGTCAGAAGAAAACCCTTATATTTCACTAAAATTTGCTCTTACTTTTACTTTATATTAATAAGAATGAAAACCATTAAGAAACAATTATAGTAAGTTATTTGCTTCTGTTTAGCTGGCCTCAAGTTCACAGACATTTCTGCAGTCAAGTTGATGGCTCTTTGCATATAGTACATCTGAAAATGTATTTCCACTGGTTAAACTTTCTTCCCTCTTCCTACCAAAACAACCATTTCCTGGATTAAACATACTGTTGCTTTTCCTTTTTCAAGGGCGTTTAATCAAGAGAATTTTGATATAGATTAAATGCTTACTGAGTTGTGAGATAAATTCACTTTTTAGAGCTCATCATATGGAAAAAAGTTAACACGTACTGAGCCCCAAGATAAGCATATGCAGATTTTGGAAATATTGTTAGCAAAGATAAATTCTTTTGCAATAGGACCAGCAAAATTTTGTAAAATACATAGAACTGAATTAAAAACTCATAGCGCTACTCTTCCTATTTTCTGACTTACCTTTCGGTTTGCTTCTGTCAGAGCATCCTGATGCTCTTTCTCTGCTTGAAGTAGTCTGTCTTTGTATTCTGATTTCTGTCTTTTCATTTCACTTTCTTTTTCTTGTAGTTGATTCTGGACCATCTCCAAACACCTGGCCAGTTCATTTTTTTCTGAAGTTGTGAGATGTAGCTGAATCTGTAAATAGCAATAGTACATTCTTTGGTATTTGGACTTCTCAATGGAGAAAGAGTTGACCCATTAAACTGTTTAAATCTGAAGCAACTTTGAATTTTCCAAAACAGCTTGGCAAGAAAAAATATTCAACAGTGGCAAAAGACACTGTAATCAAAGAAAAGAACATCTGAACACAAAAGGTAGGACAAGAGGCAATGGAATGTTCTCTTAAAAGAGAACAAGTGAAGTTTGCCAACAGTATTAAATCAAGCAGCACTGACAAAATCAAAGCTTAACCTCTCCAAATGTTGTTCCCTCTGAGAGTGACTTCAGAGGTTAAGGATCACTTCCTCACCCTCTTTAAGATGACAAAACTTTCTAAGCATTTTCATCCATTTTTATAACTACTTTTTGGAGAGCTGGCCTGTATTTCCATTTAGGATTTCTGAAAGTTGCAGAAATAGCTTCTTTTCCCATCCCACTCAAAATCCTCAATGCCACAATAGAAACAAGCCCCTGGTTATAGAATTTTTTAAATAAAGTTAGTAGGTCAGACGACCACATGAACTGGTTTAAAGACATAATATTGTTCATAAATAAGACCTAAAGTTTTCTAGATGATAAAATAGCCTCTAAGAACTAAATGCAAACAAATTATAAACAAAGGCTCCAAAACTGTTTCTTCCTTGACTATGTCCTGAATTAAATTAGCACTATTGAAACACTGGAAGTAGTTTTGAGAAATGCTGTATTTTTTATCTGCCCTCCTTAGTCTTATGATTGAAAGCCTGTAGTAGAGAATTTCTCAACACTGAAAAACTCTAGATAACCAGCAGTGGCCTTTATGCTTAGAAAACATCGTTTGGATGGAAGGAAGAGGGGGAAAACTAATAAGTAATCATTTTATCTCATAAGAGGACATTGGATTTTTTGAAATTTGGAAGCAATAACCTCTAATACTGTACATTATCACAGATCCCCTTGACCAGCCTCCACACAGGTACTGTACTTGAGCATCTAGCTCTGAACACAGATATATTGTAGATGGAATAACTTACTTTGTTCTTCTCTGAATGTTCTTGAACACATTGCATTTCTTCAGCAAGCTTATTTCTTTCTTCCTGTAATTTGACAATCTTCTGTTCTGTATTACTTAGCTTGACTTGCAGCTCAGTTTGACTTTCAGCCAGTTCATTTACCTGAAATAAAATTTTCCATAATTATTTTTAATACATGTATCATGACTGCCAAAGAATGTACTTATATTTAACAAGCAGTTTTTAACATGAATTATTTCATTCCCATAGTTGGTCAAGTTTTAAGCAAGAGTCACAATAGGGTAATGATGTTTTCACATGGCAAGTGCACTATTGTTATTTCACTTTCTTTGGAGCTTCCAAAGTATTTATTCTTGATATGAAAACTCAGTCACCCAATAATAATTTGTTCTTCCTCCTTTTCTTCTACAGGAAAGAGGAAACTATCCTGCATTATTTGATTGCTTAAACTTCTACTTTCAAACTACCTTCTCATTCATCCTATGCAAAACAATGCCCTGCTTTCCAGGTCTGTAACTTCAATGAACATTTAGGATTGTATGGAAAACATAATTTTAAAAATAGGATGTTTCCTGCCAAAGTCTGAGGTTAAAATTATTTTAGCATTTAATTTATTAAGGAAGTGATAAACCCAGAGGACACTTTATCCTTGCTCCTACAAAGGGAACTCTGCCCTAATGGAAATGATATTACCTTTTTACATAGAGTGTTCTTTTCACAAAGTGTAGATTCCAGTTCCTTCTCAAGGTCCTTATAAGACATTTTTAGAACATTCAGGATATCCAGAGAGGTTTCACCATCAGAAAAATGTTGTTCCTTCAGCTTCAACTCAGCAATCAAGTTCTGCAGCCTCTCTTTTTCCTGGTGCCAGCATTCAAGTTCATGCTGCATGTGAGTCAGCTGCAAAGACAGTGCTCCTGTTTCTTTCACCTGCTTTTCCAGAGCACCATTTTCCCGCACCTTTTCATCGAGTTTTTGTTTACAATCCATCAATTCTTGAACAAGTACTTCCCTTGCTTGATCCAATTTGATGTTTTCATTTTTTATTGTCTGACATTCCTGTAACAGCATTATTTTATCTTGCTCAAGATGAGCCACCTGATCAATCAAGACTTGCTCTTTTGCTCTAGCATCTGCTTCCTCTTTGCATGAAAACTCTAACTTCTCACTCATATCTTTGAGCTCAGATCTCAGCAATGCCACAGTATTTTCAAATTCATCTTTGATTTGTATCTTTTCTTCCTCCTTTTCTTCCAACTGTTTTGCTGTAGTCAAATTTGAAGACTCTAGTTCAAGGAATCTTTCTTGCATTTCTTTTAAATCTTTAGCCAAACACTCTTTTTGTGAGGTGAGGACATCAATTTGTAAGTTAGAACATTTCAGCTTTTCAGTCATCTCTTCCATCTCTGTTGCTAATGTTTCTGCCTCTGCTTTGGCAGTCTCCAACTCAATAACTGTATCTTCTAGATTTTTCTCTGACATCTCCAATTCCCTTTCAAGCCTCTCTATTTTATCCTGAAGAGAGTCAGCTTTCCGTTCATTGTCTCTCAGCTTTTCAGCAATGTGACGTTTTTTCTTCTCATCAGACTCAATTTTTACTTTCAGCTTCTCAATTCCACATCGCAATTGGTCTGCTTCTTTCTGTGCTGCGCTGAGTCTTGCAGCAAGTTCTCCTTTTTCCATTAACAAGCCTTCCAAAGATTTGGAAAGCTTTGAATTTTCCATTTCTGATGAACCTAATTTATGCTGCATCGTTCCCAACTCTCTTGCAATCAGCTCTTTTTCTTTCTTTGAATCTGCTGCTTCATTCTGGAGTTTTTCTTTTTCTATGGTGAAAGATACAGCATCATTTTCTAAACTTTGCAGCTTCTGAAGAAGACTGTCTTTTTCATTGGATAATTGATTTGCATCAGATTTTGCAGCCTCAAGCAGATTTGCTTGTGTCCTCATTTCATCCTCTAACCTTCTAATGAATTCAGTAGAATCCATTTTAGTTAACTCTAATTGTTTTAATTTCTCTTGTAGCTTTTGGTACTTCTGACCCAGCTCTTTTTTGCTTTCAGACAAAATACTCAGTTCTTGGCCAATATAGTTTCTCTCAGCTGTGACTGAAACAAGGTGCTCTTGAAAGCTAGAAATAGTTTTCAGATTTACTTCCCTCTCCCTTTCTAACTGCTGACATTTTGCCTGAAGCATTTCAATGTCGGGCTCTGTGAACAAAGCATGGTTATCAACATTAACTTGCTCAGATTTTGGACTCTCCTGTCCATTTTCAGCTGCAAGACATTGTACCTGACCAGCTCTCTTGGTCATTTCTACACCATCAAACATGTCTGCTGCATTAGGCAATCTAACTTTACATATCTCCAGCTCAGACTTGAGGTTCTCAGGTTCTTTTTCTGATGAGACTATGTGAAGAGATAATTCCTGCTTATTGACAGAAACGGATCTGTGTTTTTCATTTATGCCACAGTTTTCTTCCTTAACAGCTACAGTAGCTTCCTCCAGTCCTGCAAAAGCTGAGCTATTTGAAATTATTTGTGCCTCCTGGAAGTTCATTTCCGAGTTTGATTGCTCTGCTCTTATTTTCAAATCTACATTGCTTTGCTCTTTTTCTATCTCATAGATCAGCTTCAAATTTTCAGCAGTCTGTCGTTTTGCCTCTTCCTGAAGCATTTCAGTGGTTATTTGATTTTCACAGAAATAGCCAGCACTCAAACCCCCACTACTGGAAAATGACAATGCACTGGCATGGTCTGAAGGGCTGGTTATTTTTCCTGATGTATTTTCACACTCATGTTCTCCAGAAATTTTCTCAGTGTAATCTTCCATTAATCTTCCTTCCGCAGTCTCAGTTTCATTTTCACACACAAAGGCATCTCCTGCAGCCATTTTCTCAATGGGGATTATTTTAAGATTATTGTTTTTCAGAGCTGAGTTTTCAACAGGCACTCTTAATTTATAAGGAGTATTGTTTTCTTGTTCTGTGTTCTGCAAGGGATAAGAATCAACCAACTAAAAAAAAAAGAGGGGGAAAGAATACATATATGAAAAAAAAGGTAAGCTTTAAAACTTTTCTTAAACTAGTAAAGCTCCTGCTCTTATGCAAAAGAAATAGATACCCCTCCCTACTTCACAGTCTCCTTTCTTACAGAAATGTTTGACACTTGTTTATACACACATCTTTGGCCAAAAAGGTTTTAAAGGTATTGAGGGAGAAATTTTAGATAAATTTGCTGGAAAACAATGTGCAAATATACCACATCCTTCTGTATTTCAGGAAAATAGGTGTCTACGTGACAAAGTGAATTATTAATAGCATTACTAAAAGGACAAGTATGCTCAAGTATGGATTTTTCTTCTTTTGCCAAAAAAATAGTACTGCTTCTGCGAGGCACAATTTTAAATAGAATTTTTGCTTAAAAAAAATACCCAAAAAAACAACAACAACAACAAAAACCTATCTGGGTGACCGCAATCAAAGCATTTACATAAAACTCCTTTGCATGACTGCAATTACTTACATTTTCAATATCTGTGCACAGCAGTGAATGAGAACTTAAATCAAGGACCTGTAGTTGGAGTCTTGCTGCTTCCAGCTCCAAAGAGAGATTCTCAGTTTGTTTTCTTTCTGCTGCCAGTTTGCACTCCATCTCCATAGTCACATTATTCAGCTTCTGCTGCCATTCTTCCTTTTCAGACCGATTTTGCTGTTTGAGATGATCTATTTCTTTCCTTTCAGAAAGTATAACTTCTTTCAGCTCTTGTATTTCCTCATTTTTCATATTCTCTTGAACATGAAACTGATCTTCAAGCACCTTGATGGCCTTCTCATACGTCTGACAGAGCATCTCCAGTTCTTCAATTCTATTTTCAAGGTTAGATTTTCTTGGAGTAATACTCCTGAGCTCTCTAACAGAATCCAAATTGTGATCATTATGACACTTTTCAACCAAAACTTCTGTTGCATCCTCTGAAATTACTTCTACAGAACTGTCTGTCTGATTCATTTCCTGTGCCCATTTGCATGAACCACTGTTATGAGGATCAACCCCCTCACTTACTTCTAATAAACAGGGATTTACAGAAAGGTCTGAGGAAGAATCTGTGGCCTTAGTTTCATCCAATTTAGGCAGTGTGTCATCTTGGCTGGATGACAGTGACACTTGCACAGAATCTACATGAGCACTGCTCTGACTTGTCGACAGTGAAGAATTTTCTGCTTTCAGTATTTCAATACAAGACTGCAGCTCACATATCTTTGAGCTCATACTACAGTGCTGTTCATATAATTTTAGGTGTTCATCCTGGAAAGTCAACAGCTTCTCTCTTACTTCTGCAAAGTGCACTTTAACTTCTTTGCTGGACAATTTTAAATCCTCATAGTCAGAAGAACTGCATTCTTTAAGTCTGAAGGACACTTCCTTATTATCAGAATGCATTCTCAGATCACTGTTATCACTTTGATCCATAAGTTCAACAGGAAGAACAGCTTCCTCAGCTTTTAAATTGCTATCTGCATTCATCATATCATCTGTCTCCTCTTCCTCTTTATTAATACTTGTGGTACCATTGGTTTTAGCATCTTTCAGTCCAGAGGCTAATGCCGTGTTTTCATTCTGCAGCCTCTCACACATTTTCTCAAGCTCACTCAGCTGGTTTATTGTTACCTGCAAAGAGGATGCCAGCAACACTGATGAAGTACTTTCATCTATTCCTCTTTTGCCACAGTCCTGGGAAATGTCACTGTAATTATACTCCAATGAGTGGCCATCTTCCTCTAATACTCCAAGTGAAGAATCTGCAGTTTTCAGTTCTTTAAGAGACAGTAGTTCTTGCTGCAGTCTCTCTTTCTCTCTCACACTTTTCTCAAGTTCTACTTCCATGCCTTTTAAAGCCGTCTCCAGCTGCATCACTTCTAACCTGCAGTTCTTTCGAGAGATTTCACTATCCTCAAAATCCATTTGAAGAAGCTCAAGTTTAACCTGGTATTTATTCAGCTCAATGTCCTTTTCTTCCATGGACTTTCTCAACTGTTCTGAACAGAGTCTTTGCTCACAATTAACACCGCACATTAGAGGTTCATTTTTTATTGGTAGTTCCTTCCCCAGTTGCTCCTTTTCTTGAAATACAAAGCCACATTTCTCTTGCATTGTACTTTGTCCTGTCCTGACATTTAACCTTTCCTGGCTTAAACAGTCAAGCTCCACAGAAGGCACATGTTGGATGTTGGAAAATTCTGACTGCAGTCGCTGAAGTTCATGAACCAAGTCCTTTTTTATTTCTTCTGAGGCTATTAGCTTATGTAATATATCTTTGTTCTCACTAAGTACCTGTTTCTCTTGTTCTAATTTTGCCTTTTTTTCATCTAATTCAATTGTCTGCTCTCTCAGAATGTTCATAATTTTTCCATTTTCTTCTTTGACTGATTTATACTTTGCCTGCAAAACTTCAAGCTCTGTTTTGATTTCTTCTGTGCTTGATTGAATACGCTGTCTTTCCGCCTCATGTTTTCCAGACATTTCAGAAATTATTTCTTCTCTTTCCTTTAAACTATCATAAATATTTTTATTTGCCTCCAGTAAAGTTATTTGTTCTTGCTTTAAAGCACTGCTTAAGTCCCTAAGGGCTGTATTTTCTTCAGTAAGTTCACCAATTTTTTTACTGTATGAGCAAATCATTGAAGACATGTCCTTCTTCTCTGAATCCCATGTTTCAGACATGAGCTTCAACTGTCTTAGTGAATCCTCAAGCAATTTATTATTGATCTTTAAATCCTGAAGCTCAACTTCTCGGTTTTCTAATCTTTCATTCAAAGTTTGCAGTTGCATGTCCTTTTCCTCAAGAAGAGCTGAAGTTTTTTCAACTAATTCCTGACGTGCTGAAATATCCGCTTGCAAATTACTGATGTGCTGCTCAGTTTCTGTCCTGAAGCCTGTGTACATCTGTTCTACTGCAAATAACCTTTGTTCTGTTTCACTCTTTATTTGCAGTAAGTCTTCACACTGCTGCTGCTGATTTGAATTCAGCTGCTTTTGAGCTGCTAAAGAACTCTCAAGAAAAGAGATCTGCTCTTGTAAATTGGCCAGATCCTTAGTTTTTCCCACTTCTAGAAGAGTTCCTGCACATCCATGATCCAGCACTCCAGTGTCGGAGTTAGCTGCTGCAAATTGCATATTCTCTAAAGGAGTCTTATCCTGTCTGCTTTGTAAATTAACTTCTCCATCTTCTGTCATTTCTGAAGCATCTTTTGCTTTTACAAGACAACAGATTTTTTCATATTCACCAAGCAGGTCATGATAGCTCTGCTCCCTTTGCAGTCCTTGACTTGCTGCCAATTGTAACTTTTCTTCTACTTCAGCAACTTGGTTGGTGAGCTGGAATATTTTACAGGACATATTTTCTATCTCTTTGCAATATTTTTTATCAGAACATTCTGCTTTCTGCTTAAATTCATCAAAAGCTTTTTTTTGTTCTTCTAATTCTGCACTTTTACGTTCCAGCATATCTTTCAGTTCTTTAATCTCTGTGGATTTTCTGTCACTTTCGGTTTGCATCATTCTAAGTTTCTCACTATGCTCATGATTTTTGCTTTGCTGACTTTGAAGGGAACCTTCCAAGTCATTAATATGAGCCAGCATACTTTCCTTTTCAGACTTAAGTTTATTTATAAGATTATCAGTTTCATTTTTCCATTGAGAAAAAACAGTAGCCTCTTTTTGCAATTCTTCACATTCTCTCTGCTTTAATCCAAGAAGTCTCTGCAAAGCTTCTGATTCTCCCTCCATCTTACTTAGTTTACAGTCTTGTTCTTTAATATGATTATCTTTTTCCTTAAGGAGACCTCGAGTAGACTCTTGTTGCTTTTCCATGTCAGCTAAAGCTATTTTCAGGTTCTCCAGTGAAAGTGAGCTCTCTTGCCTTTTAAATTTCTCTTCCAGTAACTTCAGCTCCACTTCCAGAACAGCATTCTTATCTATAAAAGAAAATACCACCAAATCTTTTTCAGTCAATACTGGCAAGTGTACTGATAACTTTCTAGATGAGGTGATACTATTTACTTTTACTATTTTCAATTCTCATTCTACTGCAAAGCATCACTCTTAAGATATATCACTGGATGAAGAATGTTTATATTACTTGAGGCTATTGGGCACTACATACAGTCAGCTTTCCATAAAGGAGCTGCTAAACAGAAAATTTCTATTTAAATGAGACTCTATGAAAGCAAATTTGCTGATAAGTTCAGTACACTTTGATTCTTTTCAAAATAGCATATCTTCAGGAACCATACATGTTCACAAACAAAAAACTCATTTTCATTGACAACAAACTCAATGTTCTTAAAAACACTTCCCCCAGCAGAAACTTGTTAGTTAATTCACAATGAAACTTACAGCATTGCAGGAAACATCAGGAAAGAGCTCTGTAAATTTAATATCATAACTCACTTTTCATCTCTTCTGCAAAATTTTGGCTTTGCTTTAGAGATTGCTTGATCACATTGAGTTCTTCTTCAAGCTGGTGGATCTCTCGCGATTTCTTTTCAAGCTGACAGTTGAGAAGATTTTTCTCCTGCTTCACTTCCTAAACCAAAACCAAATAAGGCCACATTTCATGTAAATTGATAAGGAGATCAATGGACTCAGTCCATTTTAATCAAAGATCCTGTTAAGGATCCATTAGATCCTGTTAAGACTTTGGGAATCTGTGCCTGGGTTCCTGAGCACTGCTTGGAAACATAAGCTGAATTTTTTATTCTTAGCGAATTGACAGCATCAGAGAGATGCTGCCACTTGATACAGTCAGCATGCTCCCTTTTAGCACAGAACAAACAGCTCCACATGACCTCACAGAAAGAGATGGTACAGGACAGATTCTACAAAATATGAGCTTATTAAGTCAGGCTACTTTCCCAAAGCAGCTCAGTAAACAAATCCCTGCAATGGCATCAAAATTAACATGAAATATGTAGATCAGATTTCACCTGCCATCTCATGTAGAGACAAGCTCTCTTTCCACTGAACATCAACAACGTGGCAACATTGGTCAATTTATATTTAGAAGTGCTTATGCTTTCAGATGGTTGTTTTGCAGTTAACAGCACTCTCTTTCAAATAAATTAATTTTAAAAACTCCAAACAAGCAAACAGGATGCAGTATGACCACCACTAAAAAACACTATGTAACTACATTGCAAAGTGATGTTCAAACTCAAGTTCTTTTAAAGAGACTCATCCTTGTTCTCCAAACTCCTGCGCTCTGGACAACAAATGCCACGGAACTGGCATGGTCCAAATGGAAACAGACTGTCAATTATTCATCCATTTACTACTAGCAGATGGGCATAGGATTCACAAAAGCCAAGCTCAAGAAATGGAAAGGTCTGAATGGAAAAAATTAAAAGCTTGCTGGCGCGGCAGGGTTGTTTTTGCAACAACATAAATAAATTACCCTCAGAACATGATTAAAACTGTCACTGTCACTAACAGTTGCCTTCCCTTCTACTCACAGCCTTCCCTACCCACACTTTAAATAAAAAAATCCAGTCAAAAAAATGAATAAGCTTTCTAGCAATCTTAATACATTTTCTAAGAAGTCCAAGTATCTAAACCCCTTGCATTCAAAGCTGCAATGCAAGTACATGAATTAAACTAAGCCATTCATTACAAAACCTAGGGTGATCCATGGAAAGAAAAACAAACAAGTTTAAGAAATTAAAATGGCTGAAAGGTCCAATTATTTCAATTTGGTGCAAACATTCCCAATATCCATTGGGTTGGAAGGGACCTTAAAGGTCATCTAATTCCAACCTCCGTGCCATGGGCAGGGACCTCCCTTGCTAGACTGAGTACAGAATTTTTTCCTAGTGCCTAATACCAACTTACCCTCTGTCAGTTTGAAATAATTTCCCCTTGTCCTGTCACTACATGCCCTTGTAAATAGTCTCTCTCCATCTTTTTATAGGCTCCCTTCAGGGACTGGAAGACCACAATTAGGTCACCCCAAGGTCTTTTCTTCTCCAGACTGAACAAACCCAATTCTCTCAGCCTTTCCTTGTAGGAGAGGTGCTCCATTCCTCTGATCATCCCCTTGGTGGCCTCCTCTGGACTTGCTAAACAAGTCAATGTACGAGAGAGAGCCAGTCAGCTGGGCCAAACCATGCAAAGTGTTGTTCCAGCAAGTCACATTCCAATAGCTGGGAATGTTCTCAGACATTGCAATCTGCCAGCAAGAACGTACCTAAATTTTCACACCACACTAAACCCGTACAAATGCTTGTGACAACCTGAACAAAACCCACTATTTTACTTTAGACTTTTGCAGAGAATTTTGAAGGTAATTTTTTGGCAGAGACTATGCCAGGTTATTTTATATCTGCTGATGACAACTGGTAATAAGCAAAATGAGAATGTTTAACAAAACCAAACTGCGACATGGATTACATAGGTATCCAGCTAGTTTTCCTACTTACTGCTGATTCTCCAAATAAAGGATAAAATTTGCATTGAGAAGTCTCTAGTGGCAAAACTGGAACAATTTCAAGTGTAGCTGTTCTGGTTGCCACCAAAGCAAAACAATGTAACTGAGAAGACAGAGGAGACTTTAAAGTAAAAAGCTTTCTGCATGTGTGAAGCATACAGAAACTTCTCTGAATTTACCTTCATTTGGGACAAAGTCCAATAAACATGCAATGCTGGAAAAACTGTCTTATTCTAGGAGAGATGCATTTTTTTAAAAGAGGATATAGTATTTGTACAAAGTTACTGTGTTTAACAGTATGAATCAAAACAGCAGTCAATGATTCTAGAATTTAGCTTCAAAATCAAACACGCATTTACTATTTGACTTTTATTTCAGAACCAAAAGCAAGAATCTCTTGAAACACAATTTATTTTTTTTTTAACTAAGTCCAGCATGAACTAGAACCCTATCACCAGCATTACAGCAACGAATCCTAACCACACACCTAACTCCAGAAACTACATTGATTTCCATGATGTTAGGGAAGGCCTCATTTTTTGTTACAACTAGGATGAATTAAGATAGTCCACAAAAGGGTTTAGAGATTGCTTAGGGGGAAAAACACAATTGTGAGCAAATGCTCCAGAGTATCAAGTGCTTACAAATTGCTGATTTATGGTATTAATTCTGCCAAACACTCCTCAGCATTGCTCACCTGAACGCTCCTTGTCAGGTCAGCTTCCTTAGCCTGGGCTGCTGATAAAGTCTGCTCTGCTCTGCACAGCTTCTGGGTGAGATCACTGGTGTCGTGTTCCAAGCGTTGTTTTGCTGCCATTACCTGGAAAACCAACATTGTAATCACAGGAAAAACTTCTTTTTTTAAACTCCAATTCTTGAACTCAACATTCTGCTACAAAATGAAACTACATTATTTTATCTCACTCTGAACCCAAGGGTGCTTTACTGGTGTTTAGAGAAAGGTTGCTTATTGCCTTTCCACTCCTTTGCTTCTGACCAAAAAGATGAGATGTCTCTAAAATACATACATTTCTAGACTGTCTGAAACAAGATTAATTCATCCAACTTGCAGCTACATCACCACAATGATATATGTAGGATAGAAATGAGATTGAATACAATTCGCTTTTTGCTAAGCTATGGGAATCAAAGTTAGGATCATAACTGCAATTACTGCTCTGTTGATGCAGATTTTTTTTTTTAATGAACAGGTTTTAACTCTTTCAAAAGAGTTCTAAAATATTCCAGATTAAAAAGGAAGGAAATGAGACTAGTGGGTCAAAAAAAAAGATCTATTCTGAGGTCATCAAGTAAATTACCTTTCTTTGAGAAGGAAGTAAAAGGCACTTACCGTCCTCTCAATTTAATCAATTTTTCAGTAAGCATATACAAAAGAATATGCATATAATAAAGAAGCCTCCAATAAAAACTTTTGACTGAACGTAGCCCCACAGCTATATTTCTTAACTAAAACAAGCCTGCAAGAAATGTATTGGCAGTTTTAGAAATGATGTTTCAGTTTAGGATGCCTGCAAATGCGGCTTCTCAATACAGCTTTCAAGAACTTGTGGCCCTTTTTAGAAAATCAGTTAGCTCTGCTGCTTGAGAAATGCTCTCAAGAGATTTTGGAGGCTTTTAAACGTACTCCTTTTCTGGTCACCAACTCCTGAGGCTTGTGCTGCTTTTTAAACTACTGAAAAACAGGAGTTTGTGACAATAGAAGTGTTTTAATAGGGAGCTGCTGCCAAAGCTGTGGAAGAGCTCCTTCATACTGATCATCTTCCTTACACAAGACACGACACTCATCTGATTTTGTGGAGAACCAGTTCAGGGAGTTAAACTGACAGCAAACACCTGGTTCTGTATACACATATGATAATTTAAATGTAATATTTTCTTTGCTTTTTTATCTCATCTGTCAGCTCTCTCCAGGATCACATGAGGAGTGCATGGCTAGGGTATATGAAAATGGGACTGTTTTTCCAAAGGGCAACAACCTGTTGGTCAGTAGCTCTATAATCAAACTACACCTCTGTATGGTGGTTTTTTGTTTGTTTGTTTTTTGTTTTTTTTTTTTTACATAAAGTGTCTAGTGATCTGCCTTAGCTGCACCTTTCTCAGATCTATTTTACCTGCACTGCCTGCATTTACATCTCCTTCCCTGTGAGAAGTGGACTAGCCACAAACTTTTAAAATCCTATAATTCACATTTAAATACATAGTATTTTGGTAAGAAATTATAAATACAGAACATCTAATACATACTGTAAAAACATTAATATAAGACGCCACATTAATTTTTATTTTGCTTTATGCATAATTAAGGCAGTGCTGTTGAGACAACTAAATGCCACTCTAGTAGTGGACTTGAATGCTAAAAAAAGCCTACTTTGTCAAATTCTGCCTGCAGAGCATTGAAGTCATTTTTGGCTTGCTGTAGTTCCTGATTCAGTTTGCTTCTTATCTGGTTGCACTGCTGATCCAGTGTTTGCAAGGCACGCTGCTGACAAGACAGTTCCTAGAAAAAAGTGGCAGAGAAGCAAAGAAATAAACACATGACCACAACAAGTCTCTATTTTGGGTACTGCAGAAAAAACAACTGATTTTTATCAGCAGGTACTACCTGCTCAGGGACACTCATCTTACACAGCAGTTTAAACACAGCTTTAATTCATGAGGCAAATGCCACACAGGCAAGAATGACATTAACCCAATTTATGTCATCTGCTTAAGAACTTAATTACTGTAACATTCCTGTCACAGAAAGGGAAAAAAATTGAATCCAAAAGTAATGAAATTAGCAGCGTTAAAATTTTTCATACTAAAGGTAAATTTCACGTTAGAATTACATGACAGTACAAACAGACAAGTTCATCTCTGCTATTACTTACCATACTATAAGTTAGGTGTTTTTCCACAATATTGCACAAATTTTGTTGCAAGAAGACATAACACAGAGCCTTTAAATAGGACTTGATTAATATTATAAATAAATGAACATTAAACAAACATTTTAAGAACCTATAACAGCTCTCAGATCCTAACCACTGCAGAAAAAAGAGATCTCAATTAATGGCCTTGCTGAACAATTTAGAATGGCAATATGTGGGCAAACATATTAATCTTATGAAGGCTTTTATTTAGCTAACTAAAAAAAGGAAAAACCTGGACAGAAGGTTCATAGGCCTTCAACCCATCTTTTGATTAATACAATGATGCTACAACTATTCAAATGCCAAGATCAGTTGTCCCAATTTACCACTTCAACACAAGGTTCAGTATCAATTTGAGATCCTGAGGTAGCATCTTGACTAACAGACTTTGTAAAATCACTTTTTCACTCATGAGTGCTGGTAACAGCACTGTTTATTGGCTACCCCACCAGAACTCCTCTTCCAATTATTTTATCTATCTGGACATACATTATAGAAAAGGTTCCAGGTTAAACATTTGACACAACAAGCAGTCTTCCTCAGGGCAATGCCTAAAGCAAACTTAAAATGCCCATCTGAAATAGCACTATCACTTCTGAATCTGTGTCTTGGATTTCCTAACACTGATTACTTTATTAAGCTTAAAAAGAAAAATACAAAGAGTTTATCCCTAATCCAAATCAGTATTAATGCTGTTAATACTAAATATATCTTCATTACAGAAAAATTCCTGGCATGGTGCTATACTTCTCTATGCAAGAGCTGGCATGAAGGAAATGAAAGACACTTATGTTAATTGACTATATTAACATCTTCTGAGCATGAACCAAAATTAGAATAATAGAGATATAATCCTAAAGAAATTATTTTCTTCTGTGTGAAGTGCATGCAAAGTTAACTCAAATTTCACAGAAATAACTCAGTTGGTTACTAAGTTTGAGCTCACATATACATAATTTTATGAAAAATGGAGCCTAGTTTCTCATTGATTTGCACCTCATTCTATCTCTCAAACATGTTCTCTATTTTCCAGTGAATACTATCCCCACTATTACACTATCCCCATTATTGCGATGTTCCACTTTTTCAATTATCTTTGCAACTTTTACCTCTCTGTCAAATGTAATTGCAACTAACAGAAAATCACATACACAACATTAGCCAAGTGATTTAATCTCCTCAACAAGTCAAAGTTAAAAATTTCTCCTTGTCTTACCTGTTGGTATTCTTTTTCCTTGGCCTTTATTTTCTGTTCCAAAGAATGACGAGCACTCTCAGCATTTTGTCTCTGGCAATTCAGCTCTTCTGACAATCGCTTCACCTTTTGCTCCAACATTTGGACCTATAATAATTTAATTATCAATCATAAGTGCTAAAGGTGCAAGTGATGCTTCATTTAAATATATAAGCTCTCAAAGATAAAGTTCACTGCTGTCAGCTACTACAATTGTTCTAGCATTCATATAACCACAGTAACTTTAGCTAGTACCATAAAAAATCTTAACAATCTAAAATACAAAACTCATTAATTCTTCCTTATGTTAGTAAGAAAATGTTTGTGTATGCATAGAAAGAGTCTATATACTTTAATATATGTATTGTATATGCGTATACATGAGTGTATACACACACAATAATAAATACATCTTTAGATGATATATAACAGATAGATAGATAGATAGATAGATAGATAGATAGATAGATAGATAGATAATAAGAAAATCAATGTTTTTGACAGTCTGCAGAAAGATGCTACATGTGGCACTACAAACAGATTGCATTTCCAGTACCTCAGGTTGCTACCAACTAAAGAATGACTGCTAACTGCTAGGCAACTACATGTTTAGACTGAAAATAAATGGATATTCCACCAAATTTCAGAGTGATTCAGCAAGTTGATTTGGATGGAAAAAAGAAGAAAATATCTTAGTTTATAATAACAGTATTTTTTACAATTTAAAGTTTAAGAAAAAAAAAATCAGCAAGCTATGTCTAGGTTCACCTTCACATTAACATTTTATTTAACTTAGTTGATTATGTCAATACTATGTCACCCAAGAGAGTGAAGCATTGTTCACCTAACTTCCTGAACAAAAAAATGTATTTATTCCAGATCAAATCTGTTAATGCAAAATAAGTACTTTATTTTCCCCAGGGAGTAAGAAAATATGGCAAAGGGTGAATGGGACTCTATTTCTTCAGCAACAAGAGCTGTTTACTGAGTTAATGAAACAGTAGAAATAAGAAAATAGGAAGCAGGTAGTTGTACTGGGATGTCAGGTGTAAGGCAGAGACTGCAGGAACTGTGAACTTCTGAAAGATCACATGGAAAGCTGATTGCAGAAAGACTGCAGATCTCAAAAGGAGTGAAAATACTTGAAAACACAGAGGTGCTGGGCTTGAGGTCTGGGAATAGTACCAGTGACAGAGAAGCATACAAGGGAGGTTGCCAGGATTAAATCCAGGCTACAAGGCACAAACTAAATCTGAAATCTTAATACAGTTCTATTTTCAAAGTCCAGAGTGGGCAGGCAGAGATCTAATTCCAGTGCAAGAAAGAAGAAACAGAACAGAAAGGAGTCCCCTTCAGACGGCAGGACCAAAGGAACCTTCTGGGGCAGAATGCACTGCACCTAAAGGATGGGCTGCACATCAATTCCAATGGTGGCGAGTCCCACTTCTCCTTGTCCTTCCTCAGGCATGTTTCTAGATGCACAACCCTGCCCCTTCCCTTGGGCTGCTTTTAATCCCCTTTGATTCTTTAGTAAAACAATTCCACTCTCTTGAACCCATAGAAAATTAACAAGGGAAAATTAAACACAAAATACCCTACTCTTTAGGAAGTTGAATCAAGTAATTTTTGGAATCAAATAAATTAAAATTAAGCCCTTTTCAGAGAAACAGAGCTGTCAGACTGGGTCAGCTATGTCTTCCCACAAACTCACCATGATGACAGTGCCTTTATGAAGTCAAGAGACTATGTCAGGTGTTTGATTTTCCCTTACCCAGCCAAGACTTCCCCTAAACTAGTTCCTCACGGAATTATCAACAGGGAAATGTTGCTGTCTCTCTGAGAAGGCAGAGTGATCAAGGTTTACATGCAAAGGTTTATTTTTTAAGGGCTAATACAGGAGTTGTAGGAAATGTTAGCTCACCAATACACTTAAGCAGCATGTAGAAACCTGCTAACAAACATGGATAATTATTCTACCCAGAGAAGACACAGATAGAAACATCTTTTTCCCTTTACTGTAGATGCATCACTAGTAGAGAAAAATAAAAGATAGATGAAAATATGAAGATTCAAGGAATTATACCATCTGTGCACTAATTTCAAATTTGTTAAGTGTTGTGAAAAGGGACTTTAGGAAGGTAATGCAACTTGATTAATCAAGGAAAATACTTGTTACCTTCTGCAGTTTAAATTACTTTAAGCACTGGCATTCTCCTTTTGCACATGATTACGAGCAAAACTCTGAACCATTTCAGATTATTATGTGCATTTACTTACACATACTGTGCACATTCTTGACTAAGCAAGAGTACTATTCTCTTGGTTTTTACTATGAATTCAAACTCCCTAGGATTAGGCTATGAAATCCCATTTAGAAATTGCATATGTTCTTAATCTTGCATCGCATTTTTACCTAGACATTATTTAAAAAATGCAATTCAAATACAAGGACCAGGCTCCCACAACATCCTGCAGTACAAGCAGAAAATTCTCATTTTCAGCCAAAGATGTGACAGTCTTTTTCAGGTCAAAACTTGCCACCAGATGTCATTGTTGCTCTATGCAATTTGATCACGAAATATTTTTCAGAATTTGAGTCAATCATACCAGAGTATGAAAATTATTTCTTCAGGTGGTGTAAGAAGGTGTGTGAGACATTTTACCTGAGTGGTAGCTTGATCAAGCTGTGTACTTGTTTGAGTCAGTTTATCTCTGGTTTTATTCAGAATTTTATCCTTCTCAGTTAATTCCAACTTCAATCTGTCCAGCTCCAGTTCAGTCTCTTGATGTTTATTGATATGGGACCTCTTCAGTTTTTCTTGAGCTTGCAATTGCTGTTCTAGGTCTTTAATAATGGAATTAAGTTCTAAATTTAAAGAACAGTAAAGATTAAGGATACTTTATGCTTTGGAAGGTACCTCTTCCAACACACTTCCACTTCCTATTTAAAATGTTTGATAACAACCCAGTTTCCTGGCACAGGTAGACACCCTGTACAATTTTCAGTAAGTAAAAAGAAAGTTTAACTGTCTCCTACTATAACATCAAAAACTATCAAGACAGAAAGACAGTTGACTGTAAATCAGTAATTCCTACCTCATGAGAAAGAACATAAACATGAGAGCTCATGAACAAGTGCTGCAAAGGCAAAGACAATTTTGTTCCTCCTGCTGGCTTTTTGTCTTTCTGTTTTTAAACTTGCAGAAACATGTCACTTGAAGTAACGATTACATTTTTTTTAATAAGTATATCCATTACAAGCATTTCCTTAGCACAGCTGTGCTTCCAAAAGACTTTTCAACAATTTGGTAACTGTAAATGTCCTATTTCGTACTTGAATCTTTTTCCTGTCTCAAAACTGCATGCATATAAAACTAAACAAAGTAATATTCTCACAGCATACATCAGTAAGGGTTTATCTTCCAAAAACCACAACACAGCAGAAACAAAATTCACAGTAGAAAACATAAGTCAGCTAAAGGAAGTATTATCCAGAATTAATATTATCTGGCTTTTTAGGTTTCTTGTTTTTCGTTAAAAGACAGAGTCTTCCTGACTCTGAATTTGTATGGCTTCCACGTTGAAAAAGCCACCAAAATGGAAGCTGTATGTGAGGTATTTGAATGAAGAGTTTGGAGAATCTGGGGACTTCTAAAACAGTGGAAAAGCTGTCCAAGGGGCACAAATAGCAGGCTCAAGTCAATGCTCAACAAATCCACAATAAGCCAGCTATTTCCTTTCTCAAAACTATGAGGTATCAGGAATGATTATTTCTTCATGTGCAATACATATCTTGGGTTTTAATTGTACTTCTTTTGTGATTCCAGTAGCATCCATCATGGACCAACTCAGTTATAGGACTCAGTTATAGCACTAAGCATGTCCTATCATTAAATTTTTAAGACATTATTTATCAGTCAAAAGTATCAATAGTATAGAAAAATAAAGAAACAATACAATTGAATTTAACAGTGACATGCAATGAAATCCTGAAGAGTTTTTTAGCTGTTTTAAGATTGCTCCTGGAACAATGGGATTAATGGAAAGAGGCATTTTTCCTTTTAGAAGATGTCCCCTTCTCAGCCCAAAAATACAAACTGCTCCGTTCTAATTCTCATACCCCTTGTGCAAAAGATAGCACAGCTTGTAGGTAATCTCTGTGTATGGCTGATCACTGAAAATACATCAGCAGCCAACAGGGCCAGCTGCCAAAGGCAACAGCAAGTATCTTTCTCTTTTCCTTGCTAAAGCACTAATTTCAATAGCCTGCTTCTATCTGCACACCAGCTTTCATGAAACCATACAGGAGACTGCCTCTGGGTCTTAAAGGAATGCATCAGATACCTTGGTTCTGTGCCCTCAGCTGGATCATGAGGGAGGAATTCGAGTTCTCTGCAAAGCTGTTGTCAAACTCATTCTTCTCTGATAGAACACTTGAATTTGTTTCTTTATCCCAAGGAAAGGAGGATGCTGCAGAACTTCCCCTTGCAGGTGTTTCTGAGTTTCGAGAAGGTGTCTTTTCCTGTTGCCATGAAAACACAGATGAGGAAGCCTGATGCCGAGCTATCTCTCTGTGACTCAAAGAGCTTTGAGGATGAGGCTGGTTTATTTTCTGTGTTGAAAAAAAGAAAAGGCTGTACCTTTACACAGCTTCTTATCCAACATGAAACAAAATAACTAATTTAACATTAATAGCTAAGAGGTCATCATCATTCCACATAGTTATAACATTGTAGCGCCCACCTGTGCAAAGTCCTGATACATGTCATTATTTTTTATGCTATGTAAATTAAATTACTTCAGCCCAAGATTCCAAGCATAGCTACTACTTATAAATTCACAGGTCTAAATTCTTTTTTTTGATATCCTAGTTTGTATCTTTATAAGTAACATACATAAATTTTTGTCTTTTTAAAGAGGAGTTTTTAAGCTCCAACATTTTTTTTTAAATCAAAGCCTACATTTTTGTAGGCAAGTGAACACAAGTAAGTTGCAAAGAAAAAAAAAAGTCTAGAGTAACATATCTGATATTTGACCAACACTTCATTCTACTGGAGAACCACAGGTAAATTCAAAACACATTTGATTATTAAAGCTTATAAACAGAGTACTCCAAAATTGCTATGATAAAATCTGCCAGGTACAAGCTTTCAATATTTCCCCACAGAAAAATTAAACAGAGCAAAAAAATTACACTTATTTCCTCTTTCTTAAGTGAAAAATACCCCAAACAAACAAAACCTCAAACAGTAAATCCCCTATTGCCTTTTTAACTGGATTTCAGAATGCAGCTCATTTGAATTCCTTTTTCTTAAATTAAATCCCTAAACCATGTAATACCCATTGTGACTTCTCAGTCAAACCAGAGAATATGCTGTTATCTAGGAACAGCTGTGCCAAGACCAAAAATCTATAGTACATCGTCCAGAATGTTGTGTCCCATCCTGTAAAATAACTTCTTAACAAAGTGGAAAAGAAAATTAATCATGCATGCAGTAATCATTTCCCCTATACGCCATTTAAATTTATAGTTTCTGAGACGACAGCTTGAATCCAGAACTAGCCACAAGGACAAACAAATGCTTCCTGGAACCATAGACTAGAAGTCTGAACGTATCAGGTATTCCTTTTTCAAATTATGTTTTCCTGATGTATTATTTCAGTATTCCTTTTTAAGCTGAATTTTACTCACCATCTTAATTATTGCAAGTGTTATAAAATATTGGGTGGTCTTCAACCATATTATTAAATTCTTTTTCAGAACACTAATCAATATGCTGAATAGCACAAGTCTCTTCACTAAGCCTTTTCAGGCTCTTCTGTTGACCATTCCCCAGTGAAAATGGACCATTTTTTGCCACTCTGCACTCAATCTTTTCCTTTAAATTTGCAAGAACTCCCTTTATCCAATTTTTTCCCTTTCATCAGCGTATATCCAACAACATGACACCGAGTTGCACTTGATTTACGCATTTTCTGATTTGTTCTTAAAAGAAAACCCCCAAAAGGTCTGAAATATGAGGCATGATTTGCCTTTATCAGCAAATGTTGACCTTTTCTCCATACACCTACACATGCTTCAATAAACATATCATGTCATGTTTCTAACAATTTGCCCAGGACAAAATGTTGGCCTGACTAAACTGTATTTCCAAGAAGCAGCATTGTAAGTGTTTCTCTAATGTCATCATGCTTGTCCCCTTCCAGTGCCAAGAGAAAAATAAGGCAACATTGCACATCACAGTGATTAAACTGACCCACACTGCAGTGCCCTATCAATTAATGGGAAAATAGCCTCTGTATCTGGTGATTTTTTTTAATTACTATTCATTTTACCAATCTAATTTAAGACTACTTCTGATTTGCAATTTGAGGCTGTGCCACAGATTCAAAGAAAGGCTCTGATATAGAAAAATTTGTAAACCTTTAAATAGTAAGTACCAAAGACAAAATTATTTCACATTTTCTGCAATGGCTTTTTCCTTGAGGGCTTTTACATCTTTTTCATCTTGTTCTCAGGGATTAGCTAACACTGTTCCTCCTTCATATATGTTTGAAAGATTTATGGGTTTCTATTTTCTAGGTGTGAATTATTACTCGCAATATTTTTCAAGGCTATTTTATTATCATATAGTATTTAACTTGGCATAACTGACACTGTTTTATCTTGTCCTTGCTTGCAGGAGACTTCCAGTTTGTGAAGGATGGGTTCTCATTTTTAATGTCCTCCTTTCCTTTGCTATTTAAAGAGAATGGCTTTTCTGAATTCTCCAAGATTACTTCTGAATGGCAGTACAGAGAGAGATTAATTCTCTTTTTCTTTTGAAATTATATTTTATGTGATGTATAATATTTTTCACTAGTTTTCTATTTCATTTTCCAAGTTCACTCAGTGGTTGCTTTCTTAGATATTACAAAAAACATTCCTAAGAGATACTTACCTTAAGCTGGATGGTTCTCAGTTGTAACTCTAGCTCTTTATTTTCTTGTACTTTTTTCCTGTATTTTTCTTCTAGTTCTTCAAACTTAGCATCTAAAAAGACATGATGAATATCTGCCTTAGTCCAAGCAGTTTTTCACCCAATCCACCAGGTTTTATTACCCCTATGGGTCCCTTCCTACTTGAAATGTTCTAGGATTCAATTATCTTAATGAATTTAAGACTCCAGCTTTCAAAGGAAAATATCTTCCCAGGAATACAATTTTAAATAAAGTTATGTAAACTTTAATCTTTTCATCATTTAATCATTTTAATCTTATCCCTCTTTCAGGAGTGCCATGCTTAGTGGAATGCTTGACATTGCCACTAACTGCACCCCTTTACAGATATGCATAAAGAGAGTAAAAGGAACAAGAGTTAGAGATTATCTCAGATTTCCCACTGGAGTAAGACTGAGATGCCAAACTCACAGAACATTTGTTCACAGCACTGAAAGAAGTAAGTAACATGTATAATATATTGAACACAAAGGTTTTCAGCACAAAGAGCATAAGAGTGTCTGACCACAGAATTCTCCACTTAAGGAAACTTCCTAACATTTGTCCAGTTCATTTAAATATTTAAATATTTTTGATGTCACTAATTTGAAGATAGACATGATGCTTTAAAATGGATACAGAGCATTAATTGTGTAGATTATCATGCATGGTAACAGTCTGTGCAAAAAAAAAAAAAAAAAAAACACCTTTCCAAATGAATAACACATTTAACTTTTTAGTTAAAATACCTGTGGTACAGGGATAAATTTGCTCCCCACAACATGAAGAGAAGAGCTGACACCAGGAACAGGCATTCAAAAGATTGTTGCAGTCTACTGAAGGATATTTTATTACAATTCCATGTCCATCAATGTAGCATTGAAAAAATGTAATATTTGTGATGTGCTCAATCTGTACTAATAATTTTGAAAATTGAACCTAGGGTGCTGCAAATTAGATGCTTTCATAATAACTTACATAAGAGGGGCTAGGCAACTCAGTACAGGTGTAGTGTTTAAAATAACCTTCCAAGAAAACTGACAGTCAACTATCTATCCTGAATGAAGAAAAGGATCATTTACCATTATTACTTGGAACTGGTGTTAAAGGAGCAGTAAAACTTTTCTGTGGAGTGCCACTGAATGATACATCTCCTGCAGTCAATGTTTGCTGACTTCTCTCAAGCTCACATTTGCATCTGTTTAGGAAAGAAGCAGCAGCATAAGTTAATAAATACTAATGGAAAAATAATGGAAACTAAAAAGTTAAATAGCTATTTTTAACAACCTGACATACACTAACAAATTATATCATTCTAAGGATTTAGTTTAAAGATCAAGTCAAGACACATCCACTGAAAATTTTTAGATGGTGCAACACAAAAATATAAATGACATATTTTATTTAGAGTTTCAACATAGTTAATCAGTTACACAGAAGTCACAGCTAAAAAACAAAATCAAATCCCAAGTAGAAGAAAATCTGTTAGAACTCCTTGAGGTCTTATTGTATGAGGCTGCAATTCAGCTAAACACACCCAAATAACTGTAAGCACTGAGAATATCAAACTCTTACTCTTCAGTAAGCATCTTTATGGCAGGAAACACAACTTTCAGTTATGTTCTGATACTGCACACTTTCAGAAAGTTATGCATACTACATCAAAATGCAAGGGAATACTCTCCAGCCAACAGTGTATTTTTCATGTGTTCCATTTACACCACTACCCAAAACACCACAGCAGATAACCCATTTGAGGGAATTTTGTAGGCTTGAAGATACCAGGGCTCCAATGAAACCATATAACTAGTTCAGAGGCCACACAGTAACTTTTGTCCTGCTCAGAGAGCACAGGTTGATGATAGTCCCAGGCTGTAGCCCACTGCATCAGTGACTCCTCATTTGCCTTTTTTATTTTCCCTCTCTTTTACAGCTCAATGCCAAGAACTCCTCTCCCAGAGGACCATCAGTTGGGATAAAGTGGCAAATGATCACATACCAAACAAAAGGCAGACAAATACAAAATCACAAACAAAAACCACAAGAATGAGATACATCCAGTTGTAATGAACAGTTACATAAAATGATATAACAGGAAGGAAAAACTCAGCAAACCAGACTTAATTTTGGGAATAGATAAATGGAACATGTATCCTCAGTTCACAGTCTCTTTGTCCCAACATTTGACAGCAGGTACAGAGAACATTAGTGGGGTTCTATCAACCCTGTTGAATCTCACTAGATTCTTCACTGATGGATCTCAGCAAGTCCTTACACAAAGTTGGTATTTCTACATGCCATAAACTGTGCTGCATTATTTGTCACAGCAGTCAAATACCTCAACTCTCTTTAATTTCCACAAAAATCAAAGAGAAAAAAAGAAGGAAAAAAAAAAGAAAAATTGAAAGTGCAACGCAGCTTCCTCTTTTTGCTTCTATTAGATGAGGAATAAAATTATGAAATAACCATTGTAAATAAGTTAGAGACATACAGCAAGTCCTCACCTTTTCAGTTCTTGTTCTAGCCTTTCAATATCCTTCTTGCAGGAATTCAGCTGACCTGACTGAATGTTGACCTGAGATTCCTTTACTTGAAGATCATGTGAAATTTTCTGCTTTGCTTTCTCAAGATTATCACACAATTCCATCAAGCTCTGGTTTTCTCTTTTGAGTATTGCAGATTCATTTTTTTCACTTTCGACCTAGTTGGAACACAGAGACATTATTGAAGTTATCAACTCCTCTCTATACTTTGGTGCATTTAATATTTTAGTAACACAAAGTTCAGATGTTTGTAGTGGGTTCAGCACAATGCTTTTATTTTCTTCATAACACTTCAAAATCCTGACAGCTCTAAAAACCTCCAATGTACACACTGTTTAAATATTCCTGGGTGTGAACAAAACCCACATTTCCAAAATTCAACTCAGTGACATTAACAGTTTCTATTTATTGATGAGATATAAATTCTTCAAAAAATTATACAATCCCTAAATACTAATAATCATCATTAGTCCACATTCTTCACTGATCATCTCACTTCCCTTTCCAGCCTATCTTTAGCAGCCACAAGACCTTGGCTCACTCCACAAAGTGTGCACAAAAATTATTAAAGGTCACAGCTTTGAAGATAGAGTCTGGCAGGACAGATGTCCTTCTCCTCCCTGGAGGAACACCCAAGGGGCATCATCTTTGGCACAGTGCTGTTCTTTGACTGATAATTGTATTACCTGCTGCTTCTGAGAGTTTTAGAGCACCCTTTTTTTTTTGTTTGGGGACCACAGCAGTTGCTTGGAATGGTGGAAACAATTTCCTGGAAACTCATGAGAAGAAACTCGAAGAAAACTGCTAGGCTAAAGATTTTCTAGAAAGTTGTAGCAATCTAAAGGGAACAGCAAGTGACCTTTGTAAGTTGTCTCTGAGCTGTAGTCCAAGAATACAAAACAAAATTGAACCAAATGGGTCACTGCTGACCTGAAACACGGCAGGACCCTGACCAATCAGGTCTTTAGTCCCTTGGTTACAGGGCTGACAGGGTAGAGCTAGATGACGTGTAAAATTACAGCCCAAAAAACTAAAAGGAACACCAAATCCTAAACCCTCAGTATCTACAAGGAAAAAAAACTAAGGAATAACATAAACTACGATAACAGGTATCTGTAAACAAGGTGGAATAGGAAGAGGCTTCCAACTGTGCAGCTCTGGTATGTAAAACAGGCCCAGTTCTTATGGATTTTAACAAGTATAACACTAAAATGTTTATTTTCCTAATCATAAAGAGCTGTAGAAAAACCTCAAAGAGCACGTAAATAACTAGAAATGGACAGTCATGCCAAAGAAATAGGAAGCAGGAATTATATTACCAACCAAAAAGAACTAAACAGAGGGAAGACCATGATGAGTATTAAGTAAGATGAAGATAAACAGTTTATAATTCTGTGCTACCTTTCCTTTCAGTCAGGGAGAAGAAACAAAACCATTCCCTAACAGCAACTACCAGAAAACAAACTGTTATAACAGTGTTTGGCATGAAGGATGGCATTTTGGGTTACCTTCTGCTTCTGTTTCTGCAAGGCTGCCTCCAAAGTCTCTAGCTGGTATTGCCTTTGCTGACGCTCCTTTTTAAACTTATCCACTTGACTTTCCAGCTCATGGATCTTCTGCAGGACTCTGGGGGAGAGGCCCTCTTTCCATTCCTCCACAGCCCAGCTCATACTGGCCGGATTCTTGTTTCACACAAAATAGAGTATGATGTCTGAAACACAAAGACAACTACAATGAGATCTTCCAAGAGGTGAAGTAAGCGTCCCTTTTAAAGAAATTGCATCTTTTAAGCTCAGCAAAGATTAGAATACAGCATTCCACAACCTTACAGGCTTCCTGATCTAAACACCAAACAGCACCTTAAAACATTAGCTCCTATTTTGACACACTTGCATGCAGTTAAGAGCAGATCATAAAACCTCTCTGTAAGGAATCTCCAGGCAACAAGAGGGTTTATACTCTTAGACCTGCATTTGACAGCTCTACCTCAGGTGGCGTCTCCTTGCCAAAACACACGGCTCCGTAGGATGCTCCAGCAACGCTTCGTTATTTACTTTCAAAGCAACGCGGCTGAGCTCGGGGTATCTCAGAGTGCCTAAAATTAGAGACCAACAGGTGGAGAGAGCCCTCACACAACAGGACGGCTGCCTGCCACCGTCAGCCCCGCGCCCGACCGCTCACTCACTGTTAAGCGCCGACCGGAGTCCGGCGACAGCGACTCGAGCCCGGCGACCGCTGCTACCGCAGCCCCGGTACCCGCAGCCCCGGTACCCGCAGCCCTCACAGCGGCCGCGCTCCCGCCGCCACTCAAACCCGGCGCCGCCGCCCCACGGCCGTTTGCGCCCGCCCCCGCCATGCCGCGGCCCCGCGCGCTGATTGGCCCGCTCACCACGCCGCTCGCCACGCGGCCGCGGCCTCGCGGCCAATGGGAGCGCGGCGCGGCGCCGGCCGCTCTCCTGAGTGGCTGGTTCGGAAGCGTTCAAACTCCATTGGAGGCGGCGGCGCAGGCCCCGAGGCCGTTGCCCTCAGCTGGGCGGGGCGGTGCCCGCAGTCGGGCGGGGCGAGCGGCGGGGCGGGAGGGGATGAGGGTGGGCAAGGGGATGGGAGCGGTGTCTGTGGGGTGTAACGGCGGTGTCACGTCTTTATCCAAACCCACTTTCCCGACCCCAAAGAGAACTTGAGCTCTGAGCGAAGGAACGACAACACGCTGTCCCGGTCGTCACCCGTTCACTGGGAAAGATTAACGGCAGGATCCCGAAGTGCTTTCGTATTCAGTCAAAGTCAGTCAAACCGCCCCAAATAGTTTGTAAGTGTGGTCTAACACAGAGCATAGAATGGACGTGGCAACAGTGGAGGCTGAAGGGTTCTAAGGTTCCTGTGGTCTTCCCTGGGTACCCGTGAGTGGTTTTTCAAACCCCCTGGTATTCCCCTCCCTACCCCCCGACCGCCTCTCTGAGGGGAGTTTGGGATTTGAAGCACGACGTTCCTTTCCGTCAGAATCGGTGACTTGTGATTCTATGATTTTACCTATTAAATGTTCTGCCTCTCATAATCGTTCTGAGAATATTTACTCAAGCGCTGTTCTTTTAATCATATTTAGGAAATGGAGTTAAACAAATCTTCCGTGAGAAGTTAAACAGCTCGCTAGTCAGCCGGTGAGAGCTCTGATTATAAATAAACACATCACAACAAACTCACCAGCACATTGTTTAAAAATTCTCCAAACTGTCTCCTGAACAAAACAAGCCATTGCAGTTATGGAACTGATCCATCATAAATACCTCTTCACAAATAACGATTAAAAAACCCCCAAACAACCAGACAGGCTAGAAATTTCCATGATGAATTTTATGCAGGTGTTCCTGGGGAAGCAGCACAGAACAGCAGTGGAGCAGGAACTACTTTAGAAGAGTGGAAAATCCTCACACACTGCCAAATAATTAATGAAATAAGTACTGCCAAAGCTGAGAACCAGTCTGAACTGAAGGGGATCCTCTGCGTGGTGGACAAGGGGCAAATGTTCTCTAAGAATAAAATTCTCACTATATACTACTTTCAGTAAGTGTTTCCCATTGGACAGTAAAAGATGCTACTTAATCAGTTGTAGAACTTGAAGAGTTTTCATTTTCACGATATTACAGTGGGACTACTGATGGACATGGAGCTCTAGCATTTAAACCTGTTCATCATGATTAATCCCTCAGAAAAAACTTCAGTGAAACACCTTCAACTTCCATAACTGGTGGCATATTTTTCAGAAGGCAACAAATGAGTGCAGCCTCCAGTGCTCTTACAAGACATGAAAAATGAAAAATCAGCTGCTCTGTGCAGAGCTTTTAAGATGCAGTCTGATTAATATCTGGATAACTGAGGCAAAGGAAGGGAACCTGACCACTGTTGTCAACCTAAATATGAGAAAAGACTTTTTCTGAAGCTGATTCTTAGAATGGTCAGGTTTGTACTAGGTTAATGATTCACAAATTAATTCTTTCATATTTGAAAACATTTATGTAACTATTGCAGGAATTAACTAATTATCATGAAAGATAAAAAGACTTGTAAAGAGTACATAAACTTGTTTTTTCTTTTGTTACATCAACTTTTTCTGCATAATGCCTTCATAGGTGTCAAGACATTAATTATCAGAAGTAAATATAAGAATAAAATTATTAGTAAATGTAAAATTAAATTATGAGATACATTTATAAGATCAAATACTCTGGAAAATAATAACAACTTATAAATGATCTTAATAATAAACATCAGTTTGTCTAATGCTTGTAATTATTTTCATTATTCTCTACTGGCTAGAATTCTTTAGGTCTTTCTAAGCGACTCAAAATCCTGTGTTAGAGTTCCCCATGATTTTGAGCAAAGACTACCTCAAGTCTTGTGAAATGGCTTTTCTCTGTCCTTGAAATTCCATTCAGTTTTTGCCAAATGCCAAACATCACCATTTATGTTTTCTCACCTGCATTCCTTACTGCAGTTTTTGGTAAGAGTCCAGAACAGTGAGTAGAATACAAAAACCACTAAGGGTTAAATTTTTACTGCTACAGCTTATGTCAGAGCATGTGATGGAACAAAACTAGAAGGGAAAGAAAGGAAAAGAAGTTGTGATGAGAAAATCTCTCCATTCTTGAATAAAACAAGAAGTGGATACCAGATGGAGCTTCTCCTGCATATTCTTCCTCACCAGACTCAGAATCCATCAGGAAAGGCCAACTTCGTGTAAGTGTATATGTAAATACATATGCACATCAAAGAGCACTTGAGGAGCTGGAGCAATCCCATTCACCCAGGGAAAGAGATAAATGGGCTGGGTACTCTGTGTCTGATGGGATTCCACCTTCCCAGCTTCCCTGCGGAGGCACCAGAGGCAGACACTGCAAGCTGGCTGTGAAAGAAAAGGGAACATTTTCCTTGGCCTCACCCAAACCCCACCCTGTACTAAGTGATGCCTCTTGCCTCTGCAAAACAAAATTCCCCATCTCTGCCAATGCAGGAAAGTAAATGAGAAGGTGGGGGCAGTTTAGGTGTCAGTACTGCAGCTGCACAGTAAAGTCTGCACTAATAGAACCCACTGAGCTTCTGTTGCAAAGTACAATGTTTGGATGTTTGTACACACGTAGATTCCCTGTTCTTCACATGGTTTTTTACAGAACACATAGCTTGTTTGGTGAACAGAATGAATGTTAAGGCAGATGCCATTGGGATGCATAGAGAACCTCACACCTTTGATTTGTCAACTGCCTTTTGCTCTTAAAAAAAGTTGAAGTGACCTGCACAATCTTTTTTCACAGTTTATTAACAAAATCAGGGCCCACAGTATATCACATATTGTAACTCTGTTCCCAATGGAGATGGGGGTGTTTCTAGTGAGTATTACAGTATTTTTATGTACCAATTGAAACTGTTACTGAAGTGCCAATGCCTACACCTGTATTAGGGTCAATTGGGTGAATGTATTAGCGGATCAAATACCTACAGTTGCTCGTTTGTTTGGGATCACACTGGCTAATACAGTCTACTAAACACCAGTGGGGAGGTTTCCTGGTACTGAGAAGGTGACTGAGGTTACCTGGCTTGTCTAAGGTGACACAGTGAATCACATGCAGGTGCTGGATAGGGACCCACAGCTGTGGCTTCTGGCAGTTTAAAACACTTCCAGGCAAGGTTGCCAAACTGCCAACCTCCCTTCTGTCCCCTACCTTGCTCCTTTGTGACAACTTTGGTGCTGATCTGAACTGCCAGGTGAGAAGGTTAAACAGGTAAGGGGTATTATGTTAAGCAAAGACCTTTCTGGTAGAATCAGCATGTACACATATTCATTGGACTGCAAACTGCTGCATTGTGTGGTAAGATAAATGCCTGTTCCAGCTCAGCAGGTGGAGCAGGGATATGCAGGAGAGAGTGAAGAGGGCTGTGGGGACACCAACTCAAAGGAGTTAAAAAATCATGTAACAAGACCCTAAGTCCCTGTGCTCTAATCCATAACACCTCTCTGTCACAAATGATAGTAAGAAAACTTTACACAATAAATGAATTTTTGGGTTTTATAACCAGTGTGTTTTACAGGGATAAAACTATCTTACAGCTCCTGCTTTCAGTTAATTCCCTGATATATTTAGGACAATTACTCTGAATAATTTTCATCACAGGAAAGTATTCTCGGACCTTTACATGCAGTACAGTATTATGGTGATTTTTTAATAATCTACAAACTTCTGTGTGTTAACCACTGGATTTAAAGCTGCTGAGCAGTTACAAAGACAGACCTACTACAATAAAAAATAGTAAATTATTTAACCATATAAGGGATTGAAAACCAGGGTGCTTGTTAGTTGATGGTAGTAAATGTTAGTTTTGAATGTAAATGTTACTTGTTAGTATATTAGAAAGGTGGGGGAAGAAAGCAGACATCTAAAATGAAATGTTTTTTATATAAGTGAGCACATACTCTCCTACCTGAAGATGGGTTTGCAACTATAGCAATAGTTACAGAAGTGACAAGGTATTCATGTCTTTCTTTCCTTTTCTAAAAACATTATTTTCAAACTCTATGAATACAGCTATTAGGATAATGCTTAAAGGGCCGATGTACAGTTAAGAAAATTATAAATAATTACAGCAATTACATTATGATCTGACACATCAAGTCCATATTGTTGAGGGCTTCAAATTACCAGTTACTAAACTGTAAATAAGATTGGAACACATTTTTTTCTTTAATGGTGATTTCCCTCTCTTTATAGTTCTGTTACCAACCAGAAATTACAATTCCAAGCAAATGTTTCACACTGCATATGTTAACACAGAAAATACTTTCATTATACTATCAAACACTGCTATATCTTATGGGCAATGAGTTATCAGATTTCAAAGGGCATTTGGTAAGATGGGAACAAGTATCCTTTGTGGTCCAATCTTCCCTAACTTTCATGGATCTATACTTTGTTTCTCCTTTGTTATGATCTGGGATGCACATAAGAATTCAAGTTTTGTTGCTTTCTAATCACTGGTCCAAATTGCAGCTTTTTGTCATGGAAGTTGATTTGTATTTCTGTTATTTTTTGAACATCCACATTGCCCATGAAAGATACAAATCCATATGCTTTGGAAACACCAGTTCTGTCTGTAATTAATTTCACCTCACAATACACAGTACTGTATAATTTAAAGAAACTCCAAATTTCCACTTCATTCACCCTTAAATAAATTCCACCAACCAAGACTGTGTTTGGCATGATTTTTCATTCTGGCAAAACATGACCCTGAGTGACTGTTGGCAAATGGGTGTTACCGTCTGAAGTACTTGCACAGTGGGTCCCTGCATTTGCACACATCATTCACAGAAGCTGAGGTTGTGCCCACACACATAAATGAGGCTTCTAAAACAAAAACAATATGGACTTTTCTGAAAAAAAAACCAAAAAACACCAAAACAAACCACAAACCAAACCTGCAGACAGAGGTTTGGAGGGGGGGGGGGGGGGGGGGGCGGGCAGATTTTGGTTTTTTTTTCCCCAGAATTGGATAAAAGCAGCTGTGCCGCTGTGTACAAACTTCTGCCTCATGGATTGTGTACAAAGGATCTCATCTGGATTTACAAGGGACTGCCTTCTACTTGAATCTGTATAGGTTAGCCCAGGTAATTCTCTCAGGTACTGGATACTCTTCTCCATGGCGTTCCACCTGCTTGGGCACACCACTAGATCATCCTGGAAAGAATACCTTTCCCTCATGCTTGACAGGAGTCACCAGAACACTAAAGGACATGTTCAGCACACTGAATTCTTTCATACATCAGATAGCTTATCAGTATGTCCTGTTCAGCTTCCAATTCTTGCTCAGTGCAAGACTCAGATAAGCCTTTCCACTCATCATTATCCCTGTTAAAAGGTTAAGTCTTTACCTCATTTCAGCCCTGCTGACTGCTTGCCATCTGACTTAACCTGGCCCCTGGTCCACAGTGTCTGCGGCCTGAAACCCAGGATCTAAGCTTGGTCTTCTGACAACCAAGAATTCATTGTGAGGAAATTCCACTGTTATTCATTATACACACACACCCACACACACACATATATATATAAATTTATATGTATATCTATATTTAATGCAAGTACTTATCTGAGAATCTATACTTGCTTTGTGTTCACTTATCGGTCAAACAGTTTATTAGACAATGAGATAATTAAGAACATTCCTTACACCATTCATGACAAAGTAATCAAATCACTTATTAGTCTCTACCTATCTTCATGTTGTCTCTAAAATCCTCCAGTGTTTCTCTGTGAAAAGTTTGTTTATTTAAGACAAAAGTACACTTCCTTATCCTACCCTTACAATAACCACTCCAACATTAGTTCTGCTATTGTTATAGGCAAGCTCTACAGTGAGTTTTCAGTCACCCAAGTAATTGTAGTAGGAAACCCATCCCAAACAGCCATAGTTTATGAGCCATTAACTGAAATGACCCAACAGACTAAGTATGGAAGGAGGAAACAACTGCTCTCTACATCTTAATGACTTTGGTTATCATTTTATCTCCTCACCTCTTCCAAGTCTAAATGTCAACAGTTTTTTTGATATTTCCTATACTATTTTTGTATTAATATTAATCCTTTTCAGGAATTTTTTTTAATGTATTTCAAGTCTTTCCAGAGCATCTAGCTTATCATGTAAATGACAGTCAGCATAAAAAATAATATTTATATATACACCTCTCAGCATCCCACACTGCTCTAACTCAGAGCAAGTTCCCTGTTTGTTTTGACTAAAAGTCAGAATAAGAATCAGAGCTTTTTGAGAAACAATATACAGATTCCAAAAAGCTGAGACATATCTAGCTGAGGTTTTATTCTTTTGCAGTATACTTCAGAAAATCATTTCAGAAAATTTTAAAATCTGGAGTTTCAGAGTGCTCTCATATCCAAGCATGGTCTATAAGCAAATATTAATGGCTCAATTCAAGTTACACAGGTTTGTGACAGTCTCAAACCCACATTTTTAGATTATGACATTAGCTCTTTGCTTTCTCAAGAAACCATTTATCTCTGAGTGGTGACAAAGTATTTTCAATGGGGTGTCCACAGTCAGATACATAAATCAATGAAGATGAGATGCATGAAGATTATCAGAAGTGGGCAGCCACTAAAGCATCTACAAAACAGTGGTGTATACTGACTTCAAGGCAAGCTGAAAAACTAAGTTCTGCTAAAAGCTAGTAATTTTTTTTTTGTTTGGGTTGGGTAGTTTTTTCAGATTTTTTGGTTGGTTTTTTTTTTTAATAGGCCACTGTTTTAAGAAATTAGAAGACCTAATACCATGCTAAATGGTCCATTAAAAAATATCCAAATTGGTAATTCATGAAAACTGTAAAAATGTTATTCATTCTGTCATTGGACAGCAGTAACAGTTGCATAGTAAGGTACATTCATCGTCCCAAACCCCTTTGGAGTACTGGAAACCATGGAATCAAAAGTTCATTACTTTATTCACAAATACTAAAAAAATTTTTGTTTTATTGCCATCACTGGAGACCTGAAAAGAGACACAGGTATTAAACAAGTCCTCAGGCAGAATACAACCCTAAGGAAACTAGAATATTCAACACAGCGTAGTTTATTTGCACAGATAATCAACCAAGACTTACTACAAGATGGGGTGCTGGCTTAGTTGTGATAAGCCATGGAGTATTATAACATGTTAGCTCATGCTTGGTGGCAACAGGTTTGTTTTCAAAGGTTGTGTAATCCAAATTCCTTTTCTAAGAGATGATTTTGAGAAGCACTATTAAATGGAGTAATTAATGAGAGCACTGAATACTAGAGAAGGTTTTTTTTTTTTTTTTTTTGTGGTGAGCTTCAAACATTTAAAGTATCAATTTATAAAGAATTAATATGATTTTAGGAGTGGCAATTTCTGCTAGTGCACTAAATTTCTGCTTACATTACAGTCAGTTCAGTGTACCCCACTGTAGGACATGACAGAGATTTTAGGAACACAGTTAAGGTCACATTTACAATACAAATCGGGAATGTGTTGCAACTGCATTCTTTGATTTGATTGTAATGTAGATGACTGTAAAGCTAATTAAACATCATCTACTGTTCACAGGAGAAACCACCAGCTGTTGCTTAAGCACATTTTAAAGACAGTTTTGTATGAAACAGGTTATGACATGGTTTCACCAACCAACAAGGACTGAGATTTTTCCATGTTATAACAAGATTCTTTAACACACTCAAAATATGTTTAATACAGGTTTTGCTATCAAGGTGCTAAGCCACTTCAAAATTCCTTGCACAATTTCATAACAAATGTCTCCTATATTTTGACATAGATAAAGTCAGTTTTCCTCTGCTGATAGTTAACCATTTGACCAAGCTGAGTGGTGTTAGGCTTTATTTTTATGAGGGTTTGAGAAAACATTCAGGCCTACCAAATCCAAAATTTGGGTAAAAAAAATAGTAATATCTCTCTCCTATATGTTTCTTTCATCTGGAAATCAAAAAAGCACTTTCTTAAGATCACTATCATTAGCTCAGTTTTCAGACAAGAAAACAGACACAGGGATGTGCTACTACATGCCCAACATCAGCCAAAAAACTGGTAGCTAAGGTAACTGAGGTACACTCCTATGTCAGTGAGTTATTTCCCATTTCTTGAGATATTTCTGTTTGTATGTTATTTAGATATTTATTCCATTTTGTAGAACACTTAATACAATGATCCTGGTGATACTGTACAAGGATCCAGTGTAAAAATTTAATTATACCAGAGCAGAGGAAATATTCTTGAGATAGAATCCCTAAATCTTACAACAAGTCAATAAAATCTCTAAATATAATTTAGAGGTGCCATGTTTTCAGGTAAAAAAAAAATTGCTGTAAAATTCCCTAGCAGTATAGAAAGACAGTACCTAATCCAGCTCACATATGACTTGGTACAAGATTAACCATCAAAGTTTGCTGGACAAATTTGAACCAGCACAGGCTTCTGGAACCAAATCAATAATTTGTATCTTACAATTATCTACAATAATTTGTAATCTTTGTAATTTGTAAAAACAATTTTTTACCTTGAATTCTTGAAACAATTTCAGTAACACCTAAGCTAGTTTTAGTCTTTTATTAAATCACTCCCCAACTAGCAGATAACAGTTTTAATCCCAAATTCATATACTCCTGACTGCTCTTGAAGATCAAAGATATACGTAAAGATTGCAGGTCTTAATAGTCCTAGAAAACTGTAGTAGCACCAACACAGCAGATTTGCATATGGAAACCTCTTTGCAGGAACTGCCTATCATGTCTGGGAAGTTTGGCGTTTTAAAGCACCTACTGCTACAATCTCTGAAAGTCTCACCCAGGTATCAATCACTGCAGTAAGTAATCTCATGAAAAGTAATGATTGTCACAATTCCCAATTTCGGGAATTGTTCTCTTGGGGGGGGAGGAATTTGCAATGCATTTTAATTTGCAGAGTTTGTTGAGCTGACCTTGCTCTTGCTGAGAAGCAGTATGATTTTATTTATTCTAGTTACTTTCATTTCTTCTAGGGGACCCGATCCTGTGGGTGACCAATATGACTAATCTTCCCCCCCAAAATCGTCCCATCTCTCAGCGTGTCAGTGGTTCTTGCAACATTGTTTCTTTTGTAGTTAAGCTCCCTAAACAAGTTTATTTCAAATGCTGAGAGACCTGAGAAAGTGAAAGCGACCAGTTGCAAACCAGGAATCCGACTAAAAGGTTTTAGGGAGCCAGGTCACCACCTTGAGGCACAGATGCAAAAGTCAGTATTCACTGTGTTAAGAACAGCATCCTTACACCTGGCCCATCATGGGGAGGGCAGGACAGCAACCAAACAAGTTAAATCCTAGTTTTGATGTGCACTACCCTCTTTTGTAACTTTCTACTCAGTAAGGTAATCCCTTTTCTGTATCAGTTCAGAGCACAGCAGCTCTATGATCCATTTTATCATCTCATTCTGACACCTGATATTCTTTCTAGATTGTTACACTAAGCTCTCATATCTACACAGGGTCAAGTACAACTCAAGTTTAAATCTTAAATGGTGTCACTTCGTAGTGCTTCAGTGTAGCTGTATGTAAAATGGGGATAATTACTTACTTCATTAAGGTGTGGTGCTTGTAAAATGCTTGAGAGTCTCAGATGAAAAGAAGTGCTTGCAAAATGTAATTATAATATTATTATGCCAGAGGTAAAGCATAGACTTGTGATTCCATGTACAGTGTTTAAATACAATTACTTATCTATCAAAATCAAGAATCTGTGCTAGTTCTCCTTCTCTCAGCTCCTGATCCTCTTACCATTAATCATCTGAGTAATCCTGACTCCGGTGAATCTGCTCACTTGCTCCTTCAGTAAGGTGTACAAGAAACAAATAGTAACAGCAACTCCAAAATAGTATCAATTCTGATTTATCACTATTTTTAATATTTTCCCGTTTGCAAGAGTCCTTAACTTTCTCAGTGTCACAGTTGTTTTAAAGGGATACCTGCCTTTGACATTTCTGTAGATGCCCATTGGTACCAGAGGTATTTGTATACACTTTCTAGAATGTGGATTATTTTTAGAAAGTGGATAATTTTAAATAAGTGTAGTTTTTCAGGCAAAAATAATTTTGCAAATTGCCCATTGGCTATGATGCACAAGAGCATCTACACATAATTTCTAATATTGACATTGCTCTTAAGCCTGCTTGATCTGGTGTGACATATGCTACCAACCTTCCTGACAATATTCCTACAGCGTGATATGTTCCCTACTCCTTTTGTCATTTATTCCAGGCATCAGACGGGCCTTCCCACATCTGCCAAGTCCTGGGCATTTTGTGTAATTACAAACCACCACGTTTTAGGCCAACTTCAGGTTTGCTCCTGCTTGCTTTCCAGCAAAGCACAGAGGCATGACGGCGGCACGACGAACGTTTTCCCCCACAGGTATTTTACCCTCTGTGCAGCTGGAAGAGCAGGGGTAACCACACTTCAACAAGTGAGGGTCACACAGTAAGCAGGAGACCGAAAGGGCTGAGATGGGAAGAGGAGAAGCAAACACAGGGAGCAATGGAAAGAAACGATGATGCCGCGCAAGGCTGCAGGAGACGGACAGGGGGTTCAGGAAGAGCAGAGAAGTGGTTACAGAGAAGCAAGGCGGCACCGCGCCTTCGTACGGGAGAGCTGGAAGGAGGATCTCAACAGCTTCCAGGCCCACGCGTGCAGAGCCTGTCCCAGCTCCCTGCCCGCCCATTCCCAAAGTCGGTCTGGGGGCGCTCCCCCAGAGCTCCCGGGCGGGCCGGGCCAACACGTGCCTGTAGCCCCACGGCGGGAGGGCCGGGAAGAGGCCGGCACCCGCACCTGGCAGCTCTGCCCTCCTCGGGAGAGCCGCCGCCGGCACCCGCCCGGATTGGCAGGAGCCTGCGCCCTCCTCTTCCTCCCTCCTTTTCCCTCCTCCGCGGGGTGGGTTTCAACCCTCCTCCGCCTTCCTTGGGGAGGGGGTAAGAGTTAAAAAGAAAAAAAAAATAAAAGAAAAGAAAGAAAGAAGGAGAAAAAGAAAAGAAAGAAAGAAATCCCAAGTCGCGTCCCCGACGTCTCCGGGCCCCGCGGCCGCAGCGGCCGCCCCACATTCCTGGCATTCCTGGGCCGTGACTCCCCGCGCCGCCCCGGCCCCGGCCCCGCCGCCTCCAGCTCGCCCGCCCGCCGGCCCCGCTCGCCCCCGCGGGACACCAGTCTCCTCCCTCCCGCCCTGCCTCCCTCCTTCCCGCACCCCGCGGCCGGCAGCAGGAGCTCAGGGCGCCCGGCCCTCCGCGCCGCCACCGGCGGCCGCAGCGCCCTCCCGGCCGCCCCGCCGAAGTTCCCCGCGGTGGCCGGGCCGGGGCGGCGGGAGCCGCTCTCCCTCCGCAGCGCCGGGTGCCGGCGGCAGCCGCTGCCCGCGGGCCGGGACCGCCGCCTCCCGCGGGCGCGCACAAAGCCGGAGCCGCCGCGCTGCCCAGCAGGTAAGGAGCCGCCGCCGAGTTCGCTCGAGTTCGGGGGCGTCCCCGCGCAGACTTTGAAAGAGCCCGAGCAGTGCCCCGCACTCGGTGCGCGGTCGGCAGCGTTTGCACGGGGCTCGCCGTGCGCGGCAGCGGGCTAGCACAGCTCCGCCGGGTGTGCACCGCTGCCTGCGAGCCACCAAAATAGCCACGCTTGGCTTACGAATGCCGGTCGGTGACCTGCGATAAGCGAGCCTTGGACGGTCCGTCCAGCCCGTGAATTGAATCTGTTAGACACTCAGATAACACGGAATTTGTCTAGTCAAGAGGTATTTGTAAATAGCGAGGATTGGCTATTTACAGGGCTCCGTGCTGGGCTGCCTCTATTTACATCGCGGCATGCCCGTGTCTGCCTTCCCCTCCGCCCGGGGCTTTACCTTGCTCTTTGTTAGTTACAGTCAAGCCTAAACTGGCCGTCTTCGGCATGTCTGTAACTCTGCCGAGTGCTGCAGCAAAGATCGCAGCGAGGCAGAGAAGAGTGACATCTGCTCTCGTTTCTGATGTGGCAAAGTCGATGAATTGTTAAGATCTCAAACCAGCTCACTTTATTGGGGTGTATTTGGGACGAGCGTTACATAATGTATGTGTGGTATGTGGATATGATGTGTGCTGGAGCTTTCCTATCGAGTATGTTTTATCTCTCTGATTCGCATGAAATATTTCCATTATAAGCATTTATATTTCCATTATAAGCAACTCTTTGGTTGTTTGTAACTTTAACAAGGTGGGAACAGTGACCCGTAAAAGGCTCAGATTCGATATGTTGTTGCCCAAGAAGTTTTCTGGGATTTTTGGCACGTAGCCTGAAACCATAGAAGAAATGCTTTTACCAGAAGCTAGTTCTTTTTTCTTTAAACTCTATGCAGATAGTTGCTACTGGGTTTGGTTATTCCAAAAACACTGTTACATGCTGCAGTTCTCCGGAGTTTGGGAAAATATTAATAAAAAATGGGTTCCCCCCTCAAAATCACAAGTCACCCCCTGACAACTTCCATATTATGAGATGAGATAGCTCCTTTTGAGGAGAGATGTGAGGGGAGGCAGTCCCAGCAGGGACTGTGTTCTCGTTATCCCGCTGAGAATGTCCCATCAAATATGAGTGATAAAATACAGATTAAACAGCTTTTGCTCTTGGCCTCTGGAGGTTTTGTTGCTGACATCTAGTAGTTGTTACGTGGCATAAAATAGAGCGTGTGTTGACATTATAGTAATGCCAATAAGCTTTAGGACCTGTTCTGTTACTGGCACTACTTGAACTCTTTCTGGTATCTTTAGAAGGCTGTGCCAGAGTTGCTTACAGACAGAGGGCACTTGTGAATATCTCACATGTGGGTCATGATACAAAACTTGGGAACTTTGCAAACTTATGGGCTGAAGCACAGCCCATCAGCTAAAAGATAGTCCCTAAATCTGTGGCAGAGCTTGTGGGCCATCAGTTCTGCCAGTGCATTTGTGTATAAGAAGCTGCATAAAGTATGTCTGCCTTGATGCATCCCCAAGGAATCCAGTGGTGCACACCAAGGCCAGAGTGAGGGCTGCTGGGCTGATCTCTATACTGAGCAATAAGAGCTTTTGTATGTACATTATATTTAGAGTTTTACACATGCCTTTTAAATGTTTCTTTAATAGTAGCAGAAGTAGCTTTGGTGCAGCGTTGTTCGTGAGGGTTAATTAGCAACCAGTGTTAGTACTAATGACCGACTTTTCTCCTGGTCATTCTCGTCCAGCAGAAGCCCATGAGTCAACTGAGTAACTTAGGTATGGAATGGCTTTCTATGAAATGCATCTACTCTTGTGCACTTAGCAAATTGCTTTGGCCAATTGCCAATTGCTTTGGCTCCTCCAATCATGGAGAAAGTATTTTACATATATACACACAAATAGAGTTGTGTGCATAGTTCTGATAACTCTATGGCTTCCTTTTTCTATGTTTATTTGGTACTGCTGCTCTTCGTTCTGTTTCTCATCATATGCAGTGAGCCTCTGTTTGATTAATTGTTACTTAAGTAGCTCATTTTAATATGGATTTACATTTAGCATAGGTGTATGCAGTATGAAAAGTGTACTTGAATTCCATCTCCTCAGCTCTAAGTGAATCCTCTGTTGCAAGGGTTTGTCAGCTGAGGGGGAACATATAAACTGCTGGTAGTGTACAACAGGTACAAAGTTTTCAGCAGGCAGTGCTGCTCAGCAGCGTATACATCCTAGTCCTGCAAAGACCCACCCATGTGTTTCATTGCCTTTCAAATGCCTTTGAAACCATGGGATTTCTTTTATATACGTAATAATAAAGGTGTATACAAGTCCTTGCAGGAGCCAGGCTATAATACTTAGTATGCAGTATATTTGTGCATGCGTATTCAGCTCAGTTGTAAGAAGATTTCAGTCAAGGCCTAATTTTTATGTTGAGCAGATGCCATAGAAGGTTTTTTTATGTCTAAGTCCACTGTGAAGTACAGCATACCTTTGCCTATTATGCTTTGTGGAGTTCCATTGGAACAGATGATGATCTTTGAAAATAAAGCAGTACCGTGTACATTTTCCTCCTGTGAGGAGGGAGTATGGTGCAAGATTGTCCACAAGATTCTCAGAAGTTTTAGGTGAAAAAGTCAGGTTCTTTTTTTAAAATCTACTGGTTTTTGATTCAGAGACTTCATGAAAGCTGCTGCCTCCACCTATGAAATTGTTTTAAATTTCTTCTAAAATGTATTTCCTACCTTATCATGGCTGTCCTAATAAGCAGTTGAACATGTTATTGTCAGCTATATGTGAATACCTAAGTGACTGTAAATTTAGCTAACATTAAGAAGGTTTTCTGACCAAAGGACTTTTCTGGAGGATGTTTGGTATATGACATAATGGTTGCATGCTGGCTTGGGAAGAAGAGAATGCTGACTCCTCTGATGTCCTGTAGCCATTGTGACAGTCCTATTTTCTGCTCATGTAAAGAGTTTAGGTACCAAGCTTTGCTCAACCCAAGCACATCTTCTGGAAACTGCAGCTCTTCTTTCTGTCTCACTCAGTCTACCTGTCCTTATGACTAAGAATACTTTTTTATTTTGTCAGTAACAATGTAAACCTAAAATTACATTATGTGATGTATAAACACCTCTGAAAAGAGGGTGGTGAACATGCATGTTGGTGATCTAATAAATGAGAGGAATGATGATGTGCCAAAACTTGCTAATGATACAAAAGTATTTGGATTAGGCAAGATTGAAGAAGACTGAGAAATTGTAAAGGGAATCCAAGAAAGCCGGTGAAAGGGAAGCATAGCAGATGATGTGTTGATAAATTCAAGAATATGCATGTAAGATGGAATAATCAAATTACTTGTTCATGTTTCTGGATTGTAAATTAACTATATTTATTAAGGTGGAGAGGAAGATTTCAACAATGTTTTATTTGAACTTGTGCACCTTCTTAATGCTTAGTGTTGGGAGGCAGAAAAATGCCGCAGTTGTTTTGTAATATTGTGTTAATGAGGCAAAGGATGTTACTAAACTGGTGCTTGAATTCACCTGGAATAATCAGTTTGTGGTCTCCTATCACAAGAGAGTGATTGAAAAATATTCATATGATGTTGAACAGAAAATATTGATGTAGGGCTGTTTCAAGGGGGTCAGTTAGAGGACGTAGGATGTATATGTGCAAAATAGTGCTTGACCATTACTCATTGGTACAATGACTTGTTATAGGGAGTAGTTTGAAAGACAAAATGTATAATGCTTCTAAATCACCATTTCTGGTCTATATACCACCAAAGGAGATCATATAAACCAAAGCCTGTTAGGATGAACAAATGTTCCTAGGGGCAGGAAGAACAGTCACAGCTACAATGAAGGGATGTTAACTGGACTGCTCTAGGGCATAAATCAGCCCTATCTGACAGGGGCTGAGAAATTTATCTTAGAACAGATGATGCTATATGTGCCAATTGTTATATTTTGTATGTTTTCTTACAGGCTAAGCTGCTCCTAGAAGAAGGGTGTTGGGCTCATGATTAGACACACTATAGTAATTTAGTTTCTCTATTGTACTGTGAATGATGCTGATTTAATTACATATTTGTGCAGGGAGAATTGAAAGATTAATTTTTTTATATATGCTTAGATTTCATTTAAGTCTTAAACACATTCAACTTTGATGTTTTAACTTCTTGAGACGTGCTCTGCTGTGGCCTGGGTTGGCATAGGGAAGGACAGAAGTGCTGGTTAGGCTTCATTTAAAAGGCAGATAGCACTGCTATCTGTTATTAGTCAGTTTGGTTATGTTTTCTAGTATGTTTTCTGATGGACAAAGGGTATATTAAAATTTGGGTGGTTAATATAGTTTTAATTTCTGTATCAGAATGATTGTTCTGCGGCTGTGAGAAGCACAAGGACTGGTTTGTGGAGGTAACTACATCTCTTGCAGCTTAGTGGATGTTTCAAAGAAAATATTGTCAAAGCAGTAGTATACCAACACCATGGTATACTTGATTCTTGCATATCTATCAGCTGGGGGAAAGATTGATTTAGTAGCAGGCATTGTGATTGATCTTACAATCAACACCTCATTAACAGATTAGTGTATGGAGTGTATAACATAGTCAAGAGTTGTCTCTAGAAGTTTCAGGAAACTATGCTATAGCTTAAAAAATAAGAAGCCAGGACATGTGCAACTTTTAGGTGGTCTAACCAGCCAGAATGAGCTGTCTTACAGCCTGCCTGCCTTGCAGCTATCTGCAAAATAAAATGTGGACTGACTTTGCCTTCCCTCTTGAAAGAGCTGAAGCTGTGTGAAGGGAGCCTCACACTGCTTTTTGAACTTAGAAAATAAAGTTTATGGGAAGGCTGTCATTTGTAAAGGTGCATAAAAGTGATGTTCTCTCCTGGGACATTCTTTGGCCATCGGGCTGGATTCAAAGCATTTCTCTCTGAAGGACTAAGAGTAGGGCCTTAGCCCAGGAGAAGTTGGCAGTGTAGGAGAAACAGGAGGTTACCAGTAGTTGTTTTAACTTGTGTTTGTGAAATTCTTTCTTGTTTTTACAACTGAGAAAATAGTTTGCATTCCTAAGGTTTTTGAGATTAGCTCTTATCATGGAACTCCCTCTTTTGAGAGGAGGCATTCACTACCTTGTAGATAAAATGCCTTTAGGTTTTTATTGGTGATGATAATTGAGCCAGGTTTTTGGACAAGCCTGGGCAAAATCAGGGGACTTTGCCAATCAGAGATTCAACAGATAGAAGCCAGATCCTGTTTTGATGTCTGTTGCTGGTGCCATTTTGATTTTGACCTCTTCACACAGGACTTTCATTTGTCCTTCCTGTGCAAAATGTGTCCTGTTGGTGGTGGAAACGCTGCATTTTCTGGGTATGTGATATGCAGTGCTTATCTCAGGTGCTTTAAAAGGAAGACAGTGTGTAAAGGAATTTCTACCCAAAACATTGTGCCTGTTGTTTACCAGAACAGAGGGAGAGGAGAGGGGAAGGCAATGTATTTAGGCTGAATTTGCCTTGTGCTGAGGTGGAGTGAAACTTCTGATGCCTTCAGATGGATCAAGCCTTGAAAGTCCTACCTCAAACGTAGAAAAGAGGCAATCTGAGGTCTCCATTGAGAGCTTTGCAAAATGCCCCATATGAACAGACCTGCCTCAAGAAGAAAAACCCTGATGAGCTTTAGGGGTGGGAATTTATCTGAAATGATAATATTTTTTATTTTATTTTTCTGATTTTTCCAAGTTTGGCATACTTTTAAGAGCTACTGAGTGTAATGGATGTCTATTTACATTCCTTTTGGTGTTGTGAAGATTCTGCCTGTTCAGGAAGATGCTTTGGTCAGCTTAGCAGATAAAGAAATCCTCTGCTAATTGAAGGGGATGGCTGGTGTAGTCTGCTGCTGGTAGACAGAAATATTTATTGACAGATCTTCAGAGCTCTGTCAGTTTCAGAATGGAGGGTGGTCAGGGCAAGTTTCTGCTTGTGAATAAAACAACTCATGTAGACATATTTGAGTAAAGTTCCTGTGATTCCTTCCACCTCTGTCAAGACTGTGCTGTGGGAATCTGTGACAGCACAGGAAGCTAAATCACAGTATTGATGTGTTGCTGTTCCCCACTTTGTTGTGGTTGACAGTGGCAGGGTTTTTTTGCAAGTTCTCTTCCATGTGTCCATGTTCCCCTTTTTAGCTTGGTGCCCCAAAAAGCATCAGTGCAGAGCTGGAAATCTTGTTTGTAGAACAGAACTGAAATATTGCAGGAGAGCATTATTGAGGTGAGATAACATTTAACATCCAAATGGTAAGTATGTTGATTGCTAGCAATTTCACTTACTTTTTTTTAATATCTTTCTTTCTGACAAGGGGGAAATAAAAGCTGCCATTTAAAGATTAATGTTATTTTAAATTTCTGCATATTTTAGGGCTTTTGCTATGCAGTTTGGTGTTGCACGCTGCTTAACATTATCTACAAAGTGTTTAAATATAATGTTGCATATGGAGAAATACATCTCAATTTATAAGTAATGTTTTTTCATTCCTTTCTGTATTGTAGAATGTACTGGGAACTTTACAAATAGGACAAGACAAAATACATGTTTTGAATTACATTCTGAGGAAAAGGAGAAGAAATGTTTTAGTGCAATAGGCAAATGGTGTGTTGGGGAATGCTGGCCTGTATTATTAAGGATTTTGGTTTCTTTGGTCATAGTATGCCCTCTGAAGCTGGTTCACCTCTTGAAAGCTTTTCTGGTTTCTGCATTTGATTAGGAAATTGCCATTTGAATATGAAAATTCAGAAATGCAGATTTATGGTTCAGTAATTGAGACAGTTGTTTTGGAAGAAAATTTATTGATACCACCTCTGGACTTGCTTGACTTTGTGAAGTGATGAGCATTTCTCTGAAGCTGGAATGAGAAGAAGCACCTGTAAGGAGAATGCAGTAGTGGGGGTAGGAGATCTTCTCTGCTAGCTGTATGTTAGTTTTGCTCTCCCTGCTCTTGCTCCTTGTTGCTGATGTAGTAAGGTAAAAGAGTTGGTCACAGCTCTGAGTTCTTGTAGCGTACATTTGCATATAAGTTTTCACTGCTGAAAGGGTAAATTATTACTTTGGATAGGTTGAGCTTTCAAAACCTTATCTAACGATGGCCCAGTTGTCTCTTTTGATGTACAAATGGGTTTATCCGGAGAGACTGATGTAGTCATGCAGTTTTTCCTTGAACCTGACTCAGGTATGAAGACTGCCACCCATGCACTAATTAATCTGTCAAAACATCTGACAAGGGGTGGGTGCACATTGGAGACAATTAGTCATTTTGTCTATTAGTTAATAATGTCGACTTTAGTTGATGTTATATAAGGTTTCTTACCTACCTTTGTAATTCCAGCTTGTGTTACAGTAGAAGTTTGTTAACACGTGGCTTAACTTCCATGTCAGCTATGTGTGGCCAGTGTCCCTTGCGCGTATCACCAGTTCTCTGCATGCAGCTGTGAAATTCTGCATTTCCTACCCCCATGCATTCAACAATACACTGCAATGCTCATGACTGGCTGGACTATGAGCTGGTGGTAATAAAGTCCTCTGCATGTAAATGTGTTCAATAAGAGGGCATTCAGCTAACTTGAGGTAACATTGTCCACTGTTAAATGCCACTTAATTTTGCTTTCTCTGCTCTCTCGAATAGTGTGGATTTATAAAGTAATTTATTTTTTTACTTGGGATGGATTCAGAGCAAGCCCATTTGTCAGTCTCTTCATGTTGTGTGTTTCAATCAAAGAGAGCAGCAGAGGATAGGACAATGACAGTGAAGGATACCCTCCATTATTCCAATAGTTTCTTATGATGAAGAAAACAGGTTTGTGCATGTTTATCTCAAGAAGGCTTTTTACCACAACCTGAGCGCCCCGTGGCAGTGGTTTTGAAAGCAGAACGTGTTTGTTTTGTTGAGTGCTTTTGCAAAGGTTAAGCTATGTGAATGAAAATAACATTTAAAACTTACATGTTGAAAAGGACTCTTTGGTAATGCAGTTAATAAAATAATTTTATAAGTTCAAGGCAGAATTTAGACTGTTTATTAGGAAAACTTCCCAATAATAAGCTCTATAATTTCTAGTATTAGTTTCTTAGGAATAGCTCTGTTGTGGGAACTCTGTTAAAGATTCAACAGTCCACTGAAGCATTCACTGAAGAGTCAATGTCTTTGTCAGAAAAATGGACAAGGTTCTGGCTTTGTAATCAAAGACGTCACTTTCTCCATAGTGGTTTGAAATAATAAAGTATTTTTTAATTTAAAAACCTGTGATATTAGCTCAAGTAATTGTTACTTTTTGCCATTCTTTTAGAAATAAAGATGAATTGGGTTGCTGACCTTGGGAAAAAAATCACGGTTTTTTTGGTTGTTTTGTGAGGTTTCTTTTTTTGACTAAGTATTGGAACCTGCTTTTTAGCAAAGGATCTGGTAAAATGGTAGTATAAAGCCAATCCAGAAATCTTTAATAAGTACTTTTGGCAGTGCAGTGTTCTGGACCTTCGTGAACAAAGTGACCTCCTTTGCAGTACTTTATACCTTCATACCTGTCCTTTGGTAGGCACATTTGCTTTATCCTGAGGCATTTGACGGGCCACAGGTTCATCCACCCGTGTGTGTTCCCACCCCGCCTGTGGCTGTCTTGAGGCGTGATGCCCAGGAATGTCTCACCTTGGCCACGCTGGGTGCTTTGTACACCACGGGCGTCATTTGACCTGCTCTCTGCAACATGCTCCAGGCAACGTCCTACATGCCTCTCACAGAGAACCAGCATGGATAGGGACTGTTTGGGTGATGACTTAAATGGAGATTTCCTTCACTGTTATCTCAGTGAAGTTATTACACTGGTATGTGTGGTGATTTCTGTGTACAAACTTAAAAGAATTTAATCAGGGTAACAAACTGATAGGGCTGGGTATCAAGTGCTAACTGCACAGAAAGGGGCTCTGCACCCAACAGTGCAGAATCTGTTCTGGATGATGTTGTCAATGATGGGTGTTTGTTAAGTCTTTATGTGATGATTAGGAAAAGAGATGGAGGAGAGCTTGAAATGTTTGTGGGGTTTTTGTAGTTTTGTTTTGTTTTCAAACATATCTCATCCCCATAATGGTTGAGATATATAGGAAAGGTAAATGAAGTTTATAAAATAACAAAGGTATGGCTTTTAAGAGTAGTTCTGTCAACAGATGAAGACCATTAAACCGTAGTCTCCCAGATGTGATTTGCTTTATTATGGACTGTGAACAATTGTGCTGCAAGCTGCCTATCGCCAAAACCCTTGTGGCACTGTGCACTGGATAAGTGGTGTCTAGACATGACCGTGACCTTTACCTCTGCAGTTTATATCTCTCAGAAGTTAGAAATGTTTTTAGGACACTTTGAAATACTGGAATCAATTATGTTATTTAATTGTAGCAAGCCTTTAAAGACTATGTGTCAAATCTTTCGTATTTTCAGTGATTTCTATACTTTCATATCTTCTTGACTTAAGGAATATGGCAATGAGTGGTGGTTTTGAGGATCTGGTGGAATGTTGAGCAGAAGACGTTATCGAGTGTGTGGAAGCAGTTTGTGTACCAAGTTTGTTCAAACATAGATGCCTTAGCTCATGAACAGTGAGAACTCTACAAGGACAAAGTGCAAGGTCAGAGGAAATTAAAAACAAAAGAATGCCTGATTGCCATGTGTGCTGAGACTGAGCACTGATTGCACTATCCTGGTCCTGCTAGGATCATAATGATGACAACTGTGTCTTATGTCCTTTGACCAGAATCATAGACTATCCTGAGTTGGAAGGGACCCACAAGGATCACGGAGTGCAACTCCTGTCCGTGCACAGGATGAGATCCAGAATTATGTGTGTCTGAGAATGTGGTCCAAACACTTCTTAAATTGTCAGTCTCAGTAGATTACAAGGCAGAGGTAACTGAGACTTTGTTAGGTTAAGTTCAGCCCTCTTTGGGTGGAGGAGCAGTGTAATTAGACAAAAGGGGCTCAGAGTCTTGTGCAAGAGGAGGCTCTACAATGCACGTGAGTTCTAAGATTCAGAAGGTGAAGTGTTGCAGTTGGGTACATCCTGGCACTGTAGGACGTTACGTGCCAGGAGAACGGAAAATTACAACTAGGTTATTCAAGACTGTAGTAAATCTAGTTAATACCTCACGCCTCTGACACATCTGTCAGTGTGGTATCTTAATTATTTACCTTGGCACTGTAAGCTCCAGGCAGGAAGTCCAGTTGGTGAGCACTACATCCCCGAGCCTCCAGCGTGCGCCTGCCAGCCCCGCTGCCACCGGCACAGCTGGCAGCCCTGCTTACCAAACCAGGGATTCGTGGGAGCAGAGGTTTGCAGGACACTAGTTTGCAACAGGAAATTGCACTTCCAAAGGTGAGTGTGTGAAAGGGATCAGTAACTCCTGACACCTTGTACCAAAGTAAATTCTGTTGGAGGTTATTACCTGCCAAGCTCGGAGCTGTGATTTTATTCTAAAACAACAGGCTGAAGCAGTAAGTTTGGTGTGCTTGCCCCAAGTTCCTTTCGCACACTTTTTAGCTTCATCTGGGAATAAGTAAACACCTAAAATAATCTCTGGTTTTGTCATCTCTTTGGTAGCGTGCTTGCTTCCTGTATTATGGAAGTTATCATTAGATTAGCTGTGTTTAAGCTTCCTGTCTCACCAGGGTTTTTTCCATTATTTTTATAATCTCTTTCAGGAGATACCAGTATCATGTTTCTGTAATAAAGGTTTCACTTAAATTATGTGTTGGGGGTTTTTTTCCTGTTTTTCTTTAAAATTTTTTGTTCTACCAACTTTCCTTACTTTGTCTGAAATATCTTTTCAGCTCTGATACTTAACCAGGTTTGCTCTTTTTTGTTTTTAATTTAATGGCAGATGATATTGTAATAACATGCAGGCTGAGAAAGTTTAATAGAACTTCTGTCTGCAATTAGTGTACTTATATAAATGGTAGAAAAATCTCAACAACCTGTTTAGCTGTATTGCTACTTAGTCTTGCTCTTGTGGGGAAAGTGCTGTTGTTTAATAGGTGACCCTGCAGTTGTGAACTCTGGCTGAGAAAATAAATAACTGAGATGCACAGGATCATGTTTGGCTCATCTAGGGTAGAAATTGAATACATAAGTCTGGAAATCCATAATCTTTAGTATATTCTCTTACCATTAAGCGTGAAAACTGTGGCCACTGAAAGTAATGGTGTTTTGGAATGTTACATGTGCTCATTTACTTACCAAATTAAAAGCTAAAGCTAAACCTGAGGTTTTAAAGAAAAAGTGGAGCTGAATTTTCAGAATGGTGAGGTAGAACTTCCTTAGGTCAGTTCAGCCTTAGTTAGATCATGGGCATACATTTTGCCATTGCCTTCACCCTGCTCAACCTTCTGCATGTCCCTCGAGGTTAAGTCTCATTTCCCACTTAGAGATGTCATTTGCTTGCTAGGGAGTATGTTTGCCTATAGTGTTGGGTACAATTGCACTTTTTCATGTTGGTGAAGACTAGATGTGAAAGTCTTTAGCCTTGTCTTTAGCTTTTACCCTTTTGATAAAAACTTTTTTTGGCTTTGCAAGTGCAGCTGCTGTCTTGCCAGTTGATGTTTCTGTGTGGATTTCACAACAAGTCCTGTGTTACTGCTGTAGAATATACACCAATCCTTCTGTGTTTTTACCTTCAATTGTATTACTGATTTTGTGAGTTACTAGGATAATATTTAGATTTTTTGGTCATATTTTATTTTTGGGGATGCCAACTACTTTCTTGATTCATTGCTAATGATACCTAAGTTAATTGATACCTAAAATGTTCCATAGCAGTTTCTTTCTGTGTTCGTTGGTTTATTTATTGTATCATCTAGATTGTTGCTAAATATGTACCCGTAGTGCATTTGGAGAGTTTTGCCCAATTTGATACCAGCATTCATGTTAATTCACTAACCCAAGTCTCTTTTTTCCCAAGCTTAGCAGCAGTGCTGTTGTATAAAATCTTGATCTTGCTTCATAATGATGAAGCTTCTCTTTTATAGTAACTATCTGTCATTTAATTTATTTGCTTCTAAACGCTATGTATTATTTTAGTAAATGACATGTTTATATTATGGATTCCTAGCCTATGACTGCAGTAATGAGTAGCCCTTTCCTTTCTCTTGAAAGATAGTTTCAGGCTCATCCTAATTGATTGCTTTCACTCATTTGCTGATGTTGTGCTCTTCATTTGAGCATTATTGTCTTGATGGTAATTAAACAAAAGCCCAATTAAGTCTCCCTCTATACTGGGAAGCAGCTTGCCAGAATTTGACAGTACAACAAAGGACATTTCAGTGACCAATTTCTTCAGAAGGAAATCTCAGTGGAGGTCTGGAAAGCAGCACATGTGATTTTAGACACTTTACAGCTATCATTTTTAAATTATTTTAAATCCGTGGCTGGGCCTTCTGCTCTGTTCCAAAGATGTGACTCAGAACACTACTTGTTCTGAGAGCTAATTTCCATCCGCTGACAACGTGAAAGCCCTCTTGAAACATTATATTTCCAAAGCAAGCAAAGTGAGAGTAAGTAACCTCTTAGCTTCTTGGAGTATTTTTCAACATAGGGCTTATGATAAAATGATAGGATTAAAAATTTTCTTTGTTTGTCCAAAACATAAGCCTGCAAATCCCACTTAGCTGAAGCTATTGTAGTTATTGCCCTTAATATTTTTTTTTCAGAAGCTGTAAATTGGAAGAGCCACTTTAGAACTGGAAAAAGAAGAATTAATTAGAACAATGTTTTTCCAAACTGAGCCGTGCATGGCTGTTGGCATTCATTCTGCTGAGTAAAGGGGCTTGAGAAAGGGGAGGGAACACACAAGATGAAGAGAAAAATGACCAGAAGAGCCTGCTTTACAGGACTCTAAGATAGTCACAGGACCACTGCCTCACTGCGTGAAAACTTTTAAAATGTATGAAAAGAGAATTTCAGTTGAGTCCCCAGCTCTCTCTCTCTTTTACTGTTAACTTTTTTTTTGGATGCCACAGCTCTGTATCAGTGTATATCAAGACCAAGACAATAATTGTCAACAGTTCCAAGTATGTGTGTACATTATTATGTTTGATTTCCACCAAGCTATAAACACTCTTTGTCCTTTGCCTTTTACTAGCTATTGGCTTGGCTATTCCTTGTGGACAGGAAAGCTGAGTTTAATGCTTTGTAAAGTGGCCATCAGTTCCTTGCTTTTATCTCTATTCAGCATAAATTATTTTCAGCAAGGCCACAGAAACGTTCTGGCCAAGATTTGCAGGTGCCCCTTGTGGAGAGCTATTTCAAGATAAAGGCTTAATCTTGCTGTGTCTTTCCTCCTCTTCTCTCATTTCTTCTCTCCTTGAAGAATACTAATCCGGAATAATAGGAGCCCATGGCTGGTCTCCTCCCTCCTCCATGGCTCTCTTCTGTTGTTGGTTTTTATTTTTTTTTTGTCATTTTCACAATTAACCCTCAACTGGATAGGCTGAAGTATATTCTTTTAACCTTAAGCTTGAAAACTTTGTGTGCGCTGCCACTGCAATATTTCTAAGGGGAAATTCAGCCCCTAATTATCAAATTAGATGCACATTCTGGTTCTTTGGCGTGACTTTACTTCTGCCCATCTGTTAGGTTGGCACTCTGCCCTCTCAGAAAGTGGCCGACCAGTTTCAGCTGAGCAGAGGAGCCAACCAAAGATGGGTTAAGGGAGGCAGCCCGCAGAACACTTTATGTTCTATTCCTCTTGCCAAAAGCTCTTCCTGTTTGCAAACAATGTCAGCTTAAGCCCATATGCTTCATTACATGGGATGACATCTGTGGAGACAGATGCAGGGATGGCAATACAAATGACATTTGATAAGGAAGGGCATATGTTATGAAAACAGACACCACTATGAGTTTAAGACCCTGTCTGTACTGCACATGCATACAGAAAAATAGATTGCTTCTGTATTTCGGTGTGTGAGTGCATTCATCAGCCCCAGGGTTGGGCTTTTGAAGTGCATCATTGTTCAAGATTTGTGCTAGGTATACCTGCAGTTTTGTGATTTGGCGGTTGGACTTTATTAGCTGAGGTCAATATTTTGGTTCAGTACTCTTTGACTGGTGATGTGCATTAAGGGTCCAGTAGTTTGCACCATGTAAAGAAACTGGACAATGCCAGTGTAAGAGGAGCTTGTTGTAGCAGAGGGTTCTGCTGTGAAATGTCTTTCTGAAGGGTTTCAGCATTACCTTCCAAAAATCCATTTTTAGCATTTAGAAATGAATTATTTGTGTGTGAATTTTACATGTCTGGGTAGAAGAAATGTAAAAACCACTTCCTTTGGCTTGGTCTCTTTGCCCCTTTGCTAGATTTTCTTTTTCACCAGAGGTCAGCTTTGTATCTAAAGCTCCTCTTCCTCAAACGCCTCTGCTTTTATCACTCTTTTCTTGTTCTTCATATTGCTAAGGCTAATGGAGAAAGTAGCAAGTTTTCATTAAACAAACTTTGCATATAATCCATTTTAACAATTTGAAGAACAAAGATTTACATTGAGAAAATGCATTCTATTGGTTTGGAGCACAAGCAAAAATAAAAATGTGCCGTATTTGAAATATATGCCTCATCACCATACTTGAAGACTATATTTTTAGTATTGGGCTGAATGGAAAACACACTTTTCAATGAAAATGAACAGGTATTGGCAAAGGCCACTCTTCCATTAAAAATAAAAGTAACTTCCATAAGAGTATGTTTTTCATTTCCTTTTAATGGAGTTAATATTTGTTGTTTACAAACCTGAGAATGTTTTTTTTGGTGCTTTGTCTGGCTTTTTGTTGAAAAGCATTTATCCAAATGACATAATGTATTTGTTAATTCAGATACTGTAGGACTTTAATAAGTAGTCGTAGGTGACTTGTAATTTTTCATGCATTGAGATTTATTTTTTGAGCACTTCCTGGAATGGTGACACTCTTTCCTTGGTAGCTTAAGGGCAATGTTATATTTGCTGGCTAAAAGACCTCCTAAAATGTATATAGCTGTTAAAGACTTGGACCAAATGTGGCTTGTTGAATTTGTAGTGTCATGGTGGGGAAACCCATCTGGAGGAAGAGGATTTCCTTAATCATAGTGATACAGTCACTTTCTCTGCACAGCTTTTTTGTTTTGCACTTCAAAAAAGATAATTTCACTTCTAGATTGGATTAAACAAAGGAATTCTCCAAAGCATCGAGGAGTTGGTTTCTCTGGTTGGCTTATTAATAAACTTTAAGCACCTCATTTTCTTATACCTCTTGGTTTCTATTCTCCCTGTCCCCTGAATTCTGTGAGGTATTTTTTTTCTGTATACTCCAAGGTATTACTCAAGTTATGCTCGTTAACTTTGCCCTTGAAGTGTCACCCCCCCCCCCCCCCACCCCCCCAAAAAGGTGAAAATAAGTGCTTCCCTTTTTCCTTTTATAAATTGTTTCAGTAGCTGCAAAATGTGATTCCTGGTAACTGTACATAGTAGATGAAGATTCAGTGCAAGTAAAAAGGATTAAATTGTGGCAACTGAGATGTGTAATGGCATTTATTTTCTCACTGTATTAAACTACTAAAAATGCAGCTTTTTTGTTGTAAAAGGAGCATTTTTATATTAAATTGCCTGGATTTTGCAGAAACAGAGTGTTTCTGGTGCATTCAATGTAAGTGTTTTTTGTAAAATTTGCAGAAAAATTGGTGTTACATTGCAAGAGGCAGAGGATGCCCTTATAATTCCCTTGTAGTTTTTTTTTGTACAAAAAGACTGGCTTTAGTCTGCAGTGCTTTGTTGCCACGTACTTTTTCCTATTGCAGGATCAAATAACTGTTTAATTTATTTGGTTACATGATGAATTGAATTAACTTATTGCCTATGCAAAGTAGCTGGCAGAAATTGCCTCACGCTGGACCAGGGGTAGTTCAGGTTGAACATCAGGAAAAAATTCTTCACTGAAAGGTTGGGTAAGCATTGGGATGGGCAGGCCAGGGGGTGGTGGAGTCACCGACCCTAGAAGTGGGAAACATCTTGACATGGCACTTACTTCATTGGCATGGCAGTGTTCAGTCAAAGATTGTATTTGATAATTTTGGAGGTCTTTTCCAGCCTTGATGAGTCTGTGGTTCTCAGAGGTCTGCTGGGCACATGAGGCAGTATGCAAGCTGCTTTAGGAATCAGAATCTTCTCTTCTAATGGGAATCGCTCTTCTTGCCTCCTTGTGTTGCTGACAAGTGTTTTCAGTGCATTGATTTTTTCATGCAAGCTCTGACATTTTGCTAGCTTTAGGATCAGGCTCTCTGTCCAAGCCAACCCTAAAGGCTGTTTGTTGCAGTTTTAGGATCAGCACTCGGAGGTTCCTGAGGAAATCTGTCACCTGGTGCTACCAGCCCGGCAGCTGCAGGAGACTTCAAAGCTCTAGCCTGACACACTGGAGAAATAGTTTTGATTTACAGAAACTCTCCTGTAAGTGCTTATCAGAGAATTTAGATGTTGTGAACTTCCTTAGATAGACTATCTCCAGTAGTGATGGCTTGCTTTGAAAAGCCTGTTTGCTTGGCCCTCTGGAACAATAGTGGCAGCTGTCTTGAAAGGAGGAGTTGGACAATTCTGAGATACCATCTGGACCAACTTGGGATCAAAACAATCCTCTTTTAGAGTAACACTGAAAGGAATTCCAAAATTTGAAGGCTGCCACATCTTGCTAACCAGATGCTCTATGAGTGCTGAATACATTGACGCCAGCCAGTCAGGGAAAAACAGTGAGGTGTATGACTTGGTACTGTTTCAAAATATGCTAAATTAAAATGCCAGGTCTACTTCAAATAGGTAGCACCATTGAATTTATATTTCTTTAAAGAAATAAAATAATTATGGTGCCTGCATTGTAGTAGCTGAAGAATTGAGAAGTAAAGTACTATAAGAAAAAACAGTTTTCAGAGAATCTTGGAAATTTCATTCCCTTGATTACTTTCTTTACAGTCACAACTTGCAGCTTATCTCATGGTTGTTACAAGATTCAGAGTGGTTATGGCATTGCATATTTCTCCTAATGATATTAATCCTAACCATGATAACTAATGATGTTAATCCTCTGATGCAAGTTCCCACTATTGTGATCATTTGTGCACAGTGCTTTAGAGGCAGGGGAGAAAATTATGTCAGCAGCTAGATATTACTTGGGGAATATGCAAGTGAAACACCTGACATCTGGTGAGTGACCTTCCAAGTATGTGTGATTGGATGATGGTTAACTGATTGCCGCAGTTAACCAAGACCAAATGTGTCTGAATTGTGGAACAATTTATTTTTGAAAGTAGTTAGAAGTGCACTGTAAACACCCATAGTTTACAGACCTTAATACAATACAACTGTCTGCAACCCACTCCTCAGTTGTCCTCAGGAGCAGGTTTGTGCATTGGCTCTTGCTGCCAAGCAAGTGTTTCTAAGGTTTTTATGCCCTTTGTAAACGTTGTTGTTAATTGTTTTTTAAGGCTCCAGGGGAATTGCTACACCTGGTTGTTTTCTGGTTGATTCTTTTCTAATGAAGTGACCTGCCCATTTAGAAGTTTCTGTGCTATCTTGAGGTAAAACTGTGTCTGGGGGCAAAATGCAAATGCTGAACCAAAATTTTTTTTATGGTCCACATGTTCAGCATGACAAAGAGATGTTCAGTCTTCGGGTGCAGACAGTGAGCAGGTACAAAACATGGTGAGATATGTTCTGTAAAATACAGGTGCTAGGAGCACACAGGGTAAGGGCCAAAGAAGCTTTGACCATCTGATGCAATAGCTAAAGGCACAGGTTGCTGTTCATCACGAAGATTCATTTAGCTCTCTTGGGTTCTTAGGGAGAGCAGAAAATCATCTAGTAAGCCTCAAATAAGTAATGAATCATTTCAAAATGTGATTATGGTTGCAATGCTGCAGGATGCAGGTTGGGCCTGAGCACTGACAAACAGGCTTCTTGGAGAGGCAGAGTCCCCTTCTGCAGCTGTGTGGTCACTGGCCATTAGTTGTACAAGCAGGTGGTTAATCAAGTGTTTAAATATAGATTGAGGAATTTAATAGTAAATAACTGTTTGAATGATTGGTGTTCCCAGTTCAATACTTAAGCCACAATTTACTGTTGCAAAAGTTGTCTGAGCAAACAGTAATGATACTATGGCTTAAAAAAACAAAATCGGTGAAAATACAAATAGTGAAATTTTGTGTTGGACTGACTGGCAGTAACTCATTGCTGGAATGCAAAACAGTAGTCCAAAATTAGTTAAATGTTTATAGATGGATTATTGAAATGATGAAGCTGTTTGGAATGTCGGGTTTTGAAACAACTAATCCAGGGCAGTGCTTATGTTTTGATAGTTTTGTAGATGCTTTTGTATCTTTGGAAGGAGTTATGACCATTGTTTCTGGTATTGTACATACTTAGTGCACAAGCTTTTAGTAAATTACCATTGTTAGACTTGCATCTTGTTAAACAAACATAGATTGAAACAGATTCCGTGCTGTAAAAACAACTGCTTGCAAGCCAACTCCTTTGTGCATGTGGGTTATGTATCATTTCCCCTCAGGAATTAACAACATACCTTGAACTTCACTTTTTAGATTGATTGAGAGAGAGAGCCTTGCACAGAGAAGAATAAAACCTCTCGGACTCTAATCTCTTAATCTCCATAAAATTCTTGAATGTTTAGCTTTGATAATATATGAAACAAATCTGATGGTCTGTAACATTTCTGATGTGCATTTCTTTTTTTGCAGAAAAAAAAAAAAGAAATCAAAGCAGACATAAAACAGTGTATGACAGATGGGTTAGTGTTGGTGAGAGTTAGCTCTCAAGCATGAAGAAATTCCATACCCCTAGCTCTCCCTTCTAATATGCTAGTGGAAAGTCATTTTGGTAGCCCAGTAATTCCTTTGCCAGTGTTAGTTTTCTTTCCAGTGGTATCACCACGCACTCTATGGACTTCTGTATTAGGCTTCTTGGTGCTAGAGTAGAGACTATCGAGGAGTAATATCAAGGAATGGAACTTTTTGGCTCACAACCTTTTGTGCTTGGAGGCTGCTGAAAAATATGTGGAGCTTTCCTCATGCTTGGGATCAGGAGCTGGTTGAAGAAATACAAAAATGGATAACTGAGATGAGAAGGTGCACACAGCAGGCCCAGCTCTAGCACAGCTTTTCCAGCAAAGAAACAGCTTTACAGAATTGCTGTATGCAAGGGAGAGGAAGTTGTTTCAATCTGTTTTCTTATATACATTTTTTTTTAAAGGGGAGATAGTTCTTGGGGTCCTGCAGTATCCAAACTAGAACTTAATTCCCTTCCATCTTCCTCCAAGGGAGCAGGAGAGAACTGAGCCCTGGTTTTGGCACATACTCACAGGTGAGGTGATCACCAAACATGTTGTAACTCTTCTGCTATAATTAGTTTCTTCTGGTTTTTAAATCTCTAGGGCTGGAAGAATTTTTTTTGTTGTTGTTGATGATTGGGGGTTTTTTAGAAGGTGCAGTGGTTTCATCTTTCCATTGTATCTCATACAACTAACATGTTGTGATTGTCTAAATGCAGGCAAAATATACATGTTTTAGAAGTGCTTTTAGCTCTTAAAGTAGACATCTGCCCTTTGTATTGAACCACTTGACCCTTAAATTTTTCCCACCTTTGGAATCTTACATTGGGATTTAAAAAGAAAAAAATGCTTCAGAGGAGGATTGTCTGTCTGAAAAGTCTGCTCCAGAAATGCTTGCAGGACCTAATCAGAGTAAGAAAGAAAGAAAATGCTGGCACTACAAGATGTGTGGATTAGATTGGCAGGAAACTGGACCATAGTTAACTTCACCCATGCGTACTGAAAACACACTGAACCCCACACCCATGTTGTTGGTCTTAGTCTTTAAAGTTTTGTTGGCAAAGCTCTTCCTTTTATGAGTGGGAAAACAACTCATACCCACAGCAGACACAGTTATGCTGGCAAAAAGCTCAGTGTAGTCTCTGCCAGTTGAATGGAATCCTCTGAAGTTTGTATTTTATTTCATTTGAGGAAGAGCCTTGGCTACCTCTTCCCTGCCCCCTCATCCTTTTTTTTTCCAGCCCAGCAGAAGCTGCTTCTCCACTAGTGGGAATTGCAGAGATAACACTGCCTGGTGCAGTCCCTTTAAGTGTTGGTAAGCCATTAGAAGCAGCTACTGTCATCTTGGATCTTCATTTGTTTCAGTAGGTAAAGAGAAAAATGCTATCAGAGAAGAGAGAGAGATCACTTGGAGGCAGAAATTGCATGAGAAAAGTACTGTCAGGAATGCCAAAGCCTCTGATGAGGGTCCCTGGGACTTGTGAACCTTAGTGCACCATCTTCACTTTCTCAGTGACGGGGTTTTGCCTGGAGGCAGCAGTAAACCATCAATATCCTGGTGTGACAGGAGAAGATATTGGGGATCTGGGTCTCCCAAGGCTGTCAGCTGACTGATGCAAGCCATCACCAAATGGAAGCTGCAGTTTTGGAATGATTTTTTAATTGTTTGTTTGTTTTCTTTTTCTGAGAAGGAAAAGTTGCACGGCTTTTTTGCACACCACCAGCTGCTCGTGGCAGATAAGAAATTGCAGCAGCCAAAGCTTTAGATTTATTGCTGTGGCCAATTTCCTGTTATTTTTAATAGGATACGGCCCCTCCACTTCTAAACTCGTGAGCTGTATCAAAGGGACTGTATCGTGTTTCAAACCACTCTGTCAGGTCCTGAGCACAGCACCAGGGCTCTGGCTTCCTATGCAGCCTTGTACCTGCTTGAGGTCTTTTTTGTCTGTGTGTGCATCCACGGACAAGTTTCAACTCCCCGTTGTGGGGATTTTTTTAGGCACCTTTGTTTGGTTTGTTTTCAAGTCATATTGTTTGAAAAGAAGAATTTGTGTCGAGGCTTGCCAGCGCGGGGAGTGGGAAGCAAGGAGTACCTGGTTGTCAGGGCAGCCCTGGCTCAGCATGGGTCACTGGCTGGGTCGGAAATTAGGGAATTCCTGGCTGGCTGCTGGGAGAGAGATTCAGCCTCTTTGCAGTGGCTGGAGCAGGGCGAGGAAGTCTGGCTGGTAAACTGTTAGCAGATAAAATTTGGGGTAAAAAATGAGGTTTTAAAAGAGGGAAATATGTTGTGTATCACTGTGTTCTCTTGATTAATTTTATTTGCATTATTTTGGCTATTTTAATTCAAAAACATTTTGAACATTGTAAGTAGTCTAAATATCCCAGTGTTCTCATGTGAGATAAAAATAAAGAAACAGAAAATTGAGTCAGGCACTGACAAAGAAGCGCAGAGGGAGTTAAAGGAGGGGCATCAATTGGTCTGTATTTTAAAAGAACTTAGTAGGACTTTGAGATGGGGGTGCTAGTGCCCTGCATGGGATCCAGAATAACTAGCTGGATTTATGCAATGCCATGGTAATTTGGCAAGCTAAATTTGTAACTGTAATTGTTCAGTGGCTATTTCTAGATATTATAGTAAACTTCAAAACTGCCCTTTAAAAAATGCGCTGCTACTTTTTTTTTTCTGGCCTTTTGTTTTTTTGTTGGCCTTGGGTGGTTACTTTGTCCTTAGACCATCTACGTAAAATTTAGTATTAATGAACAATGAGGTTAATTATAGTTATGTGTATTTTAATGTTTGTTTTCTTAACCAAGATAATTGAATTGCAAATTGGGTTAAACAGGTGCATTTCTGGACAATATTTTCTTGAATTTAATGCCAGGGAGATGGATTTCTTAGGATTTAGCATTAGCAATGTCTCAGTTTGAAAAATATTTTGGTTTTGTCTTTAGAAAGTCACAAGCCCTGTCATACTTTAAACATCATGATAATTCAGTTATTTTTTCTTTCTCTGTCCTTCTGGATAATATTCTTTTGCCTTTTGTTAATGATATTGTTAAAAAACAAAACCAAGCATTTATGATTATCCCAAGATTGCAAATTTGATTTCTGATTGGTACAATCGTGTGGGGAGTTTCTACGACCAAGAGCTGGGGAAAGAAAACAAATGTAATTTTTAAGCTCAGCTAACCTGGAAAGTTTAAATAGGGTTCAGTGTGCCTTGGGGACTGGTAAACTTCTGTCCACTAATTCTAAATCAGAAATGCAAGGCAGGTTTCAGTTCTGAAGGTGAGATAGCAATACTTGTTTTCATGGATCTTAATCAACAGTATATTTAAAGAATGAAAGTGTTTTATAAATTGTGTAACACAACCTGAAGGTATATCTGCATAACAGTGCTTGTTCATAATTGAAATTAGCTAGCTAACTCAGTTGCTAATTAGACAGTTTGTAATTCTGAGGAATAAATTTTTCTGGTACTGGAAATTAGTGAGTTTTACCTTGGAGACTGCTGCTACCTTAAGCAGCTACCTGGGGTAAGTTCAAGGACTTTGCCATGTCTTGGTTTTAGCAGGAATTTTCCAGCACTGGCACTCCATTTCTAAGGAGAGTCTGGCCTTTTGTTCCAGAACCCATAACATCCAGGGGTTTTATCCATTTTCTCTTTTTAGATGCTTGTCTTTGTTGTTTGCCTCTTCATTAAAGCACACTGGTTCTGTATGAACATAAATATTTTTCTTTATATTTCTTTACATTTCACATACTGGCTTTTACTGTTTTGTAGTAGCAAAAACTATAGTATGTGATGAATATGTGCTTGCAGGCAATAAAACTATCTCCCCATCTCTATCTATTTCAGATTATAGGAAAAAAAATTGCCCAGTTGAGTTTCTGTAGAGACCTGGCAAAATTCTGTAAACCAAAACCACAGTGACTTTGGAAAATAAAGTTTATAAATGACAAGCAGACATTACAGTTGCTTTTATGGAACCATCATAATGCCAATCTCTGTGCTTGCTAGCATGACACAGGGCTTGACAATGGCTGCAAGGGCCCTAAAGGTATCAACCTTCCCAAAACTTTTCCACTGGAGAAAAATTAGTGTATCAGGCTGTCAGTAAGATGTGATGGCTTTAACTGTGACCTCTCCATTTCAGATGCAGAACCCACAAAAGCTTTGTTTTCCTCATGGGCAGTTGCCCAAGCCAGCCCTTACTATGTTTTGTGCACGTCATTTATTGTCATAGCTCTTTTCCATAAGACTTGTAATAACTGTTTCTTTCTTACGATTTTTCCAACCTGGTGCTGGAGCTGGAGAATTGTTTGTCTTTCTAAAATTAGATATCCATGGATACATATAATATTTTTCTCTGTTTAAACTTGGCAGTTCAAATTGCACATGGAAAAGAAAAGTGTGTTCCACTACAGGAAGTCTGCATGTGATGTTCTTCATTTACAGGAGAATAAAATGTCATATGGGGTGTTTCACTCTTAGATCTGTAGAAGGAAAACAATTCTTATAAAAGCACGTTTATACTGATATCTATAGCCAGACTCTTCCTCTGGTTTCATTGTGTGGCATCCAGGGTACCACCCTGTGAAGGGAAGCTAACTATATATGGGATACAGGTTTGATCCCATGATTTTTATGCCACTTGAGAGCTTTTATGTTATTACTGCCTTCTTTTTCCAGCTGAAAGAAGGTGTTGAAACCTCCTCAGCCGTGTGGACCATTCAATTTAGGTGTTCTTGCTTCAACCTCTCCCTCCTTTTCTCAAGATCACAGATAAACTTATCCCGTTTGCAATTTCCCAAGATTCCACAGGTAGCTGTAGTAGTGGAAGAAAATTGTGTAGCACATTATTACTTTTCTTGTCTATGAAAGTAGTTAATTTTGTTTTCTAGAACCCCTTAAGATGCACAAAGACTGTTCCAAGGAAAAGCAGGGTGAGAAATTGGGAGGCTATTTGATGTCTAGGGTTGCAGGCAGGCTTGATTCCAGAATGGGATAATTCATCTTTCTGACTTTTTCAAACTGCTGTAATATTTGTGTAGAGATGAGAAAAATGTATAATTCTCACATCTGTGAGGTACAAGATGATAGCAATATGCAAATGTGAACTTTTTGTCATGGAATGGTGTAATTGCTCTCATCTGTTGTCTTGAGTAATAACACACATAAAAGATGAGCCTGACTCTTGAGAATGAGTGGTGAGTAGTTATGTTGGACATCTCGACTGAGGGAGCTAAATATAAATTAGGATTGAGGTGGTTTCTAGGTTTCTTTTTGATCAGTAATATGAGACCCAGATTTTTGTGCATTTTTTGTTTAGAACGCAAGTTAGAAGAGCTAGAGCTGCTTTTCACTGGCTCTCTGAAAAAAAAAAAGAACTTTGCAGTGGGAAAAAGTGCAGTCTGAATAGGCAAAGGAGTTTAGAAGTTTCCTGAACTACGTAATTTACATGAAATTCATGCTGTTTTACTTCTTCAGAACACTTTTAAAACTTATAAAAATTGGCCAACAGCTGGAAAGTTTTTTCCTTTTCTATCTGCGCTGAAAAAATGTTTTCTCTATGTTCTTTGCTTATCTTTCCCAGTCTTTTTTCTTTTTCTGTCTATTCTCTCTCCACTTTATGCCAAAGTGATGTTTTTCCCCACTCTGCAAATTAAATTCCCATTCTAACTTAAAACTAGCAAAATAAATAGTGTCTGGTTTTTTTTTCCTAGTGTCAGACTGAGTACTTTCATAAGTCATAGTAGTGAGGGGGTGCTTTGACTCTTGCTTATATAGCCCAGTGACCTGAAGAAGGTTCCAGCAATATCAACTTGGTCTTTTGGCTCTACTAGTTTATTTTTTGAATTTCCATTATGAAAACATGGTAGCAGATTTGGTGCTGTCCTTGTCACTGTCAGAAGACATATATCTGCCAGTACATACATCCTACTGCCAATTAAAATGTTTGGTTTACTGAAGAGTTTAGAGATAGAAACAAAGGATTTTGAAATTTGTCCATCATAAGTAGCAGGTTAGCTTTTCTTCAAAACTACACTTTCTTTTGCTTACACTTTCTTGATATAATCATAAGGCTTATGCTTGGATATTTTGCAGTATTCATTTTCTAATTGAATTCTAGGCTTTGTGATTTGAGTAGCTTCGTATTATTTTTGGCATTAACTGCAATATTAAGGGTCAGCTTTTTTTTACTTCGACAAGCTTATATATCAAAGCTTAGGAAAAATATTGAAAAAAATCTAGCAGCTTCATTTGGGGTATATAATCCATGGTTGCCAATGAAAACTGATGTGATGAAATCCCATCAGGTATTTATAAGGGTATTATCATATTCCATCAAATCTTCTTGGCTTGTGACCAAAGAGAAACATGAAGGTGTGCAAGTATTAATTAAACACAGTTAATGCTTCTTGTTTCCAGAAACTTTATAAAAATAGCCAGGTATAATAACAATAAATTCATTTTTCTTAGGAGGCTATCTGGAATTTGACATGCCAGTATATGACTTTGAATTGTGTCCCTGCTGAAAGATGGAGGTTGTTTTGAAGACAGCCCTTCAGAAGGATTCTCCTATTTATGCTATGTGAATGCCTGTGTTATATTTAGGCACTGAAAATGCTTCTGGACTGAGTGTCCTGTATTCTGCAGTGGGGGAGTGCCTGGGGAAGATATGAGCTGTTCTGTCTTTCAGAAGGATTTTTAAAACTCTTTTCCAGTGATCCTGTTCCCTCTTAGAGAGTCATGGCTGAGCCATGCTGCCTCCAGTCACCCTCCCACAAGAGCAGGTTGTAAACCCTCCTTGTGCTGAAGTGCAGGGCAGTGGTTTGTACTGCAACCACAGCTTTTATTTAGCTGAAAGGGAACACTTCTGTCACAATTGGGCTGGTTACCTTCCAAACCAAAGGAAGGCAACATCACCTCTTCGTGATGTTTATCTACTGTGTGACGGGCTTGAGTTCATCTTTTTTTACCTTCATGAATAGATCCAGTATGAAGTTGGAAATGCAGGATTAAAGGTCTTGAGTCATTATAGTCTATCACTATAAAGAGGAAAGAGCAGAGCTGGTGCTATCTCAGAATCACACTTCACAGAGATAGACAATAAATTGCAGGAATTTCTCATTCCTTGCTCTGCATGATCTTTGTAATGGCTTTATCTGTCACTCCATCCCTGGCATCCATTCTGTAAATAATTACCCTGTGACCCTTTGGTCCTTAGTAACTCTTTCAAAGGTACACCTAGCCATTTTAAAAAAAGGCAGGCCAGTTAATTCTTGGCAAGTTTGTCCCAGAACTTTGCATCTGCAAATGGGAAGGCTGAACTTTAGCAGCAATAAATAAATAGCTTGGGTGGAATTGCAGAGCTGTGGCTGCTTGGTGGGGAGCATTTCCCTTTCCCTGCCCACTGACACTGGTGTCTTGTGTGCAGTAGATGCTGCTGTGAGACAGCATCAGGCATTGTTTGGTCTGCTCCATTTTTTTCATCACATACAGCAACTTGTTCTTCCGTGATTGTAGGAATTTGTGTTAGCACGGGCTCGCCTCTGTGGTAAATTGTTGAATGAAATGCACGCTGGTGTCACGTCCTTGCTGTTTCATTTCTGTTCAGCCTGTTGCCACTCTGCACTACTTTTAGAAGGGCTGAAGTTGGAGACTTGGCTGTTTGATTTTCCAGGAGTGGTGGTCACACTTAACAGCACTTCTGGAGGCTTGAGTGTCTTCAGCACTGCCAAGGGTAGATTTTACTTTTGGTAAAGGCAATCACTACATCCACACAGCCTGCTTCGCTACTCTGCATTGCCTACTTCGCATCAAAACTAGGAATGAAGACATTTAATTTCCTTTTTCTTCAAAGTGGATGGGAATGTAAGGTTTCTTGCTATCCCTCTTGGAGTTTGTGGGCTTGCTGTGCTAATCATTTAGCTCCTTTAAGACATGAGAGCAATCTGTAGCTCATGTCCACATTAAGCCACAGAGGAATGTGAATATCAGGTTCAAGTCAGAGAAATGAAATGCTTCCAACTTGCTAACCAGAGACAGAATTACAGGGAGGGCTGTACCATACGGGCTTTCTCCACTTTTCATTTTTGTTCCTTGTTTCTTCTCTTGCTTCTCTCTGTTGCAGTTAAACTGAGTGTAAGTCTTAGGGGTACCTCGTCCCCTTTGGCTTCTGCGAGTCCAGTTATGTGATAACAGTGAAGATAACCTGATGCATACAGAGAGGCTGTTTGATTATTATTTATTTTACTCCACCTTCTCTTTTGGTGTTTAGGTTTTGTACTTAGAAGAAAATAAACGTACATAACCTGTATATAGTATTTTTTTTTGCCTGCAGAACTTCAATGGCCACTGCAGTGGATCCAGTAGATCAAAGGCCTATTTGTGCCACTTTGGTACAAACATACAAGAAATACACCTACCTGTGGTTGTATAGAAGGTGTTTTGATTTTGTGCAAGTTGTGCTTAGATGCAGGCTATTTTAATAAATTGTGCAATTTAAATTTAGAGTAACCTTTCTGCTTTTCATTGGAGAACTAAAAGTCAGACTAACTGTTGTGTGTCAAAGCTGAGTTGCTTGTAAAGAACAGCAAAACAAGAAAATGTTTATGTTCAGTTTTCATGTTTTTTGTCTCTCTCCATTTTAATAGATGAAGTCTTCATTTTAATATACAAAGTCTACTACAGGAACTACAAAGGGTCACAAGCTTGCAAGTTAATTTTGACATTTATTGCTCCAATTGTATGCTGAAATGTTAACATAAAAACAGAGCAAGAAATAGAGATGGTTTATTTTAAAGAAGAATTTCTTTTCAGCTCATGACAAAGTCACATTTTCTGCAAAGCAGTTTTTTACTCTGAAGTGTTACAAGTGTTGCAACTACTTTCTCTAACAGGGGATATAAAAGAATCAGGCTATAATCTCATTATAAGCCGATAACCTCAGATATGATTCCAAATAAAGCTATCACTATATGTTAAAGGGTGAATATTTTGTGCAGACTTATGGTGAAAGGTTGTAAAGTGATTATCACAGTAGTGTTTGGAAAGGTGAACAAAGAATGGCATGCCACAGTTTTTAGAATTTATTAGAGTGGGTTTGTGTATAAAGCTACAGCATGTATTTTGCACTCCAGAACTATTAGTTTTACTAGCCTTCATTGCAAAGCTGTTCTCTTGAATAGAATTAATGAGAAATAATATCTTAGAGGAAATAAGCAGCCAGTCTCAACCAATCTATTGTAGTGCTGCTGCAAGGAAAAAGGATAATTTAACTTTTATGTAATGAAAGAATGTGGGGTTCCAGTTGGTGCAATTTCTTCCTCTATCAATGTAGTTAGCAACGCCTTTTGGAATACTGTGGAAGTAAACCCCTGATTTTTCTCTCAAGCTCATTTGAAACCTTTTGAAAAACAGTGCTGAAGGATTGAGTTGATGGCTGAAGTAGTGTTTGAGGTATAAGTTAAAAGTTCAAGATATCTGTTAAAAAGTATTAGAATATAAAAAGACATTTGTTGTTCATAATATCTCAGTCACTATGTGCTATCCAGCCCTGTGATTCCCAGGTAATTGTTTTCAAATCTTGTTTATCAATATGATCTGCCACAGAGATGAAGGAAGAATGCAGGGGGCTGCTCACAGAGAGGGGTTCTTTTGTAGCCTTGTAATTCTGAGACACCGGTCAAAGAAGTCAGTCACTTCAAAGAAGGTTCCCCCCTAGCCTCCCCCTTTTTAGCCATAAATCTTACTTCTAAGTATTTTGACTGTTTCAGTCTAGTGTTTAAGCCCACACAGTGGGCACTGGAAAATAATCCTTTAATACAGAAAGAAAAGTACCATTAGCTCATTTCCGGCAGCTATTCTGTATTTCAGATGAGGTGTTTTGCTGTCGAAACAAATGCACTTATTCACTGTGGCTGTGTGATTTACATCAAGGCCTATATTCAGTAAAGATAACAGATTTGCTTTCTTCATGCATGTGCCCACAATATAATCCTCCTTTGATGCAACTTGAAGGAATTTTTTCAGCATTTTGTAGCATTGATGTTTTAATGCATTAAGTAGTGGAGAGGCTTTTTTCTGTGCGAGTTCAAAAGTTCATGTTATGATCTTGTGTGAAGTATCTACTTGTGTAACTCAATGTGCCTGGTTGTGGTTTGGGATTGACAGTGCGCATGCTTTTTTAACTTTATTTTTCTTCTCTCTCTCCCATTCTTCTCTTTTTCCTTCAACCTATCATGTTTGGCTCTCATTGCTTACCTGCAGCCGCTTTTCCTCCATTGCATTAGCTCTGTTCATTACCTAATATGTGAATAGGATTAATTGAGCCTCTCCAGGAGAGTAGACCACTGTTCTAAACTTCAAGAAACTGAACAAAGTTTTCTTCTTACTGCAAGTCCTCAGGCGTGGGTCTTGCTTCACTTGGTGCCAGTCTTCTTACTGACATCAGTGGGAGCAGGGCTGGATGTTGTTCCTGTAAGGAGAAGGTCAGGCTGGCAGTTTAGAGTGGCCACCACAATGTTAACATCTGAGATGTTGCAAATTCAGTGCTTCTTGTTGATCTTTCCCCTCTCCCCCAATTGTATCTATTAAGAAAACATTTTCTTTGCTGGTGGGCCAAGGCATCCAGGTATGTTGCAACCTCCTTTTGACTTTTGCAAGAGTTGGAGGTAATGTGATACATTTTGGAAATCCGTAGTTACAACCCAGGTTTTCCCAGTTCTGTTTATTTGAAAGACATTACTATCTTCCATATATAGATAGAGACATGTTAAAAAAAATTAAGAATGAAAGGTATGCAAGAATACCATTAAGCAGAAATGGTAAAAATTCACTTGTATACGCCATTTCAAAAACAGAAGAAAGGCAGGAGCAGAAATATCACACCTTAATTAAATGCATGGGACCATATTTTGTTACACAGCTTTTCAGCAGGATCTCAGCTGAGAGCAGCATCGTGTGAGTCCAGGTAAGCAGCTTCCAGTCTCCATCTGATACTAGAGCCATGTAATGAGCTGCAGACACATCTTTCAGTCTCATGAGCAGTGTGGCTAATCCTAATCTCCAAGTGCTCTCTTGTAACTGCTCCATTGCAAAAGCCCACTGCAGAAGTGAAACTGCAGGCCACGTCTTGAGGATAAATATATTTTCATTAAAACAGGATAGGTGATGTTTGAACTTTTGTCTCTTTCTTTTTAATAAAGTTTTTATTGCGTTATTTAAAATTATTCACCAACTGGCAGCAGTTTGTGCTAGTGGATGTTTAACTGGTGAGAATGCTCTGGGGTATATACTTTTACTCCCTATCTGCTACTTGGATCTGTTGGAGCTATTGATTCTGCTCTAAATGTTATCCTGTGTTTAGAACTTCTTACTTTTACTCGTGTCTTTCTTTGTAACATGAGAGAATAATGAAACATGCTGTAAGAAGTTTTTTGTGGTTTTTATTAAGCATGTCATTCATGGTTTTTGTAATGTTTTTGCCTGCCCATCAATCACATTTAGCAGGAAATTTAACCTCTTAAAAATCACCATAGCTCCAGCAAGTCTGAAGAAGTTGAAAACCTTTAGAAAGCTAACTATGAGGAAAAGAAAATGGCACCAATACTATGTAGCTACTGATTGTAGCCAGTAGGGCTAAAATAGGATTCTTTACCTTTTGTCCCTATCAAAATACTCAGACATTTTTAAGTCACTTGATTATAATGGGTTTTAAATAGTTGACCCTTGCAATAATGGTTAGGCTTTCCTGATCTTTTATTTCTATGCAGCATTCAGTGAAAATTTATGCTGCAGGACCTTGTGCCTTTTCTGAAGGCTGGCACTTAGAGACCAGTTACTGTATGAGGTCAAAAAGAAAGATGTGCCAGAATACCAGAATGCTTCTCCTCTTCTGAATGGCTTGTCCCGTGCAGAAAACATAACACAAAGAGATGTTGCAATATTAACTCCTCTTATAGACATTAACTACAAAATGCTCTATTTTGGAGGGGGGGAACAAAAAAATTAGTGCCATTTGAATCAACTGGTTATTTCAGTTTTATTTTCAGTTTATTTTCAGATAGAGCAATTTTGATTCCAACATAGCTTTGCAATACAGGAATAATGGGGTTGTGTTCTGGGGAGCTCCTCTGCTTGCTGAGACCAGGAGCCTTCCTTGGGCTGTGATTTCACAAACTGCTCTCCAGACCTGACCAACTGCTTCAATTAAGGCAGAATTGCTCTTATTTGTCCTTCTCTGAGCTCTGTGGTTCTTTTCTTCCCTCTGCCAGATGAACTACTCACTCTGGGCTCTGCTGTGAGCTATCTAAACTCACTAACCAAGCTGAAAAGGATCGTATTCCCTTACTGAGTTAGAGGGGTGAAGTGGCTAAACCAGGAGGAGATTCCAACAGATTTTCAGAGCTGGCACAAAACAATTTGTAATGTGCTCTGGAATTAAGGGAGGGAGAAGAGATCAGGACCTCTCTCTATTCCTGGCAGAAGTGAGCTCTTAAATGAGATTGCCTCAGGTACAAAACTGCATCCTTGGACAGGTGCCACCCAGGCTCTTGGCTGTGTCTAATCTGAGGTCTTGCAATAACATAGCCAAGGTGTGAGAGGGTTGTAAATGGTTAACTGCTGTACCCTGCAGACCTAAACCCTGCCATGACAGAGAGGTGGAGCTGCTGCAGACACCTGGCATGAACAGGCAGCATTTCCTATTTGGAAGGGAAAAGTACTGGAGTCTGGCATTTTGGTTTGGTAGGTTGTTTTTGTTTTATTTTTTAAACTTGAGAACATGACACTCTACAAGGGGAGTGGTAACTCTGCATTCGTTACTGATATGGATTAAAACTGATCATGATGGCAATGCAATCATCATGTCACTTTATGCAGATGTTACTCCTAACTTTTAGACTACCTCAAAACGAGCCCTCCATCAGTAGTTGCCTTAGAAAGACCTGTTGAATTGCTGGGGGTATTCTGGAGTGACAAGTAAGGAAGTAATGGATAAAGTGCTAATTTGCAGTTTGGGAAGTTCACATCTTGTCCGCGATGGAAACTTTGTTGGACACAGACTTGCTAGAACCTGTAGAAATACTTGGTACGTGTGGACCTTGTCACAGAAGAGGACTTAGGTGCTGCCTGACAGATTTGCACCCACAAAACTGCATAGTTCTGTGGATGCACAAAAAAGGTGTGTTTGCACTAAAAGTGTGGTACTTTCACATGGGAGACAAGGAGGGAATAACAAGTGGTGGAATGACTATTCTTTAGGTGCTTCAGAATTATTGAGTCTGCACTCCCTTGGGTACTGCCACAAAGGAGAGGAAAGGGCAGAATTCTAACTTTGAATTGAAATTGTTATTTTGACTTCATTTAAACCTCTCTAGACTGAAACCAGAAACTGACCCAAGCTGGGTACAGTGAAAACTCACAACAACTTAGATCAAAAATGATCTGTTACAGCAGAGGTGCATCTGATGGAGAATGTAAGTTTTCCGGGAAAGGGAAAGCTGTGATTGGACTGGGAAAGTAGAAATGCCAACTGAGATGGTTTTTTGATCTTTGGCTGCTGTGTATTGTTGTCTGATGACTCACAGTAGTGGTAACAGTAAGAGTTGTCTTCTGAGTTCAGTGTCCCAGAGAAGCCTTGGCATCTGTCCGTGCACACAGGTATGGGAACTCTAGATGCTTACAAACTCTAAAAGTTCTGCATAGAATATTAGTTATAAAAATTAAATTAAATTGTAATTTGACTCCTCTTTCAGAATGTAGAGGTGAGAGTGTTAATAGTTTTATTACTGTTTGGATTAGGGAAATATTTAAATTCCTGCCTGCAAGAATTTTTAAGGAGATTTAAATGCCTGAGGATGAGGCCTATGTCTCACCAGGGACTGTATAAACAAGTAGTTGAAGACAGTGGCCTTGTGGCAGAAGACTTGTTATTATGTAAGGGTTAAATAGCCCTTTCTTCTGTCCAGGGATGAACTAGACTCCTGAGAGGCTTAATGGGACTTCCACCCATAACTGGGTGGGATACAAACACCTTGTTAGGCACGGAAATGTTCCTTGCTGTGCTCTACCTGCATAAAACTCCCGTGACAGCACTCAAGGGAGAGAAAGCTGTTTCATGGGAGAGAGATCTCCTCCTCTGGACACAGCTCAGCTATCTGGGGATGGATTGTGTCAGACCCCGTCTCCCATGCACTGTTATTTTTGCTCTTCCCTAAAACTGCCGGCCAGCACACCACTTGCAGCTGCCCTGCCATGCTGCGGTCTCTGCCCAGCCCAGGGTTACATACTTCCCTTAGGTGTGCTGCTGCTCCTGCAGCGCCAGGAATGCTGGAGGGCTGCCAGGTGCTGTTGGTAAATACAGGCGGCAGTTTGACATAATTGCTTTCTTCCTGGAGTCTCAGAAATTGCGTACAAAAGCAAACAAAGTGAAGGAAAGCGTTCTGCTCTAAGTGCATTTTGTATCAGATGATATTTATTCTTTTTTTTATGCTCCTTTGAATGTAGCACAGTCTGTACCTGTTGTCCGCAATGGAGGAGAGAGTCACGTACTTGGAAATGTCCTGAGAGTTATATTGGCACTAATTATTTATAAGCTTTTCTTCACTTCTGGCCTTCAAATAAATCTAACTAGGTGAGAGAATGCCCAGTGACTGGAGCAGTGCCCTTCACCTCACAAAGCAGCTTCTGCTTGACGGCCTCTTCCTCTTGAACCACCAAGCAGCTTGGCTTCCCTTCAGTCTGTCTTTTAAAATTACTAGCAAGCAAAAGTCTTGCCAGCCCCAGCTGACTTTGGGAGCACTAAAGAAGAATTTTTTGTATTTCTGGCTTCTTTTCATTTTAGGTTTGGAAAACCTGTAAAATATTACTTAAATTTGCTTTTTGAGTAGTAGTGGTTTGACCTGGTTTCACTGTAATGTCTCATTAAAAATAAAAAACAACAAGAAAATTACTGGTTTGGAAAAGCACAAATTTTTATCTGTATCAGGTAATTTAAATTCACAAGGAGAATTTCTATTCTATGCAGGAACGAACAAAGCTTTCTTAAAAATCAGAAACAACTTTGTGCTGTATATGCCAGTGTGAATCTGACCTAGTTCTTCATGTAGAACTGGCCAATGAAGAAGATTAGTTGCTAGTGTCACTAAGAGCACTAATGGATTGGCCTTTTCCTCCCTAAACCATCATAGCTGTGTCATCTTGAAGATGTTTCTTTGGTCCCCAGCATTGTGCTTGCAAGATAAACTTGGTTGTAAGAGTTATGCCTTTCCCCCCCTACCTTTTGGCATATGAACAGCAGTATTCTATGATTGAACAGCGGGGGAATGATACCTCTTGAAACCCCTTCTATACTGAGAAGGATTTTTTGCAAGAATGATCAAGGAGTCCTCCTTTCCCCCCTTGCAAGATGCAGTGGTGCTGTGGAGGAATCAAATACTGTTGGAGAGATGCATGCCTCTGTGTCTGCTGCCTTTACAGTGTGCTGGCAAGGCTTCCAGGCACATGGAGATTTCTCTTCAGTCACACGTAGAGAAAGAGATAGGTAGGAGAGTCTTGAGCTGAGACTTAGGTGGTTTTCTTTAAGCTGTTTGCTAGTGAAGGCTCTTAGGAGAACTTGTGTTGTGCTTGGTACGAGGTCATGGATTGAAGGTTTCGTTTTATTCTGTGTCAAATTTGAAATTTGTTTTCATTCTTTATTGTATTTTCCCATTTTTGGTATTCCCTGTTCCACAGCCATTGACTTTATCCATATGGCTTTTTCAAGTAAATACCATAAAAAGTCTGATTCTGATGTATGTGATAGCAAAGGAACCGTCTTGTTGTTCAGTTTTCTCTTGGTCCGCTGAAGTAGGGGAATATAAATTTTTACCAAGAATCCACAAAGATATTGTATCTGTCTTCAAACTGCATTTAGAATCCTTTTTTTTTAATAGCTGTTTTCTGAGAAATGGTTGAAGGACTTTAAGGTTTTGTGTGTGTTTTGTAGGCCTACAGAGTATGTACTTTAAACATAAGGAATTTCCACTTAGCAGAATGTTTAAATTCCAAAGCTTATGATCTAACTAAGAACCTTGTGTAATTCAGCATACTTCTTAGAATGAGCTTAATTTGCAAAGAGCAATTGATACACAAAAAAGAAAAAAGTTCCCAAAGGAGCTCAGTGTAATTTCTCTTCAGAAAAATAAATTCTTAATAGAAAATGTTAGTTTAAGATGCTGTGTCTCCCTTTCGCACCTGAAATACTCTTAATAGAAATCCTTTGTTAACATCAGAACAAGTTCATGGTTATCTGCTAAACTGTTTATAGGCTTGCATTAGTTTCACTGGTTTGGTTTTGTTTTAAGTGGAAGAGTGAGTTTGAGGAGGGGAGTGTTGTTAATGCCTGCACAGTTGGGATGATTTTGTTAGGGACATTGCTTCTCCCAGGCAACCTTTAAATGGGGAAAGGAGATCCAGTGATGGAATAATCCTTCATTTGGAAGACCAAAACATTTCTGTCTCTCAATGGCATTCTTTTTTCAGTCATCTACACAATAACCATGAATAAAAATGAATGCTCCGGATGGTTTTAAGATGATGCAAACACTGAAGAACCTAATTTACCTTTAGGTGCCTGTAAATGACTTGTCTTTGAGATCTTACTTACTAACCTTAACAGAAAACCCAGGGAGAAATTGGTCAGACATCCAGAATATGTGTAAACAGAAAACTCAGACACCTGCATTAATTTGAGAATTAACAGTTTTTACAAGCTGGGGCAATCTGAGCGGCTTTTTAAGCATTTCCAGCCTTGCCATCCCATTTAATTCTTTAACTGGAAACTAGTTTAAGTGTGACCTTTTATGTGAGTGAGATGTCATTTGGCATTCATATATATATTTAAGTTAAATGAAAAAGTAACCCAGTCCGTATTACACAGAGTGCATCCATTAACCCATTTGTACATCTGCACCTTGAGAAAATGGTGCCAGCTGATTGCCCTCAGCAGAATTTAGGGAAAACTCCTGTTCTTTTACTGCAGGGGAAATACTGACCTTGCTTTCCTGGGTGTATGATACCCCTTAGAGCAGTTAATGTCCAATCCATGTTGATGTTTCTGGTGTACAGGAGCTGATGGGTTCGTTCCAGAATAGTGTGTTTGCACACACCTCTTCTGGGATGGCTTGTCCAGCTGTAGCTGTACCTGGACAGCAAGGCCAGACACCTGGGGTTTTTTAATTGACATTGATTTCATCCTTAGGCTACTGCTAACTGCACAATTACTATACGGGGAATGGCTCGTGCTCTGCAAGGAAATGTGTGCAACTAACAGTAATGAAAGAGAAAAGTCTTTTTTGGAATTGAATTAGCTAGCTAAAACTCTCCTTCTGTCCAACTTTAAATTATCTGTGAAGCCAGAGACTGAACAAAAATGCTGTCCTTGATAAGATGTAGTCCTCCCCACCCTTTCCTCTCTGTAATTTCCTTTCATTCTTCCCACTTTTCAGATTCAGGCAGTAGTTGCAGATAGATTGGTCAGTAGGTATTTGGTGAGTGGTTGGCCAGGGGTTAAAGCCGGTCCTGCATGTCAGTGTTCTGAGCAGTGTTGGACAAGCCGGTAAATGTTTGTTGCAACTCCTTTTGTGTGAGTCTTGGGAAACGTGTCCCTGCCTCATCAGATTGTTGTGAGCAGGTATTTATATGTCTTTGATGGCTTCTGATGTTAGAGCAATGCATAACAGCTCTCTCATGCAATTTTGTGAAAATAATGCATTATGTCTGTACCCATGAAAGCTAAAAATGGGAGATTAAATCACAGCAGCTAATTTGATAGGTCTGTTTGCACTTCAGTCAAATAGCAGTGCTCCCTCTCAGTCTCTAGGCTTTTGTCTGGTGATGCTGGTAGTCTACCAGGCTAGTCACACACCTAACCAGTGGTTTTCTGTTTGCGTGGGTTTTGTTGTTTTTTTTCTTTTTTTATTGGTTGTGTTTGTGTTGCTCTAACTCCCTAATAAATGTCAAGTTATACTGGCTTTGGAAAATACACTTCATGTAAAAATGTGATAGTTATGTTTCTAGTGTAATGATAAGCACTGTAGTCCATTGGGCAGCTTTTAATTATCTCTATAGCAACTAAATTCAGTAAAAACTGAAAATAACTGATTCATGCAGTTCTGTGCCAAAGGATACGTGTGGGCAATGTACTATCTGTTTGAAATGTCACACTCAGCTGATGCATTCAAATGATGCATACTCTGCTGGCACTGCCTTCCCTTGCTTCTCTTAAGAAATGAGGAAATGGCATCTAGTTTTTCATTTGCAATACTATTGGTTAAGAGGAATGGACTCATAAATGTCACCATTAGTGTTCCTCTGCTTTTTGCTCCAGAATATTTAAGCAAAACCAGGAAGACCAGGTAGCAAGTAATTTGCTATTAGCGTCATTCCTCTCGGCAGATGGAAAGTGGCATTTTAGAGCTGGCTATGTCAGCGCAAATACTTTGTTTTGGTTCAGCTTGAACCTGCTCTTAACTAAACTTTTTTGGTTTGTTTCACTTTAAAAGAAGTGGTTCTTACAGGTGAGGTTCATACGTCTTAAATGTCATTACTTCTGTATCTCTAGTTCTTCTGTCTACTTTGTGTTTTGGCTCAGCAGTTGCATATGTCCCTGATAAATTTTAGGAGTACCAGTTAGAAACACTATCTAGAATGTGTGTTCTCTTCCTCCCACTCGGTGTTGCCCTGGTCTCTGGCAGCGGCTTTCCTGCCATTACTCATTCCACCTAGGAGGGTTTGGAGCTGGAAGCCAGCAAAATGCGAGGGATTGCCTCGGAGGAGGCTCCTCTGAAGTGGCTCGGGTGCTTCTCGCTTTTCACATGCATGTTTTAGGTTTGATTTTTTCGGAGGTGCTGAGTGCCTGCATTTCCTGCGGACCCGCAGCCAGCCTTTCTTCTTTCAAGATCGCACCTCTTTTCAAAGCCTCTATTCCTCAGCTTTTTAAACTAGTTTTCAGAGCTGGCCCGAGGGCATGAAAATTCGAAGATTATGTTATAGACCCCTGTGGTGGGGTAATGGTGGGAGAGTTAGCACCTCTGGATGAGTGCCCTGGAGAGTTGCTGTTTGTACTGAGCCTCTCAAAGAACGGCTTTGCAATTAAACCGTGCTTTAAATTCAGCGCCAAAACAGTATTTTGGAAGATTTGTTGTATAAGGTATTCATTTGGGATATGTAGTAAGTGCCTGGCAATCCTGTGTGTGGAGGCGTTTATTTCACGGTTTTAAATGTGACTCTAACTTTTTTTCTTTCCCGCTGAACTTCAGGAACGTCTTGTTTCACACTCCAGTCTCCTCACTTGTGTGTGTTTTGCAGGAATCCCTTGGAGCTCGCCCAGGAATGGACAGCTACCTCCGTTTCTGGAGGAGAGTAGTGCCAGCTGAAGAAGCCTTGGAGGCGAGCGGACGAGTGTGCTGATAGCTCAGGGAAGAGCCCGGGGAAGGGGCGACCCTGCCGGCCTCCAGCCATGCCTTTCGGGCTGAAACTGCGGCGGACCCGGCGCTACAACGTCCTGAGCAAGAACTGCTTCGTGACCAGGATCCGTCTGCTGGACAGCAACGTGATCGAGTGCACCCTGTCCGTGGAGAGCACGGGGCAGGAGTGCCTGGAAGCTGTCGCTCAGAGGCTGGAATTACGCGAGGTAAGGGTGGCTCGGGAAGGACCATCTGTCACTGGATAACTGGACGCGTTTTTAGCTCGGGCGGTCTGTGCCTTTGAGTCATGTTGTTCTCGGGGCTGGCCAGATAGGATCAGCAGCTGGAGCTCGGACAGACATACTCTGATTGCAGGAAAACCGACGGCACAACGGCGCTCGGGGCTTTGGGCTGGTGCTCATCCCTCCCGGCTTGGAGAGCTCTTTGTTACACGAAGTTTCTTTTCTTAGAAAGCCGCGAGTGTTACTTTTTGAGCTGGGATGCCAAAGGACAAGTTACAGTAACTTTTTTCTGAATGTAGCCCTGGTTTCGCGGCGCTGATGGCTGAATTATGCAAATAACGAGAAGACTACTGGCTTTTAAACATCTGCCTTCGTGTAAATACTCTTGTTGCTATCAAACTGAGCAGGGCAACACTAACAACTAACACTTGTGTTTTACTAGTGGGGTTTTTCTTCCTTTTGGTTTTAATATTTCACATCTGAAATCCTAAAAGTCTTCTTTTACATTCCCAATGCTTCTAGAAATGTTGAAAAAACCAGTCTTTATTCAAGACTGAAATCCTTACTTTTCTAAGTGTTCTTTAAGTGATGAAGTGTTTAGTATTTAGTTTAGTAGAATCCTTTGTAGAAATACCTCTCCAATGTGCATGGCACAAGTGAACTGACTGACTTTTCTTATCTTCTGTGGGCTCCCTGTGTGTATCCTACATGCTGCTAGACTTCTGCAAATCATAAGTGGGAAACCATTGCCTGGAAATTGCTGTGTTATCATCTGGTTGTCCTGGCTGATACTTTCTGTAAGCACAGCTGGGGAGATTAAAAATTTTGCAGTTTTATGCAGTTTGCCCATGGCAGTGGGGGCAGCTAGAAGGTAGCATAGAAATAACAGCAATATCTGAAAAGTAAACAATTTTTTTTCTTTTTTTTCTTTTAATAATGATAAAGAATGGAAGAAGAATGGGAGGGTTCTGTGTGTGTCCAGAACAGGCTGGAAAATGTGCAGACAGGAACAGGGTAGAAGGAATATTGCATAGTGTTTTTCATACTTGGGTGGATTTTTTGGTTTTAAATATGAATTTTAGTAGAATCATCTCCCCCTCCCCCCTTTACTTACAGAGACGAAGATTTATCAATAAATAATTTTTCCTTTTTTTTTCTTTCTGTTGATGATGTCCTAGGGTATCCTTAGGGAAGAACCAAACTTCTCTCTTTCCTTCCAATGCAGAAAGCATTGAAATGAAGGAAGTGATTCTCCTCATGTTCCTTGTGAGCTTATTTAGTTGGTGCAGCAGAAGTCTGGGGCCTCCTGATTCTCTCTGGAGGTCCACCTGCACTTGCAAACAATAGCTCTGTCAGTGGGTCAGTGTGCTTTTCCACAAAGCATTTTGTGATCTCAGAATGTGTTTTGTTCCACTTTGGAACAAAGCCTGAAGTTCCAAAATTTTCCAGAGAAATGAAATTAGACAGTAGAGTAGCAAAGGAAGCTGCTTTGGTCCATGTTCAGTTCTATGGGGATTTTCTATTGCTTTGGGTTTAATTTTCAAAATTATTTCTGTCATGCAAAAAGAAATATGTCAGCACAAAAAGCTTGTGTTTCAAGATAAAAAAATATTTTAACAACATAGAAGAGAATGCTTTGATGTTGTTGGAACGCATTCCCTTTCTTTCATCACCCTCCTGCTTTTTTTTCTAAACAAGGTTTTGGCAACGTTGAACTGGTTTTGTAAAGTTCAGATTTCAACAGTGCAGCATTTTTTGACAGAAGTGGGTGTTTTGGGGTTTTTTTTTTCGAGAGAATTACCTACCTCTTTCAACTCAGAGAGGGTCTCCCTGTATATTCTTTTGCTCCTTGGATGAGGAATAGTTGGAGCTGGCAAGCTTGGAGGTGCCTGGTGCTGTTCTTTCTTTCAGACCCCAAATTCAATTCTTCTTCTGCCCCTGTAGTCTTCCTACCACTGTTTGTAAGGATGGTGAGGTAATTTGATGACTGTCCCCTTTCCTCTCTAGGTTTATCATAGTTTTTGAACTCACTGTCCGCCCACATTCTACAGAAGGGTCAAAAATATTTTCACAAAGCTCAAATTTCTACAAGATTTGTGCAACTGGATAGCTGAGTAGAGAAGCCTCTTAAATATACCTGAGGCAAAAGTCCTTGCAAGCATTCATATCACATTCCCTGAATGCAGCAAAAACTGCAGCTGGCATGTGCCTTTTCTTAGAAATCCTGATTTTCAAGCTGTGATGTACCAGTAAGGATAAGCCAACCTTCACTAAGTCCCGTGCTAACAAAACAGTGCTAAAATCCTGTTTGTCTCCTCCTTCCAGTCTCAGGTAATACCTCAGTTTGGTTTTGTGTTCAAATAAATCCTAGGTGTACCACAGCTTTTACCTTGAAGTTAGGAATGCACCCATGTCTCACTCAATCCAATTCTTAGAAATGAACAAAAAGCTGTCCAAACCCTTCCTGCTGAAAAGCAAAACTCTTTGAGATTATGCCTTGTTGTGAGGGACTGTCGATCATACCACACATGACTGAAAAACAGTATCTGGTGGATTATGCATATTTCTATTTGATCTCTGGGGAATGCAACTCCCTGCCTGACTGACTCAGGGTTCAGGAATAGGTCAGCAGAAAGTGGAGCCATGTAACTACTGTAAAATCTGGTTTTATCCTTTTCAGCAAAGCTCTTGACAGAGCATCAGGTCTTCTACTTGAACAGCTACCGGTTCCAATAAAATTAGCTCTTATTCCAGCATTATGTAAAAGGTAAAGACAAGAAGAGGGGAGGTAGGGAGAGGAAAGTCAAGGCCAAAAATGTAATTTTATAATCATGTATGTATGTGCATAGTTTATAGAAAGGATTTTTCCCCAATATAATGGCATTTTTCCATTCCACTTCCAGACTAAGTAAACCTACTTGAAGTAGCAGAGTAACCTGTACAAATCTGTTGGGAGTCTTCATGTTTCCTTATCCTTTTTGTTCTTTTTAATTCACTTTCTAAAATGTTAAAATGTTTAAAGGTGGTACACTCTGATGTATTGTAAGTGGGGGAGAGGGCAAGAAGGTTCTTTCCAACCAAAATTATTCTTGTGAGCCAAATTTCACAATGCTGTGTCCATCACTGTCATCCTGTAAGCCCCAAGCCAAAGCAGGAGGTTGGTGAACTGAGCACCACAGGCAGGTGCTGTGCAGAGGTGGCTTTTTGCTGCTCTTCTGACCTTTACTTTAGTGGCCCAGAAGGTGCTCCTTGCTTTTAGGGCACGACTGAAACCTGGGGTTTTGCAGCCAGGCTGCCTCCACATGGGGCTTGGTTTGACTGGTCTTGCCAGCCAAGCTGAGATGAGGTTCAGGCAGGGCTTGGACAAAAGACCTTCTGTGAATAAATGGCTGCTGTAAATGGCACCTTCCCCTCTGCTCAAGTACCCTGGGATAGCAGAGCTTCATGTTTCTTGCCTGGGGAAGCTGGAACTCTCTCTCTTTCTCAAGGATAAATATTTAGTTGGCCGACTAACCAGATGTTTTAACAATCACTGAGCTGGGCTTGATGAATCTTTTGGAATGACATTTGCTGGTTTAGTGATTTTCTGTCATCTCCTGAGGGTGGCAATTCTACTTGTTTGGCCCAGCGTGAAGGCAGAAGTAGTTCTCAGCTTAGGAGCATAGCTAAGGCCAAGTCCAAAACAAATATGCTGCCTTCTGAACTGACAGCTATTTATTTATTTATTAATGTCACCTATTTTAAGGCTTCCCAGTGCTGTTTTGTATGTCCAGTGCTGCGACTCACTGTATTTTGAGAACCACCTTTTCATGCTGGCGCCCAAGTGCTCTGGTTCTTGTCTGCTGCTTTAGCAGAGGACTGCAGCTCCTGGAGGAGTGTGAACCAATTTCCTTGATCACATATGAAGTCATGTGGGATAGGTGAGAAGTTTTAAAACCTTGAGGGTAATATGTGTTGCTTCAGAACTTGGCAGTTGTAGGTGTAGATATTGATTTTCCATGGAAATCTGAATGAAGTCAGTCACTTTGTGCAGAGGGACAAACAGACCAGCTCTTGGAATCAACCTAATTTTTAATCAGCTGCTTATTGATAGAAGATCCCTTTTTTTTTATAAGCTCAACTAAGTTTTGGGGTGCTTTGTGGAATGGACAGCAGGGCATGACTCGCCTTCTGAGAGCCAAATGCCTTCTCATGGCATGATGAATTTGGTGGTCCAGCCATTTCCAGTGCTGTGTTCTTCTGTTCCTTTTTGGGGATTACTGATATTCATAGGGGGAGGGTCTCTTCAGGTGTGCATAGTGGTGGCTGCAGAAGTCCTTCACTGTAGGTTCTTAAAAAACACATTACATTTTCAGAAAGTGAAGTTGCTGGCAACAGGGACCTGATTTTCAAATAACTGTGTGTATTGTCTCTCCAAAGTGCATGAATCTGTGAGATGGGCTCTGCTCTGCTATCAGTTCCTGTGCTTCAGCTGCAGTGGCTCGATCCTCTCCAGGCTGCTTTCCAGGAAAACAGCTGTCTTCCAGTTGTGCAAAATGCATGCAGCCCTGTTTGCTCCGCAGAACCTGCTGTAATCTAGAAGCTTCAACACCCCTGTATTTCATTCACTTCTTGTTCCTTGGAATTGCTTCTAGATTTGGTACTTGAAGAACATTTCTACTGTAGCAAATCTAAACTTGTGCTGTCTCCCAGCCCCCACTCAAAGGGGAGGGACTGTGCTCATTGGAGCTGTTTAATTGCAATCCCTGAATTCCTTGAATAACTCTCCTAGACTTCAGAGTCCAAATCTTCTTCATTGGTAGATATTTTACAAGTACTTCACACTTCAAATCTGGGGTTCTAGGTGTTGTGAATGTTTACTTTTTCAAGTAATATGGAAGCTCTGTTTTCTCATCTCCACACTGTTTCTTGCTGAGGATGAGCTGCCCTGCAGTGATTTTCAAGTGTGTTAAAGGGTTTCCCTTTAGAGGTGGTAAAATCAGTGCTTTTTTCTGCCTTCACATTAATTCCTTTTCTTTGCTGCCTCCACTGTCCCTCCCACCTTCATTTTAATCTAATTACTACCATGGTGAACTCATCAGATAGAACTTTTTATCCACTGGTGACTACAAAGGCAGAGTAGAAATATATCAGGGAACATTTGTGAGGTTAGTTTTGTTTGAAGTTTATCCTGTGGGAGATGCTGACTTCTTGATTTATTTGTGCCCTAGATACATAGGTAGATTGATTGATTGATTGACTGATTTATTGAAGATATCTTTAATTTCTAGAAGGAAATACTACAAAAGAACAAGTTTGCTTCACTGTACCAGACTGAGCAGTGCTCAAGCTGTTTGTCAGGCTTAAATGAGGAATCAAGTTGAATTAGTTATCACCTTAGTTAAATGCTAGTCTGGATGTTGTCCAAAGTTGAAAATATGTATGTAATGAGACCCTAAAGTAAGTACACCTGTGCTCCCATTCAGAGTCTTGCATGATTGGCTCTTGCATGCCTTCAGCTATAAAGTAGTTGGAGCAGTGTTTCCCCTGCTGGTTTGTTGCCATTTGTAAACATTTAAAAATTTTGGTATTGTATTACTTGTCCTTGTGCTGTGTGCTAAGTCATGGTGTGTGCAATGGTTTGTATAGAAACATCCACACCAGGATGAAACAGGCTGCTCATGGTGGATTTCGCAAAGTTTAACATCTGCAGTTTGTCTGCTACAATGTTTTTCACTTTTTCTTCAGATCTGCAGTCACAGTACTTGATGTCTAAGTGCTTTTCAATAAGATCCTGCATGATGGATTGGCTATTCCTTCAGCTGCTTTATTGCCACTCTGTAGCTGTAGTGCTGAGTGCTGTTCTGTGTTAATTCCTCTTCTCCAGCAGCATTCCCACGTGGCTCATACAGTAGCTGCTGCAGCCACTGAGATTTGCACTGGGCAGGAAACAGCTGAGGTTTCCAACCTCGTATTTCTGTAGAGCCTAGAGCAAACAACTTGTGTGTGATGTGCATGTTCTAAGTGTATACTTGTCCATCATAAAACCTTGTGAGTGTGCTAAGAAAAAAAGAAGAGTGAGCAATTCTGTGTTGGCTAAATGGTTCTGGTATTGGTAGATATATTTTGACATATGCATGTGGGTTTGCATTCTTTTTTTTCTAGTTGGAGGGGTCCTTGTCCTTTGTGTGCAGTGGGCCTGATTCAAAGTCTCAGGAAGCCTTTGCACTTGAGTTCAGGCTTAGTCTGTTCACAAAGCACCGGTGTCCCTTAAGAAAACACACTGGCACTTTCTGTGAATCATTTATGTCACCTATGCCACAATGTCACGTAGAGCTCTTCAATATGCATTTGGGAGAGATGGTAGGAGGCAGATAGTGTGTGTACTTTGTAGTATATTGCAATATTAATTTGTCATTGTCTTCAAAATGTCCCACAAAAAGGGGCAGTAAAAAAGAAATTACTCTGATTTTGCATATGGAAGAATGTACACAATGCCATCTGTTTTTATTTGCATTTGTGACCTCGTGTGAGTGGTCTAGCTGGCAAAGGCAAACTGACACTCGTGTTTCTCTGTCTAGACTCACTACTTCGGCCTTTGGTTTCTCAGCAAGAACCAGCAAGACCGCTGGGTTGAACTGGAAAAGCCTCTGAAGAAGCAGCTGGACAAATTTGCCAATGAGCCTTTGCTTTTCTTTGGGGTGATGTTCTATGTGCCCAGTGTTTCCCGACTGCAGCAGGAGGTGACAAGGTATGTGCTTCCCTCTGCTCACAGTGCTGTGACAGAGCTGGGAGAGAATGGGACTGTGACAGAGAATCTGAGAGAAACAGTTGCTCTCTTTCTGGCATTCAGTACTTGCTCAGGTATCATCTGCTTATTTCCTTTCCTGATCATTGTCCAAATGGGAAAAAATGGGAGAAGTCACCACTTGATTATGTCTGCTCGGGAAGAAGGAAAAAAAAAAACTGTCTCACTGAAAGATTGTGCATGACCAACTGTGGGGGAAAAATGGGAGTAATAGTTATGACTAAAAATCTGGCATAAATTTTTAAAAAGTTCCTTGGTGACCATGGTTTTTCTTCTGTAACTTTCTACTGGTGAAAAGGAAGCCACAAAGGATCTCTATATAGAGTTTATTATTCTTAAGCCTACGTGTGCTTTGGTGAAAGTGAACTTTGGCTTTTTTTTCCTCAGGTTTTGCTCATCCCACTCTTGATTTTCCCTTGTGCTTCACAAAAAGATTAAAACTGTTAAGAGGGCATTAGTCCTTTAATTATGATCAGGGCGTACCTTTGCAAACAACTTCAGTGGGAATTACTCTTTTATTCAGAGCCCTGTGCTGCAGTTGTAACAATACAACTGTTTTGAGGGGCTATTTTTGTAAACCACATCACTGTGTGGTTTTTGCACATCTGTGCTGTATTGAAATTTAATAATGCAAAAAAGAGAGTGAGGAGAAGAAAGCCCACCTCACCTAAAAAGGGGTGGAATTGTTTTCTTTTAAACCAAAATTATTTCATTTATCTAGTCTGAGCAAAGTTGTATCAGCACAACTAAAGGTAAAGCCTGGAATAAGTGGATGAAGGCTTCAGGGTGGCAGAGGCCTTGCCACTGGAAAAAAACCTGCTGTTGCTGAAACCCTGGAATTCACCACATGGTCATAGTAGCTAGGAAAAGATTTATAAATAGTGAACAAAGAATGGCCTTAATTCTAGAAGGCATCCAAGATGTGAAGCAATTTTTTATCTTGCAGATTGCATATTTTAAAGGATCTTTATTTGACACTGAACTGGGGAGTTGGCGTTGTTAGGATGTGAAAAAGTTGCGTCTTGAAGTGGCAGCTGTCAAGCCATCCCTTGACTACTGTGTGTGCTGAATTCTTGCCAAAGAGTGGGATAAAAGCATCATAAAACTTCAGTTTCTCTGAGAACAGACCAAACACTGATGCTTGTCTGTATCTGTGTGTTCCTGCTTTGTAGGTGCTGGGGGAGGGAAGCCTCAGTACCTCTTCCTTCAGAATTATTGTAACGTGCAGACGGAATGTCTGAAATGTTGCGTTGCTCAATTTGTCAGCCCAATCCTGGCCTGGCTGTGTGCAAGAAAGCATTGTAGCTGCTTGGATGCTATTATCTCTTCAAGCTGCAGCCTGCAGTGCTGATTGCTCATTCATAGCTCACCTGCAGAGGTATATTTGCTCATTCTGCCCAGGCTGGTAATAACAAAGCATTTCAGTGACAATTGAACTTCACAGCACTCTCAACTGGAGTGGCTGCTGAATTGTTTTTCTTTCTGAAGTGATTGATAGCATAAGCTGTAGAGTCTTATAAGTGCCTTTTATGTTTCTTTAAAGGTGTGTAGCAGTTTACTGGAGGATTTCAGATATAGAATAGCCTGTTAAGATTTGTTTGTTTGTTTGTTTCATGGAGTGAAATTGCTGTGCTGTAGATGGTGTGATGGCAGCAAATAGGTAGATTCATGTTTGAGGCAACGGTGGGGACCTGGAGGATTCTTCTGAAACAACTGGCAGAGAAAGGCTTAGTTTAAAACCTGATTAGGTGCACAGATGGATGTGGGCTTGTAGGGGTTTTTTTTGGCTCTTGGTAAATTGATTCAGCATTTGCTTTTATTTTGTTAGTGGTTGCTTCTAGGATTAGACTTGGTCATGGTCTGATTACATGTGATGTTGAGGTAGGCACTGGACTCGCCCACTCAGTGCCTGTGTATTTGACTTCTATTTAGGTACAAATGACAAATCTGTCTGAAATGTAAAGCTTGTGATGAGACACTTCATCCCCTTCTGGGAGGCTGCAGAACCACCACAAACAAACCCAACCCCAAAACACAGCCACCACCAAAGGCTGAAGATGCAGGGGTGGTGACAGTACTGCTAGCAGTGGACCTGTCACCTTTGTAACCTTCTCCAAGTGGAAACAACTCCAGCCCTGAGCTTGCCTGGCTGTGTTTGGAGTTGAAGGTGAAACCCATCTCTCAGCAGCAAGCTTGTAGTTAATTGTAGACTCCAGGGTTTCCAGGGTTGATTAATATTCTCTGAAGATGATGAAGTCTTCTGAGAATGCTTCAGCAAACACTGACATAACGCACAAGTATTCAAACACTAGGGAGTTGGTTTCCTGAGCTGGTTTTCTCTGCCTCTGAAACGTAGGATTGTAGACTTGATAGCTGGTTTTGAGAAATTTGTCACCAAATTGAATATTCCTCCCTGTTTCCAGTGGCTGCAAACCTCCTGTGTCTCACATAGTGTCTTTGCAAAAAGGGAAAATGCTGCAAGTCTTTTGGCTCTGTTGGTTAAGAGGAGCATTACTTAGGGTGTTGGTCACTGGCTCTGAGGTAGTGTTCCTTAATAATTCTATTTGAAAGATCATCTGAAAGTTCTTTCTTTCAAAAATATGTGAACAATTCAAAACAATATGTGAACCATTTTGTGTTTGGCTGTTGTTTGGTGGTTGGGACCAACAGGAAGAATCCTGGTAGCAACACTACAGTATTTATAAAATTATAACTCCTTTACATCTTATAATTACTGCTGGAAGTAGAAAATGCTAATTATGCCTCCAGGCCCGTGGATTTTAACTGCCTGCAGGTGTTGGTAGTGGTCAGGAGCTATTCATGGTTTCTCTGGTAACTTGCTGTATTGACAAGCCAGGTGTGGAGGCAGAAGTAAGGGTGTGTAACACTGCTCCAAGAGCTGGGTCCCAGTGCTGGGCAGGCTCGATGGAAACCTGTCCACATGTGCCATGCTGGGAGAGGAGTGGAACAGCCATGTCCCTCCCAGGGAGCAGCCACAGTGTGGGAAGGGCAGATGATTTACTGAAGTCAAAGGCAAGCAGCAGGTGCAGAATGGTTGAGGTTGGAAGGTGTCTCTGGAGATTGTCTGCTCAGAGCAAGGTCAACTAGAGGAGATTGCTCTAGGGCCATTTCCCATTGGGTATGGAATATATTCATGGAAGGAGAGATTCCACACTTACTCTGGGAAATCTTTTCAGTCACCCTTGCAATACAGAAGGGGGTTTATGTTTAAGGTGTGCCATGTATTTCAGTTTGTGCCCAAATGACCCCATAATTTCAAATTGTGTATTGATGCTGAGTGGGCTACTTGGGCTGGCCATGTAACTGGTTATTTAGGACCTGTAGAGCTGCAGGCACCTGCCATATAAACACAAGTACTGCCAAGTCTTCAAGTGGAATGGATGCCTGTAGTTAATTTGTAAGAGGTGTTTCTGATAATATGAGAGACTGTGGTAAAGAAAATGAAAAGACAAGACTGCCAGAGCAGTTCATTTAGCTTTTAAGCTCTTAGAAGCCAACCTCTGAGACCTGCACTAAAGGATGAAAGGAAGAGTACTCTGGGGAGCACGTTAATTGTTTTAGTAGGTCACATCTGACTCTGCCTTGCAGTTCTTTCCTTCTTTGCTACAGGAGTGATGCTTGAAGATGAAAATGTTAGTGGTGTAGAGGTTTTTTCTCTTTGGATGAAGTTAATCACTGGGAGAGGGTAAGAAGCACCTGCAGGACATTGTCAGCCTTGTTCAATTTGTGGTTTTGAATGCAAATGCTGGGGCTACTCAGGGCTGTCATGTTTCCTGACCTGTGATGGATGCTTCCCAAGGATGTCCCAGGGAAACATACAGAAAGCAGACACCAATTGTAGAGTGCCTGTTTCTTGTTTTTGGTGGTGGCCATGACATAAATATTGCTATGCCTTCCTTTCAGTGCACTGTACTCTTGGCATTAAGCCTTCTCCTAGGAAAGCTATTTCCTACCTTCTAGACCTCTTATTTCTCTACCCTTTCTACTCTGTTTCTTTTCTCTTGAATTGAGGCTCCCATCTGTGTATATTCCCTGTTCTTAATCCTGTCTTTTCCATCATCTCAGTGACTCCAGCATCTCCCTGCCCACTGGTCATGACATTCTACTGGTTCCCAGTCCCACAGATGTTTTCCATTTTTACAGATTAATTAAAATTCCATGATAATTCCTTGAGTTGCCAGTAGGAGTTTTCACATGTTATTATTTCTACAATCTGAAAATTTCTAGAAGAATTTGTGATAAACAGAATAAAAAAACCAAACCAAGCAAACAAAAAACCCCCTTTTCAGACTCAATGGCAGTTATAGCAGGAGTAATTTGGGTGGGAGTATGGGGATTGGCACATTAGCAAAAAGCATTTTTCATGGGAGGCTACTTAGACAACCTCTTTTTAGTCATCCAGCTGTTCTCAGTGAGCAGCCATCGCAGATGGAGATGCTGCATGTGCTTTTGGCATATTTAAAGCACCTGGGATCTGCAAACTGTCTGATATAAAGCAGTCTTTGTGATGCCCTGTAGAGTAGATATTTGCATAGATTAGACATATAAATCTGCCTTTTATTTTCTGCTACCTCCTCAGAGAGGAGGCATCCTTTCAAGCATTTATTTAAAAAAAAAAGTCTTTGTACAGTGTCTAAAGTAAACAAGCTTGCTTTCACTGTGCTCTTGTTCCAAAAACAGAGAACCCACACACTCTTGTGGCTTTCTGAAAATGTGGGTGCGATGTTGCTTTCTGCACAATTATCAGACAATCCAGAGCCTTTTTCTTTTCTCCCCTTCCCACAGTTCTAATGGAAAACTGAAGTCACATTTTGCTCCCCACGGTATGTCTTTCTTAGCGCGTGACACTGCCGCGCCTCCTGTGAAGGAATAAAGGTGTGCTTTGGTCTGGTTTGCTTTTTTCTTTCCTGGAAGTAGTTTTCAGTATCTTACTGGGTGCTCTGTACTCAGTAGTACCCAGTGGCTTTTGTGCTGTTGCAGAGTGGACTGGGAAGTGAGAGCAGTTCCCGGTGTGGGTGCTCCCATGGAGCCGGGCCCCCGTGGTGCTCTGCATGGTGGGTCTGGCAAGCACAGCTCCGCAGGGAGGGACGTGTTCCAGCACCTGCACTGGGCTTCTGCCCCGAGTTCAGCTGTCAGCTCTGCATTTCCCCAGAAGAACGTGCTGTACAGCTTTCCTGTGATAGGAAACAGTGTTTGGAATGGGATGGCTGCACCTGCGAAGTGTGGGAATGAATGTGTTTGCAGGTGGAAAATTAGAGCCCGTGGCTCCCAGGCCGCTTTTCTGGACGGTCTGGGAAAATTCAGCCTCAAACTTACCCTCTTTTAACCAAGTGAAAATTTCTTTTCCCTGATATTTTGCTGCCATACCCTTTTCTTCACTACTTCTTGTAGCTGTTTTTTTGTTTGTCTTTTAAGGAAATATTTCGTCTTCACTGTTCCCAGCCTTTCCCTGTCTTTGTTTTTCTACGGGTGTTAGGGGAAGACATTTTAAGCAGAAGTTCTTTTAAAGCATAAAGAGGTACAGACTCCTAGGACTATATGAATTTTTAAATTACGTGAGTATAAAGTAGAGGGGGGAAATTAGTGTTTGAGGGCTTCATATTTAAAGGGAAAAATGTTTTCACAAATCTGTTTTAACAAATACTGGAGTTTTTGCTTTCCCTCAAAAAAGTCCTTGTTAGATGTCTTGCCTACTCGAGCTTATCTTTGCTTTTAGTCTGCTGTGCTTTTCTTTTTTTGTGTTTTTTTTTTTTTTTTTGAAAAAGCTAAAGTTTCACATCCTTCTGTGTAGCTAGCTTTTAAGACAAGCTGCAGATTTCTACCAGTCACTGCAATCTTTTCTGCTGGTTACTGCTCCTTACACTGCGCTTTTAATTTCTGTGTTAAGGCTGGATATCACATATCATCCTGTGCCAGCCTGGTTTTGTGGCAAGCTCAGTGAAGTGGAACTCTTCTGGCTGTTAAGGACGTAACATTTACATGTGACAAGTACATGAGGCTGCTTTGCTTTTCATGGTTGGTCACACCTGCAGCTTGTGGCTGCAGAAGTCTCTGTGTGTACTTTTGAGCTCATGGTAGTTGGTTTGGCTTCGTTGTCCAAAATAATTATTTTGAATATCACACTGTGCTGGAAAAAACAGCACAATGTGTACAATCAGATTTGTTCCAGACATCCTGGACTGTGCTTGCCTGAAGCGAGGACTGTGACTGATTTTGTGGCCGTGCTTGTTGCTACACCACAGATAGACCTACAGGATTTTTTTTAATGCCAATGGTTCTCAAAAATGTACTGACATTTAACAGATTTTCTATGAAAGTACAGAAAAATTGCATGCAGGATGGGAGGAGAGGAGAGATGCATGGTTTGGATTGCTTGGGTGGGTTGGTAAGTGAGAGAGAACTGAGTGATACATGGGAAATGGGAAGGGGGAATGATAAAATGGGAAGGGGGAATCTCTTACACCTGGAGATGTAAGTCAGAATTTAACCCTTCAGTGCTACTGGTGTGTAACAGTGGAAAAACTTCAGGCAGCAGAAGCCTCGCTGCTTTGTCTTGCTTTGTCTCTTCCTAGGAGCCTTTGTCAGTTCGTGTTTATGGTGTACTTACCAGCACATGTTTTAGGAGCATGCCTGCTGTCTTGGAAAGATCTTATCTGGAGGCAGGCTATGTAGTTTCCAGAAAAATGATTGCACTCACTGCCTGCTTTTCTGGGAAGTGTCATGGCTACAGTGCTCGTGCTGATGAGCTCTACTCACACCACACAGGAAAGGCCCTGACACACAGCCCTCCCTCTTGGCACCAGAAACAGCTGTGTGGCTTGCCCAGCTGGAAAGGTGATGCACCTCCTCTTCACTAAGAAGCAATGGTGTTGTCTCCAACATAAATATAATATTAATGGTCAGAAGAGTCCTGTGTTTTTAGCTATTTCCAGTTAAAAAGTTTGTCAGTTCCCTTTGTTTCTTAGATTGAGCTGGATGCTTGTGTAGCATAAACCAGTGTAGCTTCTTTCTTCTAGAAAATTTCCAACTTTATCATTATATATGTGTGTGTGTGTATATATATATATAATATTTCTACTTTATAGAGAGCTTTGAATCAATGGAACTGCAATGTTAAATGATTTAGATGAATTAAAGCAGCTGCTGCTATACATGGAAGCTGTATCAAATGAACAGAAAAGGACAGGGTAAGAATGTATAAGAATGGCAGACCTTAGAAATGGAAGATAATTTAATCCCATGAATCTCGTCAAAGCTTGTGTTCTCAGCTACATTATTTGGCGAGTCAAATAACTGGGTAAGTTTTTACAGAGGAATGATGTGAAACAGCAGTGAAAGAGCATGGGGTGTCAACTGCCCCATATGTGGTGGTACTGTTTCTTTCCTGTTTAACTAGAAGAATTAATAGAGGGTGCTGCAGGTATGTGCTGAGTATTGAAACACAGCAAAAGAGTTGGGACAGGTACTAATCTAAGTGTTTTATTCGTTAGGGTATTTGTGGGATACCATGGTGAGATCTCCCAGAGGAAGCAGTAGGAGCTCTGGAGCTGAAATTTTATAAATTGACATGAGGCAAATAAATTTTTGCCGGAACAGAATTCTCTTGGTTTTAGATGGCTCTTGACAGCCTGCATGACCATACAAGCCCCAGTCCTGTTCAGAGTCCTCAAGTTGTTTGTCTTACAACTGGAACTGCACCCCATCTCCCAAAGCTGGGGGAAAGGCAAGCTCTGGGATTCCTTGCTAAGTGGAGCCAGGGAGCCCTGAGTCCTCAGGGATCCCAGCTCTCTTCTGTTGAACAAGATTGTGGGTGGGTCGTGAAGTAACTTGGAAATGTCAGTGGCTTTTTTTTTTCCCTTACTTTTTCCTCTCCTCTCTCCTCTCTCCTCTCTCCTCTCTCCTCTCTCCTCTCTCCTCTCTCCTCTCTCCTCTCTCCTCTCTCCTCTCTCCTCTCTCCTCTCTCCTCTCTCCTCTCTCCTCTCTCCTCTCTCCTCTCTCCTCTCTCCTCTCTCTTCCCTTTCCTCTTTTCTCTTCCTCCTAGCTGCTGGAATTTGGACTCATGTTGTCCAGGCAAGGGAGCAGTTCTGGAACTGCATGCAAGCTGGATGAGTCCTAAAAGCCCTGGGTGGCCACCCAGGCTTAGACAGTCTGGGATATTCGCGTTTTGGTGCTCCTTTGATGGTTTTATTGTTTTGTTTTAATTATTAGACTTTTTTAATATTAGTGGCTACTGCAGCATGAAACGCACACATTAGGCTTGTACTTGCCTTGTTGTAAACACCCTGATATTTAATTAGCTTTCATGTTGTATTTAGAGAACAGCAACAACAAATAATGTGCAGTATTTGCCTGGGTCTTGTTGTGTTCATGTTATTGCAGTATGTGTGTTGTTTCGCTTTTCAGTAATATTTTTCAGTTGGTTCTTTTTGGATGTGTATTTTAGTGGATGTTTAAACTTTGACTTAAAAGTAAGAACTCCTTCAAGGCAGACCTAAGATTCAACATTAATTCCCTGTTTATAAAATATTTGCTGAGGAGGGCAAACCCTTCTCCCAGCTGACTTTCTTCAGTGAATGGGGAGCTTGTTCTCTGTGTGTTGGTTATTGAAAGCTGAGCTCTTTGTGCCAGATATTTTAAGAAACTGTTGACGCTTAGATCTAATCTCTTACATTATACTGTGCTTTTAGACCAGAAAGTGAATGTGTTTTCATGTGTGTGGTTGGGCAGTACATATGTAGCAACTCTGAAAAATAGTGTTGCATAACTATAAATACAGTGTAGGATACTTTCAGCCTGCATTCTTGCTTTACTGTGTTTTGAAGGCAATGGCTGTGGTGGTTAGAAATGTTGCAACAGGAATGTCTTGGCATTGGGCAGATTCACATTTATATCTGATCATAAGGAAATAATACTAATTTTATGCTCTAGGGCTTAGTCCCGTGTGCTAACATATTGCTTTCCTGGTGGGAGCTATTTCTACATTCAATTTTGGTAGAACAAATACTTCTGGTGTAATCTAGCCTTTTTTATTGGACCCTTTTAAACGGAAGCAAAGGTTGCATTCTGAGGCTCTGCTCTTCTTGTAGAGTAGTGATTCATCATTTACAGAAATTGTGAGAGCTTCCTCTCTGGTCTTAGCCCAGGCTGAACCTTTCCATGCAGCTATGGTAGTGGAGACATTTGCACCTGGGCAAAAGTACTTTGGATCTCCTTTTCTTGTCCACCTGGGCATGTGTGCTGTTGGAGACACTGGCTGAGCCTGTATGTTGGATAAGCAATGGGGATGGCTTTTACCATGGCTGACAGCCATAAATGATTCAGAGTTTTAAAAAGCAATTCCGCAGCTGGGTACAATGTAGCAGTTTTATTGTCCATGCTTGTGATTTTTATTATGTTAGGGTTTTCCCCAAACTTTGAAGATCTTGGAATGAGGTAATGATATGAATTTCAGTCTGGGATTTTTTTTACATGTTCAGAACAGAACTCAGACTAGATTAGTAAAGGGAAAGTAAAAAGGGGCATGAAAGGTATGATTCCAAATATATTATAGCTCTCAAAAGCCAGAAGGAAAAAGAATACCTGGCTTTACCAAAGAAAGAAATATAATTCTTCATTAATGGTATGGCTTTGAGGGGGTTGATGTGTGGCCTGTGAAACTTCAAAAATGACAGTACATTAATCATGCATCCATTTCAAAAGTGTATAAGGAACCAGATGAATAGAAAATGTGGAAATGTGCAGCAAGACAGCAGAAAGTTCACTGAGTTACAGAATCTCTCAAGTTGCAAGGGGCCCATAACAATCATTGAGCCCAACTCCCTGCTCCTGGCGGAACTACCTAAAATTAGATCATATGATTTGAAGCATCATTTAGATGCTCCTTGAACACCATCAGGCTGGTGCTGTAGTCACTTCCCTGGAGAGCCTGTTTAGTGACTGACCACCCTACAGGTGAAGAACCTTTTCCTCACATCCAGTCTGAACTTGGAATTACAGAAGACTCATAGAATAGTTTGGGTTAGAAGGACCTTTGGAGGTCATATCTAGTCCAGCCCACCTACAATGAGTGGGGACTAGGTGAGGGGGCCCGGAGCTCCATCCAACCTGATCTTCAGTGGTTCCAGGGATGGGGCAGCCATCACCTCTCTGGGCAGCATCTTCCAGGGCTTCACCACTCTCACTGTAAATAATTTCTTTATTATGTCTAGACTAAATCTACCCTTGTTTAGTTTAAAAACATTGCCCCTTGTCTTATCGTAACAGGCCCTGCTTTGTCCCTGTTTTACAATCCCAGTGTAAGTACTTCCCCTAAGGCAGCTTCATCCCATTTCCTTGTGTCCTATTCCTGGTTGCTAGAGGAAGTGACTGTTTATAATTAGGACACGGCTGCGAACCACTGTGTTAAAAATGTGTCTTGATTACACAGACTGCCAGGATCGACCCTTAATTCCAGAAAGAAGAGCTGAGGGTCCATGAGACTGAACCTAGTACTTGAGACATTTTATAATCCTTAAAGAGAAAGAAATACATTAAACATTTTGAAACTTGCTTTGAAGGTCTAACCAGCTTCTGTTGCGGGAAAAAAAGTTCTTCTGCCTTCCTGTGTGGAAACAAAAACAATTTGAGTGGCCTATATATTTTATTTTGTGATGTCTGACAGGTGAAATGGTGCTGAGGCTAGAAATCTGGGCTTCTGCTTTCATCAGTGAAGAGCTTGCTTTGTGTATGGAGCTGTGTTTGGATGAGTCACACTGCCTGCTTTTTGTTTCTCAGCCTCTGAGGAAACTGTCCTCACTGCTGCTTAGTGATAAGCACTTGTGTTAGGAGGATCATTGTGATAACCTGGAGTTGTCTTCTATTTAAATCCAGCTTTTCCTGCTCCTTGGTTTTGTCCTGTTAGATTTCCCAGTGCCACACAGACACGTGGTTGCATATCTGTAGCTGTACTGCCAGCAGTACCCATTCCATGTGTATGTGTGTATTTATGGAAAATCTGTCGAAGGTCTACTTGTACGATCTGGACGTGTCCCTTTTTCTTGGTTTGTATTAGTAGCCAGTTATCTTAAGTAGTGCTGAAAGGAGATTTTTAATCTTGATGTAATTGGCTCTAGAACCTCATGAAAACTGTGACTTAACCTACTTTTTGGAATGGAGAGTTGTGTCCTGCTTTCTTTGAACTGCGGTGTCTTAAGGCGTGCCGATGAGTGGATGGATAGTAAGCTTCTGCTTATGCAGCTGGAGGATGTGCCAAGAGTTGTATTTAACAGCATGGCCCTGCTACATCTACTCACACTTGTAAACTCTACAGGAAACCTTCACCTAGTATTTACTCTTGTCAGGCCTAAGACAGGATGTAGAGATACAAAGTGCAGAGAAACAAAGAATGGACTTTGTTTCATAATAGTTTTATTTCTAAGTAGAAATAATAATCTCTGGATTGGAAATTCAAGTCTAATGTTTCCTGACTGGTGGGAGCATGCTGCCATCGCTGTGATGGACAGGGAGTTCCCATCCACAAACTGGGAGGTTTCTGTAAACTTAATGAAAAAGTCCCTGCTGCTGCAATGACTCTCAATAGAATCAGCTATGATAGAGTTTGCTCCCTGAAGGTTCCTTAGTGTATTGTTGTCTCCTTTGCAACTAAAAGCAAATAAAGGGTTTTAGAAAAAAAGATGATAGCTTCAGTGTTTTGGTTTAAAGGAGAAAGGATAAAAAACGTGGAAAAAGGAAAAACACTTGTCGTCCCTAGCTGCTTGAGTCATGGAAATGCCCATCAGTGTTTTTCCATCTCCTCAAATGAGGATGAAAAGGATAATTCCTCCTCTAGTTTGGGAGTCGAGCTGCTCACTGCCTTTGTCATTTAGACTGTTGCAAACTGCTTGGCTGCCCTTTTTTCCCTTCCAGGTGTAGCAGCAATGCCTGTCACTGCAGAGGGAGGTTTTCCACTCATTAGGGAGCGCTGTGCACGGGTTGGGTGTTCTGGTGCACCCCACACACCCCCATGTGCTTCAGACTTGTGTGCCAGGGTAGGTTAAGGCCCTGGTTTGGACAGATGACTGCATTACCTAGGCTGGGGCTGGTACTCTCCTGTCTGTCTTCCATATGATGCAGTAACAGGGACTGAGCAGTTTCTCCTCAGGGAAGTGCAGACTGATGGGGGATGTGCTCCTTAAACTCTTCGTGACACACGCCACTCCTGCCTCAGTCATGGTGCTACTCCTGATGAAGCCTTACAGAGTGAGGGTTGCTCCAGACTTCCTGAGTAATCAGTGAGAAGAAATGGGCATTTCCACAGAGTGATTCAGGGTTCCTCTGCTGTGCATCACTTTCTGCAGGTGATTCATTTTCTGTTTCCTACTGTGTGTTTTGAAAAGGGAAATGTGGTCTGCTATTTAGAAGTCCCAGATAGATGTCTGAAATTTTTCTACAGCATCAGGTAGAGGGTCAGGCCACAATTAGCAGCAGCATGAGAGAAAACAGATGTGTGGGTTTTGATTGGATTTTTAAATTTTGAGAATTCAGTAGGCAATGGAAATCTTGGTTGTGGTAGCACTGCCAGTCTTAATTAAATTTATTCAATGTTGAAGTTTGTACTGGCTGGAGCAAACTTTTTCCCTTCTCTTGTTGCTGAGACACAGATCATGAAAACTTAGTTCTAAACTTACCTTTTTCAGTGATCTGAATAATTTTAATTTATATTTTGCCTTGCTGGCAAGGTATAGCACTAAAGGATCTGCAATTGGATGTCAGTACAAACCTCAAGTCTCCAAATGTGTTTAAAAGAAGCATTTGTGTGGAGGCCCTTGTGCAGCTGAGAATCTCAACAAGAATTTGGCAGAAATCTCAGTGTCGGAAGATGGCAGATTCCTGTGCAGTGAGATGTTTACTGGTTCACTGTTTTATCTTTGGCAGCTGCTTTTGCACTTGATATCTTCAGCTGTTTTTGAAGCTTTTACAAAGAATAATTATTCATTTCATGAAATGGATCTATTTTACCCACCCAACAGGGCACTGATTCACATATTTCCCTGGCAACATCCCGTCGTTATCAGAGCTGAGTTCACTTTTGCAGGATTGCATTCGCTGGGATGTTACAACTTCCTGGGCCGTGGTTTTGTTGCATGGTTTACTGAGGTGTGGGGTGACTGTTTTCAATTATTCCTTTGGAAACACTGGGGTCTCTGGGAGGTGGAAGCAACCTGAGTTTTCCTGTTTTCTGCTGGCAGCGATGCTAGTGTAGATGTTCCAACAATCTTTTCGCAGGAATATAAGGTGTTGTACTGACGACCTATAGATAGGCAGCAACTTCATTGTGTCACATTTCAAGCAGTGTTTTCTTATTGCCAGGACAGATTACTGTAACAGGCAGTAGCCAATGGACTGGATTTTAACTCCACACTGGGTAAAATTCCACTAAATCAGTAGAGCTTTCTCAGACATTGATTATCTGAGGTTGGGACGCTATGAAGGTTTCATTGACAGGGTTTTGTAAATGAGCTCTATAAATTCATGAACGAGGTTTCACTGCAGGCTCACCAGAGCCTTTTTTTTTTTGTTTGTTTTGTTGAGTTCAGGCTAAGCACACATTCTTCTGTAAGTCTGAACGTGTTCACTTGCTCTTTGAATAAAGTAACACCTGAATACACTTGCATGCTGCTCTGCACCCACAAAGCAATTATTTCGTGATGTGCTTCAGAATGCATACATAGGCATGCCAGTTGTTCACTGGTATATGTGCTCACTCAGTTCAGGTTTTGCATCAGTGCACAGCAGAACACACTGCATTTAGCCAGACAAACGTGGTGGACTTGAGTAACTCCAGAGTTTAGAGCTGTATGGATGGAGAATCTTTAAAATATATCTTGAAAAATAAAATGGGACTTATGGGGTATATACATTATATTTTATTGTTACAACTGACACAAAGTGGGGAAGAGAATGGAGCAATGAGAACTCATGTTTGTTTTCGGTCCAAAGAATAGTTATGTCTGTACTTAAGCACCACTTAGAAAAAAAAAGTTATCTATTTATTTTCAGTATTGCATAGTATGAGCTTGAGTATACATTTGTTCTAGTTAACTCACCACATTTTTTTAGCATGATATTCTAACCTGCTTGGCCATTAACCTGGCTGGCTACCAGGAGAATTTTCAAACTGTTGACTCATATTGCTTCCATATGTAGCTTAAACCACCTTTTCCCACAGTAGATACAGCTTGAGGGTTAGTTGCCTTGTTTTTCAGGGCAGGGAGAAGCATATTTTGAACTGAGTCAACACATATGAATAAAGGAAGTAAATATGAGCTATTATTAACTTTTTGGGGTCTAATCTCATTTTTGCCAAAATCTAGTTCCAATTCAGGAAAGACCAACAGGGTTCTTTTGGTGCTTCTCTTCCCCGGGAGGTTAAGCACTCTTCAGCCTACATGGCCATGGCTTATCTTTGCATTTTTGCATCTTTGTGAGGAGGAATCTTTGCAGCTGCCATTTCAGGATTTCTTTTGCTTTATTCCATCTGGAGATCTGGGGGCATGAGTTGCTCTGTGTGTGTGGGACCTGCTGTTGTGAGGATGTGACTAACCACGTGGGCAGTGACACACAGGCTGCATGCCATGCCACCTTAGTGCCGTGTGTGGTTGTAGCTCCTGTTCCCAGGTGGAGCCCATGCTGTGTGTCAGGCACCAAGGGACACGTGCCTGACACCTGGGAGAATCAGTTTATTATCCAAAATCCTGCATCAAAGCAGTAGCTGCCTCTGGGACACACAGTTCAGGCTGAGGAGGAAGAGCCCTGGAATCCTGTATGGGAATGAGGAAGATTGTGTTCGGAGGAAGGTGAAGGTGGAGGCAGCAGTTGTGGGAGATATGGTGGGTTTGACTCAAAAAACCCAACCATGTTGTGCAAAGTGATACGTGGCATTGCTGTAATTCACCTACCAGACTCAGTCCCACTTTTTTTTTTTTCTTTTTGTGATCAAAAAAGAACGTGAAGCTAAAGAGATAAAATAGTTTCCTCAGCTGTAACCTTTGGATCTCTGTAGCGAAATGCAAGTGTTCTGCTCAGTTCAGGAGATATGAGCACATAGCTGAGCATGTTTTCAAGCCTAGGCTGAGCAGTACACTGAACAATAACTCTTTTAGCATGTGTTTAAAACCCAAACCAAATGGATACATGGCTTTTTTCAAAGATGTGGATAACAAACTCTTTGCTCCCAATTTTTTTATTCTAGTGTTTCCATGTAAAATTTATATTTGCATTGAACATTTTCTCTTTTTTTTTCCAATTGAAATGCTAAAATACAGATTTCTTTGCATTATATGATTTTGTTTTGCTTTACTTTTGCAATCCCACTCCAGCTTTTATAAAGATGAATTCTATGGTGGTGTCACCAGGGTTTGCTGGACTCCAGGTGACTCCAATTTGTAGAGACCAAACGTAGCCTTTTCTAAATGAAAAGGTTCAGAAGACAAGAGAATATGGCTTCCCTGGTGTTTTTTTTTTATTCTAAAAGGCATGTCGAAGTTTTGTGCTGTATAATTCTTCAGGTATTTGGATTAACTCTGATAAAATTATAGGTGGTTGTAAGGGAGTTTATTGTGCTTATAAATTGTAGTGGGGCTCCCTGTAATTTGTTATAATTAATTCAATAGTTCAAGAGCAGAAAATCAAGATCAGGTTGTGGCATGCCTTCCTTTCTTGCAAAAGCATGCCATTACTGGCCTTTTTATTTAAAGTTTCACTTTGTGCTTGTGGGTTTATTTGAACTTGGAGTATGCAAAATGCATAATACGCTCTTAAAAAAAACATACAAGTACAGAGGATGGACCTGTTGTGGTCGGGGGCTCTGTTTGACTGTAGAGAAATTGGTGGATGCTGTGGAGCTGCATCTGGTGGCTAAGCCTCTCATGGAAGGAGTGCGTGTTTTGGAAGGCTTGTGTCATGTCTGCGGGCTGCAGCAGGGCCTGGCTGCATGTCTGTGCTTGTGGCCCATCAGAAATGGCAGGAAAAGAAAACCACGGGCAGAGCACTTCTTTCCTGTGTGTGCTCCCTCTCTTGCTGCCGGTGAGAAGGCAGAGTGGGATGCTCTTGTCTCCTGGCTCATTGCTGAGAGCTTCCCTGGTCCTTTGAACTCTGGGCGACAGAGAGCCACAGCAATTTTTCTACAGAAATTTGGCATTATTGACTAATTCATGCCAAAATAAAAATCTTATTGCTCTTAAAATACTTTGCATATACTTCTGAAATCATGTGCCAGCTGTGTAAGGAACTGGAGGAGGTGGAGACTTGGAATTTTAATTGTCTTTTGGGGAATGCACGCAAATGAACAACCTTTCAGCTGTTGAAATGGAGGTGGTAGACAACAACTAAGCAATGCACCATTCTCATCATGCTGTCTTCAGCTGTGCAGAGGTTTTCCTGTTCTAGTATCCTTAGCCAGGAGCTCACTGTGGAGCTGGCCTTCAACCTTTGGAAGGCATTGACCTTTGGTAGGAACCTCAGTGGTCAGCTGTAGTGGCTGGCTTTTCACTGTGTGCCCCAGTGCAGCTCACCATCAAGCCAGGCATTCAGGCTCCTCATCATTTGTCCTTATCTCACAACCTTATCTCGCATCAGAATAGATGGAAAATGACCATCACTGTGAAGTTAGTCTGTTGTAGCCAAATCCCCCTTCTCCCCTTCAATTATAATGTGTTCCTTTTAAAGAGAGAGATTGAGTGATCTGGAAGTAGGTGATAGGAACTGTGTTTTGATCTCTTCTCCTTTTTTTCAGTCAAATGTGCGAATATGATGCTATCCCAGCATTGTTCTGTCTCATTAGGAAGGGAAATGACACAAATCTTTCCATGTATTTATTTTGGTTTTTAGTGTCAGTCATGTTTTCCATCCAGCTGCTGGAGGAAGCCAGGATGTAGGCAGTTGGATGCTGCTTTTGAACAGAGTCATTTCTCAGTTACCTGAAGCTAGCCTTGACCTACCCTCTAAGGTTGTATGATCAAAGAGCTCTTACCCTGCAAGATGTTATGACTCTGTTTTTACTGTTGGCATTGACAGTTTGAGCTTCTGAAGGAATTTCCTCCTGCATGTGTGACAAAAGCTCTTTCGTCTCCTTTGCTCTCTTTTTCTGGCAAGTCTGCTGATCTTCCTGAAGGTCTGTGACAGGGTGTGGTAGACTCATTCTCAACAATACCCTTCCAAAAATGTTACCCTTCTATTGTGGAAACACTGTCATTGCCTTTTATATTCTAACACAAATCCCAGGTAAATGGTTGTTGTCTAGGACTGTGAAACACCAGACTTTTGCTGGTGGGAGAGAAGTTGATGAAATTCCAAAGGAGTGAACAAGAGATGGTGTTTATCAACACCATCTAAGTTTTTAAAGTGGCAAAGACGAGGCATTAGCTCTGTGTTACTGAAAATGACATCATGGATCTATGTATCTCTCTTTTTTTTTTTTTAAAGTGCTCTTAGATTAAGATGTGCTGATTGAATCCTTGCCTCCAAAATGTGTTTCAGCATGCTCAGGCTCAGAAATCATAACACCATCTTTGCCAATATACTGATGTTGCATTTGAAAAGACCAGTCTTGTCTGCCTGTCTGCCTTCTTTACCATATAAAATCCAGTCCAAGTTTACAAGTCAGATTTGTGGCAGAATGATCCACATGAAATAAGCAGCATCCAGTAAGTAGTACTCTCGATTGAGACTTGGGAACAAAACCTTAGATCTCCCAAATCTGCCTTGGATTGCTGCCCAAGTTTACATGAGTAGCTTCACCAACCTCAGATACTCTATGAAATTATCCCAATGATCATTAATACATTAAAGTGTGTTTTTCTCAGAAAAGCTACCAGTAAGAGTTAAGTAGTAATACGATTCTCTTAAATATGTAATAAATAAATAGAAATCACTTTTTGGTCATTATTAGGGAGTTCCTTTGGTTTCCCTGAATAGCCAAGTCATTGGCTCTTCTACCTCAAAGGCTGAGAAAATATATCCTCAAAATAAAAAATGGGCTTCTATTTCAAATATAACATATAGGTATCTATGGAATCCTGTTGCTAAATAGTATAAAAGCCAAAATCATGGCAGGCTTTAAGGTGTCAGGTGAACAATAGACACATCCATATCAAAGCTGGTGCTTAAAATAATTTTAGTAAATGATAAAAGACTTCTGTTCTGGAGAAACCTCTTCCCCTGTGGGCACATTGTTGCATAAGTGTACATTGCAGCGTCTCTCCTCAGAAATATATTACCATACTAAGATAATCTCAAATGAGCTGACTTGGACTGTTGTGACTCAATGAGACTTTTATTGTGTTCCTAATTTTAGAAGATCGTATTGTACTCTAATTGCAATTTTTTTTTGAAGTTGGAAAAGAGCTGAAGTTCTTGAGCTAAACCACTGGTGGACCAATCTGTTTCTCTGTTGAGTCTCAAAGGTTTCTTCTTTTGGAGGTATGAAATGGTAGAGCAGTTCTCTCTTCCTCCAGAGAAGTTAAATTACATAGCTATGTAGTTATCCAATAGATAGGCTTGGTGCCAAAGTGGTACCTAATGAGTTATAAAAAAGTTAGTCATGCCAGTAATAGCACCATTAGAAATGACTGTAAAGGAGTTGTGCCTCTTGGGTAACTAATACATGTTTTGTAGTGCTTTGTTTATTTTCAGATACACTCAAGGTAAATATTTATTGGTATTGAAACTGTGATGTATTTATACTGGCTCAAAATTTCCAAATAAAGCAAACTGACCAAAAAAAAAAAAAAAAAAAAAGAAAAGCTTTTTAAGTGTTTCCTGCTGCATTGGAGGTACAAACCTCCCTGATGTATGGAGAAGGAAAGTAAAACCTGTGAAAAATAGCAAAACTCCAAACAGGTCACATTGCAGTACTCAAACCATATTAAACCTTATTAACTCAATACTGTCACCTTTTTGTATAAAATCTACATTTAGATTGTAAATCCCTGGGACAAAAAGAATTTTTTGTTCTGTTTCTTTACATTTCCTAGCAGACTTTGATGCTGCTTGATTACTAAGGCTAGTGGGTCTGATAATACTGAGTAATGATTAAGGTAAGGAAGTATTTGCCTTGTGGTTCTTTTGAAAGTCACTAGTAAGAAAATCCTGAAGATGCAGCGCAATTACTCTGCAAACCTCACCCATACTCTTACTTTTGTAAACCATCCTTTAATTTCTCTGCAAAAACCTCACTTCTTGTGTTGGTCAGGCCAGGTTCTGTGTGGCTTGTGAAATATGAAATGTTGGTTGTTGAGGAGAATAGAAATAGTAAAATTGAGTTATTTTCTGTGTGTATCAAATAGCAGCAGGGATTTTACATCATGTAAACAGTGGTGATGGAAGGGTGCAGTGACTTCAGTGACGTTATACAAACACCCACATTCTTTTTTGAATGTGAGCCCTGGTCCTGGGGAAGGTCCATGCAGAATTGTTTGAGCAAATGGAGTTTCCCTACACTTATGCAGCTGTAGCAGAGTTAGAATCTGGTTGTTGCAATTAAATTTTAAAATAGTATCCTTATCTCCTGCTCACTAACACTGTTGGGGTTTTGGTGGACTTTTTGCCTTTAATGGTATGGATTTCCAAAATACAGATTCTGGAGTTGAGATGTTGTCTCATAGTCATCCACTTGCAGCTTCTTTACTCTATAAAAATGTGCTTTTTGATGCCATACATGCAAATATACTTCCAATGTTTTGTGTGTTGGCTAAATAGAGTTGTGGGAAATGATATCCTTATAATGATGGCTTTGTTCAGACTTGTTGTCCACTCCCATTCCCCTTGGAATTAGCTACAGGCTGGCAAACTGCAGTAGCCTTTATTATATTAAATGCACAATGGCTCTGCTAGTAAAGTTTAACCCAAAGAGAGCAATGAAGGTGAGAGATTTCAGCTCTAGGCTGACTCAGCTATGGTGGTGTCTGCTGCCCTGCACTCCTCTGGTATGCCAGAATGGCTTTGTGATTAAAGCTTCATAAATCTTTCGTTTGAATTTTTTGTCTTTTATTATTTGGGGGTGCAGATTGCAAACTTCTCTTTTGTTCACTTCTCATAGGCTTTCCCAACTAAACCACCTAATAGAAGGCTTCTGAAATGCATGTTTATATCAGCTATCCTGGAACAACTTTCCTCAGTGAATCTATAGCTGAAACATTTTTAAAATGTTTGATTTCCCTCAAATTATAGATCTACTTTTGCAATCCAAGCGAACAAAGAGCAGTCTCAGCTAGCATAGTGGTATAATAACAGCATTTAATTTAATTTCAGATGGAGGAGCCTCAAATCCCTGACAGAACTTGGGCCAGTTGCTCCTCTCTGTTGGCTGGGCAGGGAGCCTGACCACAGTTTTGCAGCATGGCTGAGCCATGCATCTGTGGCTGGTGGAGTTATTAGAGCCTTCTAGTGGAGCTTCCTCCAGGGTATCCTCCTCCTCCTCTGCCTTGACACTGGAATTAGCCACCCCAGTCCATGCCTGGGGACAGATGTCCCAGTTCATGCTTTATTTGGACACCATGGAAAGACATGTCAAGGGACTCTCTAGATGGATGTCACTTGTCACTGTCAGTCCAGGGTTAAAGGGGAAGCAGGTACCAACCACAGGTTTCTGCCTCAATCTTCTTCAGATTATATTGGTAATTTCACTGAAACAGGTGCCAGAACCACAGCAAGTGATTGCATTTCAGTGAGTTTGCCTGTGAGAAGTGACAACTTTCTCCGTGAGGTTTTTTTCATGAAAGACACACAAGTTAATGTCAGAGCACTAATTGAGTACATCCCTTAAACTCTTACTGCATGCTAATCTACAATACATAATAAATCCTAAACTCACTAAGTGGTCTTTAAGGTCCATTTCGGCCCAACACATTCTGTGATTCCATGATGTTATAGAATATTCCTAATAAGATTTTTAAATGTGATCCCTTCCTGACAATCATGTGAAACACCTGTAAATAGACATCTTTCTCAGACTGGGTGCTGTTAGCTGTCCATGAATGTGTAACTGTGTGAATGAGTATGAAACTCTGAGTGTGAGTGTGTAACAGTGTGTGTGCTCTTTATTTGCCCTAACATTTCTAACATCAGTGTTGTGGAGACAGCTCTTGAGAATTCCATTTTGTCCAAGGCAGACACTAAGCAGTGTTTCCTCCTTGCTTTCATCATATTCCTATGGCAAGTCAAATGGCAACTCAAACCCCACAGCAATGTTTCTTTTGAAAGCCTAGGTCATAATATTTGATACTACAGTAACTGCATTGGCACTGTGTTTTGTTGATGCTCACCTACGTAATCCTTCCTGTGATTTGTCTGTAGTTGTGTGGACACTGTGGTCAAAATCATGGCTCCTCTACAGCTGGTGACATTCTTGACTTCTGTACCACTGGGATGGATGTCACTGTAAGATTTGACATTGGTTTGAGTCTCACGTAGCCTGTTACCACTGTGTTTGTTTTAACAATAGCCTTATTTTTATGGCAGATACAGACTTTACTCTCCTTGTTAGACTAGAATATGTAACTCCTGTGTATACGTAGCGTGGACCCAAATAGCTGCTTTTGGGATGACAAGTCTTAAAGACCAAATTCATCAAACATTTGCTCACCTGCATAGTTGATAAAGCAGCTTATGTCAAGCGTCTATGCATGTTTTCAGAGGTAGGATTTGATCACTGCAAAGGAGTGGAAAGAAGCTGATTTGTCTCTTGGACCGAGCAAGCCTGAAACCTGGGGCTGAGGCACAGGGCCCAGGCTGAGAAGCCATATGCTTTTCAGCCTGCCTCTCTCAACCAAATTTCAAACTCCCCATCAGTTTTAATCTTTTTTAGGCTGTGTGAAAGCCAAATCTGAGCATTTTAAATGAGATTATATTTTTCTTATACCTCAACACAAACAGTAGTATTTGCAACCATAATTAAAAGCAGTGCAGTTTGTGTTCTGTGGGTGATGTTGCAGTGGTTCTCCCTTCTGCTGGGTTTGGGAAGGTGACTTACGCTCTAAAGCAAGGCCAGAACAGCTTCCCTGTCAAGAGGTTCAGAGGGAAGGTCAGATGTGGTTGTAGCTGAGCACAGTTAGGAGTTTGTTGCCCACAGACTTTGGCTGCTCTTCACTGTCTGTCTTGCAGAGCTTGCAGTCTCTGGGACTGGCTGGCGTGCTTATGTACCAATTCTTTCTATCCCAGTTTATCTCAAGCAATTATTTCTTAAGTCCACGGCATTTTAAGTGGATGCCCTCCACTTTCAGTTTCAGAGGGAGAGCAGGCATGCAGCTGTAGGGTGCAGTAACCCCTGTGCTGCTGTGTCTGCTCACAGCCTGAAAAAGCCCATTTGTTGGGTTTTGAGGTTCTTAATTTGGATCAGCCAGGTGTACCCAGGGGAAGCATGAGGCTGAGTGCACACATGGACTGTGCTAGAAGCCGTGTTTGCTTGGTTTGTGTGTCTTAGTCATCCTTATACATGAAAAATGCCAATTATAAAACCTTTTTTATGGGCCATAGTTTAAGGAAAATCAGCAGACCAAAGTGTATAGCTAAAATTCTATTTCTTCAATCAAGATGGTGACAATGGATCAAAAACAATAGAAGCAACATGGAAAAGCCCCTTTTTGCATTGGGGATTGCATGGTCTCTATAAAATTTACAAAAGAGGTAATCTTCACAGATGTCCCTCTTCTATGTGGTCTGGGTAACCCAAACTAGAACCTTTTATTTTCCCTTTCACCCATCTGGAAGCATTGCACAGGTAGGGATCATATTGGTTTATTATGGCAATGAGGAGCTTCTGAAGCTGGGTACAGACCTGCTGTTCAACAGCCTGACCTGTTTGGGGTGATTTTTTCCTTCCTTTCCACACTTTCCACAATCTTTTTTTTTTTTTTTCCCTGTAAGAAATATGCAAGCATATGGACATTATAATTTGTGCTCATTTGTGCTCCTTTTTTTGGTGTTGTTTTTTTTTTTGTAGATATCAGTACTACCTGCAGGTGAAAAAGGATGTTCTTGACGGGCGATTGATATCCTCATTCGAGCAGGGAATTCGACTGGCTGGTCTGGCAGTGCAAGGTAGGATGATGTGACCCCATAGCCTCTGTCCAGGAATGGCTCTCTTGGTTTGTCCTTCTTCTTGACTGGGCATGAGGCCCTGTATGACTCCCACTCACAGCAGCTGGGTTTCCAATTGTTTCCAAAGTGCATGGGTGGACTGCTGTGGATGAAACACTCACAGCCTCAGGGTGGGAATGAGGGACCACATCACAGTGCTCAACTTTCCTATTTCTAAAATTCCTGCAAGCAAATCTCAACAAAACTCCAGTTCTTCCAGCCCTGACCACAGAGTACTTTGCAGTAATGAATTTGCTTCACGTTCTCTGGTTTCAAATGCAAATTACATCAAAAAGCATGGCAGCAGCTTTAATTTTGCCTTTAATTAAAATCTCATTTTGCTGTATAGTGCTATATGAAGTATGAAAGAACACATGACCATAATTGTTATGTGAGTTATAAGTTAATAATAAACTGCTTCTTACAATATGATTTTTATTCTGAGACTCCTAAGGACATCAGTGAAAGTAGGATCATAAAATGTGTATGTGCAGAGGGAGAAGCCCTGTATTTGGATAAAGTATGTTCCAGTCTATCCACAACTGACAATGAGAACTTGAGGCAGAGTTTCAGCAATGATGTTCTCTGCATGCTCTCTGATAAGTGGGAAGGGGGAACTATATACATAAATAGCAAACACAAGGATCCGATTCTTGACAATTAAAGGCTCAATGGAGAGAAATGCTTTTATGGTCTTTTTTTAGAGCAGTAGAAATGCTGTGTTTGTATCTTATATCTTTGCTAAACATTGAAGGGAAAATGTTTCTTGTCAAATCTTGAAATGTTTGTCTAATAAAGGGAAATATGTGTATAAGATTCCATAATGAATCTTTTAATTTAGGTAAATGAAGATTTTTCCGGTGGGTAAGTTAGGTGTGAATAGATACTGAATGTGTTTTTGGAGCTTTTTCCTAATTTTGAGAATGAGTCAATCCCACTGTTCCTGACCTTGTATTACTTCCTTTGTCCTTTGCATGTGATGCAACCAAAGGTATTTGAAATACTTATTTCTTTTAAACTTGCAGACTCTGTTTCATGCCCATTTTGATTTCTTTCTGTTTATGTTAAAACATAACTCTGAGGTAGAAACAAAATGAAACTGCATTTTTGGCATCCTGCAATACGTGAAATTGTCTAGTAGCTTTGAAAGAATGTTTAGATAAAATGATTTATGGTGGGGATTTCCAGCTCCTATAATATGAGAATCTTGTAGATGGCGTTTGATCCTGTTCAATTAATATAAAATAAAAACCTCCTGGCAAGATACTCTTTTGATATAAGCTGTTGTATATTTAACAGATAGATAAATATAGGAATTGTTTGGGGTTTTCAAATGCAGCTTAGCCTTTAGTAAGCATTTCCAAAACTCCACAGTCTCAAGGACATTTGGACAAGAATCCTCAGCCTGACAAATAAGTGAATGTGAGCATGGAGTTGAGTATCTTTTGGAGAGATGTAGAAGAAGCAGAGAAGTGAGTATAAAGGTGTGGGCCAGTCAGTTAAACCAACATAGTGCCTGCACTGCTAGGTTGGCTGCAGAAGGGTAAACCTTCCCCTATGCTGGCTATTGATAATTTTTAATAAAATTGACCTTTAATCTTTTTAGGTTAAACCCAAACCTTTATAGGTTTTTAACCTTTATTGGCTGTAAAATTAATCTTTTTTTCAACTGTGTAGAATTGTAGCAGAGTTAGGTTAAATTTTCTATTTTTTTGCCTGGTCAGGATTGGAAATGGTGGAGAAGCAAAAGTGTGCGCAATTTTTAAGGAGACTGAGCAATCCCAGCATTTTTTTAATGGGGGTATGATTTTAAGAAGGCTACAGAAAAACAAGCTCTTGCACTCCTGATGGTTAAGCATTGCAGATAGTCATTATATTAGGGATCAAAGAAAGAAATTACTTGTTGGCTGTCACTTGATCTCTGGTAATAACACTGTTATTTTCAGACCTCCATGTTAAAAGCTAAAGTACAAGCAAAAGTCTTTGTGCTGGGCTGTGGCTTCAGAGAGAACTTGCCCACTTGAAATTAATTAAGCATCTCTGCAAAGGTTGAGTGTGGTCTTGACATGTGTGGAAAGTGCCAAAATGAGTAATTGTGTTGATTTTTTTCCAGCGGATTTTGGAGACTATAATCAGTTTGAATCTCATGACTTCCTCCGAGAATATGTCTTGTTTCCTATGGTGAGTTCCTTATCCCTCTCTTTTATGGTATTTTGTGAATAATTTCTCCATGACTCAGAGATGGCTTTGTTGGCAACAGAGTAAAAGCACCAGCACTGGACTAGTGAAAGCAAAATTTTCTCCCCAAAACTTGATTGCTGCTGAATCATTCTATGCTGTGGAATGTCAGCCCATTTTCACTTCCTTTTGAGCCTCCACTAGGAACTGGTGCCTGCAAAAGAACCAGACATCTTTGAATCAAAAAAGAATTTGCAACTGTTTTAGAAGGTGTATAATAGCAGTACTGTGGTATTAGCAACATGGCTTATCAAGGGGATGTAAGGGCTGCTGCTCCAGTAAATGTGTTGGCACAGGACAAACCATGCAGCCACTCCTGAAGAGAATATGGATTTACATGAGCTGACTGTTGCGTTCAAGTGAAGCCTGAATCAGGTCTTCTCAAAATGTTCTCCAGGGAACATTTGCTGTAAACTCAGTTTACATTTGGAAGCTAGCAAATAACTTGAATGTTTAGGGAAGGGGCTTAGATCACTAGTGATGTTGGAAATTTAGTGACAAATGCCAAGCACTTGCAGTCTGTGACACTGAGATTCTCTGGGAGGATGAATTAGAGAAGAGACAAACCAAAATAAATGCCTGTTGAAGCTAAGGCTGGCATTGTCTTAGATGAACAAGTCCATCACCATGAGTATTTAGTGTAATCTTCATAAGTAAAAAAAGATTATGGAATTCTTTCCAACTGGAAAAAATATCTGGAAGCAGGGTGGGGTTTCCATGCCCTGAGTGTAGCTGCCTGGAAGTTAAGGCATCTGGTTTCCCTCTGCAATTAGTGGAGCAGTAGAGGGAGAATGATTCATCTCACTGTAATTTGAAGGTTTGAGAAGCATTTCATCCCACTTACCATGCTCTTTGTACAGGAGCTGTAGTGGACAGTTCATCTTAATTCCAAAAAGGTGACATCTGCCTCATCTGCCTGGTGTCTTGATGTGAAAGTGCAATTTTGAGCCACTAGTTCAATACAATCTGAAAAAAGCAGAAGGAAGATGGGAATGTACAGAGATCTGAATAGGCTTTATGTAGAATATACATGTAAAATGTGGCTTCAGTATTAACCTTTCACTAGTAAACTTCTGTTATCTTCTCTGTGGAGCAGAATTACTTTGGTTAGCCATCTTATCTATTGCTAAGTAATTGATGATCTTGTGTATAGTTGATGGCTTATGAAGTCATGTATGATAGCCTAAATGGGAAAGAAGATGGCTGAAAATATATATGGAGAAAAGTGTTGTTGTCAGGGAGTAATTTTGTAAGTGAACTTCTGCAAAGTTCTTTCAATACAAAATGAATCATAGAGTGGTTTGGGTTGGAAGGGACCCTAAGGATCAAAGAGTTTCAAGGCCCCTGCTGTGAGGAGAGACACCTCCCACTAGACCAGGTTGCTCAATGCCCCATCCAGCCTGGTCTTGAACACTGCCAGGGATATGCTGGTACTATTTTTCTGTTCAGAAAAAAATTAGGGGAGGTTTCAGGTGTCTAGATAAGCTTTCAGGTGGTTAATTTCTCTGTGGTTCAGCAATTTACTCTTTGGGCCCATCTCAGAACCTCTATTTTTGTGTCAGCTGCCTCCATGGTGGTGTGGTCAGCTCTCTTCTCTTTTGCATGTTTACCATCGCTTTGTGGTATTTTGCCTTTCATCCATGCAACTGTTGCTGAATTTAAGAAGATCAGGAGAGTGTCTGCTTCCTACACCTTCAGAAGCCTACTCTTAAATCGACTATTTCTCTAGACATTTCTTTAACTACTTCTCTTTGCTCTTCTGGAGAGGATGGATGACCTAAAAGTAAATATTTTACTGCAAGTTCAGTAACAGTGGCTAAGTGCTGCCGATACAAACGAGTCCCTAAGCAAGTTGGGAGATTTGAGTGAATTTGGGGCATAGAAAAAGCCTCCACTGAGAACATTGCTATAAATTCATTAGTGAAGTGAGCTTGTGGATGAGGGAGGGGCAGCTGCGTTGGTGCTGTTTGATCTTGTGAGGCTACAATGTGTGTCAAATGGCATTTCTTCAGCAGTGAAAAGAACAAAGTTATGTACACAGTACACCCCACAGGTGTGTGGCTGTGCATAGGCATGTACTGTGCCATTTTTCATTAGCACGCTACCACTTTCGCATTTTTTCGTGGCAGAAGCAAATATCAGAGGGGAGGGCCCCGTTGAGCAAGAAGCAGTGTATTTAAGTACATTACATGCAGCCTTAAGGCTTTCTTCAATAAAAGTAAGAACTTTGAGGTTTTGCAAGAAAGTTGTTCAGCTTCCTTTTTTTGGCCCTGAATTTATGAGTAGACTTCCTTTATTAACTTGCTCCCAATTATTTCAGAATTGTTTCTACCGCACATTATTAAATTTGGAGAGTATAAAAATTTCTGCTCAGAAATGTGTTGCAAGCATAAAGTAGGTTTTAGTGAATCTTTGAAGAAGTAGCAAAACTCAATCCATTTAACGTGAGGAAGGGATTGAGTAACGTTACCTGTATGTTGCAGGACAAAAAAATACTCATGAATTAATTTTCCATTTTTTTATTTTCAAAAAATACTCATTAATTAATTTTCCATTTTTCCATGGTCTGTGTATTATATTGTTTTTAAAAGGTAAATATTATTTTGTAGATTTCCAAATTTTTTAAGGACTTGTTTAGTACTTGCCCAGGAAGAGGTCCTTTATCTGCACTCTGTAGTCTGTTCTCTATTTTGGAATAATGAGGACCTTACTCGTGTTTTTAACAGTATCTCTTTACCCTCTCAAAAAAAAAAAAAAAATCAGAGTTTTGTGTTCTTCTCACATATTTTCAGCATCCCATGCTTTGAATTTTCAGTGTGGTCAGTGATAGGTTCTTTCTCTGTAACTACAAGTCTTGAACTGTCTGCTGTCAAATTTCTGTCTGCCATTTTATCCTCTCTCTCTTTGGCTGACTAGTTTTTGATGCTGCTTCATGTTCTTACAGGATTGGACCCAGGACGAGGCTGTCCTGGAGGACCTGACTCAGAAGGTTGCTCAGGAGCACCGAACTCACAGGTGAGCTTGACATGATAAAGTTTGTGCTATTTTTTTTTTTTAATTTTTATCATCGTTCTAGTACTTCCCTACCTCCCCATGCATTCCTGGCAGTGGTTAACTAGCTTATCTCCAAGTTGCTATTATGCTTTGTGTCACTGGATTTTTAATTAGTCTATCACAGAAGATTATCTGCCTCTTGTAAACACAAAATGGCTGAGGAACTTAATCCCAAATGAACGAGCATTTACACCCTTAAGTTTAATGAGCATGTGTAACCCTACTGGTGCTATGCAGCAGACTCCTTTCTCTTTCTGATTTCATTTAAATCCTGATGTGAAAGACCCTGTGACTTGGTCGGTGGCAATCCCAGGGCCTCTTTCAAGAGGAGGGGGATACAGATGCTCTCAGTGTAATGGAAATGAAAATAACAGGAATTGGGTTTGAAGTCTCAAGGAGAAGACACAGTATAGTGTTACTAGTTAATGAGCCAGGAGTGTGTGCATTAGTGCTTCAGTAAAAAAACCTTCTTTGTGAGCAGGCATCTTTCATGTTGTCCAGGTGTTTCAGTGGTGGAAGTGTTCAAACCTCTAGAGTGCTGTTATGGGAAAAAATGGCAGTGCCCACGTGTCATATGCAATAGGAATATTATGTGAAGGATGCTGCATTCCCCATTACATGAGAGACAGTGGTTGTAAAAGGACAAATACCCATCTCTAAGGCCCTTCTCAGTTTTGAGTTTCAATGCAAGCCTGGGCCTTTGATGCAACCAAAGGAATAGCTTCCAAGCTGGCCATGAACAGGCCTGGTTCTGTTCTCTCCCTGCCATGGGCTGCTTGTGTGATCTTGGTTAACTCACAGACTTGAAAGGAAAGATTTCCCACCTGCTGTGCTCTATAGTGCTATTTCTGCAACACAAAGAGCAAATACTTCCTCTCACTTCAGCAGGTAGATCGTATTCCACCTCCCTTCTCCCAGATATTTGTCTGGTTCCTATATTTCTGTTTGTAAGCTGTGGTAAGGAGGAGTAAAGAGGAGAAAAATTAATAGTGGCTTTTTTTGGAGCAACCTGCAATCTATTCTGACCTGCTTTTGAGAATTGAAATCTGTTTGAATTCCTGAGCTGTGACAGGAGCATGTGTAGACACGTGTGTAAAAGTTTTCAGCTGGTTTGTTCTCTCTTATGAAAGAGAATCTGTTCAACTTTTGGATTTAGTGCCTGTGTTTTTGAACAGCCAACTTGAAAATGTAGGTCTTTCCTTTTAAGTCATTTTAGGAAGCTCCAGTGGCCTTGTATAATATTCGGGCAGATTAGCACCCCTATGGTTCAAGTTGTCCGTCCAAAATTATCCACAACCTGGTGGTTTAATAAAGCCTGGAGAAGATTTTATGTGTGTGGAAGAAGCTGAGTAATGTGATCAGTTCTGTTTGTTCCTCCTGTCATTTGAACTGTGCTTTGTACCTTAGCTTAGAGACATTTAGTAAAATTTCCCCCCTTGCTGAAAAGGATCCTAATGTTGAAAGTTACCTTTGTGTTGTGCATTTCCAGGCAGCATTTCCAAAGTGTCTTCCCAAGTGGTTTGTGCAACTCACATTGTTTTTGCTGGTATATTTGTGTGTGTGTGTGTAATATTGAACTATTTGCTGCCTTTTGTTAATCTAATTTCAGTGGCATTACAGCAGCAGAGGCTGAGCTAATGTACATCAATGAAGTGGAACGTCTGGATGGGTTTGGACAGGAAATTTTCCCTGTGAAGGTATGTCAGTGGATATTGTAAAGGAACCTCTGAATCAAGCCATGCAGAACTCTGCAGCAGCCTTTGGTCTGCATGCAAGTCATGTTTGTCCAAAAGAGACAGGACTTGTTTAACTGCTTCAGAGGGTGAAATGGCTGCTGGTAGTTTGAATGGGCATTGCAACATGAGGGTTACTGAGGCCTATAGTGCTGCTTCTCTTCCATGAAAATCCTTGTTACAGAAGAGGTTGCTATGTTCTAGGGTGTGCTCTCTTGGGAATAAGAGATGTTCCTTGTTTTTCTTTCCTGTGCTGTCTATGGGAGAGTGGCCAGGGCAAATGAATCTCAGCTCTGGTCATCTTTTACAGGATAGGAAAATGAGACCTTTTCGTGTCTTTCTGAGTTGCTACTTTCCAAGCATTAACTTCACTTTTCCTTAGTTCCCTATATGTGCATGCAGCTCCTCCATGCATTTTTAATAAGGAGGAATTTCAGGGATTATTTTGCATTTGCAGTCACGTTCCCTTCGCTGTAAGTCCCATCCTGCCATGGATTGTCTGGATGTGTGGCCTTATGGAGCACATGCTGCCATGATACAGTTGTGCTGAGAAACTGAAAACCGCTGTTCCCAACATGACCCATTTCTTTTTGCTAACCTACCCAGACACCATAAGTGGTAGATTGTGAGTGGTTTTCCTGCTAGTTAAAGATAAATTTGAATTTAAAAACAAACCCAAATGCAGACCAATCAAAACAATCTTCCTGCCTGTTTTGAAGTCAAAATTGATCTTTCGGCACCAGTCTCAGAATTGGCCTGGAGGGGAGGAATGGCAAAAAACTTTCAAGCCACCAAAAAAATTTTGGAATGTTTATTGCCAATGAATGAAATGAAAGCTCTCCTCAAATTGATTTGGAATAATGCTGCACACTACTGCAACAGATTTCTGAGTTGGAAGTGTCATTAGATATTATTTCATGTGTCCATAAGGCAAGTATGAACAGTGGGCTGGGTGCTCTACAAAATGGCAGGAAGGTGTTAGCCTTGAGTTAAGGAGCAGCATGCTGGTCATGGACACAAACAGAACTGTATTCAAAGGGGAAAACAAAAAGTTTCTCTTTTTTTCCAGGTAGAAAATGTTATTAGAATTACATGTCTTTCTTTCCATCTGGGTATTTGTGTGTATACACGCACACACGTAGACATATGTACTTGTATGTAGAAAAATACATACATTTTCCCCCACATATTCCCAATTTTTGCCTTGTAAAACTCCCTGTGACACAAGGCAGGAGAATGTGTTGTCCTCTAATCAGACTAAACTGCTGACTCTTGGCTTGTGGATGAATTGCCAGCCATGGTTTGTCTGCAAAAGGCCGAGCACTCAGTAGTTAAACAGGTGCAGAGACTCCATGGTTGCCTTCTGAGGATCAAGCACAGCAAGGCCAGGAGAACAGCTCTAACCTGGTCTGTTAAAATGCAGGGGCACCTGATGGTTTGTACAGTGTGTGCAGGCATAGTGCATTAACTTCTCTCATATCCTTTCTTCTAGCCATGTTTTCTAGCCACACTCATGGTGTTAGTGTGATTTCTGCTTACCACTTTAAAGTGTGAATCAATTACTATATATATATATACTATATACATGCAGCTGAGGGGGAACTGTTCTTGCTCGCTGATAAATGTAGAAAAACCTCTTTGTCAACAGTATTAAGCTTTTGTAGCAAAAAAAAAAAAAAAAGGAAAAGGTTTTTTAAGAAAACAGATTGCAAAATGGATCAGGAGAATGTGGTTTTTTAAATAGGAGCCTGCAAGGAGACATGGGTAGGTGCAAAAGCAATAGGACTTCTTCGAGTCCACTGGTTTTGCATTGTTTTTGTGAGGTGTGTGCAGTTGAATATTTAACCCAACAACTGAAAATCAATAGAGGATGTAGCTGCATAGAGATGAAAGTACTTTTTGGGGTGACATGCTGTGAACTTCTACATGGAGAACTTAAAGGAGGAAGTGTGAAGGGCAGAGCTTTTGAGAGGGATTCCATCTCCAGGTGTGGTGTTCTGAAATCTGTACATGTTTTAACAGATGTCTGGAGAAATACCATGACTGTGAAAGAGAGCTATTGCCTTTGGTATTCCTACAGGCTTTAGATAGTTGTAATCACAAAGAGAGGGGATGTGGGATATTATACAATGAATGCCAGTTTCTGGTCTGCATGGTGTTTGAAAGTGAACTTGGAGGTAATTTATCCTTCTTCTGTTCTCACTAATCAGCACAATGAATCCACTTAAGTGCTAACTGCTCTTAAATAATGAAAATCAGGGTCCAGTCAAGCTGCAAAATGTAGGTTGGTCCTGCATCCGCACTGAAGGGCTTCTCTTTGGTACTTCTGCATGCATTCCTATAAACCTGTTGACCTGTTGAAATTTATTATCCTTTCTCTGCAGGATAACCATGGAAATGACATACACCTTGGTATTTTCTTCATGGGCATCTTCATAAAAAACAGAATTGGAAGGACGACTGTGATCTATAGGTAAAAATGAGGGTCTTTTGTATTTAAAGTGAATTTCTTTCCAGAGCTGTATATGTGGGATTTTTTCCTTACTTGCATATGTGACTGTAATAGTGCCAATCCTCTAAGGAGTAGTAACCTTGCTGTTTTCAGGATTGGTCTCCTGGCCCAAAGAGAGATAAAGAATAATTTCTGATGTCTGTGAATGGGTTGGATGTTGAAAGTTGTAGTAGCCTGTCATGTATCTTGTTCTAGTTTACAAGGCTTTCATCCCTTTTCTTCTCTTGTCTTTATGTCTTCTTCTTTGATGCTTCTGAATGCAAATCTGTTAAACCTCACAGCTGGCAGCCTGAGACCTCAACACTTCTGAAAATCTGGTTGCCACATTTAGGTGCCCCACTAAAAAAACGTTCAAATTTCTTGTTCTGTGATTTTAAAAATCATGGCTGTGTCACTCTATTGTTTCTTTTGCAGTTTATTTTGGTTAATAAGAATGACTTATCCATTAACTTTCTTTTGTGGGTTTGTTCTGTATGAAAATGTTGCTAGAAATCTCCATGGTTCCAAGCAGGATAGTTTTGCTTTTCTTTGCTACTCTTCTAGTGGGTATTTTTATTACTATTACTGTTTACTTGGAGTGGATTTTTACTAATCCCTGTGATCAGAGTAGGAATTTTGTGCAGCCTAAAAGTTGTGGGTTTTGAGGTGCACTGATTTTCAGTCAGTAGCTAAGGCTTATATCAGACTTCAGCTGGAATTTTGGGGGGAGGGTTGCCTTAAAAGAGCTTTCATTAGTCAGCTTAAAAAATGTTGGTGCTCCCTTTTCCCCGTAGCTGATGTTTTGCATATGTAATTTTGAGAAGGAATTAGATAATCCTTTAATTGGGCCAGGTGACAAAAGCAAGAAGTTTCTTTACATGTAGAAAAGAGAGTTGGTGCTGGGATTCTAACTCTCTGGAAATATGCACTGCGAGCATCCTGCCGTGACATGAAGAGGAATGCATGCTGCAAACAGAACAAACAAGTCCCTTCCATACCCGGGGATTGCATGCAATGTACGCAAATGTCTGTCAGCTATTTGTAAGGCGATTATAACTCAGATCTTGGGCAACCTGACAATTACTTGGGAAAAAAAATAAAAAGATTGCAAACATAAGGCCAGAGTATTAACATGGTATGCATAGCCTACATAACCATGCTGTCAACTTAGCCTTCTTTATCAAGAATTAGCACTGAATGAAAGGTAAAAACAGCATCTGCAGAAGAATGACACTTAAAAAAAAAAAAGATCTGTTACATGTCACTAAAATCAATCAGTTCCAAAATGCCACAGTTCAGTAAAATGGTTATCATTACTGTGTTTTCAATGTGTCTTCTATTGTGGGTCTTCAAATTCGTGTTTTTAAAGAGAACTTTTAACTCTCCTGCTTTGGGTCACTTTAAATCAGAAATTAATTTCCTTGTTTTCCTGACCAGGTTTCTTCACCAAAAAGTTACTGAAAACCTTTCCCATAAAATGAGACTGATGTTGACTAAAGGATTCTTACTGTGTTTGTGAAATGTTTCAATGTATGTGTTGGCAAACTCCAGTGCATTTTTTTACTCTGCAGGTGGAATGACATTGGGAATATTGCTCATAACAAGTCTTCAATTGTTCTAGAGTTGATCAACAAAGAAGAGAATGTACTCTTTCACACAGTAAGAAAAAGATCTGATCACTGTCATCATGAAAGCTACTTATGTAAAAATAAACCTTTAAAATTCCACTTTCCCAAGGAGGCTCACTTGCATAACACCACCCCCCTCACATTCCTGTTGTACTTTAAGCAGAAAGAGAAATTAACTTCACTTAGCTACTAATTTCTGTGTTTTCTTCCAAGCCTCCTGAAATGTCCTATGCTGGGAAGTCTGTAAAAAAGCTGAAGTGCTTTTAGAATGGTATAAATACAGCAGCATAAGTAGAAACTGGGCATGAGCTACCATGTGTGCACCTACTGGAACTCAGAGGGCTGTGGTGCTGTTCTGTGCTGTGTAAGATCACTCTACATCTCCCTGAACCAAGGCCAGTACAGAAACTGGACCAGCAAGCTTGAGCCATTTTATTGTTGCAGTCCCTCCATACTGTGCCTTAGCAGTGAAGTGGCAGTGTGTAAATGCACACCACTGGATTTCAGTGCTCCTGAGACCACTAGATGTGTTCTTGGGAGCCAAATTCCATGGCAGACCATGGAAAAGGCCATGGTAGACCTTACCCAGCATTCTTGCAATTGGATTTTTAAAAAGCTTTTGTCACTTCTTGGTAAAAATAACAAAAGAAATGATTTTTTTTTCCTATTTTTTTTCTCATTTTTAAAGGATGATCTTGAAAATGCTAAATATATTTCACGTCTCTTTGCATCAAGACACAAGTTTTACAAACAGAACAAAATCTGCACAGAGTGAGTACTCTTGCTTCACAGTTGCTTTCTGACACCTTGTTTTGGAATTGATCTGAGTTTTGGCGTGACTGGTTTTGTTTGGTTTTTGGGATTTTTTCTTCTTTTTTTTTTTTTGAGGGGGTGGGGTGGTGTTTGTTTTTGGTTTCGGTTTTCTTTTTTTTCCTAGTCATATATGTCAGTTATTCTTCTCCCCTTTCCCTTTTTTTTCTGGTTTTGTTTTAACCAAAAGCAAGTACAGACAGTTGAGAATGAAATTTCATTCTGAGCCTTGTGAGCTTTGGTGCTCCCCGTGCAGCCAAATCCTACAGGGAGTCTTGAATTGAAGGTCTTGGTGTCTGCTGTTGATAGCCCAGAGTATTAGCCTAAACTGGAGTGAAAGGTGACATAGGTCAGCATGTCAAAATGTGAGCTCTAGCAGCAGATGCACTGCCCATCCAGCAGCTAAAGGTGCTGGAAAGTGGAGGCTGTCATCTTCTAGTTTGGGCAGGATAATTTATCTGCCTCTTATGCATGCTGAACGAGGGAGGATACCTGGGTGTGTTAATCTGCGTAGCTGTGCTGCCGCAACACAGCAGAGATTGTAAATCTAAACCTGAAGTCTCCTTTAGGCTCTGGTTTGAGCACTTAGAACCTGGCCTTGAGCTAGTCCTCTCACACAGGTGGATTCCTTCTAACTGAAGGAGGAATTCGTTAGGCTTTAGCTTTAACTGAAAAATCTGTTTCTTGGTTGAGATGTTTCATTTACCAGTACACATTTTCAGACTGAGATAAATTTGGCTTTCGAAAGGTTAGGGTTTTGAGAAATTTTCATGGTGTGTTGGGCGTGTATAACAGAGAACATTAAATTCTTGCAAAACTTACCATGAAGAAGTCTCATCTCTATCAACAACTCTAGTTAGAGCTGGACATCCCATCTGTTCAGCTGGGTAATGCCATCTGTTGGATAATAAAGCCAAAATGGTGAGGGGAAGATTGGAAGGTCTTTCACGAGTGCCCACATTATATTGACATATGGTGAGTTAGAGCATAGGAGGGTCCAGTGAGGTGAGCTGCTTTGAGTGATCTTTTCACTGACAGAAAAGAGATGTTGGTTAGATTTTACATGTTGCTTGCAGTTCCTGGGAAGTGAATGAAAGGCTGGAAAAGACATTTCTTAGCAGCATATAATGGATGCCAATAGTCCAATACGAAATTCAATTTTAATGGTTCCAGAGGGATAAAATTCAAAGGGAGCTCCTGATTGTTTTCCCTGTCACAGTCAAGAAAGAAAGCAAAATACCATAGTGGGTCACCTTGGGATATTTCCCCTTTGAAGCTGTGTTGGGGTCAACAGAGAGAACTTTCTTTCACCAGTCCCAATCCAGACTGCAGAAGCCATAGCTTTTGATCATGTTTCTTCCTAAACACTGAACCATAAGTATGTGGGTCCTATGAAAGTGTTGTACGTAGCAGATTCACAGGCCACTTGCAGATATTTGGACTAATAAAGGTAGGGGATGTCACAAAGTCAAAGAGTGAAATAATGAGTTTCAATGTGTTTAGGTCATTAGAACTGCTCTCCTGACCATGATCTCATGTGGTATAAGCTTGTGTGCTAGTGCTTCAGATATTGATGACAGCATATGCCAGTGTGTGTTTTCTAGCCAAATAATTTTCCTGCTCTCTGTGTTAAAATGATAGTTGTTTGTTTTCCCGTGTGCCTTTCCTCTAATTGCACATAACATCATTCACCAGATCAGAAACTGTAAGAGGACAAATTCCACCTTTCCTCTCTTCACGTAAGCACTATATTTCTACCTCCTTTCAATTTGTTTCTTTCCCTTCCTCGTATTTTTTTTATCTCCTGTACTCCCTGTTCCTACCACTGCACCTGGCTACTCTAACCTTGTATGTGGCTCTGCTAGTATTGTCTAACCAGATTTTTTTTTTCCTTTTCTTCCTGATCTATGTGCATTGCTTTGGAGTGATTGCTATCAATTTCATAAGATTGTCCTTGTGTTAATGTTCACATTAAGTCACCTGAGACTGTACCTGTCTGCCATGTTCAGTTTTTTTACTTAAGAGACATGTTGAATTCATTTTAAACCAGAATTTTTCTTTCTTGTGTTTCCAAGTGAGCCAAATAGGATGATGATGAAAAGGCATGTGTAGTTTGGAATGGGAACGTTTCCTGTGTTTAAAGGAGAACCTGAATTATTTTCATTTATTCATATATCTGAAAATCTCAGTAATGAGCAATATGAATAGATTCTTCACATCTTGTTTTTCCCATTCATTCTTGACTCAGAATTGAGATATTGTGTTTTCTATCATTTCTCTTTTTCCTCCACAGACAATCAAATTCTCCTCCCCCTATCCGACGACGGCCAACCTGGAGTAGGTCATCTTTGGTACGTGCCACTGTGAGGTCTTTAAGAATATCTATACCATTTCTGGTGGGATGAGGCATTGTGTAAGATCAACAACTTTCTAAATTTCAACTAAGCCCATTAACTCATTTCTTGTTGGCAATATGATTGGAATGAGTTTCAAGGGTGTGACTGCCCGGATTGATTAACTGGATAATATCACCACTGAGTAGTAAAAATTACAGTCTTCAAAGCATTATATTTTTATTTGTCCTGCAGAAACTGAGCATCTTTTCTGCTGCATTGAGGTTATTTCAATATGTAGAGAAAATAATCCTCTAGAAAGAATTTGAAGTGTCTTGTTCTCTGTGCTTCAAATCTAGTCATTATGAAATGTTACATTTCACAGTTCTTCAATCCTCATGTTTTTGTATAAAGACTACGTACAATTTAGCAGCTTCTTGGGTTAAGACCCTATTTTATGTGTGAAGTTACCATTAATTTAAGTTAAACTATTAGAATCAGAGTTTTTCTTAAATTGTTTTTATTTCCATTTAACTAATCCCCAGAAACACTATCAATCTGACAAAACTGGGTGTTTTTTCCTGAAATATTTACAAAAAAAAAAAAATCATATGTTAGTCTTTTTGTTTTCTCCTGTCTGTTCTAAAGAAACTCTTTTTGGATTAAATTTTAGCATCTAGCATGTCAGTATTTTTTTATCTTATTTGACAGATTTTTAATTTCTGTAACAGTAGCATTGCTGGTTCCTTGCACAGAGGGCAATATTATCTCTGCACGGGTTTCCAGTTTTCATGTGTGGTATAAGTTATACCTACTTTTAGACCTTTCCAGAGCAAAAAGTCCATTACCCTCTTGCTGCCTGGCAGAAAGGTGATGTGGACAAGTGTTTTTTGACATTTCCCCACAGTGTGGTTACAGTTTGTGAAAATGTTCCAAAATTAGGCTTAAGCAGGTACTGATTTTAAGATAGCTTTATCCTTGCAGATTTCAACGCAGGTTATTTTCCTGTGTGTATATACAGAATGCATTAGATCTAAAAGTTGCACTCTCTGTGTCCCAGGCACTGGCAGGAAAGCTGCTGTAGCTGCCTCCAGGTTTCTTTGTCCTTCCTTTGTTAAGGTGTTTCTAAGGCGTCATGATGCAATACGCAGGCTGTGTATTGCATTCTCTGTAGCATATTTACAATATTTTTGGTATCTATGAGTTAGAAACCTGGAAATGACTATGAAAAACTGAAGGTGAAAAAATGAATGATGCTTTGCATTTTTATGCTACAGCCTCTGTAATATCATGAAGGGGATAAGTGAGCTGCTTTCTAAATTATATATGAAAAATGGAAATCTGCTCTTTCAAAAGAAAAAACAAATCGTGCTGCCACTTTGTTTTAAGCATAAGCATGCAACAAGCTTTAAATCCCCAGAATCTCGGGAAGATCAAGAGGAAGAATGTGGGCTCACCAATTGAAAAGTGCGCTGGCCTGCTGTCTGCTCGCAGTGAACTTTCAGCTGCCTTTTTCATAATCGTTCTGCTAACTTGTTGGAACAGTTCTCTTTGGGAGGAAAAAAAAAGCCCTTCTGACTGTTGTCTGAACTGCACATACCTTCCTACACCTACCTATTCATTTGTCTTGTGTAGCAATAAATCAGTAGGCAGAAATGGGAAGTGAAGTGGAATCTTTGGGGTGAGGCTGTGCCACTTCACTAGGGATCATGTTCTTTACTTTCAGATCAAGACCCTTTGTATGGTTTTGGCATGGTTTCTGCTGTCTCTTTTTCCTGTCAGACCACCCAGCAATGTTGGTTTTCCAGAAAAAAAAAAAAAAAAACCTCAGTGTAGGAGATCTTAATATAATGGTATGTTTAATTACCTGATTTTTAAAAAAATCCAAGCCATCATTAATTTGGCTATTGTTGTTCTGAAGACCCCAGGGTTCTCTTTTTACAGAGGAGGCAGATGGGTCTTAGAAATAAAAATTCCAGATTTCTTGCAGATACCTTTCATAGCATCTATCACAAAGAAAACTGTCTGCTCCAGATGTATGCATTCTTAGTAGAAGTCACTTTCCTTGCACTTTTCCTCTGGCCTCTATTTGTTAGGCTTTCCAGCATCAGCTCCTGCCTCAGCTCCTCTACTAAAATTGTCAACAGCAGTCTCCTTGGCCCAGGTTGTTCAGTGAGACTAGGGTTTTAAACCTTTAGAAGTAATTCTTGTAGCAAAAATACTTCTTGCTGTTTTCCAGCTCTGGCTTAACACACCTATTTTTTCTTCAAGAATTCATACCGAGCTCAGTATCTTTGATTCATATTGCTTCTCACCATTTACATGGAAAATGTAAATCTTACCCCTTCCCCACCCCCTCTTTGCTAGCAAACTTGCAGGGTGCTTATTTGGTGCATGTGCACACAAAGGCAGATTATGTGGGGTTTTTTGCCTTGGGCATCCACAGTTTTCCTTAATAGTTTGAGCTATGTGAATCAGCCTGGATGAAAAGCCCTTATTCTCTGCTAAGGAGGACACAGTCATGAGACAGGAGTGTCTTCCTTGTCTTTCTGCTTACTTCATATACTGAAATATGTTTTCATAAACTTTGCTCAGTGACACCAGACAGGACATTGCAGTGCAGGTGGCAAAGCAGAATTGCAAAACACGTTGGTTTACCAAGGGACAAAGCTGGGGAGTACAGCATCAGCTCTGACTTATTTTCTCTAAATGATCCTGCTGATTTCATGCTGAATTGCCCCCTCTGAGATTTGCATGAAAAAAATTCTTTCAGTGCAGGTTATTGGAGTAAACTCGAATTCATTATCTAAGGAATTCAATGTTTGTGTAATTTACAGAGTTATTTTAGGTCCATATGTGGACTTACTGCGTGTATAACAGTGTCCTAAGTCCTTGAATTTGTTCCATGTCTGCTTTTGTCCTGATTAGGTGTCTGTTTTGTTTGGGTTTAATTCTTCAAGGGCAAGGGCTTTTAATAAAAATGGGAAGCATTTTAAAAGAGCTGAAATTGTGGATGTTGTTTTCTGAAGTGGTTGAGCTTAAAGGAATCTTAACTGGTCAGTTTTGGACTCTGTAACAAAATTTAGCAAGCAATTTACAAGAAGTTATTCTCTGTTCTATAAGGAGCTGCCAAGATGTGTTTTTGGCTGGGTAAGAAGGAGCAGTATTCAGTGGAAAGGGCAGAGAACCATTTTTCCTGTTTCAGTTGCAAAAATTGTAGCTAATGCTTTATTTCCTTGTGCTTTTATTTCAGCCAAGACAACATCCTTTCATACTGCCTCCTATGCATGTCCAGTGTGGAGAACACTACACTGAAACACATAATTCACAAGGTACTTAGAGCATATATTTTCCCTTTAATGTACTTCAATTTTATGTGTATGCAAAGAAGCTCCTAAGCCTTATATCCAGATTTATAATGCCATCATGGTCAAAGGGGAGCTGCTGCTGCTGCAGGAGAACTAGCAGTTTTATAGTTAATGTTGCAGTAAGTCTTCTGTTTGAAGTCCAATTCCAGTTTTCAAATTTCCCTAAAATATCTGTGTGTGATTTTATGGACCTTAAACTTGGTATTCCAGTTCAGTGAACTGAAAAAATAATTTCTAAAGGGAGTATGATGGCTGTACTCAAAGGCAGTGCCAGCTGGGGCCAGGGAGAGAAACTGAGTGAGGGAAAAGGAGACAGCAAAAAGCTTTTACTGTAGGAGAAATCATAATGTCCTGTCCATGAAACTGTATCTGTGGACAACCTTTTCTGCTGATTTTTCACCACCATCTACCTGCATTGTTAGCCTTACAGACACAAGGAGGGTTAACTATTTTCACACCCATATTTGACAAATAAATTCTTTAAGAGGTTGTGCCAGGTTACTTTGATCAAGTCTGGGAATGGAGCCCAGCCCCTGAACAGCTTGAGTCTCACACCCTTAGCCACACCACCTTTTGGAATATGTGTAGCTGGGTCTGTTAGGCTGCTGTTCTTTGCAATTCATGAGAGGTACAGCTGAAGTACTCTCACCAGCAGAGGAACTATCAATCATGCCTGTTAGTGTTTTGGGTTGTGGGGTCTGACTATTTTTAAGGCAGAATTTGGTAAGTTTTGAAAGGAGCCATTTAGTAGAGTTCCTTGCATACAGTAGGCTCGACTTAGTGGCTACTACTGTTCTACTGTGAAGGTGAGGCTGTGTAGAATATTCTCAATTTTAGAAGAATTGTAAAATTCTCTTTGTTTTACAACAGTCTTTTCAAAGAACTAGCTGATTTCAGAGTTTGGGAGTACTACTCTTCTCTTACAAGATTTTCAACAGGGACAGACTTGCAGTAAAGTTGTGATCCAGGATATTAACTTTATTGTCTTGCTTTCCTCTCAGGACTTTGCTGAAGTATTTAACATCCTATAGTGCATCTGCGGGGTGGCTTGTTGTTTGGGGCTTTTTTTCCTTTTTTTTTTTTACTGAACTTTGATCACCCAAATGTGTCTTACTTCAGATCCTCAAAACTGTTGATTGGTCTAAAGTAGGATTTCCAATTTCACAGTCCTCTGCTACTCTAAATGTCAGACAGCCATGGATCAACAGAAGAGAATTTTTCAGGTTAACCATATGCTTGCACTGCTGGAGTTTTAAGGTGCCAGCAGCAGTGAACCCTTTCACGATGCTAAGGGAGGAATGCCCCTTTATTCTTCCTTGCCACCCCAGGCAAAAACACTTCCTCTCTTTCCCCTTTCATGTTTCCCACAAGGATCTGAACTACTACCATGTTTTGCGAAGTGTTGGGAATGTTTACCTTGGTAGCTTTGCTTTAGCTCTATTTTGATGGCTCAAGGATGCTCCCAAGACCGAACATTCCCTGCCCTTGTGCACTAAGCTGTCTCTGTACTCGCTGGTGCAGACTGCATTTGAAGCTTTGTTAGCAGTGAATAAGTCCTTGTGGGTTAAAATTGCCAACATTTCTCTCTCTACTCTTCACAGACAGCATTTTCCATGGAAATGAAGAAACTTTTTACTGTAGGTCTCAGACCAGTTTGGATAGGTGTCCAATGGACTTCAGCTACTTGAATGGTAATGGACCCAATGGGAGTGTATGCAGTGCCCACAGCATGAACTCCCTCAATCGCTCGCAGAACTTCATCCAGGCATCTCCAATGTCCTCAAATCTGAGCATCCCGGGAAGCGACATCATGAGAGCAGACTACATCCCCAGCCACAGACACAGTGCAATCATCGTCCCGTCTTACAGGCCAACTCCAGATTATGAAACCGTCATGAGGCAAATGAAGAGAGGGGTGATCCAGATGGACAGCCAAAGTCAGTCTTTGAGGAATCTCAATATTGGAAACACGCATGCTTACAACCAGCCGGAGGACCTCGTTTACAGCCAGCCTGAGATTCGAGAGAGGCACCCTTACACGATCACCTACGGGCCCCAGGGCAGTGCCTACAACAAGCCCGTGGCCCCGTCTGACCAGATGAACCCCAGCGCCGCCGCTCAGAATAAGACGGCAGCCAGCGCCATATCCCACACGGTCAGCACCCCGGAGCTGGCCAACGTGCAGCTGCAGAGCAGCCAGAGCTACAACACCGCCCACATGCTCAAGAACTATCTCTTCAGGCCCCCGCCTCCCTACCCGCGCCCGCGCCCCGCCACCAGCACGCCCGACCTGGCCAGCCACCGGCACAAGTACGTCAGCGGCAGCAGCCCCGACCTGGTCACTCGCAAGGTCCAGCTCTCGGTGAAAACCTTCCAGGAGGACAGCTCGCCCGTGGTGCGCCAGTCGCTGCAGGAGGTCAGCGAGCCCCTCATGGCCGTGAAGCACCACGCGGCGGTCAACAAGCGCCACAGCCTGGAGGTCATCAGCAACATGGTGCGTGGGATCGAAGCCATGGCCCTGAAGACTTTAAACGCCCCTCTGCCGCGCAGGAACACTCTGCGGGAGCAGGCGCCGCCGGAAGAGTCGGTTCAGATGGGCCACGAGGTTCAGCAGGTCCCTCGCTACCACCACAAAAAGACCTTTTCTGATGCCACAATGCTGATCCACAGCAGCGAAAGCGAAGAGGAAGAGGAAACGCAGGAATCCGTGTCCCGGATAGCAGCCCTCCACGAGAACATGGAGTACAGCGCTCAGCTGCAAGCTGCCCTGGCTAGAATACCAAATAAACCTCCTCCGGAGTACCCTGGGCCTCGCAAAAGCGTCAGCAACGGAGCGCTGAGGCAGGACCACGTTAGCGTTTCTGTGGCCGTGGCCAGGGCCAAGGCCATGAGGCCCGGGCCCTCCAAAGCCATCAGCGTCTCTCGGACTGATCAAGTGGCAATCAATGGGTCTTCGCTGGGGCCCTCCATCTCGGAGCCTGACCTCACCAGCGTGAAGGAGCGGGTCAAGAAAGAACCGGTCAAGGAAAGGCCTGTGTCGGAAATGTTTTCTATCGAGGACAGCATTATAGAAAGAGAGATCATGATGAGGGTAAGTGCCTTCCTCTGTTGCGGTGGCTTCTTGGAAATTAGTAATCGCACAGGTCAGCTTCCATCCCAGAAATCTGTTGGGTCGGGGAACGTGTGGGTGGGAAGCTGTGGATTTGCTTGAAGTTGGGAAATGTGATATTAAGTGCCACATGCAGTTTGGTTGTGTGGGCTGTCAGGGGGGTTGATCCCATGCACTGCTTGGGCTCGCCTGCTGCCTCAGCTGTGGCTCTGTGGCTGGTGGCCAGAGCTGCGTCTGACCCAGCCGAGGGTGCCACTGCCCTGGCAGCAGTGCTGGCTGGAGAGGGGTGGATGGCAGGCCAGGCGTCTGGGGATGAGGAGACTGATGGCAAATCCTCCCTTGATGCCTGCTTGCCTTTAGGATTTGAGGGCAGGGCAAGTCTGGAATGCCGAGATGGGCGGGAGGTTGTGTTTTTGGCACTGGTGTTTTATTCCTCTTTTGCAAGTGTGTCAAGTGAAGTGTCACATAACATAATGGCAACTCAGGATTTTTTTCAAATGATCTTTAATTCCCTTCCTGCCACTTTATGTAATGTAGTTCTCTGAATAAAACCCTGGTAGCCCTAGAATATGGATTGTGGGTTTTGCCAGGAACTGAGGAACCGGATATCTAAATAGAGAAACAGCAGATGTAGAGGCTGTGTGGTTGAGCATCTGGATTGTTTATTTTTTTTTAAATGTACTCAAGTATGAGAAGTAGGCTTCAGTTAAACTTGCAACAAATTTAAAATAAGAAGTATTTAAAGGCAATGACAGAAATATGAGGGGTGCTTATCCCTTAGTGACCTCATATATACCTGGTGTAATGCTGTAAGCAGTGCAACTGCAGTCACAGAAACCAGAGTGTATGCTGTGATTCTCATTTTCAGCACTGAAACAAAAACAATTCCTGAAACAAATTAATAAAGCACCTAAATGGTCCAAAGCAGAAAAGAGTTTGTAGTTTACTAGATCAAACACGCTAGATTTAAATACTACTGTATATTCAAAGAGATTTTGTAAACATATCCATTGCTGTTCTTGTCCATTGGGAATCCTTATGCTGATGTAATTGTTAGCAATACAACCTAAGCTACTAAATTGCAACATGGGGACTGAGTTTAGCCCTTGACAACTCCTAAATGTAAAATAGAAAGTAAAAAGGAAAAAAGGGAAGTAAAGGGGTAGCCTCAGCATTAAGCTCTTAAGGTGGTTTCATCCTAGATCAGGAACCTTGACACGTGTGGACCTTCCTTTTGTCACAGGAATCAGGTGTTATATTAATGGTAATTTGGTGACCTTGATCTGTTAAGCACAGACTTTCTTCTGTTTCACCTTTGAAGTAGTAAAAATTAAATAAAATTCCCAAACAAAGGGAAAATACTTGCATTTTCCTGCTTTCACAAAGTATAAAAAGAAGCCAGAGTGGGTTTGGATGTTTGTTTTTTTTTGCTTAGTGCTCTGGAGGAAGCCACTGGTGAGGAAGAAGCTCGCAAGCTTTTCAAAAGTCAAGGCATATGCATATGTGTGAGGGCATTCAGGTTCCATCGTGTGTTTCTAGGAGCTGAGCTTGGCCCATCTGGTGACCACAGCTTCCAAATGTGTGCTGAGAACCAGGCACCCCTTCTGCTTATTCCTCCTTCCGAAGCCAGCAGAAAGAGCTGTTAAGGAAATGGAATGAAATATTCCTAATTTGGGCACTTCTGGAGGTGCTCTGTCTTTTTTGATGCTTCTACTCCCAGTGGCATAAGGAGGAGGCAGCAGGATGAATTTAAAATTCATGCTCTGGTTCTCCATGTCATACCATAATATGATTCATGAATATGATAAATAATATCCCTCCCTGGCTGCTATTGCATTCAGTTTCTGGGACATGTGAGCTCAGTTTTTAGTGCAGAATATATCATGGGTGCTGTTTGAATCACCATAAAAGCTAAGTGCATCAGAAGACTTCTCATTTTAAGCATTATCATCACAGAAGAGAAACAATGGCCTGTGTTTTAGTGTTTGTTGTTATAGATTGAAATTATTGCTTTTCAAAAGATGCCCCAGGTATCTTGGCTTTGGTAGTGCTACTTTAACGTAACAGGGTGATGCTTTGTGTGTCCTGCATCCAGCATAATGTCTGCAGGAAAATGCTTGAGATTGGATTTGTGTGTCTTTTGATGGCATGTAAACTGTATTACATGCTGGGATTGCTTCTTTGAAATTAAAATTCTGTGCTCATGTAGGAGCAGGCCTTTGAGGAATAACAGGAAGAATAGAGGTTGTATTTGAATTTACGATGCTAATGGTGATCATCTGCATTCCTTGGCCAGAGAGTTGCAGATTTTGGAGATTAAAAAAACATTCCAGCATTTTACTGGCATTATAAATAATCACACAGAGATGAAAACGTGCCTTTTCTTGCCAAAAGAATCTAGAAAAGCAGAAGATGGCAGGCCTGGAGGCCCAGAAGAGGCCCTTGATGTTGGCAGCACTGAACGGACTCTCAGTTGCTAGGGTTCCAGTGCCGGAGGACAGCCAGGATGAAGTCACCAAGGTGCCAATGGATGAGAGGGTAAGATGGAACCTCACGAAATGTTGTTTCTTCTCTTTGTTTCCAGCAGCATGAAGTATCTAAAATACTCAAATCTGATTTAAAATGTGAAAAAAAGATTCTCCTATAAGTTTTCAGAGCCATTAATGCAAAAGGTCTGTGGCTAACGCTGTCTTTGAATGCAGGCAAAGAATCAAATGTCTTGAACATTTACTGAAGTCAGTGAAAATGGAGGCTGTTCTGTTTCACCTGACTGTACAGTGTCATACAAGATCAATCTGTAAATCTAACACTTTGCACATTTTTCACTTGATCAGGCGAAGTTCTGCAGTGCTCACCCACAGAAGCTGTCTTTCATGTTCTGATACAGATAAGGAGTTTGGTTAATGTCTCTAATGGGATTAAATTTTTTTTAAAAGAAGTTGTTTGGCTCCTGATGTTTGCACACATGACTCTGTGTGTGTGTGTGTGTGTGTGTGTAATTTCTGATATTAAAAACAGTTGCTGCCGTTAAGATTTGAGAAGCAAATTTGCAAAGAACCTTTCTGGTTTTCTGGATAGAAATTTTGCAGCCTTGTGTTTTCTGGTACCCAGGGAGTAGACCTACACCTCCACCTTGTCTGTATGTGGGATTGTGTTCAACCACAGGCACTGCATCCTTGTGAGTTAGGCAGTATTTTGAAAATGTGGGCCACATTACACTTCTTGCAGTACCATCTTCTTCCTGGAAAAAAAAAATTAAATTTCTATTATGTTGAAATCATATATTTGTACTAAAATTCTTACTGAACCAAGATTATTTAGCCCAGGTTTGCCTTTTACGCTGTGAGTCTTCAAAAATGTGGAAGTGGAATGTAAAACTGTAAAATTTGCCAGTGGTTTCACTTGGTAGAAATAAGTGTGTCATATTTCCTCAGATAACTGCAGGAGGAGTGAGTGAGAGAATGCTATGGCTTGGAATTCAAAGAATGTGTATTGGAATTCAAAGAATGGATGGATGGGTCTAGTGGTGAATGTTGTTCCCAGAAGCATTGATCGGTTCTGTTAAATCCTAGTGCAAAATCTTGAAGAGGAAGCTGGAGGAGGGGATGGTGTTTACAGAATATGAGCATATTCCAAAGAAGAAGGCAGATGGGATCTTCACCACTGCTGCCCTGCCTGAAAACGCGGAGCGCAACCGCATCAGGGAGGTCGTTCCTTACGAGGAGAACCGAGTGGAGCTGGTGCCCACCAAAGAAAACAATACAGGCTACATCAACGCTTCACACATAAAGGTAAAAGCTTGCTTGTGTTTTGCTTCCCAAATGAAGGAGTGCTAAAGCTTTGTTTGCATTTCTGGCTGCACAGCAGCATCTTCTGTACCTCTGGAGTTTCTGAAAAGGTTTAGGATGTGTCATTATGCCTTTTTGTGTCACCATGGGCGTCTCTAAAGTCTCCTATCAGCTCACATGGGTAAGTTGATTTAACTGCTGGAGACTGGGAAGTTATTTTAGAGAGGCTTTTTTGTGCCCACCTCTGCCAGCTCATTGTGGAATGACTCTACTGGTTAGTGTAGAGAGAGGTGCCATGTTTCTCAAACCTCATGAGAATGCATTAGATCAGCCCCAGTACCTGCAGTGGGATAAAGCAATGTTTTAAAGCATGCACTGACCTTACCAACAAGATGCCTGCATCTCTGACTGGGAACTGCATTGAACTTCATGTCTCAAATTATGTTTTGAACAGGAAACTTCAGATTTCTTGTTAATTCAGTGTAGAAATAATTAAAGATACAGCCTGACTGTTTTTACAAGCATGGTCAGTTTTAACAGTGAACTATGCTGAAGTGACTGCAGATGCTTGTTTTTCTTTAAGCTTCCAGCAGTATTTGCAAAGTCCTCTGTTGGCTTTTACTGTACCCTGAGAAAAGTAACAGAAATCCTCAGCATCAGATGACAGATGTTGTTGTAAGAGAGGATTTTCTGCATTTTCTAATTGTCACAATCCAAATTAAAAAGAAATAATGCAAAAATAATGAATAAAATCCTGTTAAATTTATGTTTTCCTTGAGTAAAAGCCTTTTAAAAGTTTAAAGAGACTTGCTGGCCTTGGCTGTGATTTACTGTGTTAAATCCTGGTGATTCAAATCTGAATTTTTTATCTGAATAATTTCTGAACCAGGATCCTGGCAGTTTGTCACTTCTCTGCATAGCCTAGTAGGAAGCAGATACTGAGTTTTTGCATAATCAGACGTTGCTATGATGATGAATTTCTGAGCCCCAAATTTTCCACCTACGAAGTAGGTGGAGAAAAAGAAGATATTCCTAAATGATGCTATTTTCCCTGGCTAGTTTTGAGCCCACATTTTATCTTGTGTGTCACTGTTGGACACAGACACATCTTGTGTCCATGGAGCACCCAGGACCAGGCAGCAGTGCTTTGCTGCCTGACAGAGGGCCTTGGCAGAGTTCCCCTCCTGCTCTTGGAGCAGTGCTTTCAGAAGCCAAGCAGATGTGCTTTTGCTTAGAAGGTGAAATCGCATCTGTGAAATTTACCTCGGCAGCACAGTGTGTGCCTGTGTTTTCAGCCCAATATTTAATTTTTAATTTCCTGCAGTTAGGGCATTAGAATGCAGTAAACATTCCAGGCATCCCATTCCCTTCAGACTATTTATGGGCCTTTCATGTCATGTGCCAGGAGGCTTGGACCAGAAGTCAGTAGACAAAGCAAACTCCTCTGTCATCCTGATAAGATCCATGCCTGGAGGATTCCAGCTCCCACTGCTTGGTCTGCAAGCCCCACAGTTTTACAATAATTCTCTGCATATTTACCATGCATCATTGCTGTTAAGATACAAAGATCATCATCTATACCAAAGAGAAAAATTGTAATTAAATTTATGAAGACTAAGCACAAAGGTTTTTAAGAGCACTTCATCTGACTGACTGTGTCAGGTCAGTATTGACTTCAAAAGCTCAGTAATGCTGTACTAGCACTCATGGCTGCAGATCATCAGCTCAAGTGCAGGATGCTCTTTAGGGCTCTGCAGTTTGTATTAATTCTCATCTAGTACAAGAACTTAAGAAGTCTACCAGCCTTGGTCTTGCTGTTTTTAACCATCATTCAAAAAAGAAAATGCTGCATAGTATGAAATAAAGAAAAGGAGCTGTTGTACAGGGTCAGGCAATTTTCAGTGAAGTAAGAAACTTGTTATCATACAAAACCTATGTTATTTACAGGTGGAAAACCCCCAAGCATCTCAGATAAATTGATTTTATTTCTGAGAATGTATTCAAAGACTTGTACCTCAAGCACAGTATGTGGTTGAACCTGTCAGGGTTATTGATTGTTCCTTGTAGCGTTGTCTGCCAGTACATTGATATTTATGGATGTGTCAGCATTTTTGTTGTAAATCTTCTTCTCTGGGATTTATAACTTTGGGAGAAGTGGCTCTGGGCTAATAAACAGAATTAGGAGGCCTTAGCCTGAGAAGGAAAAATATTTCAACTTTCCATAATAATAAGTTTGGCTGGTTCTTCTGGTAAGCATATTTTTGAAATGATATGTATAGTTCTAAAAGCACTTCGGTTTTTTTCCTAAAATGTTAGAAAAAAGTTTCTGTGGGCTTTTTCTGATGTATAGCAAATTATGTGTCATAAAATTATGATTTTTTTAATACACAAGTGATTTTTTTTAACAGCCTCTGTCAGTTAAATGGAGCAGTGTTTTATACTGGCTAACTGCAAGGTAAAGCTGGCTCCGTTCAAGGCCCTTCAGAACTTACAGTCTAAATCTGTATGTTAATGCTTTGAAAAGAATTTCATTACCTGTCATGCAAATACACAAATACTTCTGTAAGATGTGGTTGGTAAACCAGTTGTGTATTGGGAAATAGATTTACATGACTACAGCTTTGGGTAATCTTAAATTTCTCATGGTGTTTGAAAGCCATTTGATGTGCTGGATTTACTCTATGGTAGTTTTCAGGTTCTGAACTGAAAAACCCAAGGTGAGTAAAATCCACATGTTTTTTTATTTGGTTGGTTGTTGGGGGTTTTTTTGTCTGTATGATCCGGATGCAATGGCAAGAAAGAGGGCATTTAGACCAAAGCTTTATGTTTGTGGGCATCAGGACAGGACATGGAAGCACTGAAGATTATATTTTGTCAGGTTTGCTTTTATCAAAAGGATGATTTTTGTTCACAATTTTAACCAAAAGTAAAAGACCAAAGATTTCAGTGTAGTTTCTTTTGTTTAAAAGGCAGTTCTGGCACAGACACTGCTGAGAATTCAGGCACTGACTGGTTGTTTCTTTTTGCCTTTCTCCCAGGTGACTGTAGGTGGAGAGGAGTGGCACTACATTGCTACCCAAGGGCCCCTGCCACACACATGCCATGACTTCTGGCAGATGGTGTGGGAACAGGGGGTGAATGTTATAGCCATGGTCACAGCTGAAGAGGTACGTGAAATCACAGAATAGTTCCTTCTGATGTGAGCCAATCTCCTATTATCATCACTTCTCACTCCAGTAACCTGTTTTTCCTATCAACATCCCCTTTTCCTCTGGCTCTGTTTGAACATATGCTGTACTTCTCTCATACTATACTTCCTAACTTCCTGACACTCAGTTTGGCAAATGCTAAAGTGAAACAAGCAGGAGCCCTCCTTCCCCCTGCTTGGGCCAAGCCAAACAAAGATGTTTCCATTGGAATGTGAGAGCACTGAACTTGCTCCTGGTTAAAATGACAGAGATTTCCACACTGTCCAAGGCCAATTCTGTATACCATCACTCTTATCAGCTGAAAAGAGACCAGAAGCTGTTGTTTCCATAGAAGTGTCCATAAAAAAAGGCAAAAAAACCCCAAACAAAAGCACCCCGCAACTTTTTATTCTTATGCCAAGCAAAACAGTTATTCCTATTGTAATCCAAGAACTATGTGCTATGTTGTAAAAGCTGGCACACGTTGTTAACTAACACCGCATTCGGCTTCGTGCCTGGCTGCTTTCAGCAAACACAGGGAGTAGCAGAGCACATCAAGTCACTGTCCAGTTCCCAAGGCTGATCAAGAACAGACACTTAAAAGCTGCTGAAGAGATTCTCCTTCTAATTAAAGGAGAGTTTTCCCCAGGAGGAGAATATTTACCCAGGTGTTTTAGGCAGTAGCTGTCTTTTGTCATGAGACAAGACAAGTAGTTTTACACTTAAAAATATTACATGGCTGAGAGGTTTAAGTTTTAGCAGGTGTTTTCTTAACTTTGTGGGATGCTCTTTACTCTTCCAGTGCTTTAAAATACGAATACTTGGCTTATCCAGAGAGATTTATGCCCTTTGTTTGTAGAGAGTTGCAGAAACTAATGACTTTTTGTCTTTTTTTGTTATCCAGGAGGGAGGAAGAAGTAAGAGCCATCGTTACTGGCCTAAACTGGGCTCTAAGCACAGCTCAGCCACCTACGGGAAGTTCAAGGTGACAACCAAGTTCCGCACAGACTCTGGCTGCTTTGCAACTACTGGTCTGAAGGTCAAGCATCTTCTCTCTGGTCAAGAGAGGACAGTGTGGCATTTGCAGTATACTGACTGGCCAGACCATGGGTGTCCAGAAGAAGTCCAAGGCTTTTTATGTAAGATTCCTTTATTTTGCATGATAAATCAAGAAGTTTGCTCACACTGGATTCAGTTCACTTTACCCAGTTACAGCTGGGACTGATATCATGTGGTTGTTGTGGTGTACACAGGCCTCAAATAGGTTATACTTTGCTGCAATTTGGAGGCAAAAAAAAAAAAAAAAAGGGGGTATTCCAGAGGTAGGAGCTTAAGTGATTAGCAGGAGGAGAAATCCAAGGCAGCAGCAGTGCCAAAAACTCAGGAAATTTTAATTAATGGGGTACTTTGGTTGGCTGATCAGTTGGTGTAACTTACTGCCATTTCCCAACTATTTAATGAATGTAGGAGATAATAGGCTATACACAAATGTGATTAGAAAGGTCAGGGTGAGAGGATCAGTTGCTATTGAAATAAGGTGCATCTCCTCCAGTTTTACTTTTTGCAAAAGAGCAGAGGGCTCTATCACACATGCAGTGCCACCCTTGTAACCACATGTACCCAGGCAATGCTCAAGGGCCTCCACAATTACATGTGGTCCTGGCTTGTTCTTTTCTGAAAATATAGCAATTATATTCATCTGTAATGTGTCAATAACGCTTCCTGATTCTTACCAAGTAATAAGCACTCCCATATTAAGTAATAGGAATTCAACCATTATTTAACTTAAGACACATCTCTGGCAGTACAGTGGGGAATGATGCAGCAATCTTTAAATTACCACTGAAGGAGTCTGTACATGGCGTACTGATGTGTTGGAGATGCCTGTCATCTTAGTTCCTGAAAGCTTTGCAGCTGCAGTGTCGCTCTGTGGCAGCTAAGTCCTCTCTCAGGAAGATCCATCAGCTCTTATTCAGTCTTACCACAGCTACAGTCCTGTAGTGATGCATTCTCCTTTGCACGGTACACGCTGGATGTAAATAGTGCATCCTTCTTTCTCCAGATCTGTCACCGAGGCAAAAAATAAAAAATTACATTTCAGCTTCAGCAAAGGAGTACCAGGGAATCTGTCTTCAAGGAAAAGCGATTGCCCAATTCCTCGTTTGTTTCATACTTTGTTTCTCATACCCTGTAGCTGTGTTTGGGCATGGCAGTAATTGGAACCTGATTGTGCCCATTTCCTCTCTCCCATTGTTTGCCACCACTTAGAGTCCCATTTCCCTGTGTACATTGAAATGCAGCTTTTCTGATGTTGGTAGGCCTCCAGGCCCATCCTGCCAGTGGGGAGAGGACAGCTGGGGCTGCAGTGCCCTGACACCAAGGGTCAGAGCAGGAGAGCTCGGCTCAGGTCTCACTTCCCACTTGGAGTGCTGGGAAGCCAAGGAAGCTTTCAGCATGTGAGGTTCTCAGTGTGATCTGACAGCAGGATGTGTTTAGTGATGCTAGGACAGCCACACAAGGCAGTTGTTCTTGAGTCCCTAGCTTTCTACAAATGGCTTCAGGGAAAACAAAGCAGTGATCTCCCAGAAGGGCTTGTAGCTATTGAGAAACAAACCATGAGCAGATAGAAGGGAGGGGGAGACATTCTGTCAGAGTCTAGAAGGGAGAAGGAAGAGAGGAAACAGGGCAGATGGACACTTGCTTCCCATGTGATACTGGTTTTGACAGGCAGTAGTTTCACTGGGACTTAGCTGTTGTTTTGATCCCAGCCTGTTAATAGCAGGAATTGCTGTAAGTAATGTCTAGAATCATCTGCTTAGGGGACCTGGAGATTTGCAAGGGGGAAAACAGAATTTAATTTTTTAAAAGAACTATTTAATTTAAAGGAGCAGACTCCCAAGTAATAATTGACACCCAGCTGGTACTTGCTGGATGCAGTGCTGTTCAGTGCACCCTGGCCAAGATAATTATTATGTTGTAAAAAATGTAAGTTATCGCCACTTTGACAGAGAATAACTTTTCCACACTCTTTCCCCCTCCCCTCCTAATTTTTACATTTAGAGATGTAGACGTTTGCAGCCTTGCCTGCTTTTTCCCCTTGCAGCTTACTTGGAGGAGATCCAGTCGGTGCGTCGGCACACCAACAGCGTGCTGGACAGCAGCAACACCTGCAACCCTCCCATCGTGGTGCACTGCAGTGCAGGGGTGGGGAGGACTGGAGTGGTGATCCTGACAGAGCTCATGATTGGCTGCTTGGAGCATAATGAAGTAAGTCAGCTTCCTTTGCAAATCCCGAGCTTATCCCTTGGCTAACTGGCTGCATTCCTGAGGTTGAAATTAAAAGGCATTGAAGTGCTTTCTTTCTGTTACCTCTGTGAGCAAGACAAGGACCTTAAATGTGATTCGACATGCTGTAGTTTTCGGTATAGTTGATATTATTTTTTTATTAGAATTATTTTAATATATTCAAAGTTAGGGCTTTCTTCCCTCTTTTGAGAATTTAGTCTAATCCATACTTGTATTTAATTAAAAGTCTAGAGGCAGTGTGTTTGCGAGCACTACTTGAGAGAATAATATCCTTGCTCTTTTAACTGAATTCTCTCCTTGGGCTCCTTCCTCTCTCTTGTAATCTCACCTGGAATGAAACTTAACTGTGTTTTAAGAATAAGTGTATTTATGTATTCCTGTGGGGAATAGGGCTCTAGGGTTTGCAGCCAGCATTATGACAGTCTGGAGTTAGGAACAAGTGCCCCAGTAGAGCAGCCATGAGTAACAACTTAATTTTCACTTGTCACTGGGAAACTCTCTAGGAGGAACATCACATCTTGACTAACAATGTGCCACACAGTTTGCATGACAACTGTGGAGACCAGGGGTTTCTCTTGCCAAAGAAAATGCTCAAAGACCAAAGCTGCTTGTAGAGATAAGAATGCAGCAAGAGTGACAAACAGACATATATCATCTGCCCCTTCCAATAATTAGCCTAATCAGCCACTGGGTGAGTTCAGGGAAGACTGAGGACTCAAACAGCTCATCATTCTGGAGTTACAAGACCCCTACAGATCCTGGGCTCAGATTAGCTGGGACAAATCTCCAACTCTGCTTGGGCCTCACTGAAGGTGCAGCTGTCCCGTAGATATGTGTCACAGGTGACACTTTGTTCTTTTGCTTTATATTTGGGGGAAAAGAAGAGGTATCCTGGCCAAGAAAGGGCCCACGGGGATGTGCTTTGGGAATCCAGCAGCCTCCCAGTTCTGACTGCTGCTCAGTAGCTGCTCCAGTGTGGGGCAATGGCTCTGACTCCTGACCCTTCTTGTCTTCCTTATGCACTGACACCTGGAATGTGACTGCTTCTGTTATTCACGTAGCAGCCATGAAATTTCTGCTTTCCTCTCCAGAGGAAAGCTGGAGAGTTAAAAGAGCCATCCTGAATTGCTCGTGAGCATCAGTGTAGCTTTACAGCACCCTCTGTACGTGCACAGAAGCAAACTCTAAGGGTTGTGCAACAGAGTCTGGCCACCTCTGTTTACAGAAGTCAGGCTGTGCTTTACAGAAGTCACCCATTGGGCAAAGAGTGGCTTTGGCACCTCAACATCTAAGCCTTGGCATCATTCATATGAGCTTTCATCAACTTCAATAGGACCTGATGGTAGTGCTCAATAATAAGGGATTTCTCTGATGTCCCTTAATTAAAGCATTCTTTTGTCTTAATTAATAATGAAAATCATCATTAACAATAAATACAATTTTCATTAAGGGCCTTGTTTCCCTAGATTGTACCAAGTTAAAGTTTTTGGTTTGTTAAAACCTAATTTTAAAAAAAGGTTAAAAATCTTGACAATATGTTTTCAGTTTGTGACAGAGTCTGCACAGAGAGCTTCCTTTTAATTTGTTTATTTTGTGCTAGAATTGGTTGGGGTTTTTTTTCCTGAAATAAAATTACTTATCACTTATGTTTTAGTCTTAGGAACTGGCTTTCACAGAAGCGTCCTAGAAAGTAAATGCATTAACATTTTAGCAGTGAAGAAAAATCATGAGGGAGTTTGAAAATTTTGATGAAGAGCATTTTGGAAAGCCTGCAGCAGTGCTGGAACAGAAACCAGAACTCTTGAGCCTGAGGTTTCAGGTTCAGGTAAAAAGCCATGTTTAATCAAATTCTATACAGCTTCAGTCACTGTGGCTTCTGGGCAATGGCTGGTTGAGTCTAAAGCTGTATCTCATTGCAGGGATAGAGTTTCAGTAACTGCTGCATGGCAAGTAAATGTCACATCATTACATCCTTACTGCTGTAGACACGTAGTACGAGAAAGTAATTGAGAACCTGCTCTATCAACTTTTAGTCCAGACTTGGCACTGGGACATTAACTCATGATTGCATCTGCAGCATGCTTTCACATGGGAGATCTTTGGGTTGGGAGGCAGAAATAAGTAGCATTTTTGTTTGTTCTGTTTGCAAGTCCCAGCTTAGCAAAGCATTAGGTGTATTTTTTTTTTCTTTTTTTTTTTTTTTTTTTTTGACGTATACATGGTAATGAAGGTGAATTTAGGGATTCTCCTTGCCTGGAATCCAGCAAATACTGAGCTGGCTATAAATAGCGAGACTGAATAGGCAGGATGAGGTTTTCTTCCATTTCTGAGATAAGGCAAAGCCTCTCCATTTTGAGGAGGTGCATGGATCACTGTATGCCCAGTAAAAGCTAAAGAAAAAGCTGAGAGAGGAGCATTATGTGCAGGTCAAGGCTGGCCTGAATTTTTGTTAGAGTTGTTCAAGTGAGATCAGGTTCCACGTGACTCTGCTCAGCAAGGACCATTTCATAAGCATCTGATTCCACAGGGAGGCCTTCTCCAAGTTAGCCAAGTTAACTGGAAAGAGCTTCCATTTTTCTTTGCACCTGTTTGATAATAATATGACATTACTCATCTCAAATATTTACACTCGTTGACTCTCTAGAGATGTCCTTTTATAACAGCTTGTTGGGGTATGTGGCAGAATATTTGGCCTTGTTTTCAGAAAGTGATAGCCTATGAGTTAATACTTGTTTACATGGAATGGAGATTCTGAGTTTTATATATATGGACAGAAATGGATATGCAGCGTGACTCTTATTTTAAACTTTCCAGGAAACTTCAGATGTGCCTGGAAGCAGATTCCATGCTCAGTTGGGGCTCCAAGGGTTAGCAGCAATCTCAGTCAAAAGACTTGCTAAGCTCCTCTTGGTGTTTTTGCAAGCAGGCATTACAAAGTGCAGTTTATGCTGCCTGATAGGGTCGCTGTTCTTCAGTTTTATATCTGGAACTGCTTAAGAACTTCCCCAAAACCAGTGTGTGTCTTAGTGGTCACGTTTGCTGCTGCCATAGAAGGTTTGTGTTCCTCAGCTTGGCTCACATTACACGCTGCTTGAATTTGAGCCTGGCAGGCTGAGCTTCATGGCTCAACAACTTCTCAATAGTTCCTCATGTACCTGTTGTAACAGATAAAACACAACAGCATCATAGGTTTTTGGCTTCCTAAAGGCCAGAAATCTGATGATAGCATCCTAATGAAATGTGCAGTGATTGCTAACGCTTCAGCTCATGGGCCTCTGTTTCACAGAACTCATTTGGTTTTCAGTTCAGACCATTATAGGCTGCCTGTGCCTGCTTGATGGGATTAGTACTGTGCCTTCCCAGTGGATTTCCTTATCTCTGCCTACTTACTGGACTTTAGTTCCTGTTGCAGAGCATTTTCAGGGCCCACAAGTGAGTTTCTTTTGGGTGAAACTAAGCTGGAAGATGCCTTCTTGGAGAACCCCTAGTATGTCACAGTGGATATTCAGTAGCTGGCAATAAACTGATGCTGGCCTGGAGTCTGCAAAACACATATTGTGGTTATTGGGTCCTTGTTTCACTTTACAGACCTATTTCTCCTGGAGCTTTATTTGCTAACATACACTTGGCTGTGGCGGACCAGATGTTGGAGTTTCTGGATCTTTTGTTGGCAATGAGTTCCCTTGCCCTTCAGTGAAAGGATCTGTATCTTTGCCTGCACATTTAATTTTGTCCACAGAAACTTTGTCTTCTATAACTATAGTATAGTTCCCTGTGTCAAATAACTGATATTTGGGACAGTGATTGTTTGATTTAATGAATACACATCCTTCTGCTTTTTTTTTTCCCCTTTGCTTTACAGAAAATGGACGTTCCTGTGATGCTGAGGCACCTAAGGGAGCAGAGAGTGTTTATGATCCAGACCATAGCCCAGTACAAATTTGTCTACCAAGTGCTCATACAATTCCTGCAAAACTCAAGACTTATTTAATCTTTTCAAACATCCCAGACCCAGCATTGTGGATCTGACTGAACCTTACTGATGAACAAGAAGAACTGCCTTGACAACAATACTGTGTGCATATATTGCACTTTTTAAAGTTGTCTTGAAAGTAAGGAATGATGGTTCTTTACTAGTCTCCCATGGATTATTTTATACAAGATATAATTTATTTTTCTTGGAATAACTTTTGAATTACTTTCACAACTCATAAAACTTATAGTGACCTTCAAAGTGAACCACATTTGACATGACTGGTCTGCATTGTAACATGTCTGTAAGGAAAGCAATCCTTTGTAAAGGTAGTTTGCTGGCTTTTATTTTGCTACACAGCTTCTGAAACCTACAGTTATTTGGCAGTGGGCTTTTTTCACGTAAGGACCTTCTGGACCCAGTATGTGGCTTCTCTGGTAAACACAAGACCTGCTAGATGGCAGCTACAGCTCTGTGTGAGTGAAAGCTGAGGGTGCACAGCACGGAGACCTGGGCTTCTGCACGTGCAGCCGGGCACGTTACAGAGGCTCAAGCACAGGACATTGTGAGGACAGAGAGTTTTGGGTGCTAAACGCTTCAAATTCCACAAGAATTACGGTTTTAGACTCATCCTTGAAAAAAATCAATATTGTATCTTTTTAAGGAAGCTTTTTGCTGCTGTGTGCAACCCTTGGAGGGAATCGTAAGAAGCAGTGTAGGGTGAAGTGCAGTGACCTACATCAGGCTGAAGTCAGTGAATGACTCTTTCCAATAATTCTGGTGGTCTGAGAGTTTAACAGTGGAGGATTTTCAAACAAACGTGTCTGGAAAAAAAGCCAAATCAAGCACCTTCTCACAAATTACACTGAAAGTATTATTGCCTTGAGGCTCACCCTCTGTAGACAAAGAATCTCATTTAAATTAGGCATCTCCAGTTGCCTTAGTCTTCACATGTGAACTATTGTTGGATGGTTAGAGAAGGAATCAGGCTAGAGAGGTGCCTCGGAGGTCTCTGGACCCAGCGCTGCTCACCCCACTGCTGACTTTAAACTTGGATAGGCTTGTCCAGGGTCACATCCACTTTCAGAATTCTGAAGGGTGAAGATTTCACAGCCTCTCAGGGCACGTGATGCAATGCAGTTACTTTGTCGTGGTGAAATCACCTTTCTTGGTATCCCTTCCCCAGCTACTTCTAATATTTTAATCCTACTTTTGCTTTTCTGTTGCATCCCCACCTCCAAACCCTGATCAATGTACAAAGGCCTAAGCCTACAAACACTCCTAATTTCAGCACTAAAGGGACTAAAATTAGTGGTGAGCTTAAGCTAAGGTTCTGTACCAGAATGTTTCTTAAATGTGTTTAAAACTGCACTGTGTTGATTTGGTGCTCTGCAATACAGGCCCAACATGATGACAAAGTCTCTGGTGAAGACTTGTAACCACCAAAAACTGGAGAGGAATTGTTTTGCTGTAATAGCTTGACCATGTTCTTTTTAGGGATCAGTTGAGCTTTCAGTCAGCTTCAGTTTTCCTCTAATTTTTTCTGCCAGTGCCAACATATCTCTTGTTAAATTAGCAGCAACCATTTAAAGTCTTTTCAGCAGCATCTGCATGATAATTGCAGAGAGATGCTTTATATCTGGGAAAAAAGCCAAGGAATAAACCTTGAAGCAAAGTGTATTAAATTAGTTATCTCATTATAACTTTTTGAATAATTTCCTAATGATGAATTAAGTTTGAACTCAGAGCTGTCAAGTCCCATTGCTCCACTTGGATGTGAGAAGGAGAAAATCAGGAGGGAAAAGAATCTGTTCCTATGTCTTATTATTCAGCTGCTCTTGGCTGCAATGTGTATTTCTGCTGCTACAGTGAGCACAGGAAAGTTATTGCATAAGAGAGTGTGAAGAGCTGTGTTTGAAGAGAAGAAAATTAAGCAAATTTTTTTTATGCAAAGATGCATCATAGGTGTCTTAGAAAAACATTAATTAGAAAAAGGCACTAAAAATCCTTTCCAAATTAAGTCAGTGCCTATTAATGAGCCAAATAAGTGGCCATGTGGTAAGCAGTCATTTCCAATTAACTCCTAATGTAGCTGGTATGGTAGATAGAGGCCAATGTGAGTCACTTTTTCCTTTTCATTGTCAAAGAATGGTAATTTTAAACTTTTCCTTTCATCTGACTTCAATGTATTTTTCCCTGCTAGATTTTATCTTGACTAGATCTGTTAATATCATAAGTGAATTGGGCTGGTGCATGTCTTCAGAGGTTCTTTTCCACCCCAGCTTACAAGCAGCCCTCAGCATGCTGATGTTTTATGGTTGAAATGTGGTACAGTTTTGTAAGGGAAAAAATGAACCTTCTCACTTTGAACCTGTTGTAGTTTTATCAGGCCAAAATTGCTTGGGCAGTGTTTCCTAACCTTTAGGGAGTGACAGGAAAATGCATTTTGCATCCAATTTTCTTAGTCATAGCAGGAATGAACACATGGGCCTTAAAGCAACAGTGCTGTTAAGTTTCTGTCCTGCAGACACTTAAACAGCAGAACCCTTGAGGAGAAAAGGAGTTTGGAGTTGCTGTTTGTTGTGTTGCATGTTTTTTAACAGCAAAGCATAACAGTGGTTTGAGACCGATTTCATCCATTTGGAGTAAAGTCTGGATTGAAAATCTCCCAATGATTCATCAATGAACAGAATTTTGACACAAGCAGTCTTCTCCCAGGGCACCCACCTTGCAGTCTGGCATGTTCAGCTTACACTCCCTGATGCTTTCCAAGAGAGAACTTGCAGCAGATGAGTAAGTCTGTCTTGGGCTTCCGTTGTGTCTGTTTTTCTTTTAGTACACTCTTCACCTGTATTTAACAGCCTTTCCCTTTGTAATTTAAACTCTTACCAACTCTAGTATTGAGGTGCTGGCAGTGGCTTTTTGGTTACAGTTATGGTCTGAGCATTTCATGCTTCCCATTGTTCAAGCAGAGATGGGAGAGATGACAGCTGAGCTATGACGCTGCTCAGTGCTCTGGGGATCCTGTTTCTGTCCTCCATCAGTTACACTGGAGGATGGTGGACATCAGCTGCTCAGGTCCTACTTGTTTCAGGTCCTACAAAGGCTTGTTTAGGCACCTCTTGTCCTTGACTACCTGAGGAAAGATGAAGCTTGTGCCCACAAACATTTTCCTGTATAGGCATACCGGGATCCTAAATGCTCAACCTTATCAGAAGTTCCCTAAACTAATTTTAGCTGGCAAAAGACACATCTCTGAGAGCTTACTCAACCTATTGCCAGCACAGTCCTTGAAGTATATTGAAGTGCATTTCTGTTCTACTTATTTAAATCAGCTGCCTCAGCTACAAATATTATTAAATATTTGCATGATTTCAAAAGCTGAGGGTTTTAAAATTACTTTCTTGTAAACAAACAGAAATTCAAATGGCAAAACATAGACTTACTCATTTTTTTCCAACCTAAGTACTTCAATAGTTCTTGTCATGTCAGCCAGGACATTATTTTTTGATCCAATACCTGCTATGTCTGTGTAGTCCACAAGCAACTCTAAAAGAAATGTTGATGGGCAGTCTTGTACTTGGATATAGCACAGAAATCTGTAGGGAAAATTTAGCAGAGCTAACTGACAATGCTGCATTTCCAAGAGCTGACTTCCCACTGGTCTCCTGGGAGGAGATGATGACTGAATTAGCTGTTGTCAGCCTCGCTAACAGTTTGTGCTCTGTGTGCTCCGAAAGTGGAATCATCAGGCTGATCTCTGCTGTAGCAGCTCTCATGCATCACTGAGGGAGGTCTGAGTTAAATTTTGCTGCTTTTCTTAGTGGGTAAAAAAATGCTAGGGTGGCAGCCACTCCAGATAATAAAGGCCTGCATCACATTGCAGGAGCAAATTCCTGAGCTGGCCATGAGAGGAGGGACTGCATGAAAACAGCCTTTGACCACCCTTTTGGAAAATGAATATAAAGCTGCTGATGTATACTTCAAGGCATATTGAATTTGGGATAGGTTTTGATGCCAGTAAGAGAAAGGCTGCAAATCCAGAACCCCAAAAGCAATTGTCCCCAGCTCACTCTTAGCATTCTAGAGTGGTTTTCTTGTAGGATCTGGTGCTAAGGGAGCTATAGATGCCATCTAAGTCTGTAGAGAGAAGGACATTATACATGCAACTGCTTCCAGGGATTGGGCATTTGAGGGAAGCAATGGATGGCTGTGGGGCAAAACAAGATGGAGGTATTAACCATAAATACACTATTGTTAGATTGTGAAACAAAACAGTGCACAGGTCAAAAAATAGCAGTGTTTATATAAATATTTAAAGTAAATAAATGTAGTCAGTGTTTTTGGAGTATCTTAGATTACAGTTCCATTGGTTTCTCTCAGCTGTTTTTTTGGCTGGCATTTCTTTGAAGTTTTGTTGCCTGTGCTTTCTGCGCACCTTCACCGAGAGTTTCCCACATGCTTTAAACAGGACTTTGCCTGCGGAGAGTGAACTGGAAATCACTGCAAATAGGAGCTTCCACTGGAGAATTCCAGCACTATATAACAGCAAGGGAAGGACTGCCACTGATTCTCAGTGGTTGGACAGTCAGTTCCAGGTATTTCAGGGGTAGTGTTCCTTGATTAGGCAGGGAGGCAGAAAAGGAATGCTTCCCACAAACTGTTTCCATGTCAGGCTGGGGGGCACCCCCTGACTTAGACAGTGGCTGGTAGCTGAGGAAGAAATAGGGATGTGTCTACAAAAAGGGTGCTCAGCCCCTCTGGTGCACCTGGCAGCCAGTCCTTTAGGGGCTTCCTGAGGCCAAAGCTGTATCCTGCTCCCTGTATGTAGTGCCTCCTGATGGATCCATCTTCCATGAATCACATTACCTTTTCTTTAGAAGCCATTTATTCCTCTGGCCTTCACAATGTCCTGTGCTGGTGAGTTCCATAACTTATAGATGTAATGTATAAGAACTTCCTTTTTGTGTATGTTAAATAAAAGTATTTTCTTGCTTCTGCTTGGTCTTTCAAAGAAAGCAAATCTGTAGTGCCAGAAACACTAGTAATAGGGATGTTTATCCTGTTGAGGTTGCTCCATATGGATAATATATTTTCATCACTAGTAAAATACCTTTCTTTGGTTATTTTACAAAGGAAGAAGTTTACACATGCAGATGACTGTAATATTCCCATATGTTACTGTGTGGAATGTGGTAAATGAGATAACATGTTTAAATTTTATGTCACTGGATTTTACTGTCCTGTTTTACTGCAGTATTGTGATGCCTCCGGTTTTATTTGTTCTGTAATTCTGTACCTGACAGTTTAGCACAAAACAATGATCTCTCACCACCTCATTGTATGTACACATTTTGTAGAAAAATGAGACATCAGTTATTTGCCCTTCCTGCCCCTGACCCCTCCCGTTAGGGCTGAATGGCAGAATTATTCTATGCCATTGAAAGCCTTTTTTTAAAAAAAAAATCTATGCATGCTATTTTATATTCTTATGTATTATTCATATCAGTACATAAGCTTATGCTTGTCAGTTTTATCTTGTGTATAGAACTGATTACTTTTGACAGTATTTTTGCACTGTTTCTTTTCTTTCTCTTTTTATTATAAAAAGTTCTATCGGCATTAATTGACTGCAATAATTTTTTTACCCCTTTCACTGCCTTTGTGTAAATAGTTTCTTATATGCTTTTGCAAATGTGAGAATGTCTTCAGTCACTAAGGTTTTTTTGGTAAGGCTGTCCCTCATATTCACAGTATACAATAAACCATTTTTTTCAAGGAAAACAATGTTTGTCTTCTTTAAGGGTTTTGTATTTGCACCTACACTGCTTGAGTTGATTTCCCATGTTAAACTGATAGGCACAGCCAGGGCCACAGTGAGCTTTGAATAACCTTCTGTAAATAGTAATCCAGGTTTCACAGGGGCAAGGCTCCCACTGGTGCCTCATCTTCAGCTAATCCAATTCTTTGGTGTTGAAGTGTGGTGTGGGCTCTGGACAGACTTGCTGAAATAAAGGTATTATTTCCCAGGACAAGAGTTTATTTGACAAGACAAAGTTAGGATAAAAATAGTCAGCTAGTGCCCTCTTCCTAGTCTTGGCTGTAGTTAAATGGCTTTGGCTTTCTGGAACTGTAGATCTGGTGCAGATTTATATACTCCAGCAACAACTGCTGGCTGGAGAGCAATGAAAGATTTGAGCAAAATGAGCTGACAAACCCTTGTTCGAGCTGTTTTATTTTCAGAGCAGTGCTTACAAGAAAGAAAATACAATGAAGTTCTTAAGGGTGATGTGTTCTTTCTCATCATACTTTATAAACTGTGAAAACAGTAAAGAGGCAGGTAATTTTATTGTGCACCATATTTCAATTTTGATGCTAGAAGTTTATAGCTACACTCTTTTTTCCCCCATCCTTAAAAGCACACTCTTGCCATTGATCTAAATGGAGGGGGGGGAAATCCTCTTGTTTTGTATATAGGTAGAGAAAGCTAAGACCTGGACTTTTTCCTCAGAAAGTGTTCCTGTCCCTCTCTTAAAAATAATTGCCAACATATTATTTACAATAGTTGTAATCCACTGGAGGGGAAGGTATGGCTGTAAGGAAATATGAGCTCTCCTCTGCAATAACTCACTTTAACTTGTAAAGGAGTGTAAAAAGCCAGAAGTTGCATAGTTCATGTCTTGTGCAAGCCTTCAAGCTCCAACATAGCTGTCAGTATTTTCTGTACAAGACAAATTGAGCTCTAGGTCTTTGCTGTGATGAATCCTCATCTGCCAGGAGCAGTGATGGACCAGCAGATTAACTGGTTGAGGGAACATTGGTGGCATTGCTGTAAAATGTACATAATTCATCACCCCATTTCCTCTCTCTCTCAGTTAAGCCACTGCAAATAAAAATGATGCAAGAAAACAAGGAAATGGGTACTAAACCACAACAGAAGAAGTAGGCTTTTGCTAATTTGTCAGATTAAGCCAAACTATTTGGGCAAAAGTACATATCACAAAACTATTGCACCCACTTAAGTGTACAACAGGAATCCAAGACCACTTTATTTACTGTACACAAATAAGATCCACGCCAACACCCCTAAAGAAAAAAATGGCCATTTCTCCACATGAGCCATCAAAAGGCATAACCTTTAAGAAACCATGGATGCTTCCTTAAAAAAAAAAAGAAAAAGGCAATTGTAGATGTTAGGCCTACGTGTGTTTGTCATCCCAATTATAGGACAGAACTGTGTTCATACTCTACCGCTTTTCAAAGCGCTCCTGAAGGTTTCCATAACAAGGCTTTTTAAATAAAGGTTTGAAGGATTGCATAGATTCAAAGGCTCAGTGGTCCTCTAATTCCTTTTTGATCTCTGAAATGTATGGATGATCTTTCCCATGTGCTACTTCCATGATAGCAATTGCCTATGAAAGGAAAAAAAAAATATTCACACAATTGATTCATATATAACACCAGGCTATAAATACTCTCTTTAGAGGTTTGAAGCAGTCTGACACCTCTAGCTACTTTTTGTCCCCTTGTAGTCATAAACCCAGTAGGAAATAAAATGAAATTCAAAACTAAGTAATAAAGGTTTTATATTCAGAGAATACATCTTTGATCTTAAAGGAGCCCAAAGCACCTTTCAAAATTATATTCCTGACAAAACTTTGAATGTAACCAGCTCCAGGACAGAAAACTGCAAGTGTGGTGGGTAATATTCCAGCAGAGGACTTAGCCGGTATCAGAACGAGCTCTGCTCCTACCAATTTATCCTTGAGCTGTCCCAGACATACAGGCCCTAGTGCAGGAGTAATGCTGAGGCATTTCAAACTTGAGTCTGTAAACCCTCCTCTCCTTCCAGGGGCTGCCAATGCTTTAGAAAGGAAGCAACTTCTTAGGCAGAAGTGAGATCCCATAGGATTCAGACAGACGCTGCTGTGCGCAGCTCCCTGGTGTTTCACCTGCTCCAGGCCCGAGGGGGAATGCTGCAGGCAGCCAAACCCCTGACTGGCACCTTTCCTGCCTTGGAGTGTGTGCCAGGGCAAGATTTCCATTTGAGAAAAGAAGTGATAAAAGGCTACACTAGACAGAACTGAGAAGAAAGTTCACTGTAAGTCTGAGAATGGTTAAAAACCAAGAGAGCTAAGACAGAGCAAGGAACTGCAGTATCCTGGCCCTCTGAGCATTTGGTCATTTCATCCTTGGGAAACTTTTATGCTCTTGTATTTGTTAAGTCAGTACAGCAAGGGCTTTTGGTTCCACCTCAGCAGTGAGAAATGACTCCACCCCTCCTCCTGCCTGAAAAAGAAAGGAGGACCTTCTGGATGAGCTGCTCACAAACTGACAGGGAACAATGGGTTTGCTTTTCCACTAAATCCCAAACATCAGAGGCTGGGATAACTTTGGGCAGTTCCTGTAGACAGCTTTTGGAAGTGAGTCACTAGAAAATGTTTGTGTAAGGAAACTAACTATGCCAACAAATTTACCTCACAGCTCTCTACTCCCCACCCCATGCTCCTACTGGCACAATTCCCATTTCTACTCAAGGGTTTAACGCCACAGTGAAGGAAAACCTATGCCAACTTCAAACTAGGTAACAGTTAAATTTTAGAGCATATATTCTTCTAGCATCTTTCACCATGGTTGGATGGTGCTGTTATTTGCTGGCTAGAACTTGCCACCGTCTAAAAAGCAAGAAGAAATAAATATATTTTGACATTCCACACTGAATCATTATATGCTACAGTAGTCACTAATGCTTAATAAATTAAAATAAATTTCTGTCCAACAACAATAGGGGAAAATAGTCAAGAAACATAGTATAGACTAATAAAAATAGCAGAATAAAAAACTAAAGAATAAGGCACAGACTAATAAAAAGGGGTGAAGAAAAACACAAAACCAAAATCCTGTATTTTGCCAATTTCAGCATTAGCAGATGCATTGAATTCCCTTCAGCTATGTAAAAATCGATTGGTTCCAGAACAAATAACCATCAAAAGCATGCCTAGTTTAAGTTGGATATAGAAATCACAGACTTCAATGAAACACTATGTGCCTTTTATAAGAGCCAAGCATTTTTCCTGTTCTTACCCAGCAAATGAGGGGAAGATAGGGTTCTGCTTCATTTACATCAGTGCAGCTCTAGCTCAGTGGAGAACTCAGAGCAAATGTTTAAGCATAATTCTCACTCCAGCTGCTGCAGTATGAGCCCACTGTGAAAAGGCACCCAAGAGCAGTCCTATCCTCCACCTCTAGAAAAACCAAATCTGAGCCAAAATTCCCGTGACCAAATATATTAACACATGGTGCATTTCCTACCACACCAGGCTCACTGACAGAGAAGCACACAGTGTTTCCACGACCCCATGGCTGAACTGGTGTTATTAATGGAGAAACCAGGCAGTAAATACCCTCTTCAGGGCTTTAACTCCAGCCGTCCTGTTATTCAGCGCCATGTACAGTCTCCCTAATTTCAGCCACATGGAGGCAACGTTCAGCGAGTAGGAGGGATAATGTTTACTGCAAGAGAGAAAGAAATTCAGCTTCATCAACTTTGGCAGTTTCATAGCATTTTCCCAGTTCTGTCCCCCTCTCATGGGGCAAGAAGCTGCCTCTCGATGCCCCTGCCCATTCAGCACTCATCCCCTCTGCCAAGAGCCCGTGCCAACTGTGTCTGGGATGGGGACGCCTGTCAGCTGGGAATTGGGCTGAAACTACCATATGCCTCTGAACAGCTGTCAGATGGCAATGACTTTCTGCCACTAGTTTTAATCTAGCCAGCTACAGAGAGAGCCTGCATTGTGATGAGTTTTTGGAGCCGCCCTGCAGCCGCAGCAGAGGCTCTGTGTGTTCCACAATGGTTGGTGGGCTGGAAAGCGAGGGGCCCTCCGCAGTGTGCGGGGCACACACGGCAGCCTGTGCTCGCACGCACTGAGCGGGCACAGCCCGCCTCGGCAGAGCTGACCTGGAATGCCAGGCTCAGAGCCAGAGGAGCTGGGCAAGTCCCAGGGAAGATAAATAGTACTGAGCCCCGGAGGGGGGGAATGTTGGCTCCTTCTTTGTATCACTGCTCTCTGCCAAGTGATCTGTGACTTTATGTTGGCATCTGTTCCAAAGGGAGAGCTTTTCTTGCGCTCCCCCCAGCTGGCAAGAAAGTCACGTCTCAAGACGAGAATCTGGGAGATTCACGGCAGGACCAGGCACAGCCAGCCTGTCTGGCTCTCACCAACGGGCTCACTACTGCAAAAACAGAGAATCTGATCAGGAACAGTATTCTTATCTCCTGCAGAGGCTGCGGGCTGCCTTGCCCCACGCAGGGCTTCAGCCTGGGCATTCTCCCACGCCTCCAGCTCGGGGGCAGCGGGATCGGGGACACGGGGCACCCGGAGCTCCAAGCGCAGGAGCTGAGCTCGGCTCCAGCTCCCTCTGCTGCTCGGCCCCAGCCCTGGGACACGGCCCTGCTCTCCTGCAGCCGTGCCCTCTGGGCTGCTGCAGAGAGGGAGCACTGCGGGGGCTGACAGCAACACGGGCTTTGCCTCCACTGCCTTGGACAAAACACTGGCTGCAGATGAAGTTTGAAGCCCTTCCTTAGTAAAAAAATGATGGTATTTTAGAAACCAGCATTTAGCCCGCTAAGCAGAATTATCATGGCACCCAAGGTGGCACAAAATTATTTTGAGAACCCAAAGCAAGGATTTCAAAGTCAGTCCTGCAGACCACATTTTGACAGTGGCAAACACTGTCCTGGCATTTAAGTATTCCTTTTTGAGTAGTGGTATCATGGGTAGAATGCTTATACAATATGTACTGAGAGAAGTGACCTCTGCATAAACATGTCTTAATTGTTCAAATTATTAATTAGAACATTAAAAAAAAATAGTCTGTCATATTTACCTGTAGGGTCTGATAATTTTTTGCCCATAACACAGCGCACCTTCCCAGTCTTGCACGTAGAGACAGACACCCATGGCCTGGTACATCATATGTAACATATAAACATTACTGTCTTCAAACACTGCACCCATCTTGTCCAGGCTGAGTTCACAGATCTCCAGTAATTCACTAGGGGGTAGGAAGAAGTCAAGGAATGCAATAACTCGATGGCCTCTCATTATACAATTAGCTGATAATGCCTTCGGCCACAAAGAGGGCAGAGATAAGTTTAATTTCTACTAGTCACAGTATTTCTCCTGCATGTACTTCTGAAGCCCAGCAGGCAAGATTTTTAGGTCACACACCAGTGGAGTCAGGGTAAGACAAAGGATATATTTGTAGTGTTTGGCTCGCCTGAATTCCTCAATCACGTTCCTGGCATATTTGATCATGTCCTTTACTGTCTCTGCTGACGGAGGATCATTCAGCTTGCAGATTTCCAGCTTCTCTTTATCCTGAAGGAAACACAATGGACCTTACAAAGGCAGGTTCCAAGCCCTACAAATAAAAGTGCACCTGCTATACAAAATTTCTCTAATAAAAAGACACAGATGTGAACTTAAGCTCTTCAAAGAATGAAAAAACAAAGGTAGAATGTGCACCTGCAATTTTTCTCTAAAGCCTTGGCTAGAAATCCTAGGATCCCCTGGCCTTCCAGTTCATCTGCCATTCTCTACTTCCATGAAGTCTCTTTCTTTTGAAAGATTGAAGAGCTTTTCCATTTTGTGTTGCAAGTGGTTTTACATAAGAAATGTCACTGCTTCCAAAAGATTCGGGTTTAAAATAAATTTAGGCTTAGTTTTAGGGCTATACCAGCTCAAGTACCTTAGGCTGACTACCAAATGATATCTCTGTGGAAAATTACATGATCTTAAATACAGAAAAGGATCCTGCAGATTTATAGACAAAACCACATTTCTATATATTTTGTTATTCCTGCTGGACAGCTCCACTTTCCCTTACCTCTCTATCTAACATACTATTTCATGAGGAGCCAACTACAATCTAGAGACAATTTTTTGCTGTTTTATCTTTACATTGTTGCAAGATTTTTTTCTTTTATTATTTAGTCTGCCAGCTGAGAGAGCTACAGGGACTCTTTCCAAAACTGAAGGAGGCTGGGTGACAGGGGACACCCAGAGTAGCACATTGCTGAAATTCACAGATGAAATCCTGGCTTCATTAAACTCAGTGGCAAAATTATCAAGGTAACTGTGGGGAAAAACACAAATTATATGGTATTAACAGAAGGGCCTCAAGTAACAATACTGGGTACTATCTGTAAAAAAAAAAAAAAATCACCAAAAATGACACCATTTAGGGGAAGGAAATGGTTGTCTGGTCACTTTAGGAAGCCTGGTGAAAATTGGAGGAAAAATTATCTGGAACTTAAGGATTGCCAGACACACTGATCTTGTCTGGAATGACAGATAAGCTACATAGAGCTCAATTCTCGTAGGACCTTCAGTGAGAGAGGTCCAAATGGCTGCACAGGCACAGCTGTCTCTATCTGTTGGGTTTGGGTACCTTTTCCCTCCAAGAAGTGCTTTCCTTTAAAACACCTAACACCTTGTTGTCAGGAACACTGTCTGGATCTTCCTTTGTCCTTTGAGGGGCACCAGCTCATATTTAATGACCACAGCTCTGGCCTGCACATCACAAGGGTCTGTGACCCAGGACCACACTGTCCCTGAGCAGACCAGTATAAGGCTATTGTAGAAAAGATCATTCCTCAGATTCTGCTTTGTCTCCAAACCATCCAGACTTGCCATACAACGTCCCCTAGAACTGACTGAAATGTCCCACCCATGAAATGCAGCAGCACTCTATCCCAGAAATGCTCCATGCAAGATTTACTTGCCAGGAGTTGGTAGAAAGCATGAAATTAAAAAAAAAAAGCAAAAAAAAAGCTCTGAGCTAAATTTGTTTGGCCAAGTGGCTTAGACACAGTATAATTACCTACTTTTAACAATGTTTTCATCTTTGCTTTGTAGCTCAGCTTTAAATAGGCCTCTACCAGGAAGTTTCCTGGTGTGTCATGATTACAGTGGAAAGAATGAGTATCAGAAAGCATTCTGGACAGAAAGACAGAAAAACACACCCACCTCCCCCCATCCCCATCATCCTACTTTCCAAAATGTAATTAAGCCAGATAGGACATGACATCTCAGGACATGGGAAGGTGCCTTGACAGTCAGAAGTGCATTCCACAGCAGTTCCATTACCTTTTCTTTTGTAGTGCACTCCCTGCAATCACAACTAAAGAAATAGGAGTCCCTTAACCGGTCATTTCTGTCTTCTGTGGGATACAGCAGGTCAATATAGCTGCTAAAAATCTACATGGGAAAAAAACCCAAACAAACAACAGTCAGTGAGAAGCAGCATCACTAAACATATTTATTATACTCGCTCTGATATTTGTAGTATGACAACTGCATATTCATGCAGCTTGTGGACCCCTGCAGCCACATCACCTGCCTGCTACCTCGCATTCCAAGCCCCTTGGCAGCATCAGGAGCTGTCACTTGTGAAAGCAACCTGACAGAGAACTGTTCCTTTCCTATTCTTTATGGAATTTCCCTCAAATATTACCCTGGCTTGCACCCAGGACAGCAAGATTCAGGTGTGGATAAGGAAACTATTACAGCATAAATCTCAGGCTCCTGTCAGACTACAAAGAGATGCTTCCCTTTCAGAAGTAAAATAATGATTTCAGGTATCCAGCCTAGGATAAATTACAGTGGCCTGGTTTTTTGGAGGCTGGAATCTCAAATTTTTCTTTCTGAAAACCTACAAAAATTGGGGCAACAGCAGTCACTAGTAGCTTTAGAAACTTAGGACAAGACCTTTAGATCTCTGAAAAGAAGAGAGGCCCAGAGCTCCAGTTCAAGGAGAATGAATATCAGACTTACTTCAGCAGCAATATTTTAAAGCAAAGAAAACCTGCTTTTGAACATTTTAAAGGCCCTTCATATACACTATTCTTAAGTTTTCCTCTATTTCAATGGTCTTCAGAAAAGAACCCCTGCAAGTAGCTTTAATGCTGTGCTTCTAAAACGAGATCTCCCCCAAGAAACACGTCCAATGCACAGTGCAGTTGATCATTCTACAGACCAAGGAACAGCTTTAGCTCAGTTTCCTCATTTACAGTTATCTGAAGTGCTTTGCTCAGTCTTTCTACTTAAAGTTTCTCTTTTCTTCAAATGTAAAATTACATGTAATTTCATGCCATTCACCTTCTTCTTAAATATGAGAATGTCACCTCTTTCCCTCACACTCCTCTCCTCCCTTCTATATTTTCAAAGCATGGGGAATGCAGGAACCACATTAACAGCAAAAAAAAAACTTTAAACTGCTTCCCTGCAATGGCTACACGGAGCCTGAAGATGGAGACACAGGCTGGGAGACTGCACAGCGACCACACACAGGCACAGCTCACGTTTAGAAAATCCTGAAGTGCAAAACCTGTGAGGTCCTGGAGAGCTGATGCAACTTCTAAGGCAGAACTCAACCTGAAGGAGATGTCGAGCAACATCATCTACCCCTAATGATACACCTTCCCCCAAAATGCTGAGAATGTCTGGGGTTCCACAACAAAATTCTGAAGCCAGAATCAGTCCTGTTGGTTACCATAATGCATTTGCAGTGAGTGCCAACATCACAGACAAAAATCATTGCTGGCAAATGGTATCAAAAGAAGTTGCTCACCTGAGTCATTCACCCTTGGCTACAACAACTAAACTCACTTTGTTCAAAAGGGGGATCCCTTTTGTGGATCAGGTATAATCCACAAAAATAACCTCTCTATCATTCTTCCAGGCTGCTATTACACACTTCAGAAAACAGTAGATGTTATCAAAAATCAAATCTGAGCTTATCAGTATGAACTTTGCCCATTAAATTAACACTTACAAATGAGCCATTGAAATTCTGTGCAAACTCCATCCCTAGAGAGGATGTTCAGTATTTTCATTGCCTACAGGTATTTGAACATCCTCCCCAGCTCTGTTTAACATTTTTTTGGTTGGTTTTTTTCAGTAAAGTGCAGCTCTACTGTTTAAAACTCCCTGCCAAATTCATTATTTGATTGAGAAAGTTTCAAAGTAAACCCAGAGCCTTACTCAATTCCACAGATTTTTATTCCTCTCGGTTCAGTTTCACTCCACCTAAAACCACACATTTGTTCTGTGATTTCCCAGCAAATGCCACTGAGTTGATATGACCAAGTCCCATGTTTTGTGGATGCTCTGTCCAAACAGAAGTCAGAGGATTTATCTGTACCCATTTACCTTGTTTATTCTGGCTTCAATTTCAACACATTACTATTATACTGGGAACAATTATAGCAGTAATAATTTGCTTTGATCTTGGAATTTCAAAGCACCAGCCAAACATCAGTAAACTCAGCCTCATTTTACAGATGGGCAAACTGAGAGAGAGGCTGGCAGATACACAGTGACTGCTGCAGGTGCCCTTCCCATTAGCAAAAAATAGGGTACTGCCTCCAAAAATCCCTGCAGTCCTCCAGAGCCACCCTAATTTCTCCAAAGCAGCATCTTGCATTTCTCTGAGAAACAAGAGACCCTTCCTTCCTGTTATTAACTTGCCACCTAATTGAAATGATCCCTGAGAAGCAGAATGAATCCTCTTGGGCTGCAGGAGAACAGAGCACATTCAAACACTGCATTTACCTCCTCTCCAGGCTCAATCTCTCTAACAGCTCTGACTTCAGCCAAGGTTCCCTTGTAAGTCACAATCACATTTGGGCAACAGCTATGGTTCATCAATGCAACACTGTAAAAGTAGAAAAGTAAATGTTTTCCCCAACCACCACCACAAGCAACATGCAAAAAGTTAAGCACCACTTCACAAAATAAATAAGTCTGAAAGATTGAGCCAGTCTGTCTCTCTAAGCTGTTTTTATTCGGAGGCTTAACATGAAGGTAACCTTGGGAAAATCTCTTGTACTGTTATTTATTCTAATGATATGGAGAATGGCTGTGCTAATGAATCATTACTATTTTTAAATCCTATTACTGCAGAACTAGGCAAGTTATTTTCTTCCCCTTCTTACAGTGCTACAGGACAGCTGACAGGTATGTTCATTCAGCTTTACTATCAACATGATAGACAGACTATTTTCCTCAGAGGAGAAAGAAAAACACCTTTAACCTAAAAGGAAACAAGTAAATACAGGAAAGCAAAAGTCTTTGCTGCATTGCAAGTTGAGATGGGTGTTAAAATTTTAGATGGCTTCTATTCAAATTAAACTGCCTCCATGTTTGAAGTGGGAGGGAGGAGATCACTGTCTGTTATACAAGCACATGACTTGGACAAAAACCTGGATGGACAGAGAAAAGTAAACCCCTTATTACCAAGCTTGGAGAAAGTGCAGTTCACTGCTTATCTGAGATAAAATTTGTAAATTTAATTCTTTCTCTTCCAATTTAGCAAAGCAACAACTGTCTCTTCAGTATTTTCAGCCCACAGGCATAACTGGTAAGTAGGAAAGATCTGACTCTTGTATCCTGAGCATTTACAAAGTGATGGTTCTGGACATTTTTCCAGAACATCCTGGAAAATACTCTCCTTTTCCCACAATGACTCTGATCCTGGGCATTTCAAGGCATTAATTTCCAATCTGTAGATCAGGGGTATGAGCATCAGACAGACCTGCCTGAAGAAGAATTATCTGTGAAGCAAGGACTAGCTACTACTGCTTGTCTGCAGCACTTGGCAAAATCACATCCAGCTTTGAGTGGGCATCCCTAAGTTTCAGGTTACTTTGACACAGATAAGCCACAAGTAATCCAAGCCTCACCAGGAAGTCAAACTAAGCCTCAGTGCTAATACCTTCATACAGGCTGTGCAAAGATCAGGGGCAGAAAATACCTTCCTCTGCTACAATACTAAATGGGAAGGGCAGATTTCAAAATGCAAGAAATGTTTCTTGGCCCTGAAGAAAGCTGCAGTCCCCCATTCATGAACTGCAGTTAACACTTAACATCTGCAGTTTATTTGTAAAGCTAAGAAGCTTGCACATTTTTTTTTCCACTGTCATAGCAAGGAGGAATTTGCTATGAAAGGGATTTACTATTTGCCAAGGAACAAAGGTAGAAAGGATACTGTTCAGAGAGCACCAGGGGAAGGACTGTACCCAGCCAAAACAGGTAGTTGTGTACAGAGCAAGTCACCTGCAATCCTTTTCATTTGGCTTTGATTATTACTTGATGTCCCTGACCAGAACCTGCTACCAAAGTAAAGGTTTTTTACCAACCTGAATATAAGTTTCAAAACAAATTATATGCACAATTTTACCAAAATTACTGGATTTTTAAGAAAAACTGCTGCAAACAATTTGCCACATTTTACTTGGCAAATAAAGATCTTTAAAACAAGATAAATTAATTATTTTGGTAGCTATCTACTTCCTCTATTTGTTTTTAAATAAGTTAATTTTATATTTTTAAATATTAAAATTAACCTACTCAGGAAATATGGCTGATCCCAGATGAGAGAGTTCTTCATCTTCAATTGTGAAGCCATTACAGTTAACCTAAGAAAAAAGAGAAAGTTGCTGGATCAGCTTCTGGTCAGCTGAGTACTCCCCATGTATTCACAGGTCACATTCTCACACATCAAACAAGCTTGCAGAAATTTGCTTACAGTTTTTCATCCACCTCTCCAGGACTCAGGGAGCTCCATGACATCTTGACAAGTGAAGTGAGGACAAAGTCCCACTCCAAAGGAATGCACAGGACACCAAAGAACTGACAGTGACACTAAAGAACTTGCCCCTGCTCAGGACACACCTAGTGAATTGCTCCTTGGAGGGCCAACCAAGAGAAGTGGGGCTCAAAAAGAGCACACAAAACCTCACCCCAGCATGGGGCAAGGAGACTTCATTGGGCCACGACAAGGAAAGGGCCAGAGCAGAACTACACATGCAAGGAGCAATGTGGGAAAGAAGGGCAGCAAAGTCAGCCAGACTGGGGCAGTGCAGAGCTTTGATGGAGCACGTGTCACGGAGACCTGCCACAATGGCCCCTGCCATCAAAGACTGCACGTATCAGCTACAGCTAAAGCACATGTGAAAACAACAAAAGCACCAAGAAAGACTTGAACCTCATAAAGACATAGAATAGGAGGGGACAGAAAAAGCACAGAGTATGAGAGGAAGTGTATTCCTAATTTAAACAGACACAGGATCAAAAGAACTTGTTCACAAAACTCTCTTATAGAATAGATTCAAGCAGGTTTTAAAACCTTCTCACTTTTGTTCTCATCCAAGTCAAAGGAATCTTACAGAAGTTTCAGCTTTTTCATGTGGTTTGTATGACTTTAAGTGGCCAAAATGCACCTCAGTCAAGTACTTTATTCCACTTCCACTTCAAATCCCACACATACTGATACAAAGAGAGCCCTCTCCACATTCACCATTATCTCCTTATAAACATGAAAAAAGCACCAGTAACACACTAAAACAACTACTCACTAAAACAACATGGCCAAGTCCCGTTAAAGCTAGAAAGGGCACAAGAACAGTCAATCAAGTATAGTGCAGTATTTGTTTTGGAAAGGGTAAGAGCTGACAACAGATACTACCAACAGTAATCACAGAACCATTGAATGGTTTGGGTTGGAAGGGACTGCAAAGATCAAGCTCCAATCTCTTTTTTTTTTTTCTCCAATCCCCAGAGGCAGGGACACCTTCCAGTAGACCAGGTTGCTCACCAAGCAAAGTGATATGCCGCACAAGCTGGAATGCAGCCTGGACTGACTTTTAGAAATACACAAACACCCAAAGCCACTCCTCAGGTAGGAACTGTTCAGGGTGACTTCACAATTAAGGCAAGCATCCTGATGCACTCATCAGTATCTCTGCTATCTTTGCTTGATCTTGATGCTGTTATTTTAGCAATATAGCACCCAAAGTCTCTCAAGATGGGCATGCTACTGCACTGGCCAATGTAAGAGCGTATCAGAACCAAAACCAAAATGCAATTGCTGAATGCAAAAACAGCATAGAAGGGAAAGAAAATATCAACAGCAAGTAAGAACATAAGGCTACAAAGGCTGACAAAGAACAGCTTGATGGTTCTGAATCACAGGGAAATATTTAAAAATACATAGTGAGTTATCATCAACTCGCCTCCACTAAGCCAGAGACAACACACTTCATGAAAGCATCATATTAGAAATGACACAAGAGGAGGGATTAGAAGGGATGAGATATCACTGGTTTCACCAGATGAATGCATGACTAAAAACAGGCAAAGTGCAGGGAGTGAAGAGACAACAGCAATAAAAGCGGAATTCAAGGTTATTCCCAATGGTGGAAAAGAGAATGTGCAAAGGGAGGCATGAAATGCAAGGTCTTCAAGAAAAGGGTGAGATGCTGGAACTTGAGGCAAGAAAGAAACTTCAAAGAGCATGACAAGGTGAGACTGAGGAAGAAAAGCTCCAGCCTCAAGAGCTATATTCCATTGGGACAAAAGAGAGTAGAATGATGCCAAAAGCTGGAGAAGAGACCAGTGAAAGGCAAGGACTTTGGACAAAAGAATTCTATTCCACTCAAAAGGAGCACTTACACTTTAGCTGTGTAGGGAATAGCATCAGGCAAAGTTCACTAAAAGCAATGAGAAGGAGTCAGAGGTGTTCAAGTCCCAGTGACTGCCCTGAACCACAGGGAGAAACAACGGGGAATGGAGAAGCAAAACAAACCCCATGCGGCCAAAGGAACTGTTGACGGAAAACAAAGGAGCAGCAGCACACCCATACTACTGGTTTTAGGTCAAGTTAACTAATTCTTAGGAAACATGTTTGCACAGCTCAGATACAAGCATACCTCCCATTTCTGGAAAGATTTATCCTGGGACTAACATCTCAGAAGGTTGCATCCTGTAAGACATTTCTGAGAAGCATCCAGATGACTTCTGGATGATTTTAGTTCAAAAAATTCTAATGTCCACAGTGGCAGAGAGTTACCTGATGATCAGGATGAGCATAAGATAACACCTATGGGACATCCATAGAGAAGACTGGATGGAATATGAGATCTGGGAGCCAGCAGCTCACAGAAGTTAGTTAAAGTACCACAATCTGGTGGAGCTGCTCTTGGACAGGACATGAAACAAAAATCATTATAGCCAAAATACTGAATTTTTTGGGGAATTCTGGCTACATTCTAACAAAAATATTCTGAAATACCACAAGAAACTGATTGTACTAACATTTTCAAAGTATCCCTCTGACAAATATAAATTTTAAAGTCTTCAAAAGAGAAAAAATCCCTCATCATTGAAAGGACATGTGTAATTAGAAACAACACAAGGGATGATAAGCAGATGCTAAACATCCTAAAGAATCATTCCCCTACAGAATGATTCTTTATCATTCTTATCACAGTTACTGTGCCTCCTTGTTGGTAGATGCCCAGCTCTACCAAACAGGATATCTCCATCCCTGCTTTCATCACAGAAGTCAACTTTTGCCCCCATCTCTAGATATTATTTTACTCAGAAACCTAAGTACAAAAGTAGCTCATATTGAAGCAAAAGAGGGAAAAGAAGAAAATGGATCTTTCAGTATTCCACCGGTGTATTATTCCATCCACTACAATACATCCAATTCAGATGCATATGAAAAGTAGGTGAGAAAAAAGAAGTGACATATCAGAAGTTATCTAACAAGACATCCTGTCTTTCCTTCATCTCTCCAGATGGCCAAACCACCTGACTACATTTAAAAGCCACACACCAGATAAAAGTTTTAGGCTGAGCTTTCTGCTGCTCTTTCTGCGTCTCTGAAGTTTACTCCCTGTGAAGGTCAAACACAATGATGACCTGACCAGCAAGGATTTCCACAAGTTTGAAGCCTGAATGAAGGATTTGCCTCTGCAGGGTCTCAGGCCAGCAGCCTTCCATGTTAGTCCAACAACAGCCTTACTATGTTTGGCCCAGAAGAAGCTTAACTTGGACAGGGTTTATTAAAGGCTGTTTCCCCTTTTCTTCAGTGTTTGAGAAGTGCCCCATGGAAAGTCTGCAGACAAGAGTCTCTCCCCTCAGGATGGAAGTGGAGCACATCCAGACGCTACTGCTAAACGAATCAGATCTCCATCTGTCCCTAAGATAAGCAAAGAGCTACCATTGCCATTAACATTCTCCCCCTTTCAGGAAGGCTAAATTCCTACAGCACCATCCACCTAAGCAGGCTGTGTTCTAGCCAACTTACTTGTGCAAAGAGAACTACAAGGGCAGCATTGTCAGGGTAGTCCAAGTGCTTTGAGTAAAAGTGATGAAGAGCAGCAATGTCGTTCTGAATCAGCTCTCTCTTTTCATTGTCTAGTTTGTCAAGGTCTGTGGACAAAAAATACATTTCATTTCAGTAACAGCAACACCCCTCCAGGTAGCCTTAGGTTAGAAGAGGCCCAGACTTTAACAGAAACCCCTGAGGGACAAGCCACTTGGAAGTACTGCAAGAAGTGCCTGCTCTTCCACAAACATAATGTTGCCTCTGCTAAAGCCACACGTGCGCTACAAGAACACAAAATCACAGAATCACTAGGTTGGAAGAGACCTTCAAGATCACAGAGTCCAGCACATGCCCAACATGAAGGATTAAAATGCATTTTCTGACATCCTTAGGTTAGCAGATAATTGGACACAGACTACTTTCTTGGGAGAAGGGCTGTAGTCTTTGAAGCACATTTGCCAACTCCACAAACAGCCCCGCAGCCCTGGCCCTCTGGAAGCCTTTCAGCTGGGGGCAGCTGTCCTCAGCTGTCTGACACCACCTCACCAGCTACATGGTCCCACCCACTCTAAACATCACCCACCTGAAAGCTTGCTTCATGTAATGAAACTTTCTCATACAGACCTACTCCTTATCAGCACAAACCAGCCCAAACTGCTGCTAAGGCTGCTTATCCCTGCTGCTTTTAGAAGATGTGGTTTTTCCTAGCTCAGAAGCCCCAGCTCTCTGTGGCCCCACATGACAGGGATCCAGCAACAACACTGGGGCTGGCTACAGGGGCTGCCAGAGGTAGCCAGAGCAGGATAAGGTGAGGGTGCCCAGGAATGCAATCCACCTGACCTATTGCAGGTTCCTGCCTCAGGAGGTAGCAAACAGTGCCTGAAAGTGCCCACCTCTCCATGGGCTGGGGGTGACCACCAACAGAGGTGTGGTTTGACATCTACTAATAGGAGACAGCAGGATCATCAGTGGAAATGCCCTGGCACACCTGCCAACTGTATTCCATTATGGGTTTCTCCAGAGACTAACCCTCAGGCCCATGACCTGTTCTAGCAAAAGCCATGGCCACTGAACCTTTCCCCACCTGGCCCATGCACAGTAAGCTAGATTATCAACTATATGCTCCTGGTCCCCTCTCTCTCCCCTCAAGAGCAGAATGTTTGGAAGTTTTTTCTAATCTCTCACAGTGGCAGTGTTACTAGTTCTCTCCTCCTCTCTCCAACTCAAAATAATAATGGAGAGAAAAGGCTGCACGACCGTCAAACAAGGAGGAAATTATTTGTAAGAGCAGATGTGAATGATGGGGGAGTCACAGAAACCACTAAGGGAAATGAAATGGGACCATTTGATGAGAATGAAGACAAATCAGAAATAAGAAATTCTGAGCTTCCAACTGACAGCCAGGTGCCTTTTCCTGTCCTGTGTATGGTGTTGCAAAGCGTAAGACAAATGATAAAGGCGTGCTAAGCAGTGAGGTGAGTCAAAAAGCAGCAGGAACAGGGGTGGGTGCTTGCTAACAAAACAAAGGCTTCTAGAGGACAAGTGGGACACTGCAACAGAAAAAAACATTTCAGCCTTTCATCTCTCAGATTAATAAATTACTGAATACAAGCTGCAATGCAGATTAATGCATAGAAACTTACCCATTCTCCTCAACCTCAGTCCTGCCAACTTACCTGTAGAACTATCCTTGCCATAGGCAAAGTTAAGTGTTGGCATTTTTCCCCCTTGTTCCCCAAGTTGTCCCAAAAGCGACAGGAGCTTTTGTTCAGGAAGCAAATAAGACTACTGTGCTTGGTTACTCTGCTACCTCAAGCCCAAGCAACGAGTACATTTATTCAGCATTTTGTAAAAGGTTTTGGAAGCCACCAGTGAGTAATATGAATACACAACCCATTGCCTCTGTGTACATTATGCTCAGCACCAAGAAAGAAAACAACAAACTGGTGAAAACTATGCCAGGATGGGCACTAATGGTCATTTTCTAACTCAGCCTTATTGGATGTAAACAGTAGCTTTCCAGTTAAAACGAGCCATTGCCTTATCTCCTTCTTTGGATTATTTTAGAGCATTTAGGACATGGAATCATATATAACATGTCAGATTTGACTGGCAGTGACAGATACTGAAGCACAGTCCAGAGGGTTCTGCAATTAGCCCCTTAGTCACTGTCACCATCAAGCAACTGTGCTGTCTCTGATTTTATGCCTCCTGGTAACAAATACCAGCTATTTTAATTTTGCAACATTACAATTCTCAAAAGACACTAGAATACCAGAGAAGCAAGAAATGGATGTATACTACAATTAGCTCTGTCTAGGTTTTCATCCTTGTTTCACAGCTCCCACAAACACCCAAGGAAAAATAAAAAGAAAGAAGAGCACTGCACTTTGAAAAAACAGAAGAAGCACCATTCTCTTTGTTTACTCCTTTCCTCAGGAGCAGGATGTTCAGAAAAGTGTTGATGGAGGGGAGCCATGGGGAAACAAATCATTAATATAGTTAAGTCAAAACCTCTGTTTACCTGCAAGCCTTTTTTACTTACGTGATTCGAACTCTCTTACAGCAAGCAGCTTCTCTGACTGTGTTCTTTCAGGGTGAATTTTCTAACAACAAGGGGAAAAAAAATAAGACAAATATTTTAATGTTTTACTTCGGCAGTTTTGTGTACTCATTCCGAATTTGGGAACTCCTACCTGTAAGACAAACCTGAAATCACAGTCTATGGAATTTATAAGAGTTGATGAACAGCAATGAGTTAAATTGACTGCCGTAACTAAAGGCATAGAAATATTCTCTCCACACCAAATTAGGCAGCCAAAGATGAACTCCTCTCAAATTTATATACATAAACTGAACAGTATTTTAAATATGTCATTTGCTTTGTTCTAGACACCCAGAAAGCTAACAATAGCAAGCAGGCAGAAGACAGGCTTTGCTTTGAGGAAAGTGAATAAACTGACTGTTGACAGAGTTCAAAAGCAATGCTCCACTGTTGGCCTAAGGCCACTTCTTTGTAATCTTGGCCATTAAATATGGCTTTGCAGGTGGCCCAGCAGCTGAGGTTCAGGGACTATGGTTTGCATATTTAGCTTTTATATGACATGTAGGGTTCTCCCCCCTCCCTGTAAGCGATGAAAGCAGAAATTTACTCCAACGACTTTTTGTCATTAAACATTGGATTTTGTTTGTGGATCACCCCCAAACGGCGCTTTAATTAAGTCACACACGTGTGCATTCATGCACACACATCTACACACACAGCAAGGATGCAGCTACCTTCCCAGCAGGCCACCAAAATCCTCCCTACACACAGTATCCAGGTTGCCCTTGTCACATAAGCAGACCTCAATCATAAAAATATGCTTCAAAGAGGATTTGTTTTTGCAGAGAGAGTTTAGAGCTCTACAAAGGTACAGCACAATAACCTTGAAACTCACGAATCCCATCCCATCCCATCCCTGTAAGCACCTGTGTTATCCCCAGTATCCACATAGTTAAGGAACACTGAAATGGAGGTTGACATTGCATTTTTCTTTCCTTACTCACAATATTTTTTTTTCCCCAAACACGAAGGGTCTGAGATTTCTCTCCCAAACTCTGGTTTTCACCAGCTAACTCACGATCATAAATGTTTATACCTGAATACCTCAGAGGTGTTTTGACTCATAAATGTACTGAGAGTTATATGCTGCACAATGCTATGCAACTGTAGCTGAAAAATACTACAACAGACACTATATATACTACAACTGCTTCATAAACGTATCAGTGCCTGCAGCCAGATAACTCCAGAAGCATTCCTTGGAACGAAACCCAAATAGCAAATCTTCTTCCTTTTTATCGGTGCGGTCTTGGTACTTGCCCACATGTGTAACCAAGAGCTCAAATCTACCAGAACAGAGGCTGAAACACCAACGTGAAACCATCAGTAAGGATTCCCAGGCTCTGTTCAGCAGTACCTTGGCCACAGGTTACAGCTGAAGACCTCACGAGCCTTTCTCCAGCTTCCCACAAAAGTCTCCAGCTGGACCATGCTGGCCCTGACCCTGCTGCAGTGGTCTGATGGTCAGTTCATTCAGCTGCTCGAGCTCTGTGTTACACCTGTCTGTACACAGAAAACTCCTGTGTGCGTCTGTCTGTGTGTGTGTGTGTGTGTGCTTTGCAGGGACAGTTACTGCCGGTCAATTTTCCTTTTCCTGCCTTCCCTAGCACCCAGAGCAGGAGCAAACCTCCCAAGCCTAGCCTTCTGCTCACCTGTTTGGCAAGGATCCTTGCTGTTAGCCTCACAGTCTCTGAGGGATGCCAGTTCTGCCCAAAAGTGCACATGGAGGCACATTCCAGCTTGTGCATTGGCCAGTCTTCCTTCTGGAAACAGAGAAAAAAATAATAATTAAAAAAAAAAAAGAGCCATGGAAACTTAAAAACTTATGAAAAAGGGGATGAAGCAAGTCCTGCCAGATCCTAGAGGTCAAGTGAAATGTGTTTCCTTTAAAAAAGGTGACGCTCAGTAAATCGGAACAAAAGCTTGAGTCACATTTAAGGGGTGCAGCTACCCTGCTTGTTTTCAAACAAATTCACAAGGGATGAGCTGAGGTCAGAACATCTTCATTTACTCAACGGAAAAAAAGTATCAAATGACAGAGAAGCAAACAGACAACACGATTTATAAATCCCCAGTTCTTATTGTTGAGATCAAGCATGTGAGGACGCAGTAGGTCTGAGCTTGATGACTTTATTGGGTTCATTTCCATTTAACACCTTGGCCCCTCACTATGAGGTGACCCTGGTGTAATCAGGAGTAACGCGTCTGAAGTCAATGGATTCACAATCATTTGACTGTAAGGTCAAAGACAAACATTCTGATGGAATTACCAGGTTTTTTTCCTTAAATGTTGAAGAATAAAAGTACAGCTAGATAATGAAAAAACACTAATACAGACAAACATTTTAGTTAAATGTATAGAATATAGTTTTGGTAATGCATAGCATATTCCTAGCTCAACAGACAGTAAAAACATACAGGAGTGATGGCAAAAGGCACTCACTGGCACTTGTCACTCAACAAATTTCACCCAAGGCCACAGAATCTTCCAAACAATAGCACAGAATCACACATAAACAATCCTAGCCCAGGTTGTCCTCAGACTGCATCAAATTTCACTTTATTAATTCATTTAAACATGGAAATAGTCAAGCAATGCAGTTATTTATTACCATATCTCATCCCAAACACACATTTCTAGCACTATGTTAGAACAGACCTATAGTTTCCTGTCTGTTCAGGAAGCATCAAATTTTGCTTTCATACCAGATTCAAACTGGTGGAAAACACTAGCAGAGAAAAAAACTCACAATAAATCCCACAAATCTGTAAGTGAAAACTTGAAAAACTTTTAGCACCTTCCAGAATGTTCCGAAATCCCATTACTGTGATTCGCTCAGTATGGCAGACCCTGAGTTGGCCTACTCAGCCCCAATTTTTAAAAAACCCAACAATAATTGAATAATGTAATAAATAAATAAATAAATAAATAAATTAATAATATTTTTTATTATTTTTAAAACCCAACAATATGGCCCATCATAGTGACTGAGTGGCACAGAAGGAACAATTTCCCTCAGCTGCCTATCCACTAAGGGCAAGAGCTGTTTGAAACACCAGGGGGACACACTGGAGGCTGTCTGAAGCATCTACACAGGACTGGTAGATGTGCTACAGGTCTGCTGGGAGATGGATTCCTTGTGGGAACTACATACAGCACCCCAAAGCAGGAAACAGTCAGGGGAATCAGCACCCTCAATGCCTCCTGCCTTGCTGGTCAGCTTATTTACAGGTTTTGCAGATCAAACCAAAAGCCAAGATTACTAATTTCAGAGTTACTACACCAAAATTTCTTCCACTGAAAACAGTTATTTTAAGTGTCCTGGGCACAGACAGCTTTAGGAGGTTATTTTATTAGGAAAAGAAAGGTCAACACCTGCCCTGGCCTTGGGTAGAATTTGAAGCAGTGCAACACTGCAAGGGTATTCAAGCCCTCACAATGTCAACTTTGCTGTCCTCAATATCCCAGTATTTCCAAAAAATCCTACGTACAGCCTGCTTGAAATAAGCTCCAGTGTAAATATTCTAAGAGGATGTGGCAATACAGACCAGAACCAAAATAGTATATTACACTGTAATCATGTCATGTGAAATTACACTCTCAACTCTCCTACAGCTGTCACACTACAAAATGCATCCCCAGAGAGACCCATTTCCCATGTCTGCCCCAAAACCTTCTCTGGAAAATTCCTGACAGCCTCTGCTTAGAAATCTACAGGCTAGAGGCTAAAAAGAGACAGAGGGAAATCTCATTTCTCACCTCTTCTTGCTTACCCAGGACACCCACTAACTTTAGCATGCTTGTTCAAAAAGTGAAGGCACTGAAGCTTTGCAAGACTCTCATCCATACACACCCATTAAATAAACAGGAGAAATTACCTGATAAAACAAAAAATCAAAATGTAAAATCACGTGCCTGTCTAGAAGCAGTGTTTTTTAAAAAAAATCCATTTGTCCCTTTATTCTTTACACATCGTTAATTAAAATCTTTCCCCAGGCAGAATCACACTGAGTTATATGAACTGGTAGGGAGGTTAAAGGGACAAGATATGGCTGAATTGTGCAAAATGAGATAAAAGCCTGAAACACCACAAAAAAAAAGAGAGTTCTGATGACTGAGTAATACCTGGGATAGAAACACCATGACAGCAGCTTTCCCTGCCATCACAGCAGGACTGTATTTTGCATTCTTTTCCACATTTTCCTCCAGGTAGTTTGAATTATAACAAGTAGCATTGTTCTAGCTGAATCCCTAATGCTACATTAATGGTATTTTTTCCCTATTTTCATTACATCCACAACATTTTCCCCTTCATTTAGGAGTGACAACATTTTTAGAAGGGAAGTTCTTTAAAGCTTATGCCTTTTACATCAAAGCATGGGAACACTCCTCTTCACCAAGTTCTTCAAAAAGATTCTGCCATCCAGGACTACTGGATTGATTCCCAGAACACTGTCTTATACCTCACCGTAGGAGAAAAACAAGTGACAAAATATAATATTAAAAAAATAAAACTCAAGTCCAAACAAATGTCCTCATACTCCTTTTTCACATGGGCTTTTTCAATACTAAATAAAAACTCTGTTCTATTTCACTCAATTGAAAAGAAACACACACAAATTCCAGAGAGAAATGATGGGCAAGTCAGCGCAGGGGTTAAGCTCAATTCTTCAGAATCTTAAGGCCCAGTTGTGATCAAATGGCATCCAATTCCTTAACTGAATTTCAGTGAGGCAACTTCTGTTGTCTGATATTAATTGGGAAAGTTCTCTGATACAGCCTTTCAACAAGCAGTGAAGGTAGAAATTTTATATATCTTCACAGCCATCCTTCCCTATCATCATTTACCAAACACAGGGCTATAGAGGGACTTCCATGGGCTAACGTTTAACATGTTCACAGAAGACATTTACCAAAGAAAAATACACTGGGAAAGTTTTTGTACAGGGGGACAAACATCCAACACAATCTTGCAGTGTCAAAATCCTTTTGGGCAGAATCATTACAGCAAAAAAAAAAATATTTTTTTCTACAGCTTAGCAAAGAGGAGCAGGCCATTTCTACAAGGTCCCATTTAAAACACACCTGCTTAATGCTAATTACAGGTGTGCAGCTACATTTTGAGGCTTACTAGCTGGTAAAAATACCTGTTTCACTCACTCCAGCAATACCAACTTCAGCAGCCTTTAACCTGACATGTTAAAAAACCCCATAAGTGGTTTGTTCAAAATATATTTCAGATGCTGAAAATCACTACAGAAACATCTCCTTCTGCACACTGGCTAGCTGATCTCCACTCTCTTTGGGATAGATGATAGCCATGTGTAATAACAGCAAGAGGAGTTCCAGTAGCTGGTTCATGTTCACCAGGTCCAAAATTGCAACCACATAACCCTTTTAAAACATTTCCCTTCAGGGTTCTCCAGCAGATAATTTCTAAAGAGAAAGAATGAGCACAGACCTCCTCCTGCTTGACTAAAATTATTATAATATAAGAAGTCAAGACCTGAACAGCTGCAGATGGGGGCTGAAAGCCGCTGTTCAAATAACAGGCCTGTGCTCCAAGGAGGTGAAACTGGAGAGTGGGATGGTGTGAATCTGCTGGAAATCACAATCCCTCTTAAAAGGAGACCTGCATTAGGGCTTGGGGAAAGGAAGACCCAGCAAACCCAGACTAGATTCAACCCACAAAACGTTAAGAGCAGCAAGGACAGGCAGTGAAGGCAACTTCCACTCTTAGGTGCCCTGAATCCACACCTACGCTAACACCCAGCTTAATATAGGTGAAACATTTGGTTATCCATCCTAAAAGCAAAATAAGAGACCAAAACAGGAACATTAAGGAGCTGTGCCAAAGCCTGTGTGTGTGCATAGATCCACCTCTCCCCACAATGAGCATGAATTCCTATGAATTGTGGTATAGGACACCTTTAAGTAAGAAAAGAGCAAGCTCAAAAGCTTTGGGTTTTTATCCCAGTGTGCCTCATGTGGTAAACATTTGTCTAACTGCATTGTATTGACTAACAAGGTACCAACCAACATACGAAATCATTCCATGCCCTTGTTGGATGCATACAATTTTTACCTGAATTGACCAAAAAAATATGGATTTATGGGGAAAAATTAACTTATAAAATAAAAATGAAATGAACAATACCATGACAGTTCTCAAGTACAGCCCTGGTCTTTTATGACTGTCTCATGATGTCTCACATGCATGCAGGCAAAAGGGACACATTTCCTGTACATTCCAGCGTTACAAATTCAGTATCAAGGCACAGATATCCTTTTAAGCTTTTACAAAGAATTGCTGAACCGCTGCAAAGTGCCTTTGAACAAGACAGGGATGAAGATGCAGTGCAGACTGTCTGTGTAGCATGTACAGTCAGTGGAGACCGGTTTCTAGAGAATACTGTGCTTGAAGGTAATTTTGAAAGAATGTCAAAGAATTCAATCTCAGCAATGTTTATAAATTTCATTAGACAGACTCAGAAGGGCCCAAAAGACGGAAGACAGTGTTATATCAACTAGGGAATCAAAAGCCATATGTATATCACTAGCAAGAGTGAGGTGCTACTACCTGTGCATGTCACACTATAGTTCAGACACCAACAAAATCTAAAAAGGGTCTTTGTATCTAGAGCATCATACCACACACCAACAGGCAGGAAAGATTCAAATTCACTAACTTATCAGACAGACAAGATTTTGCTGAGCATCAGCTTTAGTAGACTTAAATTCAAAAAACTACTCAGTTCGAGCAGTTCAGGTTTTTACTCTAGGAACCTGTCCCTCTAGAGAGAGAGAACTCTGACCAACAAAAAAAAAGAAAATTAAAAAAAAATAATTTAAAAAAAAAGCAATACATGTACAAAACTTTACCAGAGGGGGGAAAAAAAAAAATCAATCCCTCCTCGTTTGTAAACACAAAAGTATAACTTTGTCAAGGCTGGAAGTCAGGACACTGAGGAAGAGACACTTTGTGATGAAAGCAAAGGACCATGGATGAGAAGAAATAAGTTCTTCTACTTCCAACATGACATCTACTTGCTCTACTTGCTATTTTTCCCAGCACAAATTACTGAGCTTTCCTACTTCAGAAAATCTTGCACAGCTGTTTCATAAACCACTGTACATTTTATATAGTAAGAGAAGAAGCTCACAGTTTTGGATAAAAGCTGCTAAACAGCTGCTTTGTTCAAGGACTTCCTTACCTCATCTTGTTAAAAGCTGGCAAGAAAAAATGACATGAGGAAACATTTCTTAGAAACAAGCATTTTTCATGGAAGAAATATAGGCTTTCTCTATCCTGTCTTTAAAGCTCATCCAAATTTCTCTCAAGACCCATAAAGATGCTCATATGGTAAGCTTTCACTTTGGAAATTCTATTAACTACTGTAAATTTTGTAAAAAACTCATTTCTGTTAAGCCTTTTGAGTTCTCCTGGTACCTCAAAACCAAAAGGCTATTTGATTCACCCAAACTCACTAGGATTCTGTGGGAAAGCAGGAAGTTGGGGAGGAGACAGAAGGAAAACTGAGGAGAGGTCAGGCTTCTTTTGAAACTTGTGCAACAGGAGAATAAGAGACATCCTCAAAATAAAAGTTACAGCCATGTCCAGAGTGCCTGGGAACCGAGCAGCACAAAGCACGACATCTCTGTCCAGGTAATGCCAACAGAGACCACTTGGCATGGACCCACGCACCCAAGAGCACGTTAACATGTGGGACAAGGCTTGGATTATTTATAGCTAACATACAGTGGCATGCCAGACCTTGGGTCACTCAAATCTTTCATAAGCATTGTTCCACACTCTGTGCCCAGCACCACAGAGCTTCCAGAGCTCGCATTATTCAACCAGCAAGCCAGTTGGGTTTTTCCACACAGAAACTGGATCATTCTTCCCCATCAAGCTGAGGGCCCAAAAAGGCTAGATTCTAATAGTCTAATCCTGTAATTTTTTTTCTCTTTTTTTTTTAAAGATGCTTATTTTAATTTGAATTAAAAACAGAGTTAAAACTGCATGCAAATGTTTTGGATGTCTTTGTACTGCTCTACTATGTGCTTATATTCTACATCCAGGGACCTTTAAAAAAGGGGAAAATAAAAGTTCCCACAGTGAGTAAGTTATGGAGAAAGCCTGATAGGTTTCAAATGGTTATGACTACTATCAGCTGTGGTAGTCTCAATACTCAAAATATTTGCAAATATTCTAAAAAAAAAAAAAAAAATCTTAAAAAAACTCTCTCTCTCCTAAGATGGCTATTTAGTGACTTGATTTTTTTCCATTAGACACAGGATATCTTACCAGTTTAGTGAGCTAATGCTAAATTATCAGGTCTGTCCTTAAAGGAAGAAGTAATACAGACATAATTAGTGGGTTGACAGGCAGCTCTAATCAAAGTCTCAGTGGTACCAAGCCCTGAAGCTACTGATCTTGAAAGACTCACGCAGACCATGTCGAAATCCTGTAATTGTCCAATGCACAACTCCATGGTCAGCATCTGTGGGATACTGGAACTGACTGGACTGCTATTAACCACAGGTACAATTAGAGCATATCAATGCCACACACACAAAAATTGGAGTTCTGCACCCCCCACCCTCCTTCCCCCCACCCTCACAAATTGCACGACCATACCTGACATTCCACATTGCAATAAAAGGCCTGTTTGCATCTTCCACACTTGGACAATCCTTCTTTCCTTAAAAAGAAAACAGAAGTTATTCTGTTCTAGAAACCTGAATGAAATAAAAGCGTACACTGGATCACTTTTTGTGTGCTATTTTGTATTTCACAAAGAAAACTGTATTAGACTTCCGAATGCACATTTTTCCAAGCAACTCTCATTATGCAAAAGCACTCTGCTTTCTTGATAAATTGCTGGGTTTGAAAACATGTTACTCTATGCTTTTTGACAGACAGCATCATTTTTTGCCACCACACAAAGAATAGCGAGTGAAAGTTATTGTGTTTTGCAAACTTTAACATTGCTCTGTTGGCCGATATTAACCCTTAGGTTCTGCTATGACAGAACTGCTGTACTGTCTGTACTGCTTCTTTGGTTATAGAATGCATGACCTTTGTTGAATAAGTGCCTCCAAAAGCCAAGGAAAAAAACTGTGTTATTAAATATACTGTTTGATCCCCTGTCACCTGAGAGCCCCTTAATGTCCCACCCTGTCTGCTCTGATATCTGTGTATTCTGAGCAGACCTAGGGCTCACATTCTCCTTTTTTATATTTGTATATACCCCACCAGAGGGAACTGCCACGAGGAAGGTCCTTTTCTGCTTTAAAGTGCATGTGTTGCAACAGATCCCACCAGAAATAGAACATGTGTTACCCAACAAGTGACATTTTGGTATGACAGCAATAGGGATCTCTCAGCAGTACTGAATGCTTTTAAAATGTCTGCACACCCTCCCTGGGGTAAGTAGAAAAAAAAAAAACAGCCTTACACTGAGGTAAGCTCACTGGAGTAAATCAAGGGTGAGAGTCCTTACATGATGTGATAGTGAACAACTTTTGGGTGCTCACTGGTATTTGGAGCCCATAAAACCCAGCGAGCCTGGCATCCTCTGATTGTATTTGCAAAGCACACAAGGTGCAACCGGAGCGAGCCGGGCTAACATCATGACTCTCTTGCTGACATTACAACCGCGTATTTAAAGTAACAACCACTATCTCATGCAAATACAATGTTACACGGGCCTCATTTTGCCCATGTTACCACAAAAGTTTTCAGGACAACTCGGCCAAGTTTCCCTTCCCACGGCTGGTGTCGAGCCCACAACCTCCCTGCTAGGGCTCTCTGGAAGTTCTACCAGCACAGTTTGGAATCCAGTACGTGCTAGTTCAGCGCTAATGCAACAGTCACAGACACAGAACACATGTCTGAGCACTGGCGGATCGCCTTACATCACCCAGACATCGTTCCTCTTAGTGGCACTTCATCACCCTGGTGTGAAATAAGTTTCAGATTACCCCACTAACTGCTGTCCTGCTGCAGTCAGTGGGTTCCTTGATTGCTGTGCTCCTCCAGAGCTCCAAAGGAGAAGCCTGCATGGATAACAAGCAGCTGCTCCCGAAGACAACTAAAAGCTATTCCATGAGATAACTATTATCCTTACAGTATTACTTCACATCATGAAGTATGGAAGTATTCCCCGGTCCTTTGGCAGACAAATCTGCATATCATAAACAAAACCAGACAGCTTCTCTGGCACAAGGAGACTTGTGGTTAGGTACAAGACTTAAAAAAAAACCACCCCCTTAAACCAAACACAACACTTCAATGCAAACCTTACAGGCTGGGAAAAGGTGTAAAGGAGGTGAGGAAATTCACCTCAGCGGTACCCTTCTTCAAATTAATGGAACTCGCTTCACCAGCTTCATTAGGAATTATATTAGGTGCTCATATGCAAAGAGAGGGGTGAATCAAGTGACCAAGTCATAAGCAGATAAGGTAATGGGGAAAGAAAAATGATGTATGGATAAAAATAGCACAATTGCAAGAGTTGTTTTTCTTTACTGAGGCAACTACTAACATTTGCTCTGATTTATAACCAGGTAGGCACTTAATTCCTCAGTAAGCTGACAGAAGCCACGAAAGTACTACACCTTCTAAAAATATGGTGTGGTGTGACGTGCCAGAGTGTCGTACCCATGCTGAATTTGCTAACCCGAATACACCTTTTAATACACCCTGCAGCGGCTCAAATTGAGAGGCTTGAGGCAAACATTGAAAACCTCCCCTTCACACAGGTGAGGAGGCAGCTGCAGAGGCCCCAGCAAACTCGGGCCCCCCGCATCCCTCCAGCTCCAGGAATCCCAAAGCACTCAGGAGCAGGCAGCACTCCAGTCCCAGTATTCCCAGCCATGCGACAAACAAGTTCTTGCATTGCCTGCGCTCCGCCCCAGTAAAAGTAATTTGCAGACTAAGGTTTCAGACAGAGGTAACAAACAACTATTTCTGTATATTTCAATACGGAGATACATACATTTCATTCATAGATATTCCCTCCACACTAGGGAATGTGAAGTGTGAATTAGGCGACTGCAGACCCTTTCTCCCTTACCAAACCCTCATAAAAACCAGCGAACACGAAGTTATTTCAAAACTAGACGGATCAATGAAACTTCCTGCCAGAGGATGGTTACGCACGTGTCTACGTGACCGCCAGAGCACGGGAAGAGCAGAACTTTTTTTTTTCCCCTTTTCCTTTCTCTTTCCTGAGCTGCTGAGCGCGGAAAACCAGCTTTGACTTTAAACCTCCACGCTGCCACAGCACCACGAGCCGGGGAGGGGGAAAGTTCTGCCGCCGCCCCGCAGAAGCCGCGGCCGCCGGGCCCTACCTGGCGAAGCAGCCGTCGCAGTGGCTGCCGCGCTCGCTGACCGCCAGCACGGCCACGTAGGCCGGGCAGCTCAGCAGCAGCTCGCCCACAGCGAAGCGCCGCCGCGCCCGCAGCCCCCGGCCCTTGCCGGCGCTGGCGAACCTCTCCAGGCCGCCCGGCTGCGGCGCCGCCTCCGAGCGCATCCCGGCTGCGGGCAGGGCAGGGCAGCGAGCCGGGCGGGCTGGCAGCGCTGCTCTCGGGAGCCGGGGCCGCCGCTGCCGCCGCCGCGGGAAGCACCTCCTCCGGGCGGCGCGGGCCCTGCCGGCGGCTGCGCACCGGGAGCCGCTGCCCGCCGAGGCCTGACACAGCGCCGGGCCCGAACCTGCCCCGGCTCCGGCTCCGAACCCTGCCGCAGCTTCGGCCCCGAACCCTGCCACAGCTTCGGCCTTGAACCTGCCCTCGGCTCCGGCCCCGAACCCTGACCCGGCTCCGGCCTCGAACCTGCCCTCAGCGCCGACCCCGAACCTGCCCCGGCTCCGGCCTCGAACCTGCCCCGGCCTCGAACCTGCCCCGGCGCCGACCCCGAACCTGCCCCAGCTCCGGCCTCGAACCTGCCCCGGCCTCGAACCTGCCCCGGCTCCGGCCCCGAGCCCTGCCCCGGCTCCGGCCCCCACCCCTGCCCTCAGCGCCGACCTCGAGCCCTGCCCCGGCTCCGGCCCCCACCCCTGCCCTCAGCGCCGACCCCGAGCCCTGCCCCGGCTCCGGCCCCCACCCCTGCCCTCAGCGCCGACCCCGAGCCTTCCCGCCCGCTCCGCTGCCCGCCCCACCCTGAGTGCGGTGGAAGCATCCCGCAGACCACCCAGCTCTGGGGCAGCGGGGGCTCTGCCGCTGGCCTCACAGCCCGCCCGTCAATATTAGCACCTAGTACAGCTCCCAGTGAAGTCGGTGAAACGAGTCCTGTTCACTGAAGAAAGGTAGAACTGAGGTGATTTTGCTCTCTTCCTGCACACCAGCGGCTTTTCCCGGCCTCTAAGATTTGCTGTTGTCTTTGGGTTTTAGGTTTTGGGGTTTTTTTTAACTTATGTGCCTTACCACAAGTTTTCTTGTGCATTAGAAAGTGGCTGGTTTTGTTTTATCACATTTGGAAGATTTCTGTCTGCCAAAAGACCAAGAAATACTTCCATGCTCCATTGCTATGCAGTAATATTGAGAAAATCATAGTTATCTCAGGAAATAGCTTTTAAGTATCTTCAGGAGCAGCTGCTTGTTATCCATGCAAGCTTCTCCTTTGGAACGCTGGAGGAACACAGCGAGCACGGAATATACTGACTGCATTAGCAGAATAGTTAGTGGGGTAATCTGAAACTTATTTCACACCAGGGTGATGAAGTGCCACTGAGAGGAGCAGCAAGGCCTCCCAGCTCAAGGCACCTCCGTCGTGAGCAGGTTTGCAGTTCAGGTCACAGGGAGCTCAGGTGTTGTGGCCTCCTGGATAGATCACCAGGGCAGGGGGAGAACGTGGCAAGCCTGGCTCTCCCTGCAGGTTAATTGACAGCCCCAGGCACGGTCAGGGGTGAGCCAGGTCCCAGGGGCAGCAGGAGACAAGGTGTGTGGGAGTCCCCAGGGAAGCTGGACAGGAAGATTGAGGTGGTGTTGTGCCCTCAGTTGTACCCTAACAATACACTATTCCATGTAACTCATTTATATCCAGTTGCATATTTTTAACTTCTCTGATATTCTCATCCATTGTAACATGATGACATTAGTGGATTCACTGCAAAAATAATGTCTTTCTGGACCAGCATTATTTGAATTAGTTAAAATATCTCTGTTTTCACAAGGAAAGACTGAGCAATGAAAATAGGTCCAGTCCTTGAAAAACATCCTATCACCCTCAGCAACTCAGCTAGATGGTGATGATCAGGACCAATTGCAGACCTGCAGGGATGGAATTAGGGTTTCCAGCTAAAGTAACAGGAGCAGTATCTAGCCAAGTACCTCATCTAGTGCAGGAGGACTGCCATTTACATCCCAGCTCAGTATAGACTGAGGATGTCAAGCTCAAAGGTCTAGACTCTTAGTTATAGACTATTCTATATCTAAGTATATTTAAAAATAACGATTGATAATGTATGCACTTTAAGAATGAATTAACATTAACTGGGAAACTGCCCTTATGGTCAATCCAGTCAATTTATAGATGGTCAATTTATAGCTCCATTATAGTTAGACAAATAGAGTCACAGCTCCTAAACCCATCTACTCTGACCTCTTACACTGCACAAGCTAGTAAATTCCTTGAACTAATCCCTGCTCAAAGTAGAGCAAAACTTCTACAAAATAACTAATCTTGATTTTAAAATGTTCTTAATAGATGGTTAAAAAAAAAAACCCTAGTAAACATATATACTTTATTTTCACCCTTAAATTGCCCAGTTGTCCCTTCAGCTGCTGTATCTTGTTATAGCATTATAAACTAGTTTGAAATATTCTCAGCTTTTTTTCTCTCTACATCAGTAAAATGAAATGGTTGAGCATTTGCTTCTGAAATGTGAAAACTGTATGATATACTCCAGTAGTGAAATCCTGGTCACACTGACAGAGTGAAATCAGTGACAAATTCCTATATTTTTTCCAGAACTCAGTATTTAATTTGTGTTTCAAATTACACTGTGTCCAAATAAAACTGGTCTAACAACTTGTATCCATCAACTCGATGATCTTGGAGGTGTTTCCCAACCTTAATGGTTCTCTGATGTTCATTATCAGACCACTTATAAACAATAACTTGTGCTTCTCTAAGATCATGTGGGTTCACTGATGAGAAGCTTGTGAGAAGGTGTCTTTTGGGGGGAACCAGCTGGAATGATGGCAAATGTTATCATACGTCTGTTCCACATTATCACCCTTGTAAAGCAGCTGACAATTTGATTATGCCTCAGGTAATGAGGAAAAATTCAAATTTCAGTAGGTCTCTTTTTTAATAAAGAGTCATTTCGTTTTAAAAACAAAAATAATGATTTACTAAATAGGCTTTATTCCACCCTGAAAGATATTGCTTTCCAAAAGATAATGCGTGGATTTATTCACAAGAGTGAAATTCAGCACCGGCCTGCAGTCCCATTCAAACCCTCCAGGAGAAATTCAACCAGCTGCCTGCATAGCTTTTAGCTTCCTTTGGATGTTTTCAAAAATAAAACTGGTTTGATAAGTTATTAATGAAAACAGTTTGGTGACTACTTTGTTATTTATCTCGTCCCCTGTTTTCTGTATTTATACAAAACCTGTAAATAAAACATATTCTTTTGGATCTCCCTATTTTATCTGTGTTTTTATACCATGTTCATCAGAAAATCTGAACGTGGGTTTTTACGAATCAGTATGAATGCCTAAATAAATAATGGTTTATTGCAAAACACAGACTTTAGTAATCAATTCATGAAGACTCTCAAGGCCTTAAGCCATATAAATATGCATGCAAAAGCTGAATGAACAGTCAACACCAGGGAGTTTCCTGCAACCAGAAAAAGACTGGAGTGCTCTCTCCCCGCACCGTTCACAAAATGAGTGGAGGAGTCCGTGCTTGCACAATGTGTTGAGGACCAGGCAGGATTGGGTGATAAAATACTTTGCTAAATTATACCTTACATCTGCAGAGACTTGTACTTCTCTTCTGTCTTTTTTTTTAACTTCCGTTGTGTCTGCTTTAAATAAGAAAGATAATGGCTCATGAAAGGGTGTGAAGTAGGGTGTAGGTTTAAGAAAGTCACAGAACAAAGTGTCCTGCCAGGTCTTTGAATTTCTTAAAATTAAGGAGTCTTTAGAAGCAGAGCTGTTCACCTTCACTCACAACCTTGGAGCTGCTCTATGGAAAACCTTCTGTGTTTGACAGGAAAAGATCTATCCCTGTTAGTCACTTTTAGTTAGGCTTAATCACTTAATCTTCCAGAAACGGTACCGCCGAAGCGCAGCCTGCTCTCTCCAGGAACGGCTGCATGCCCCGTGCCCAGAGCTGTCTTTTTGTGTTCGTGTCACCGCAGACTTTAGCCAGAAAGGTTCTGAACTTGGAAAGGGAGCACGGAGTCACTGGCTAAGACACAGGGCCCCGAGCAAACTGGAGGGGGAGCTAGGAATAAACAATAAAATCAGCTACAGGGTAGGTACAAGAAACAATCATAGGCCAGCAGCCTATGGGGAGAGAAAGGACAGAGGAAACGGTATGTAACCTTTTCTATATTTAATACAATTATTTCCAGAGAGATCTGGTATAGTAACCTTGTCTTTTTTATCCTTTGTAATTTTATTTTTTTCCCCCTGAACCTCTTGGTACCATCAGCTGCTTTCAGCTCACCAGTAGAGGTACTCACAACAGGAGCACTTGGAAGCACATCCCACAGTGCAGAGTAAGTAATGAAAAACTCAGCATAAGCTAGTTTAGTAAGTTTTGGGGTAGATCTCATGCCTTGTCCTAAACTCTGTCCTGCTGTAGCTAGGCAGCTGTTTGTAATTTATGGTAGTTTGGGTTCAGATTTGCACCTTTTTAGCAGGTGAGTGCATTATTCCTTTAAACCAGAGATTAAGTGTGAAAGTAAAAACTCAGTAGGAGCGGGGAAATGCTGCCTTTCAAAGAGGAAAAGTGTAGCTGATCACTTTTAGGAAATAACCTGCAAGGTGGGAGGGAGTTCAGTGATGGCAGTGAGTTCAGAATTCAGCGGGGGCTGCAAGGATGGTGTGTCAGAGGTCCATCTCTAGGCAGATGTGCTCCCAGCCCTGGAGGGGCCTGGGTGTGACATTCAAAATCTGTCCTCGTGTTATCTTCTACATCTGTGCCGCTAATTGTTGACATGTTGACAGTGTTGACATTGCCCGATACTGAAACAAAAATACTCTAGAGATGCCGTGGTTCTGTTGATAGTCAGAACTTTGTTCCCAGTCAGAGAGCACTGGTGGGAGTGGAGAAGATGGGCAACCCTATGGAGATGTCTGACTTCTCTTTAGAGACATTGTGACATTAAAGATCCAGAGATCTAGAAAGAGGTTCCTGATTTTTTTTTTTTTTTCATGAAAAGAACAAACTCACTGCCCTCACCTATTAGGTGCCTCCTGCAGTTATATCAGCATTAACATCCCTACTGCAAGTGCAGAACTAGAAGTAAAGACTCAAGTTTCTACCTAATATATGGAAGTGATTTTCCTGGGTTAAACATATTGTAATCCACTCATTTGAAGTTTACAAGTATTTTTAGTATGTCATTATTGGAAGCCTGTACACAAATTTCCAAAGACAAAAAGTGACAGCAGCACAAATGTAGTTTCAGGAACATATCAGGATGACAGAACTGGATGACTGTGGGGAACAGGCAAGGGCAGCAGTTAGGTGTGAATGTGACACTCAACACTCAGATGCTTGCAGTTCACAATTTGCTTTTATCAGAATCAGCAACCTCACAACTGCCTTTCTGTGCTAACTCCAGCCTGCCCCTGGCAGACCTGCATTAACCTTTGCTTATGGAGCCACGGCAGGACTCAAGCAAATAAAAAAACATATTATGTCAGATTCTCCATTGGTGTAAATTAGCATCTCTCCACTGACTTTGAAGGAGTGGCACCTGCTTGCTCAAGTTGAGGATCATACCCAGCACTACTGCAGCATCATTAAGTTGTCACATTCTTCCCCTGCCTCTCCTTTTGTTGTCTAGCTGCAACTTTTCTGAGTTGAAGACTAGAGAAGGGTCTTTGATCCTCTGATAACTCCTTGAGGCTCCCTAGGATAATTGGCTAGGACACTTTCTGAATTATCCAGGGTCATTTTATCTTGCCCTTTTACTTGGAGAGGGATTACAGGCAAGAGAAAAATCTTGGAGCCTTCACAGATGCAGGTGACCTACACGAGTGCTGCTGTGTGCCGTAGGTCAGGCACCCCTCCTGACATGAGGGACACCCCATTGCCACCAGGCTGTATTTAACCTATCCTGCTACTGATGTGGAAACAGAAGCCCTTCAGGGTGACCTGGGCCCTAAGACTGCCTAAACTGGTTTTTTTCCAAGCACACTGGGGGTGCTGAAAAAGAAAAGTATGTGAACTGCTTTTCTGCTGATGGAGGTATTTACTCAGGGCAACCAAGGAATATCTCCATATTCTATAAAGTTCTCACGGTAAGGCATTTTCTTCAGCTCTAACAATGAGTTTTGCAGCTATTCTTTAAACCTCTGGGGTTTTTTTCAGCATTGTGAAACACAGATCACTGAAAATGTGAAGTGTTTCAGTAGCCACACCAATGCTGTATAAAGATGTAACATCATATCTATGTACATATTGGTTACTTTTCTATTTGTTTTTGCAAAGATTGCATTAGCAGCACAATCAACAGTAATTTACTTAGCTACAAAAATGCTCAAATGCTATGCCTAAGAATGACCCTTTCCCAGCCATGCTAAAAATATCTATATTCAGTGATGACTTCCCAGAGGTAAAACGTTTTTTGAGATTTGCTGCTTCATAAAAGCATTGTTCTGCTAGGGGTATTCCACCAGGGCTGTACAATATTTTTTTTAAAAATCAGAACGTTTTGCAAAATTAAATCAAATGCCTTACAAATGTCTCAAATATTACACTGAGGCAGTTACCTTTTTAACCAAATTTGTAATCTAATCAGGTTTGCCTGACAGGACCTATTTTCCATAAAACCATGCTGACTGGCATTAATTACTTCCTGTCCTTTCATTCTTTATCACTTGAATCCCCTATTCTATTATTTTGCTCCCCCCTCACCTCCTCTCCAGTTTGAAGTTAGGTTCAGTGGCTTGTATTTACCAAGGTCGTCATGTTTGTCCTTGCTGAATACTGGCAAAACAGTCTTCTTCCAGTCTTCTGGAATTTCTGTGTTATTTCAAGACCCATTAAAAATTAACATGTGGAAGGAAGAATGTCCTCCACCAACTATTTGAGACTCCTCAGGTGCAAGTTATCTGGGCCTGATGAATTACAAGTTTTTATCACAAGTAGATGTTTAACATCCTATTTGGTTACTAATGGACTGAAAAAGGTTTTGGCTGCCTGATATGATACTGCTGTTATCCTGCTTTTTCCAAATCAAGGAGAGACATATTTATTGAATGTGGCTTTCTTCATTATTAATGATTTTACCACCTTCATCTAGTTCCTGGCAAATTCCATTGCTGGGATTTCTTCTGTGTATCATGTACTTCAAATACTCCCTTTTTTTTCCCCTGCTGGATATACAGGTATGCTAATCCTCAGTGTCCTCTGTGACATAATTTTCCTTTCTCTTCCTTTTTGCTGCAGACCACTACTCTGCCTTCTAATCTCTTCTCCAGCAAAATGAAGTAACAGCAGGAAGGAGGGAGAACTGTTACTAATATTGTTCTTACCTTTTTCCCCTACTGTCCTGGTTTAATTTCATGAATGAAAATGAAAAAAAAAAAAAAAAAGCATTGAGTGGATGGATTCTGGAAAGCAAAGAGCATTCTTTGAGTACACCAGCTCCCTCTTTCAGGGTGTGATTCCCTGTTGTCTGAGGAGCCTGTCTTTCAGCAGGCTAATTCATGTCCACATGTGTTTTCTCTGTCAACCACCTCTTGTGCTTTTCCTTCTGAGCCTGCTTTTCTTCATGGACAGAAGCAGAGAACACACAGACTTTGCTGAGACAAGAGCCACCATCCATCACCAGATGACAGGTACTTCTATTTCTTGAAAGAGGAAACCTGGTCCAGCAGAGTACTGAATATTTGTAGAGGGACACTGTGGTGAGAAGTATCACACCAGCAGCAGCTGGGAGGCCTCCAGATGTGTTTATACAGAAATGTGGTGCTCTCCCAAGTCTGCATTAGGTACCAGAGTGCATTTGAAAATTGTCAAATATAGAGTATTTTTATTACAATCAGTGGCTTTGAGAATTCTCATTACTTGAATTTTTTTTTTTTTTTTGTGGTCATTTAGCTTGTGTGGCACCCACTAAGCAGATGGGAGAAAAAAAAATGTGGTCAAGGCTTGGGAGTTTTGCTCTGGGCCAGGACTAGCAAGCTTTTGGCCCATGGAGAGCGCTCTTAGTTTGTGGTGTTTGCTCAATGTGTATGGAACAACCTGACCCTGAAGCTGCAGCCCCTGTGGTGCTCGTTCCATGGGGCAGAGTTCTGTGAGCTCAGGGATGTGGCACTGGGAATACTGGATGGGCTGGATGTTGTGAGATAATATGGGGCAGTCTTACCCGTGTTGCCTTTGGGAATGCTTTCTGGAGGAAACCATCTGTCACATGGCCATTGCACTCTTTTGGGGATGCTCTTGGAATGATCCAGAATGGAGACAGAATAGGTGTGAACTGATCAGGGATTTCAGGTATGCAGCACTATGTAGAATTGTGCTGTGAAAGTATTTTAGATACAGAAAAGTACATTTTAGATAAATACTCACATCTCCCTTGTCCATTGTCAGTGCCTATTAGTTTTCAGGTTTAAGAGAATGGCAGCAACAATAATAATAATAGTGATAAAACTGTAAGAACTTTTATCTTAAGTGTGACTGCCTTGCAGGTTTATATCACTGACAAGCCTCTCAATGGGGTGAGAAAGAAAGGCTATGTGAAACTTGAAGTTGTCAGAATCTACATATGCAGTTGGAGCACCTGGACTGCAGAGGGTGAATGAACTTCAGGGCCCAAGCATGTAAAGGGACCAGTATGGCAGATATGATTGACCAGATGGAAAAACAAATGTTCTTAAGGACAGCAATTTGGAGAATCCCAGTCTGTTAGATTGTCCTCTCTCTACCTACCCTTACGCAGAGTCGTTCTCCATCTCTCTTGTAGGTCCCTTTAGATCCATAAAGGCTTCTATAAGGTCTCCCTGGAGCTTTCTTGTAGCCATGAATCCTTTCCTTCGGATTTTTCCTCCTGAGAAGCTGAGTGGCCTCAGGAACAAAATGCAAACAATGATTATGCGCTGCTGTGGAATGCAAAAGGTGGATCTGTGATTGGTCTCATGTGTTTGTTCCTAATTAATGGCCAATCACAGTCCACCTGTCCGGACTGTTTCTATCAGTCTGAGCCTTTGTTATTCTTTCCTTTTCTATTCTTAGCCAGCCTTCTGATGAAATCCTTCCTTCTATTCTTTTAGTGTAGTTTTAATATAATATATATCATAAAATAATAAATCAAGCTTCCTGAAACATGGAGTCAACTTTCTCATCTCTTCCCTCATCCTGGGACCCCTGCGAACACCACCACACTTTCTCTTCTCCAAGATGAACAACCCAGATTCTCTTGGTGTGTTTTTGCATAACAGAGGTGCTCCAGCCCTGAGATCATTGTTGTGGACTCCTGACAGCAGATCAATGTCCTTCCTTCCTCTGTTGGGGGCTGGACACAACACCGCAGGTGGGGGTCTCACCGGAGCAGAGCAGAGCAGAGGGGCAATCACCTCCCTGGACCTGCTGCCCACATTGCTGTGATGCAGCCCAGTGCACAGCTGGCTTTCTGGGCTGCCAGGGTGCATTGTCAGGTTGTGTTGAGCTTCTCACCCTCCAACACTCCCATGTCCTCAGAAGGACTGCTCTCAATCCCTTCATCCCCCAGCTTGGTTCTTGGGATCACTCTGACTCATGTGCACGATCTTGCTGTGGGCCTTATTGAACTTCACGGATTTATTTACAGGTTATTTTACTCTGTTTCATCAAAATAATAATAAATAAAACCAGCAATTCATGGACAAATACATCAATCATATATTCTTTGCAGAAAAATCACTGCGTTAACAAAGTCAGGATTTTTTTAAACAGTAGAAAACTAGGAACAGAAATCTGCATTCCCAAAGATTTATATGACACTTTTCCTCCAGTGCTAGAAGGGGAGTAGGGATTCTCCATATTTCAAGAAATATCTCAAGGAACAAAAGAAAGAGAGGGACCAGAAGATGCATTGGGATTGCAGTACTGCATTGAAAACTGTGTTCAGCTGGACCACAGTCCCAACTCCAGCAAACACACTCACAAAGAGAATGAGACTCTGCTGCTCAGTCAGCCTGGGAAACAGTGTTGAAATCACAGCTCATCAGTTAAAACATCTTCAGAGAAAATCCACAGAGACAAAACTTTCTTAAAGGGAGAAAAGAAAGAAAACGAGTCAATGCAAAGCTGCTTCTCAAGGGAATTATGTGAAAAAGGAAAAGTTCTGAAATGTATGCAGGAACTAGATGAATTGAAACAATCATGAAAGCAGTAAGACATAATATAGTCATCTCAGGAATGAAATAAAGATTTCATAATAAAAATAAGTGGATACACAATCCACATTAACACTTAGGGAATTTGAACTTATCCTTTTTATGACATCTGATGATGCTTTGGATGGTATTGAATTGGGATTCATGTATTCAGAAACCTTTTTATACCATCAGAGAGGCATTCTTATGAACAACATAAGCTCTTGATGAGTCAAAACTGACACAAAATTTTTGTTTAATAAATGAAGTTAACCAACTCAAGAAGGCTTGCTCTTACTTTTATATTTTCTATGTGTCCTTTTTAAATACATTTTCATTTTATCAAACCTTTCTGGGGTCCCTTCTCTTCAAGCCATAAAAACTGGCAAGGGTATCCTTGTGCAAGAATCAGTGACTAAAAATAGTTGTCACAAATTGATAAGCTAAATCTTTCCACTTTGCTTTGAGCTTCCCTCTCCTGCTTCTCTGAGATCAAAACACAGTTACTCTGTGAAATTTATGGAAGAGAAAAAAATAATCGACCATGTGACCTTCATTGGTTCAATTACTTTAACTTTTAGTCTTCTATACATTACTTAATATACCCAGAATTTGCCTTCATAGATGTGGAATTACTTATTTTGATCACTAACTCCATAAATGCAAAAAGTGAGCGATGAAAGTTATTTCTTGGGCAACATCTCTTTAGTCACTGTAATTTTTATTGTTCATCATAAGACCATACAGAATATCTTGTGTTCCTTTCCCCCTGAACAAGGTATGTGAAGACAATTTCGTGTCTGGAGCCTTGGCCATGCCAAACAGGAACTAGTGAATCCAGTGTTGCTATAACACAGCTAACTTGGTGACCTTTTAAATGAAAAATTCTATTTATATTGCTGTCATTTCTCCGGTCCATTTTGGAATAATCTGGCCTCTAATTATTACCTCAAGCAATATTCTGAGCTATCTTTCCACAATGGATTAGCACCTTCAGATTATAAAGGTATCAGACCACCATTGAAGTACCTGCTGTCTTTGTCCACTAGCAAATATTAAGCAGCCTAAAAGTAATGGAAATTATTTTGGAAATGTAAATGAATTAACACTTAAGACAAAATGACTGTATTCCAAAAAGACGGATATGTAAGAATTGCTTCATAATTTTAAGACTGTGATGTGCCAAACACTTAAGAGTTTTATCTGGGAGATAAATTAACCCTTGCTCTACCTATTTCACCTTTTAACATAAAGTCCTGAGAGGACAGTTGCTAAGAAAGGTTTCTGTAAGTGTTTATAGTTTGGGCTTTACTTCAAAATTATATGAAAAAAAGATTGAAAGCTCATGTTTTTCTCCCTTTTCCACACTAGTGCTGTTTTATTGGCCTAATCAAGATGAGAAGGCAGTTGTACATTTATATTTGTCTGGCTTTGACAGTTTTCTCACTAATTTACTAAGCTTCCTAGCCAAAAGACAAATAATGCTTTTGCCACGTATGGGAATTTAATATGCCTAAAGTCATGAAGTTGTAAGAACACACCTTGTAATGTATATCTCTCTACACATTTTGTTAAAGGAAAACAGAAAGAGAGGGAAAGGGCCTGTTATAAGATAGGCCTTTTATGAAAAGTTCTGGATAACATAATTGGAATAGAAACAAGGGGGTCCTATAGAAATGTAACAGAACACTATAAAATTACTCTAAAACCTATGGAGCATTATATCTTTTATATGAAGTTTTTTGAGCCATTGTATAGAATTTAACAGAAGAGGTATCTGAGCTATAGGATGGTAGGGGAAAAAAAAAAAAAAAGCTGTAGAAATCGTTATGGTTTTGTGTTAGATTCCACAGGAGTTTTCCATAAGGGCTGGGCTGTTTCTGAGTGTATCCTCTGCGTGTTTCTTCTCTCTCTACTCCCGCGGCGAGCTGAACTTTGGTGTTAGTCTGCAGCACATTCTGAATGCACGAGTAGCCTTTTGTGGGGAAAAAAGAAGATAGTTCTCTGTCTCATTAATCTGCAGATTCATGTGGAAGTCTATGCTGTCTTAAACTTTGTTGGCAGGTCACCATGCAGCTGCATGAGCCATTGTGTTTGAGTTCTAAATGGGGACGTACAATAGGCACTGTACCTTCTGGTGTAAAACGTACACAGGAAATCACATACCACTACCATCAGCAACTGAGGTTTTGTATTATTTCAATGGACTGAGGGCCCTTTTTTAGTGCACTAGGGAGCTAAGAAAGTGTACATAAAGGACAGCATAACAGCCTACTTGCCTGAGTTGGTAGAAATGAGAGAAACTTTTTTTCTTTTTTTTTTTTTGGTGGTGTTGATGATATCCGGGGCAGGTTGATTATGTATGAACCACAAACACAAGATTAGTGGTATTATCTTAAAAATATTACTTTTAGAAAGCCAAAGACATCAGATATTTAGAATTTTCAATTGTTCCTACCACAGTATTCAAAACAGAATTTGGAAACACAGGAATTGGAAATTGGAAATGACAAAAGGGTCTAAGATCTTCCAAATCTAGGAAGGAGAATAAAATGTCATAAAATGTAAAAAACCACAGCCAGGCCAACAGGTCCTTCCACATGAGAAAATCAGCATTTAACAGAGAGGTCTCTGAAACTTCTGAAGAACAGAAGATTGGTAGGAAAGCATTTTTATGAGAATTAAAATGTGCCTTCCTGTCAGGGAGGAAGGGTGTTGCAGGGTGCTTGAGAAATGGAAAAAAAAGTACCATTAAACCCCGATATGAATAAAGATCAGGTGAGAGAGGATGTCACCCTGTGGCCTTTGGAGCTGTATTTCTGCTGCCTCCTGAAATTATGTTTTCCTGAAACAAAGGAACAGTGTTATGGAAAAGTGGGTGCCAGATACTTTAGGAAAATGAGACACAGTGAAGCGGATAAAAGAGACAAAGACAATAGCAATCATATGCAATAAAGTGAAGGCAGCTGAGGCCTGAGACAAAGGTGAATATTCTGAGCCAGCAAGATGACTGAAGCAGGGGAAGGAAGGAGGGAAAGGTGATTCACAATAACATTTGAAAGACATTGGCTTGAATATTTATCAATGTCACAGCAAACTTAGCTTGGCAGCCTTGGTGGCTGACTTTGTTCTTTTGCGGTTTCCCACCCTTGAGATGACAAACAGGAATGTGGTTCGAAGCACAGCTCTTAATGCAACAGCTCTTGGGCCCACAGGCCAGCTACACAGGCACTGCTGTGCCATTTCATAGCTTTTCTAGAGACATAGCTGAGGGTTTTACTCATATCAACATCCTGGGTTCAGGAGGCAAACATACAGCAGGACATGCAGAAAATTCTGCACAGCTTCTTTGAGTACCTCACTTGCTCTGAATCTATTCAAGTGTGGGTCCTATGCCCTGGTCAATGACTCTGCTACATCTTTAGTTTAGAAATAACTAAAATAAGCCTGAAGTGATTAATCCACCTGATTTTTGATGGATACAAAAGTACTCCAGTAATTCATGTTTTTTGGCTGATAGCAAAGGTCTAATTTACAGTGCTTTTGCAAGAGTTTCTTCTGCACATACATGATGGTATTCTGAAGTGACTGGTTGTTGAAAGGTAAGATACAGGGACTAGTAAATATCTTAGAGAAGTGCCCAATCAATACATTTTCGAGCTCTACTCAATGCTGCATCCCAGCTTATTCAAACCACAGCCTGACTCTCATCTAAAGGTAAGGACAGAGCAAAGGTCATGCAGGAAAAAGGCAGGAGAAGAACCACGGCTGCCCTTGGTGGCATTGATAAAAGTGGAGTCAACTCCAAATGTCATAGGCTGTAACCAAGGGCAGAATTTGGCTATTTGTTTTGAATCAGTGCTATCAATAAAAGTCTGCCAAAAATAACCAACTGGTAAATATTAATTTAAACAGAAAAATTGGAAGTCGGTTGCACACTGAGTTGCAACATGGGGCCATTCCATGCTGGCAGTAAGAGGATAATGATGCGAAGTGCCAAAAAATACCTGGAAAGCATTACTTCTGTGTGACATCCAATAAAGATGCTGCACACACCCCTACATTTTTCAGCAATTAAATATCTGAAAATGAAAGCGCTCTCTTTCCCCAATTCCCCAACTGCAATGGCCAAACTAGAGCCCAGCAATGCTGCAATAGAAGTTTTTCAGGGTGGCCCCTCTGCACAACAGCTGTTTCTCAGTCTGATAGTAGCATCTCCAACCAGCTGCTTCAGTTTGCTCCTGGCTGTCGCTGCTATAGGTTAATAGGAACAGAGGCAAGAGAAGGGCCTAGGCCAGCATAAAGCAGAAATAACAAAATTTTCTGCCAAAAGGGAGTGTGGGATAAGAACTTTAATGGGCAAGCAAACAAAGAATCAGACTGAAGCCTGAGGCGCTTCAGTGTGTTGGCAATAGACACGCAGTCCTGGAACAAGTGCAGCCCAGAGTCTAAATTTGAAATGACTGTGGGGCCTCTGTGCCAATAAAGTTTGGCTCTGTGTATAGATGTGTGCATGTATATCTATATCCCCACACCAAATATGTAGTTGTGATAATCGCGTGGTAAATTACAGAGCCATATGATGAACTGCACGTGCCTTTGACCACCTCACCTGCCCCCTGCCAGCTAATCCATCTCTATTTGGATTTGCTCTGTCATTACAAACCAAGGCTTTAATCCTGCAACACTTATGTGTATACTTAACTTTAAGCACTGGAACAGCCCCGTTGAAAACAAGTTTGGCTGGGTGTAATTTCAGCTTTGACTCTACGTGCAATCGTAATCCTGCTTTCTACATTCAATGGGAACAGTTTGGGCTTGTGATTTCTTTTAGCTGGTAGGACAACACCTCTGGCACTTACTGCTGCTTTGGTGTGTGCTGAGGATAAATCTGTATTATTCCACTGACTTCAGTTGTGTTACACCAATTTACACCACCTAAGAATCTGACCTGTTGAGAAAGGAAAGTCAAGAGCATCACCAGCTCTAATCTACAAATCTACATTGGGTGAGGTTCAGTCCAAGCATAAAACAAAGGCAGGGTGCAAGTATCAGATTTCTTATCCACGCAGGACGGGGGTGCAGGCTGATGGTGTTGCTCTACTCTGAGATCTATCCACCCACCCTCATTTCATGAATGTAAGGAAGGTCTTACTGAGCTTCTGCCACCTGCTCTCTCATGGCTTCAGCTCCAGATTTTCTCTCTGTCCCCTTCCATAAACTGTGCAGAAAACAAAGAGAAAGGCAGCAGAGGAGAAATGTAATTTTATACTGCAAAATAACATTCATAAGTCACACAAACACTGAACCCTACGAATAATGGATCTGTCCTTTAGGGACAGTCCTTTCCGTGTCATTGTCTGGTACTTATGTTGTTGTTCATCTAACTAATTACTGCTTTGAAAGGTATAGTCCTGCTGTCATGCCTAGATTAGCAGCAAGTGTTTGGCCAGCTACTTTCTTGTCACAGTTGATAATTATTTAATGAGTTCTGTTCTTCCCTAGGAAAGCAAGATTGGGATAGAATTGGACTTATTTTATCACAGTAGCATTGCTGCGCGTGTTGGCAGGTTTGACAGCAACAGCGCTGGATTTCAGTAAGACAGAAGAAGAAGAATTTCCATAAGTAGCTCCCGAATCAGTTGGAAGCAATGGGGAAATTAATAGTAATGAGTGAATCTCAATAGATACTTAGTCATTACTGTGTTAGCTGCCAGCCCTTTCCTGCAGCTGTAGCCGTGCTGGAAGCTGGGTGATGCTCTTAGCTAACAGAAGAGCCACTGAAAGTAGCACAAAATGTTACTGAAATGGGAAACCTAACTTCTGATCTCCATGTTCCTCCATCTGCAGGGGGCCACTGAAGTCACCCTTTTTTTTTTTTTTTTTATCCCAGTGGACATCTATTGATAAGTAAAGGAGTGTCATCACAGGACCACAAGGACCCTTCCTTCAGATTAGTGGTCTAAAAGAACATTTGGAGCAACAAAGGCAGGTAAAGAAACTCTGTGCTGAGAGCAGGTTGGAACAGCACAGTCAAGCCTTACTGTACATACACCTAACATACAACTACCTGCTCCAGTGGAGTGTATTTTAAAAACTCTGTGGCACTTGTGCCCAGTTATTTTCCCTGCCTGTCAGGAACTTTTCAGGAAAACTTAATATGAAAAATGTTAACGCTTCGAAATCTGATTACAAGAAAAGTGTAAAAGTAATCGGATCAAATAAAGATATTACATTTTTATTTTAATTTCAAAATATATTTTAGTTCAAGCACTTTAAAATTTTCAAAGTCAAAGCAAACATTTGGGCTAATCTTAAATACTTTTTCTCTGTTAGCACTTAACTTCAAGGAAAAAACTGGGAGGAAATTTTATTCTGTTTCAAAACAGGGACAATGTCAAAAAGGTAGACTTTCCCACAAAATGGGAACTAGTTTCAGTTTGCATTTACTATTTCCCCTCACACTGAGTTGTGTTTTTCTTCCCAAAGCTGTACAAACTTTCTAATTCCTCAAGGCCATGTAGCATGGGGATCCTTTTTTATAAGGTTATAGATTAACGTGATTCACCTGGGTATGTATGAGGTACAAAGAGGGGATTTTTCTGTCACTTATTTCCATGGAAATGGCACTGAGTCATCAGCTAACCAGCGCCAGACAATGCCATGATGTCCTACATTGAAGTGCCTTCTACATGGCCACATCACTCAGGACAGCAGCAGCCAGACAGGGAGAGGTTGGTTTGTCTGAGATAAATGACCTGAGCACTGCTGGTCTCAGCAAACTGCTCCTACAAACAGCAGGAGCAAGTGAACTCTAAAAACATTAGAATTTCTCGTTAAGCACGCGCCCCCAGTAATGATAATATATAATAATAATAACAACAACTTACTCCAAGTATACAAAATGGATGCCTGCCTTTTAAAAAAAATTTAATAGCTTTAATATGAAATCTACTATTTTTCCAAGACAGATGGTTTCTTAGCCACCATATTTTCCAAATTTTCTCATGGCTGTTTTCCATTGTCTTTTTTAAACATAAATCATGTGTTTAAAAGGGTCTAATTCTAAACTTACCAAAGCCAGTGAGGAATTCCTATGTTGACTCCGGTGGCTTTTGTATCATGTTAGAAGTATGGAAAGTGGTTGCTTCCTCCTCATAGTCTTCATCATATGATCTGTAAAATGTATCCTGAGATGGTAAACAAATGTTTTTCTGGGAAAGCAAATGCAAAATAAGTGATAAGCATATAGAAGATGAAATGGGATTAAAATATTTGTTTGAATAATCTGTGGAAGAAACTGTTCTTTGTTTAATTTGTGTTCCTGCTAGGAGGTGTGGATTCCTTACCAAGAACTGAAGGCTGTTCTGGCTGTGGCACACTGGATCATTCTCCAAAAAACAACAAGAAGATGACACAATACACTCATGGCTACAAACAACACCACTGCTGCAGTTCAGTGGTCAGCACTTTCACATTTTCACAGCAATGTGTCAGCTAGTAATGAAGAAGTAATGATTTACTAGCAGTTCTATGACTACATTTACCTCAGGTCTGAGATTTATGTGTATTTTTTTGCTCATGATGCTGGAGATGGCACCCCAGTAGGCATTGTATTCTGTTGACAAGCACATACACCAATTTCTTTGGGGGGATTTTCTGTCTGCTAGCTGAATAAGTAAATAATGTTCTGTGCTGATTTATTTGCAAGAGAATGCTCAAAGTTGCTGAGAAGAGATTCCATGTCAATGAGGTTGTTGCTTTTGCAGTTAAGCACTGGAATTTACCTTTTCCTACACACAGGTTGGGATACAGGGCTGTGATTTCATTGTGGATGCCATTTTCATTGCAGATAACCAGTTACTGAGGTACTCCTGAAATGTTGAGCAATTCAATTCTTTGTTTACCTCCCTAACTTGATGCATTCTGTATTAAACTCACTGTCATCCCAAACGGAGATCATGCCATCAGGGAAAGAGGTTTACCTGGTTAGCTTGACGTGTCCTAAAATTATACCAAGGATTTGGATAACCTGTAAGTTACTGAAGTAAGGCAGCAAGGGCATCTCTGATATATCCTTTATCCTTCCTTGCTGCCTCAGTGGCTGAGCTGTGCCATGATAATTGCAGAAGGGACACAGCCCCAGAAAGGACCCATTCATGCAAGATAAGGCACTGAACAAATTCTAAATCCCCTCATCTGGAGAGAGTTTAGGCTGAGTTTGAATCTGATCTATACAGTCACTTTCAAATGTACGCATATTTTCACTCTAAGGCACAATAAGCTGTGAATGTTCCAGTGTCCAGATGGTGCTAATGAGAGGCCCTCGTGCCTCCTCCAGTAAATCTATCCCCTCCTCACCTTCTCTCACTTTTGGTATTATGGCAGAGCATTTAAACCTCTTCTGTCAGGTCTTGCCAGGCAATGTCTGAAGAACGTTCACCCACTGTAGATATCATAAAATCAAGGGGCAACTGCCCTTTTATAGGGAAAAGAAAAGAAGAATCATGAGTGGTTAGAATAAAATCCTTGCCTGCCTTGCACCAGTTTAGTATGACTCCCACCAGTATGTTTTTTCTGTGCAAGAATCAAAAGAAGTTCTGTTTGCAGAAGAAATAAGGGCAAAAGGGAAGAAATAGCCAATTGCTCTGTGGATAAACTAATTAGCAGTGCAAAATGCAAGTGGCAATAATGCCCTTCCATTCAATATATTCTCATTTTATTTTGAACCCAGCATGCATCTGGTGAGGTTTTAAAGCACTGCACATTTACTCATTTGACAGGGGTGAATGACACAAAGTCAGCATCTTGTGATCAACAGGAAAGGAAAAGAAAAGAAGAACACGCGTTATTCTGATGTCATCTCCCATTGTTATTGTTGTTGTTCCTCCAAATAATGGAATTCTGGAAGCAAGACCATAAATCTCAAAGCTCAGCATTGTCTCATTTGGAGATCAAGGTCCTGGTTGCTGATTGATTCATGCATTTTTCATTTGGCTAGCTAATATCCTTTAAATGGAACAGACACTTAGGCAGTGAAACTGGAGCTATTCTCCCCTCCCCTCAAAGGATTTAGTCCATAAGCTAAGAAATTTCTCATATAATAGAAAATATGATTTGTGGGAAACAATGGATATTATTTGCCTCAAAAGTCTAACATTAATTTTCTTGGCAATGAGTCTGGTGCCAGGGTGCATTGAGAGCACTCAGCTTTTAAGGTTAGATTGTGATACCTTTCCAAGTTGCATAATACCTAATTCTTTGAATTATCCCATTGGAATGAAGAATTAAGACATCACTTGAAACTGATAAGAGTATCACAATCTAACCCTTAATGAAATTTGTAGAAGCTGAGTGTCCTCTAGAAGAATGAGTCCATAATCCATATTTTTATGGATATGTTCTACCTCCATTTGTAATCTTTAGACAGATGCATGGTCATGGCAGTGATGTAGCTGCTTATATTTCACTACACATTTGGTGATTTGAAAGCTCTCTGAGATTGTAGAAGGAGTACAATCACAGAAAATTGCATTTTCTTCCAAGTTTTATATGTTAATTTTTATATAAACAGGATGAAGAATATAATTTTAAAAACATCTGTTCGGGGATCACAGAACTCACTATGACATGGGATGAAGACAGACAGCTTTGCTCTAATGAGTTATTTGTTTTTTCTTCAGACCCTTAGGTAAATTCCAGTTTATGTCAGGCTTATGATATAAATCTCAAAGCCTCAACGAGTGTGGATGTCTTTCCTCTTTGATCCTGCTTCAGTTCTGGCCACAGTTCTCTCACAAACTCACCTTCCTGGTAAATATTACAATCTCTCAAGCATTCCTCTGCAGTGGGATTACAGTTATCACAAGTAACAATTTTTCTTACTGCTTTAGATTCAAAAGTGCATGTTGAACCTGTACTACCTCCTAAAAAATAGCCAAAGAGATATTTGGGTTGCTGCTTAGCACAAGCAAAATCTAAGAGGAGTGTGAGGTATCAGGATCAAGCCAGCAACACCAATACCTCCATCCATTTGGTAACAACTGCTTGCTGGACACTATTACTGTACCCAAAGTTGCCCTTTGCCATTCATGGTTCTGATGGAGTCCCTCTAAAATTGTAACAATCATAAAATTTCATGTCTTACAGCACACTGAGTCATTGTCCCTCAGCACACAAACAGAGTATTGGGATTCCCGAAGGATCTGTGCTCACCCTTCCCGAACTGGGGTTTGGGCTCAGGATGACTCCAGAGTGGTCAAAGAGAGGTGGGGACAGGAGTCATAACAGACTCCTGGTAACCCTTGGAAAAATTTGAAGAAACCCATGGGTGCCTCCTTTTCCAGGGGAGAAGGGACATTGTCTCCTAAATGCCTCCTGGATGCCTGCCTTCCTGGATACAGTGGGCTGCTGGGAACAGGGCATCAGCAGCTGAGATGTACCCTTTTATTGTCTGGAGAAAAATAGAGCAGCAGTGAGGGAAAAAAGATAGAGCAGCAGTAAAGAAAACAGCTGAAAGAACTTTCCATCAGAGTTAATTGAGTCATTGAAAGAGAAATCTGACAAGACAAAGAAGGGAACAGTTAGAGGCCTGAATAGTGTGAAGAGGGGATAATAAGTTAGAAGGGACTGTGTGAAATGCTGAAACTGTGTGACTCTTTCTCCTGGTAACAAACATCCCACTAGAAATATTAAAATAAATTATTCTGGACTAGAGAAATTACTCACAGGTTCAGGTTGTATCTGTAATCAAGGGAGAAGGGACATGACAAGCTGAGAATAAAATGCTTAGAAAAGAATGTATTGAACATCTTCAATATGAATATATATCAAATATATTCTGCATTATCATGCCAGGCATTGCTTGGGCTCAGAGCTTTACTAGCTGAGGTACGTCCATCTCCTCATGCTGAGAGAAAAACAGCTGTGGGACAGGGACAGTTTTCAGACCTGAGCAGAGGTCTTACAGCAGCATTTCTGAGGGTTTTCTGAGCAGACAGAGGGACAAGAGGATCTGACCTTTTTCCTGCTGGACTGCAAAGGTTGTTTCCTGCACTGTCAGAACATCGCATCTGATGTTGCATCTGTGCTGGTGTTTTGAGAAAGACTGTTATTCTGGTGCATACTGGAAAACAGATTAAATTCTTCTGGAAGCTGTGGATATTTTCTGTAAAAATGATGTGCTACAGAAGAGTTTTGGCTTTGTTTTTATTTTCTTTTTTTTTTCTTTCTTTTTTTTTTTTTTTTAACTTTTCTCCTTCCTGAATTTTCTTCCAGGTAATTCTCTGAACTACATGACTAACTTCTCATGTCATCTGTTGATTCTTTCTATATGCTGAGGAGAATTTGGGAGTTTCCAGCCCTTAGTTCCACAAATCATTTAAGCACACATTTAAAAGCTTCTCTGCTCAGGCACAGAATTGAAACACCTGCTTTCATCCTGCAAGTACATGTTTTAGTTTACAGCAAATAATCTGGATAGGGGAATAATGACCTCAGGACTGGATCTGAACCTTGTGGAAACCCTGTGGAAAAACTCACACTGGCACCAGTAAACCTCTCAGATCCCAGCCTGCCTTGCTGAGTTTTGCAGTAAATAGTCCAAGGGGTATTTTTGTAGGGAGGTAAGGAGCAGGGGGAGAGGGTGTGGGGACAAGGAGCCCTGTTGGGGGTGTCAGGCCCCAGCACCTGTATTCACCCCTCCGTGCTGCAGCCTCGGGACAAAGCCTGCAATAACAAATACACCTGTGCAAACACCCTTGGTTTCATGTTTTCTTGGGGTTACTGTAGCAATAGCAACCTAGCAAAAAAGAAAATACCAAGCCAAGCTCCGTGGGAACCTGCTCCGCCTGGTTTCAGTGAGGTAAATGTTAACGCCGGTGATATCTTTTGGCTTTGGGTGAATTTCTATTAATGCACCATGGGAACCTGAAGAATCAGCTGCTGCAATTAATAAGATACCATAAATTGGTCTTTAAACCTGACTTTTTGATTTCCAACTTTGATATTGTAAATCTTATTCAGCAATGTTCTTACATCTTTTACTCCTGAAACTGTAAGTCTTTCTGGAGCTTCTGCAACCTGTGCTTTCTGGTCCATCCAAAGGGACTTAAATCCAGTGCACAGGTATTTCTAGATGATCTCCAGCCCTGTCTCCACATTGCCTATTTCCCCTGTATTCCTTCCATACACAGGATATGAGCAGGGAATTTCTTATAACTTCCCGACATCGTCTAGAATTTGCACTGATGAATTTCCATCTTCTTATTCTCATCCGTCTTCTTCATTGGTTTGAGCACAGATGAAGTACTGCCTGCCTGGAGAATTCTCTGGGAGGACCAGGGCAGAAGGGTTTGCTCTTGCCTCACTTTAGCAGCCTATAAATATCAAGGAGCAAGTCCTTTGGGGACAGTATTTTCTGTGCTTGGTGACAATTCAGACAGCTGGGGCAGAGCTGGCAAAGCCTTTGGCATACTCATATTTTTCTGCATAGGTTCCAATCCATTTTCAGGCTCAGATAATTCCAAACTACCTGAAATGGGTTTCAAACCAGGGCCAGAAAATGTAAATTATCCAGCGCAGAAAAACATGTTCAGTGAAATATGAGGGTTGAACTATGTGAGAAAGATTTCTTTGTGGATAGCTGAGACTTGAAAAGAAAGCCCAATAACAAGAAAACAATTAGGCAAAAGGTACCAGGCCAGATGATGCTATTCAAATGTCTTTTAATTCTGTTTAAAAGTTTCCTTAATTGCTTTCTAATCAAATGCTTCTGTAATCTGTTTGTTTTAATCAGATGCCTTCTAGTCTTCCTGTAAAGGCTGGAAATCTGAGTTACAAATTGATGTGTGGCCCTGAGTGAGAAAAGTTTATATTTTTCCAAAGAGCCACAAAGAAGACTTAAACCCAGTACTGCCTCTTGTGCTGGGTTTTGTCTTTGCTCGTCTTTGTGCTGCCCTGTCTGAGTGGCTCACTTAGAACTTCAGCTGCAGGACACTGATCTCATTCTGCTTTCCTGAAAGCCTCTGGGGCTTGCTGCAAACACAGATTACTTCAAGCTTCATTGTGATGCTTTGCCTCAACCTCCTGTAGCAAATGGACAGCTATTTCCCACATGCCTTTTCAGCACTCACACACCTGTTTTCCTTGGTGAGGGGAAGAGTTGTTCATCAAGAAGTGCACAAAGAATTAGAATTTGCTGCCTCACCCTTATATCTGCTAGTGAGGCCAGGACTGAGGTAGTAGTCAGCAAATAACTGTGAGGCCAGGACTGAGTCAGTGGTCAGCAAATAACTTGCAGGATGTTTTTTGGGATCTGCTTTTCTGCCTGGAGCACTAAAACCACAGTAAGAACTAAACTCCTCTTATACCCAACAGCTGATAAAAAGTCCTGATATGAAACCTCCTGGTTACATTAAACAGTGTTTCTGAGAAGTGTCAGCAGATCTATTTGAGGTTATGAAGAGGATCAGCATTGAGTTGAATGCATTCCATTTCCACTTCTGGCTCTGGCCATACCAAAATCTAATCCTGTACCTACATAAAAGCATGTCACAGTGATATAAGCACTGTTGTATGGGGATTGCTGTGATGCTATTTTGCCACTTGAGGCAATTCTTAAACCTGCCCAGTGAGAGTTTGAGGATCGAGCTTTACAGCGTGGTTCTGCTGATATTTTCACTGCTCTTCTCAGCGGTGGCTTGTTGGCAGAAGCAGTGACATACTGGCTGTTTGTATGTGGCAGAACAAGAGGTGCCAGCCAGGGCTTCCCAGCACTGTTGTCTTGCCACATTTCCTTTATCGGTGGGAAAGTACCAGCGTTGCTGTCCCCCCCGGCCCCGGGTGATGCTCCCGGTCACCCCGGAGTCCTGTCGGGCAGCGCCCCTTTCCCCGGGTGGCCTGGTGCTGGCCGGCCACATCCCAGTTTCCCTCACTCCAGGAGGGTTAGGAGGGGCTCAGGCCGGCAGAAAGCAGCTGGAAGGTGGCTGCAGGCGGTCGTGGCTCTGCCGTGCATGGCCATGCCACGGGTGATGGGATGGCGCAGGTTGGGCGCAGGCAACCCCAAATTCACGCTCCGCTGCGGGGCTCGGGACTGCGTTTTATTATCTATCGCTTGCTGACATCTGCTGGCAGAGCCACGAACTAGTTCGGAGGGACACGAGCGAGTCACCAGGAGCAAGCTCCTCGCTCCGAAGTTCGTGAGCAGCTTTTGGGAGAGCCGGGAAATGGGGATTGCAGGGAGACTGCGGGGCTCGCTTGGCCATGCCGGGTCCGCTTGAGGCTGTCCCCTACCTGTGTTTGCCGAGGGAAACTGCAATGGGCTGCCCTGCTCAGGAAGGAGTCCGTGGCCAGTGCATCCATCCATCCATCCATCCATCCATCCATCCATCCATCCATCCATCCATCCATCCATCCATCCATCCATCCATCCATCCATCCGCAGCCCCTTGCCTTCAACCATTTCACTCAAGATACCGGGAATGTAAATAACATGCTCGAGGCCAAAGGGTGAGTTAATGACTGAGTAAGACTCCAGTAGTTCTTCAACCAGGTGCCTTTAAGGGCCTTCACAAGCACCTGCAGATGAAGGCTGGAGTGGTCCCTGGCTGCTGCAGGTGTTGTTATGGTTGTCCCCATTGTCTGCATGAGCCGACTGAAATGAAGAATTGCAAATCCTAGAACCACAGAATGCCTGGAGTTTGAAGGCATCTTAAAGACCTTAGTTGCAACCCCCCTGTCGTGGGCAGGGACACTTGACCAGGTTGTTCAGAGCTCCATCCAGCCTGGCCTTGAACCCTCCCAAAGATAGGGCATCCACAACTCAACTGACCCTAAACCACATTAGGAAAAGAAGCCAGGTGTAGGATTTCTACACAGGTGTTCAGGTTATCTCTGGTGTTTCAGATTAGTGCTGCCTCCAAGTATTTACCTGGACATGTTTCAAGCAGTTATTTGTCCTTAACATGCCCCTTAGGAACAAAGCTGTTTGTGGCCCAAGGGACTGGAAGTAAGCAGGCATTACTTTTAATGTGCAGCTCATGTCCGAGTCCTCAGGGCACTACGTAGCGCTGTGGGCTTTCACTGTGCCCTGGAAATGAAATGGACACTGCTGACAGAGCGCTGTGGCCTTCCACTATCTTGGCATAAATGCCATATTGGGTGGCTCATGCTCTAGGGTGGCCTGGAATTAAGAGCTGAATTAAAAAAAAAAAAAAAGTCAAACCATCTCAGGTGGAAAAAAAAAATTATGCAGAGAAAATACTCATTGAGAATCCAGGGCCACTTTTACCTTACCGGGCTCTTTTTCACTGAGCTGGAAGAAAATCAAATTAATCACCTTGATGTGCATTAATACACAGATGGTGATTGTGTCATTTACTGTATCTTAAATGCTGGAACTGATTAGCTTTTATCAATCCTCTGAGCACTCTAAGAGGACGAGGCACCTAGTAAACAAAGACAAAGTATTCTTCTCTGATAGAAGTGATGAAAGGAGAGACTATTTATAAGGGATAGGAGGGTATTTTTTACTTTGCAGTGGAAAATGAGCAGTTAGCTTGCTAGCCATTAAAGCCTGTGAAAGCAACTTGAGTTTACTAGCTATCTAAAATCCTCCCATAGTTTAGCTCATGCATGGGCACTGGGAATTATTTCTTTGTTTTTAATGTGTTGATGTACAGCTAAAAAAAAAGCTCTGTCCTATTCAGAGTTTACACACTGCCAAGAAAATAAAAGTCAGCATTGCAAATCACCAAAGGAAAAATCCAAAGGTCTGCACCAAAGAGAGGTGTGGCCAAAATATTCCCTGAATAGCAGACGGTGTGGATTGATATATAAGCACTTCTGGCCATTGCTATCAGAAATGATGCACTGTGTGGGATTCACTGATCCAAGCCAAATGACAAACACAAAGAAGTCACATGAGTTGTGCAAAGGAAGCTTTCAGTGTTCTCAGAGCTCAGGGAGTCATCTTTTCGGCAGGCGTGTCTGAATTGCATTCCCAGAAAGAATACACTGAAGCAGGAGCTCTCAACAGCTTCTGATTTGTAACCCTTGAAAATGTTTCTGCTGAATGCTTAGGTGCTTACAAAAAAAAAAAAACAACTATTTGCAGTTCACTTTTCTTAGGCATTCCTTAGAAATAACTCACAGATCTCCTAGGGTTTTTACCTCATGTTAGAAACTAAAGCCCAAGTATCAGTAAAAAGAAGGAAAATCTTATGTGCAGAGCATACAGATGATACAGACTTGAAATTCCTGATTTCATGAAGAAATGTTGTAGGCATGTGTTCAGAACACTCTTTTAAATGCTCAAATAAAAATGAAGTCAAGGAGAAGAAGTGACTAATAATTAAGGGTAGGAATATGCTTCCTTCTGACTCTTAGCTATGAGATGGCACACGTGTTTTGGACCAGGTGGATACATGGACAGCCTATGTATATGACAGAAGAAGTCATAATACTGTATGCCACAGCTGGGGTCTCTCTAAAGATAGTAATCCTAGAAATCCTTTGGGCCTGGGGTGGTTGTGCCAAGTGGGCTGACTTAGGGCTGTCCATGCATGCCAAATTTTAAGGACTGTCTCCCCACTGACAGAGAATTGAGACAAGGAAGATATTGTGGCTAACACCATGCAGACCTTTTGGCAGCGATGGTGACGATATGCAGGCTTCTTGGTTTCTGCTAAAATTTTGGCTTTTCAGTCTTCTGCTAGCACAAGCCACGAAAGGGTGAAATGCCAAGTACTAATCCAGAATTTTAAGATATAATTCAGGGATTTCTGTATCAAATGGTCAGTGCCTAATGAGAATGGCAGTTTTATTGTGTTCCAAAACAATTGCACAATTGTGTGTTTTATTTTCCACATCAGATAACTACATTGTTTGCAAAACCACCGCTATAATGCAAAATGGGGACTTCACTTTCACTAAAATAATCTGGAAATACATGATTGAAACTCCCAAAACAACTTTACCCTGCCATGTTACAGCTATATACCTGCTGCTAGACTTGCAAATGACCCATTTTCAGTTGGGTAGAACAGAGGGGAAACGATGCAAATTCTCACATCTGCAATGTTTTGTATCTCAGTCGGCAATGATGATGTTGGGTATGTTTCCCCATTCACTTCTGTTTCTCTGTAGAATTTGCTCTTAAAGTCAAAGTTCAGTGAAAAGTAGAAATGAATGGTGGAGAGACTGCTGAGGGACATTCTGTTAGAGAAACGATTTGTCATGGGGTTTTTTGCCTTGGTTGGTCTTTTTTTTTCAGACAACTATCTGGATAACACAGGAAAAAGCTTCCATTGCAAGAACTGACACTGCTGCACACTACTTTAAATGTGCAGAGGACACAAGCAGAAAGACCACTTCTAGAGCTGCTATCCATTAAAAATACATTATCCATTCTTCTACTGCTGTTCCATCCTCTCAGTATCTTTCTCAGTCCCTTCCCATAATTTAGCCTCAAATGCTGCCCCAGAGTGTTTCTCACAGCCTGGTGTCACAGCAAGCCCCTCTCAGGCAGTGTCCTGGCTGTGATGAGGAACCCCACAGGCAAACCAAGAGTTAATGCCTCCCCTCCCCCCTTTCCCCAGACCAGCCAGGGGCCCTACAGCTGCTCGGAGCTGCCAAGCAATTAGGCTTGTCAACATCCCTCAAATAAACTCCGGCAGTATTATCAAACCCCATTGTTACCTGATCCCCCAGAGGCTGGGGAGGCTGCTCTATCAGCACTGCAAACTGCAAAGAGCCATGTCTGTTTTCTCTTCTTTCAATGCTGAATGACTCATCCTTTACTGGTTGGAACTGAGTCTCAAGAAAGACCTATCTTTTGGGGAAGGATTAAACCTCTGCTGCAATACAAGTCTGGTGGGAAATTATGGTGTGTTTTACCCAGGAACCACATCCAGCACATCCTTGTGGTTTTGTCTCAAAGCAACAGCCTGCTTCAGTGGGCTACCTTAAAAATAATGGGATGCAAACTGCCATCTTAAGGAGAAAAACGTTGCCAGAAAAGAGTATTTATTGCTCCATCTAGGGTTGCTACCTTGGAAATACAAAACCCAAGTCACTTCATACAAACAGATCAGTCTATGTGTGGGCCAAACTGGGCAGTGTGATTGGAAAGCAGGCAGATAACAACCTTACCTGAAGCCAAGGATGCGTTTGGAGGCCTGAGTTCCAGTTTTAGTTGTGTCACAATAAGCCCATGTATTTACAGAGACATGCAGAGATGGCAAACCCACAGCTTTCCCTTGAATACATCATTTTTAGTTTTAATTTTTTTTCAAACATGGCAAAAAAAATCGATCTGAATTAAGCAACGCGGTTTTGTCCACCTGGGTACAACCCAACTACAGCAATTGCCCTACACTGACTTTTTGATCATTTTTTGATCATTCCAGTTATTTTACACTTTGAAGTCTGTTGTTGGGGACAGCAAGTAGCACCAGTGGTTCTAGCATGCCACCACAGTTTTGTTGGAATGGATGAAGGGCAGAGATGTAGCAAAGACTTGGGAAAAGGTGCAGCAGTACCAGGCTTCCCTCAGAGACAGACAAAGACTAGCAAGCCTGTGGCTGCATGAATGCCAGGCACCTCTTCCAGGAAGAGACTTCAATTATGAGCATTTAAGGTGGAATAGTTTTGGGTTTTAGTAAAGAATAGTATGTTATGCTTAAAATGCTTTGGGTTTGGTGCCATTTTTAAGAACAAGCAACTATAAATTCTTTCTAGGCTGCTGAACAATTGCACACACAAGCTGACATCCACACAAAAAACCCCTTTCAGCATCTAGAGTTCCTTTTCATTCAAAATCCAAAATCTCAATGTAAATCTTCATTTGAGCTGAAAACCATAAGGTTTTACTGGCCACAGGCAAAACATAAAGTGAGATGAAAAAAACGCCTGGTACAGAGGAAAGATGATCTTGCAAGATGGAAAATCCTCAGGACACAAAACTCTTCTGTCTCTTGAATGTGTACGTGTAATGCCCTCTGCATTCAGGTGGAGAAGCTTTACATTAGCACCAGCACTGCCACCCCTTCCACAGGGCAAGGAGGGGCTGACCCTTTAATTCAGAAGCCATGATTTATTCACTTTCATCGTACCACCACGACTCTCAGTGTACAAATATGCTTTTTTCCACATATGAGAAATGATATTGTATCAAGGCCAGAGCTGAACTGCAAACTGCTTTCCCTTCCCTACCCAAACCAGTTTGTGTTATTTGTAAATCTAACAATGACAAAGATTCAAAGGTCTATTACTCAGCGTCTCTTGATTTCCCTGTTTCATTTTGTGCCCCTTATCGATACTCTTCAGAGCTCAGGGCTGAGGCAGCATAATGGGAGCCTGGAGACATTGTCTGCATCTCAACTAGGGTCTTGGCATTTGGTAACAGCACCAGGTTGTCTTTTTTTTCTTTTCAGAGCAAAACAGCTGGTGAGTATTTGAGTGTGTGCTGGTGGCAGAGAACTTGCAATAGCACTGGCTGTGACTCCTGCTGCAGAAGCAATTTCAAGACACTAGCACTGAGCAAAGAGGCACGACAGATAAGTAAGACAAAATGCAAAATATGCTTCTTTTCTGTTGATCAGGAGTTGCAATTTTTTCAAAAGGCTCAGGGTCTTTACAGGTGCTTCCTTCCACATCATGTGCATCTCTTACACGACTGAATAAAAGTCTTCCCCTTAACCTGCAGCCTTGTTTCATTTAAGTTTTCTGAAACACCTTGCTATTGTAGTGATAGAAGTGATAATTCATCATTATTTAATGATGAATTCACTGGCATGTCAATAATGTTTATCTGATTACTTTGGATGGTGAAGAGGGACTATAAGAGCTTGAGGGAAAAGCCCTGTTTGTTTCCTATCATTTCTGAAGGAAGAACTCTCTGTAGAAGCAATTTTTTTACTGGGCTTGGCAGATACATCTCCGTAAATGTGCACATCAAATGCACATTAATACATTATTCACTCAGTCATTCAGATGAACTGACACTTTTATTTAATCCTAAAAGACATTATAGTCCAGATCGACAGCACTAGTATTAATGGGAGACTGAAAAAATTGAGTATTTGTTTTTCTTACTGTACTTTATACCATCCTCTAAAGTATTAACTCTTGGCTTTATTATTCACAAACCTTATTCATGCATTACAGAACAAACTGTTCATGCTGCAGCAGGCAGATAGATAAAGGCAGATTCTGACTTTAAAAAGGTAAAATTTAGGCAGAACTCTTTTACTCTGAAATGCATGAACATGCACACCCACATGCAAACCCTAAATATTTACATTTCTAAAGATGTCACTATTAAATTTTATAAATATCAGGGGAAGCCCACCTCCAAAAAATTGAATTCCAGTCCTTCTGATACAAAGCACAATAATCTAAACGAACTCTATATTAAAAAAAACCCAAACAAACCAAACACCAAAAAAAAAATTTAATTATACCAAATGGCAGTTTTCCCTGTTTGCTATTAATATGCTTTTAAAAAAAAATTAATTATGCCCACTGTCTAGAGCTGTTCTGGGATATTATTTAAAATAGTGTGACTCTGGGAAAGCTCAGCAAAGGAGAGGGCAGCGGCCCCAGATGAATGCTAACACTGCCAACTGCCCAGCCAAGTCCAAACAACTCCCCAGCACTGATCACTCCAAAGCCATTCTGGGATGCATAAATTTCTCTGTAACAGACAACATATTCCAAAGCATGTGCAAAATTACCTGCCCACACATTCATCAAAGTGCACGGTGAACTTTCATAAATCTCCTGTTACTTTTCCTCAGCTCTTTTTTTCTTGGCTGGGAAGAGTCACAGAGGATTTTTTTTCCTTTCAACATTTCAGTATTTGATATTACCCCAAGGCAGGGTGCTGCCTGCACATTGGGTTAGTTTATGCAATACACTATAAAGTACAAAAATGACATGACAGAAAGGAAAAAAAGAGTTTTCTAATGTCTAACCTGAAAAAGAAAATGTGAGCAGCAAACCCGAGCGCAATTTTTATTAGGCAATTAGGCTGATTGCTTTTGTGAAGTGGCCACAAACTTGAGTTACCTGCAGTCAGCTGGTGAGCACAGGGATTTGGATCCCCACACATCTCAAGTGCAATAGATTCATACACCTCAGCTTTGATATTTCCCATGGTTCAGCTTAAAAAACCCACACATGGTAAACAACTGTTCTGTCTCAATCATTTATCCCTCAAACACCGCTGTCAAGGGGCAGTAAAGCATTGCTGAGGAAAGGTCCATGTAAGAATACTGCCAGATGGATTTGTGCAGAAATGGATAATTAAGTAATGACCAATTAAAATACAATCTGTAAATCTAGCAGCAGGAAAAATAATTTGTTAAGATAGATCTTAATTAGTTTTCCATTTGAAATGGTTCTCTCCTAAAAAAAAAAAAAACTAGTATATTTTAATCTCAAATCATAGTTTATTCTTTATCTTTTCATCTTTGCAGAGAGCTGTATGTCAATTGACGTGCATTCACATGTACATTCACATGACTACACAGTGAATAACACTGCAAAAAATAAATGAGTCTCAGTTTCTGCACAAAAACCTATATGAATATGTACTGTTCAAAAAGGTAAATCTGCAACAGAAAGATACTGCTAATATAGAAGAAAATGATACTTAAACTATCCTCAGCAAACATCACTGGTAAAGCTTCATTAGTATGTATTTTCACATAATTCAATTAGCCAAAATACATACAACTGCTGGCAGTGCTGTTCCCTGCTCAGGGAGCGTCAGCGAAGCTTTAAACAGATCTGAAACAAAATTGCATAAATGGCATGTAAAGCCCTGTGCATACAAAGATACCTTCAGGGTTCTAATAAATTCATGAAACTTTTTAAAGTATGATTTCCTAGCAGGCAATCACTTTTAATTAACAGGATCACCTACAGCAACACATGTCCTTCAAAAACTTACATTATTTTTTCTTTTTGAATTTCAAAGTTTCTGTAGTAAAAGTTGAATAGCTGAGTAGCTTAACCTCAAAAGGATTGCAGGCTTTTATGACAGTTATAAACCACTGTGGTGCCTTCTTTATAAGAAGAAAAGATTCTTAACACAACAGAGAAAGAAGGAAATCTCTTTTTAGTCATAGCTAGAAGCAAGCATTTCCTCCAAAGGTCAGAAAACTTTTCCTCAGTTAAAGAATATTTTTAAGGACATTGCAGGCTACTTGTACAAGTAATATCTGTTAATTTGCTCTGTGGATTACACATATAATTTCCAATATTTATTATTTTATATATTTTGGCATTTTCTTTTATTTCTCTGGGCTCTCAGTATACAGTTTTGGTAAACACAGGGATCAACTGGTGAAACTGGCCTCCATAATGAGCTTTACATGACAGAGAGCAATGGAAAGCTCATCTCTTCATTAAAAAAACCCCAAAAATCATACTAGTTTACTGAGCACATCTTCTAGGGCTGTGTGTTTGAGGTGGTGCTTGCCACTTGCTTAGAAGCACATTGCCGTGTTCCAAAGCTGGCTAATCTTTTTCCCTGCAGATCTAGTCACACAATATTCCACATTTTCAGTTTGAAAGCAAAAAAGAGGAAAACCATAGAAAAAGTGTTCACACATTTTAAAGGAACAATCCCCTCTCCAGCCCTCACTTACATGAATCAAATCAGATATTGGTATCTGACAAAATTGAGCAGGATTTGCATAAATTAATTTAGGAAGAAGGATTATCAGGGTACGTTGTGCCTGGCTTGATCCAGGAGGTTTTACAGGATACTGTGCATCCTCTAACAGTGGCCAATGGTAAATACCTGTTTTGCACATGCCTTCCAGGTGACCATGCATTTGGAACTGGGGTAGAGGCTGAATTTATGTGTCTCAGTAGAACAATCAGCACCATGTCAAGGATGTGCATGATGTCTTGTGTGAAAGCATTGGCACATTGTTCTCAGAGGCATTTTCTGACTGGGGGAAGAGATAAAACTCTGGCACTGGAGAGGGTTACAAGCACCCTTGGAGCATTTGAAAGTCCTACTCAAGAAATAGTTCTAAGGCACGGGTGGGCATCTAAGAGGACCAAAAGAGTAAAAAGCATGTTTATGGATCAAACAACCTCTCTGGCTGAAAGGAGCATGGCACTTGCAGCGCCCCTGCATTTGAAATGAACATGTAAGGACAAAGCCATGCACTACAGAGAGCTGGCCACGCTCAGAGTGACTGTGCTGTGTAAAAGCAAAGTTCTCACAGTGCTGAGCATCCTTCAGGTGAATGTGCACCCTGTCCTTACACATGGGGCTATCTCTGCCGTGGTGTGAGAGCCCTTCATGGCTCCCTAGCCAGGGCAGGCTCAGCACATCCTCCTGACTCAGCACAGTGCCTTCTGCACCCTGCAGTGGGGCTTTTCATTGCTCCTCTGCAAATTCCTCTTCATTGCTCCTCTGCAAATTCCCTCCCTTCAGCAGCCTCTCTCATCTTTAATTATTCCTAAAGCTGCCTCGCCACCAATGGCTGTCCTGTCTCTTGTCTGGGGTTGGGCTCATCCTGTGCTCAGACAGAAGCTTACAGGAGCTGCCATTCCCCTGGGACTTTGGGCAAGTTCCTTCTCTGTGTATTGAATTTCAGCCCCTTCTCATCTCTCCTGTGCCTTAGAGTGCCTTTGGAGCAGTGGCTCGTTCTTCTTCTGTGGTTGTAGGGCACCCAGTAGAAAGGCTGCTCTTTCTTGGCAGAGGCCTCCCTCTAGTTTTTACAGAAGACCAAATACAAGAGATTAACTGCTAAGAACAGCGTAACATTTCTCTGCATGGGAAATGCCACTGACTTGTTGTAAGGAAAGGCACAGAAAGCTTTAGTCTGCAGTCATTGCACACAGTAGACAATAATTCTAATCAGTTCAATAGCTGAGTTTTGCTTTATTTTTGTTTTAATGAATGAGACCATGTATGCACATATGCACCTCACAAAGTGTCACCCATGGCTGGTATGAAATGTTTGTATGCAGTTGTGTATGTAGTGCTGACATGGGTTACTGTATATTTTACTGTAGCCAGCAGCTGGATTGCAAAGGACAACCACTGGACAATCACAAAGCATTCAGAAGGACACAGCCACAGTGCAATCATCAAGATGTGCCAAAATAAATTAGCATCATGCAAAGATAGGCAATGTTTAATTCATAGATCATGCCTATATTTAGCCATCTTATTATTTGCAATATAAGCCATTCATTTATTGAAGGTTAATGCCAAGTTTTTCTCCTGGGCATTTGGTAGATGTGTCACAGGACAGTAACACATTTTCATTCACTAGCTAGACAGAATTTGCTATAAAGATATATATATGCTTGTGGGTGGGTGTGCACATTCAAGCAGGTCTGATGTAAGCATAGGCAACAAAACCAGGGAGAATTCCCTAACCATTGTTGTGACACCCTCTGCCATTCCATTTTTCCAGGGAAAGGCCACAGGTGAAATACTAATGTTGGTTTATGAAAGAACAGTTTCCCTGCACTCATAAAGAGACTGTTGTTGGTTTTGCAAAGGTGCACATAAAGAACAAGGACTGAAGAGAAGGCAAATCCCCACTCACTTTGGGGGCACTCTGTGAGATGGTGCAGGAAAGTCTCACAGGGCACCACAGAAAGAGATCCTTTGAAAACCATATGAAATGTAGTAAGAGGACTGGGAAACAGAAGGAAAGGCATCAAAACAGCAGTTTGATGGGAGACATTGAAAGGTGAATATCCTGAGACCATATCTGGGAAATGATGTTTGTTCTGGGGCTGATGTGACCAAAAGTACAGCTGGCCTAATTGAATGGATAATGTGAGTAGCCTAACCAGGCTGAACAGGGTAAATTAAACTGTTCTTCAGAACAGAAACTGGACTGGATTATGTAGAATTTTAATCTATTTTTGACAGGGTCTTGAAGCAATGTGATTTGGAATTAGTGACAAGATTTTGAAGGAGGAATACTTTCATATAGATCACACTGTTTATGGATATGACTGGTGCCAATCATTTTTATAGCTACCCATAAGAGAGCCTGATTTTCAAAGGTGCTGAGCACACACACACAGAGATCTTGTTCACTTCACAGGGAATTATTTTTTTCGTGGTCCTCCACACGCAAATATTAGGCCCTTGGTTTCTGACCATTAAGAAACGACAATGTTATTGTAAATGAGAAAGGAAAAAATATAAAATCTTATCTATGGAGAAAAAACATTAAGTCTTTTTGGAAACAAGATGAGACCTTTCATGCAGAAAAAGTCCAACATTGTAGAATTATCTTGGTAGCTGCCCAACTTACAAATGCAGAAGAGGAAAAGCATATCTGTTAAACTGGCAAAACAGTGTTGGTTGGATAATAAATCTGTATTTCTACACAGTTTGCCAGCATTAGGGGAGGTCTTGGAAGCAAAGCCTTCACTGGCATTTCAGATTTTTGACTCAGAGGAAGTCTGTAACCACCTCTTTTGGATGTCTGTCTTCCATCTCTCTCCTATCCCAGAAGATGTGTTGGTCACATCTCTTATCCTGTCTAATCCTACTGGTGCCCACCAGATTCCCAGCTCCTTGGTTGTTTTTCGTGACCTTCCCTCAAGATACTGGAGAGCACTGTGTGGTAGGTGACATTCTTGGCAGAGGTAATGAATCTTTCAGATAATGGTCATAGCAGAGTGGATCCTGCACACAGTATCCTTCATGATTCCTCAATTTCCCTGAAAACAGCTTTCTTCAAGGCAAGGTTTTTGCAAAGATAGAAGTGTGCACAGCCCAGTGGGAGAGAGGAAAGGTTTGGAAGAAAAGGATCTACTTCCAGGTGGGTTTTGGTTCTGGTCTGGAGCAGAAGTGCCAGCAAGCTAAGGAAAGGCTGGGAACAGCCTCTCTGAGTCAGACTGCACTGCGCTGGTCAGATGGGCAGTTTTAGAGAAAACAGAGTGGCTAGTGCCTCTGGAGCAGGCACAGGAGTCATTTGACTCCCTTGGACAGAAAGAATACTGGGAGGGCTGGAGACTGGCATCTGCTGCAGCTGAGCCAGCAAGGGCTGGGTGTCACCCTAACATCAGTCATCCCCTCCCCAGTGAACCTGGGACTGCCAGTATCCACTGGAGCTACGAGTGCTTCTGCTCCCTTTTGCAAAAGTACATGCTAATACATTGATTTATTGATTTATTCACTCCAAGGCTTGCAGGCAGCATGACTGCAACTCCTCCATGAGGGCTCAATAACTGGAGACACCAATGCCTGTAAGCACAGAGTGAGGGGAGTTCAGTTCTCCACTGCTGGGAGGGAAAAGGATGTGCAGACTTGCATGGGCACTATCACTCTCAGATTTTATTGAGTCCTTATTTTCTTTTTGAGTTGAAAAAAACAATACTGTCAAAGTTCTTTCTCCACAAACTGCCTGTGGCTGCCCCAGAGATTATCAGCTATAGTTGTTTTTTGGTCAGATGGCCAAAGGTGTCTGCCCAGATTGCTGGAGAAATGAGTAAAATCCCAGATACACTTATATTCCTTACACAACCAACTACATAAATATTGTATGCATAAAATGGGTACAATAAACATAACAAATGGGCTCAAACTCATTTATATGAGTTTATTTATACAATAAACATAACAAATGAGCTCCAACTCAGCTGTTTATAATTGTAAAGTATTTTGTCAACATTGTGAAGTACAGCCCAAGGAATTTTTTTTACTTTTTTTTCTTCAGAAAGACCAATGAAGGCACCCAATCCAGAGCAACAAATACTGGGGAACTGCCTGGAAAAACTGAGGGATGTCTATGGTCTCTCCTAGTGGGTACTTGGAGAAGGCACGAGCAGAATTGTATTCTACTCTTAGCTCTGCTATGTAACCTTATTAAGTCACTTCAACTCTATGCTCCTCTTTCCATTGCCACTTTCTGTATCTATTTTTTACTTTTTATTGCAAGTCCTTTGCAGGAGAGACCATCCATTACCTTGAGTTGGTACAGTAGCTAGGAGAACTGGGCCATAACATCACTTGCAGCTTCCTCTGTTGCTAGAAACTCTCATGACAACAAATTTCTGAAGGTTGGAGAAAATCCAGTTTTTCTGACTCAGAGTGGAATTATCCTTAAAACTCAGAATGGCAAAACAAGTTTTGGGTACTATTTTCATATTTTAAAATAAGTTTAAATTTAGATGAAACTAGGCTTCCTTTGCTCCTGCTGATTTTTGTGAAGCTGGGACACAATGGGTCATATTTTTGTCAATCACACTGGTGCAGCCAACATCCATTTCAGCTCCCCTGATTTCTGACTTTATGTCTGCAGGTTGCAAGGCATCTATCCTTGAGCTTGGTAGTCAGACAGAGGCAAAGCTGCAATTCCCTCTGTCCTGGGATTTAGGTCAGAGCCCACCCATGATAAAACAGAGCCCGAGCCAGCGTGTTAGCAGTGAATGGATGGAGCAAGAACTGCTGGAGCACATCATGGAACATGCTCCTTGCCTTCTGAGGGCAGCTCAGACCTGCTGTCATGGGTTAGGCTGCTTCGAAGCAGCTGCTGAGTCTTGCTTGGCCCCAGGTAGATAACCTGAAGAAAAGTGGTTCTTTAAGGGAATAATAATTCTCTTAGGCTTCACCTTATCCTTCTTTCAGATGGACTGCATGTTACCTGCCTCAGAGCAGGGATAGAGTAGTTAAGAAAATAGATTTCAGTCTGATGGCTGGTGCAGGTGGAGGAAAGGATTAGCAGAATGAAGATGGGAACCATGTTCTCTTTCACAGACTACAACACAAAGTAAAAAAGGTACTGGTAGCTGCAGGGCAGGGTACATTTCTAATCAGGATTTAAATCCTGAATGAAGGGATGCCAGTAATTCATTACTCCTTTCCTACTAATTAACAGAGTGTTTTACAGCACCCTCTAGAGAGCCCAGCCAGAACAGCGTTGTGCTATGCATGCTTCATACAGTTCTCTGCTATCTTGATTATCTTTTGTAGGGACAGGGTCTTTTTCATAATTTGACATCAAAGTGCTTGGAAACAGCTGAAATTAGTTGTTACCTCAGTAGGCCAGCTGGTTCTGAGGAGACTGGTTCTCAGTCTTCTTGTTTTCCTGGTTCATCTGAAAGTTACTTTAATGTTTAATTTACTTGATCTAATGCTCCCAAGAAACAGAGAAATGGAAAAAATCTGGTAGAAGAGGACTAAGGAATTGAGGAAAGGAGTGGGTAAGGAATGTTCGGAAGTAACTGCTGCTTCTTCTCTAAAAATGACTCACTGCAGCAGGGTGTAATACTAAGAAAAGTATTTTAATTTCTACTTGGTTTTGCATGGCTGAGAGCCTGGCTATTTAACTTGGTGTAGGAAAAAAAGGTTGTGGCATGTGTGCAAGTATCAGCCACAATGTAGCTGAGCAGCAGCAGAGCTAGTGCATGAAATAAAGAACGCCAAAAGGAAAATAACAGGATCTGCCTGTAGATCAAATGCAGCATTTGTACAGAACCTTATTCAAAATGGATACAAATGCATCAATTCCTCAGAATTATAGGTGAATCAAAGGAAAATTACATCCAGAAAGATAAGCAATCAACCAGCAGCCTTGCCATGTGAGAGGCAGAGATGCAACTTTGAAGCTTCCCGTATGGCTTGCCAAAGAGCCAGATGTTGCAGGTGGAACAATGTCCTTTCTGGCTTAGCATCTGGTTCCTGTCATTCTGATCCACAGAAAAAGGAGATGAGGAAGGATGTGGTAAAAATCATTTTATAACTTCATTTAAGAAAAGAGTGTTTACTATTGCCCTTGTAATAAAATCACATTTGAAATGAGCATTTTTCTTCAGAAGTGGAGGCTATCACAGACAAATTAATACAGGATCTTCACCTTTCACTGCTTACTATGGTTGGATCTTGAACAATTAATTTCTTGGCCAATAAGAGATTATATAGCCCCAAAAAGTAACATTACCCAGAAAATTCATAGTTCTTCACGTTTCAGGGGAAGTACTAACTATTTGTGAGAGCAAGGATTTGGGATTTATAGACCCTTGGTTCCATCCTTGACCCTGTCACTCACAGGCACTTTATGTACTCCAGGTTATCCTCACCTCTTTAAAGGTACAATGGTGAGCAGCTTTCTTAGACATGTGGATAAAATAATACCAATCTGTAAAAGGTCTTAATACACATATATTTTTTTAAGGCATGAAACAAGTTCAATTCCTGGCCTCCCACAATTCCTGCCTAGTCTTTACTGGTATTTCATTTTTCCTTGAAGAAGATGTCCCACCCAGATACATAAAAACAGCAAGCCAACCACATCAGTTGCTCTTCCTGCCTTCCTTCCTCTCTCATCTTTTCTCTTCCTCTCTGCACACAGTCCATCTCCAGCAGGAAGAAAGATGCAGTTGCTACTGTACCAGGGCCCTATAAAACTTACTTTGAAGATCTGATTATAATGGTTCTCCTTGAATTTACTCTCTTCATGACACAACCTCATTGCTATGAATTAAGTTACTTTGGTTGTGTGCTAATTTATTTTGATTGGTTAACCTGTGTTTTTCTCTTACTTGAGTACTTTCCACCAGCAACACTGAGTTTGCAGCATGTGAGAAGGGTAGTGCTGCTGGGGGAAAAAAAAAGACCTGTAGATTTAGGATGCAATGTCAGGTTCACCAAGAGGACATTGCTAAGCAGATCACAAGGCAAATGACAGGAAATATGAGTACAAATGAGTTGATCACTCTGCCAGAATCCAATTTTATGTGGCTGCTGGATCCTTGTGGTAGTTTACCGTGAAGGACAGAAGGCACATTCCTTTGTTTTTTTTTTTTTTCCATGGTGCACCATACATCAGGCCAACAGCAAAGTCTCAGTTTGAGGTCAGTTTTATTATTTTAATTCCAAAAATGTTTCATGTTACTCCAGAAGTTGTAAAAAATGATATTGCTCCAAACATGCCCCATGACCACTGGGAAGGGGCTCATGAAACTCCATATATGCAGCCCTGCAGGCAGTGTCACATGAAATAGGATATGACATGGTAACATAACAGACACTGACAGGTTATCCAAGTGCTTCCAGCAAGAAGGAAAGTATCTTAGTACCACTGGCACATCATTATAGAAATTACCAGTGAGCTATTGTCTACTGTAAGTTTCAGAAGGTGCCTCTGGGCAGAGGAGTGGGGTTTCTGAGAGGAGTCACTAACTCTCTGAGTTTGTGAGAGCAGATCCCACTGCCTGGGCCATCAAGCAGAGATTAGCAATCAATTAATGAGCAACAGTGAGAAAGCTGGTGACTGGGAGAATCCACAGCAATGCTTGCAAAAACCTTGAAAGGATTTCCTCTTATTATTTCCACATCACGACCACCAAAATCAGACTGATGTTCTATGAGGACTGCTTAATGTTTGTTATCATTTCTGAAAGCAATTATTGCTGTTTACATCTGACCTTTTGGCCTTCACAGTTAAAAACAGGTGATGTCCAAGGCTTCTGGCAGAGCCTGAGTGCTTTGATTACGTTAGTGCAATCAACTTCCTTGCTTTCTCCTGCGTCTCAAAGGACTGAGTTTTCTGCTTTGCTTTTTCCACTAATAAATATATTTGTGACCATATTCCTCTATGCTTGAGCCCTATGGTAATAAAATTTTTTCACAGACTTGGCCTCAGGTCACAAGATGAGCCTGCCCAAAATTTTCACATCCAAATTTTTCCTCCGAATTGGTGTAAGTATTTGTCTCATGTGTAACCTCTTTCTCGGGGTGTGAAAATGAGCCAGAGGCAGTGAAGATAGTCAGACCCTATATTTGTATGTATTCCTCTATTTCAAAATCATACAGGACTGTATTTGACACCAGTATTACTCACAAACTTCAGCAGTCTGAGAAATTGTATTCACATGCCATTTATAGCGACATTTGCTCCAATTAAGCCTAAATCAACAATCTCATTCTAGATGAGTTCTTGTGTGTTTGTGGGCTATTTTTTCCTGAAAGCAGTTGGTCGATATCATCTTGCCTGATTTTTCAATGTGGCATGCAAAGATTAAATTAAAACTTGGTATGGAATTCCTTCTGGGTCATATGCCAGTCTGGCTTAGTAAAGCTTATTATTTATCAAGAAAACTTCCACAGGTGCTAAGATGGAGAGGTGGGTGGCAAACTGCAGCCGCATGGTAAAATTTGACAGCAAAAAGAGAAGGGCAGTTGTGCCTTTCTGTCCAGGAAGTCATTCTATTTTAGTGTTCAGAGAGTTACATATTTTGCTGCCTTCTGGCCCTGCATACTTTCCTTTTCCCACCTGGCAGACACTCACTTCCTCTGTGCTTCTCTTACCCTTTCCACCCTTCAAGCTGCCTCCCTCCTCCCACTGTGTCGGAGATCCTGTGTGTCCCCCCTTCCGCAAATTCCCAAACCTGCAGCTCTCCCTTCTTGTTATCCCAGGAGCTATAGGAGTAAATAAACTCCGAGGTGACCCCCTAGTTCTGGGGGGCAGTCTGAACACAGCCACCCTGTTTTGGGGCAAAGCAAACTGGTGGATGTGCGCATCAGACCTTTCATTCCACTTGGCCTCTAAACAGAGACACATCCAGGGCCTCTTTTATTTGGTCACAGCTTGTGAGGCCATTCGCCCTCCCTCCCTTCCCTCTGCTATTTTGAAGGCCTCCTGTGCCTCTCCCCTATGCCATTTAGTGCTGCATTTTCACAAATATCTGTTTTAGGCTGCATTACTAACACTTCTGAGTGCTCAAAAATCATAAGATGTTGCAGCACAGAGAATTATGTCATTGGCTTAAATATTAGAAGATTAAAAATAATACCTTTTAGACTCCTTTTATTACCTCTGAGGGATTTTTTGGCAGGAGAGGAGAGGTTTTAGGACACATTTTGGTCATGCTTCCAAGCTTTCCTCTGCATCATTGATGGAAATTACCTTTTTATTATTAAATGAGAGTAGAGAGTCTCAGCAAATCATATGATCCCAGGAGTAGGGGCTTTAACACCGATACAGTTGGCAGCAATAATTCAGAATAGAGGGATCTCATTAGCACTATCTCTGATCTTCTAGCTGTCAGAACTATAGGGATGGGGTCTTGGCCCTGGAGCTAACTTTACCCAGAACTACAGGAATGCACCCCCACAAACACAGGCTGAGGCTATGTTTGCATGGCACAGTGCAGAGCCATGTAGAGGCACTGCATTCTGGTCACTTAGAGCTAGCTGGGCTATCTTCATGTGGCACTCTATTTGTTCACTGGAGATATGCTCACTACCTTCTTTCAGGCTCTGCTGGAGTTTTCCTTGTGTGGGATAATGAAGGGGTCCCTTTGTTCCGTGTTTGCTGCGGCTGCCGAGGGTAATGGACCGTGTTCAGGCAAGCCTGCTGCACTGACCTCCCGTGCAACTCCCAACACACTTGCAAAATAAATGGCCAAATCCATTGAAACACCAAAGCATTGATTTGGGAGCTTAAACTTTATGCTCCTGCTTTGAAAATGTAAAACTTTTGGGCAGCAGTTAAGAAAAAAATATGCTTGCATTTGTGCTCTTATTAGTGGACGCTGGAATATTTTTCCCATTTGGTTATTGTCAGAAGGAATGCACATAACTGATTTCAAAGCTGAGAGGAACAGTTTCTCACCCATGTGAATGGTCCCAGGGCAAAACTCAAAAACAGGAAAGAATTGCTGGATGTTGATCTTCTCAAATATACTCTAGAAAAAAAAGGAAACTGCTCAGTTAGACCTATGAAGTTTAACACCTGCTAGATAGAAAACACCACGCATAAACACATATATAGACACAAATAAAAGGAAATCAGGGGTAAGCAGGGAATAACACCTTTCTCTCTTCAGATAAATGGTTGCATCTGAGCTATAGCAGCTTACTGAACCATGAAGTTAGTGAAGCAGGGCCCATAATTCATGTTTCAGGCCATTAGAATGAATTGAGTCTCCACAACTTCATAGGAACATCATCTCTTTAGCTCCATTTAAACTATGTGCTCAGTCTCAGTGAATGCAAGTATGAGCTCCACCAAACAGCATTTTCTTGGGAGCAATAAATACTTTCATGGTCATAATTTTTGTGATGGTTTCTTAAATGATGCTCCTGAGTCTTGGGAGAATGTAAATGGCATGAAATGCATAAGGACAACACAAAAGGTCCATGAAGGAAGTAAGCAATGGCAGCCTCCTACAGGGAGTGGGCTAAATCATCATACCTGCAAAAAGAGTGGGCCTTGACTCCCACAAGATATTTCCACCCCTTCTTCAGAAACACAATCATAGCTGTATCAGAAATAGCCAAACATGATCAAAATTGCTCAGGCTCTCACATGGACAAGAGCTCAGGCTCTCCTTAAGAAATGTATAAACCTCTTTGTTTCTAGCTCATTTTGGTGGATAAGAGGTCACCCCCCCACTGGTGAACTTGTTTAGATGATGTGCTGCTTCATCCTGATATCTGTGCTACTCCTTACTTAGACCATAGTTTTGGCCACTTCTGTATATTCACAGACTGTAGCTAAAGCCACTCCTGTTGCACTGTAAACAGCATCTAAACATTTTTCACAATGGCTTCTAACACATGCAACAAAATTTTCATTAAGGCTATCCTTGGTGAGATGTTTGGTGAAGAACAGTAATATCAAGATTGGTTTGTTGGGTGTTTTTTTAATCTCATGGCTGTGCAATATGCAGGTGTCACTGATGAGTGTGCAGAGCCCTCCTGGTGTTGTAGGGTCGTGTTAGAGGGGGTAGCCAACACTGGCATAGTGGCAAGGGCAGCAGAGGGTGTAATTCTAATTTTTAAAGGTCTAATTCTGTTTTCTCAAGCGTTTGCTGATGTAGGCAAAAGTACTTGTGCCCCGAGTGTCGGTTTTCCTGGTGCAAAAGACTTGCTTTGTGCGGTGTTGAGAAATCCAACCAGTTTACAGACCTTGGTGGGATCCTGCGAGGGGGAGATGCTGCAGAAGCGTGAGGATTATTGACACCATGCTAGCTGGCTGTGCCCTACAGAAGTGGTATCAGCCCTAAGAATAAATCATGTAAAGTTACCTTGGAATGACTAAAGAGCAGGGGATATTTACCACACAATTCCATTAAGAACTGCAAGGGTAACTCTGGTGCGTGGGATGATGTAGTGAAAGCTTGCGTGGTCCACCATGGCATGAGAAATAAATGCCTTAGCCTAAAATTGTGACTTCAGATTAAAGTGTCACATGCAGTTATTTGGTTTCAAAACTTACTCAGAATGAAAACACATTTATTAGAGTAAGTGCAATCTATATCTGATAAATGGGAACACATCTGGTCCATATCCCTGATACAAACCCCTCAGTATTAATTATATTGATGGTTAAAGCTGAGGAGTGAGTTGAACATTATTTATAGTGATCTTTGCTAAGTAAATAATTTTAAAAATGGCTTTCTAAATGTAACGTTTCCCTTTTAAGAAGCCCTACAGAATTAAAGAGGCTTTACAATGGAACATGAAACATATTGCAGAGGGAGAGACAGAAGCTTGCTTGATTAATGCGCACGATTATCAGCGATGCAAATCACTTTCACTTATTAAGTCTTGTTTAATATCCTAATGAAGGCTTCCTGAGCAGATTTGATAATTCCAGAGAAAGTGACTGTGAACTAATGCCCTTTCAACATGTTGAGAATGAGCAGTGCTATAAAGAAAACCTCATTTACTATAATTCCCACCAAATGTGGTATCCTTTTCTAGACTCCTACCTCGCAGCAGGAGACAATTAACCTTTTCAGTGCCAGAAGTGATTCCAACATGTTCCAGCTGCGAAGGCCAGCAGGTCAGGCATGAATGAAGTTTACCTTCCTCTTTTGGTCTGAAAAACCACAATTATGCAAACACGTCAAGAAAGCCCTGAGCGGCTCCGAGCTTTCCCGTGGCTTCTGCCAGCTCGTGCTTCTCACCTTAGAGGAGGGCTCTGCATCAATCCAGCAAAGCAGGGAGCCTCTCCCAGGGAATGCTGCGCACTGCTCAAACGATTTCAAAGCAGCTCTTTCTGAATGCGCCGCAACAACCCCGAAGATTCCCTCGCTGAATATCTGGGTAATTGGACTCTTGTTGCTCCTAAGCCTGCACCAGTCAAACGGCTGGAGCCGTGATGGTCTGATGATAGCAGAGAGTCAAGGTGTGCTGTGGGAGGCAGTGCCTTTTTTCCACACACCCAGCATCACTTCTAAATTTGGAAGTGGTGGGAAGCAACGGAAAATGGAACATTTTCCCTTTTCCTCCCTTGACCCTGTCCACAGAACACATGAGTTTACATTACCAGACTGTTCCAGGGCTGGGGGGTTGCTCCTGTGCACAGGCAAACGAGCTGTTGATGCAGTGGTTGGAAAGCTCTCTGCACGTGGTGGGAGCCCCCTGTTCAATTCCAGAGCTGTAAGCTTTGCCTTAAACCATGGCCTTTTCCAGACAGACCTGCAGTTCGCTGCTTTGCAGTTTCAGAGCTTTATGCATTCCCCCTTTAATTTGAAAGAACAAAACCGATGTCAAAGACATAAAGAAATAGCTTTGATGAAAAAAAAAAGCGATTTCAACTTGTGCTTATCTGGAGATTTTCTAGGAAAAACAAGACTCGTAGGTAGATTTGTTTTTAAAATAACCAGTCCCTTGGGAAGGAAGCACCTGAGGGGGAGATATTGAAAGGCAGCTAACCCTTAAGAATTTTGTGAACATTTTTATTAGATCTGTATTAGGGCAAGGAATATGGATTGGGCTGTGCATTTGTAGACATTGTCAGGAAACAAGTTTTCTAATCCACATGCTCACATAGGACAGGCTTTTAATATGGATTTATAATAAATGCAGTTTTGTGGTACACATCTCCCACATGACTGAGAGCTGTCACATAAAATGAGGCTGTAGGAGTGGATTTGTATCTTTGTTTCTGTGTATAATGAATTGAGAACAGCATTTCAGATAACTATAGGTGACATGATGGATCTCAAAGGTATAATCACATTTCAGCTGCTAATATAGTAGCAGCAGTAAAAGTAAGGATAATTGAAGAACTTGCTTTGTTAATAAAAGGCACCCAGGTTGCACCAGGGCCAAATTGAGGGGGCTTCTACAGTTACCTTCTGAAGTTATGTAAAAGCAAATTAATTATTGCAGTCCATCAATGAGCCTTTCACAAGAAAAGCATTTCAGTATACAGCTCTATCATATATTTAATTTAAATACAGAAAGTAATTGAGAATGAAAAGCCCTCACGTGCTACAAGAGTGAAATGTAAATTGTACACATGTTGCTGACTTTCAGGCATCAGCTGAGGTAGATTGTCACAAAACTTTTGTGCTCGTGTTTGTTGCTGTATGTGCTGGCAACACCCAAGTCTTGTGTTCACATGAGAGAGATTTTGGTTTGGAATTCCTCCCGACTTCAGCCAGACCAAATAACACATTAAAAAGTATCTAATGCTAGGACAAAGAAGAGGTGTTGCTCAAGTCCTCTTCTCATATAGAGGAAAATGAGCATTTAAAGTTGAACAAGAAATATGAGATACTTTAGTCAGATTGGCTTCAAAGGGGGAGAAACAGCTGCTTTTTCCTTTTTTCTTTGATAAATCATTGTTTCAAAATAAAGGCATGTCAACATTTCTTTTTTTTAATGAGAAATGAGAAAAGATGATACCCAAGCCAGTTCTCAGCCCTTGAAAAATGTTACTATAGAAAAGAAGAAGTAATAATTTTCACAGCCTATCTCTTGAAAACTTTCCAATGGAGCTGTTGCACATGCAACATTCTCTCACTCTCATTCTCTAGAGAGAGTGAGAACAGCCATGGAAACATGCACAACCAGAGACCAAAAAGGTGGAGCGGGAATAGTAGAAGGAAATCAGGTGGGAGATGAAGCTGAGGAATGGAAAACCACATTTGGGGTCATATCATACCTACAGTGTTAATCAGTTCCTCGATAATGGGTGTAGGGACGTGTGCTCCTAACTCTCATTAGCAGCTGGTCCTGAGGCTGTCACTGCCCCTCTCTGTTATCAACCTTTTCTCGTCCTTGGAACCCCTCTGTCACTGTAAAAACCCTTAAAGATTCCTGGATCAGTAGCACCAAAGCACAGAGCTATCCAAAGAGTCTCTCCCCCTGCTTTGGGACCACGGGTGTGCTGGACCAGCCTCTTGGAGCTCCCCAAAACTAGCAGTGTGTTGTTTCAGCCCATGCCTCCTTCCACAGGGGTGTGCCCACACCCAGCGGGTTGCAGTGTGCCCCGACGATTCTTTCCATTTTGGTGAAGTTGTTGATTGACAGAGCTGCAATTATCTGCAGGGTGTGGCCAGGTCTGCTGAGGGGAGCTGCAGTGTAGCTGGTGTCCTCCATCTAACTCCCAACAGTTCTGTTCCAAGCCTGCTAACTTCTAGTGGCTGTTTTGTAAATTAACCTTGCATCTTAAAACAACAGAGGAGGGTGGGGATTTCTATCTGCTGAATTGTTTCTCCACTATCATCATTTAATAACATTCATATGCCAACATCTCTTTCTTTTGGAGGCAGCCCTGTCTAGATGGGGTTAGACATTTCTCCCTCTTTTCTTCTCTCTTTGCCTTCTTACTGGAGACACATGAGGGCATTTCCCTCCAAACTGATCTCATTCACACGACCTGTATAATGAAAAAGTCTGCCTGGAAGAGTGCTGCTGAAATACATGTATCTGTTTCCTAGCCCCAGGCATTCAGCAAACATCACAAAAATCCACACCTTTAGTGTCTAACACACCTTTAGTGTGTAAAAGCATTTAGTATCCCTGCCAACAGTCATAAGTGAGCAAGTGAAACCCAGCAAGTGAAAAATGTAATAATAATGTATTCCACAAAACTGCAAAATTATAAACTCCCCTTGCTCTATTCCCAATGAATTCCATGAAATCATTACAGAGTAATTTCCTTTAGAGGCAGGAAGTTGTTTGCAAGGGGCAGCAATAAATATCTTTAACATATAGATTACTGAGTGACTTAAAAGTATCAATGGCTACCAGTAGAGTTCCAAAGTGGAAATTACTGCAGAAATTACTGTGATAACTGAGATCCAGCCCAATTACACAGGAAGAGAGGCCTTGAGCTAAGGGACATGGAGTCCAATTACCCTTTTAGGTAGAGAAGTGTTTGCTGCCTGTCCAGATTAAGGCACTTGTGAATCACCAAACGTTCTCTACATATTGGGTGAGCACAGAGAATAAAGGAGTCTCCATAGGTACTAATCCACCATCTTCTATCAGACTATCCACACTGTTCTCTTTATTTTCACCTTTATGAGTACTGTGTTTCTGCATACTTTCAGTTCTTTGGGTTTTAAAGTACCCAAACAGATGAACCCACTTTGTTGTCCTGCAGAGATTGGCTTTTCTTGGTGGTCTTGTCCTCTTATAGCATGAAATCATATAAGCATCTCCCTCCTGGATAGCACCAGCTTTCAGGAGCTATGAGCATTTAGGAAGACTTTGCACCAGTCAGCAGTACTTGCAAACTAAAATCTCACCCAATTCCCTGAGAAATGGAGTGAAACATTGGTTGGTTTGGAGTAAATGAACCCTTGACTTTGGCTTTCCCAAGACTGTGTAAAGGCTGTTTATAAACACTGGTGTTTGTTATTAGTAATCCCAGCCTATTTTCTACAGAGGCTGAAATAAATCAGAGGCAAAGCACTAGATGATAATGATATGTATACACACAGACAAACTAATTTCCAGAGATTAAAGGAGAGTGAATTTCCTGGATGAACTGCAAATTTCACCCACCTGTGGGGTGTGTAAATATAGATATTGGGTGGGAAGCAGGTTTTGTTTTGCTACTGACGTGATGTAGTGATGAACTCTGACATGTTGCTGACTGTGGTTACTTGATAAGTGTAAGATGTGAAAAGCAAGCAATAACACTAGATGGTATCAGATCCCTAAAATAATATGTGTTTGAAGGTGTTAGGTATAAATGTGGCTTTACAAAAATAAAAACAGACAAAGGCAGAGTTTATTCATGAAGGGAAAGAAACATCAGAGGAAACAGACCTTTCTTTTTCTGTAGAGTTTCAACAAGGAAATTGATCACTAAAAAACAACAACTTTAAAATCATGTTTAATATTCTGGTAAAGCCAAGGGATGTGCTGCCAGAATTTTAACAGGAAAAATTTCTGAAAAGGGCTCCTCCTTAACTGCTGAACCTTGTGGTGCCACCTGAGTAAGACCATTCTCTTCCCATCTTTGCCTCACACATCAGCAATCACTCGTCCTTCTTACTTACCTCCCACTGCCTTTGCTGCTCTGTGGTACAGGCACCCTCTGCAATCAAGCCAGAGCTGTTACTAAAGAGGGAGCAGTGTTGGCCAGGACTCACCTCTCTTGCTTCTGAAGGCATGTGAAAAAAGATGTAAAAATCTATTAATAAAAAAAAAAATTAAATTAAATATCTCTCTTTCCCTCGAATGATCAGACTACGTGCATTCATTACTGGTCCAAATCAGTAAAGTCTTGTTTGCACCAAATCCTTCTTGATTTCTTTAACCAGCTGTCTAAAGAGTGTGTTTGATGGTCTCAGGTCATTCAGGCCAAGATTTCTGCAGGTGTTCATGTGTTCACCTGTCTTCTGCTGTCATCTGGATGTGTCATGAGAGCATTTTCCAGTTCTTTCTGCCTTTGGGTGGACCAGCATGATACCCTGTTACTTTTCTGCCTTCTGTTCCAGAGTTTAAGTTACCACGCTCAGAGTTTATTTGCTCCAAAAAAAATCCAGATTCTTAGATTCTGAAAAGATGAGAAGTGTGCAATGACTTAACACTTCAGACACAGAGCAGAAGGAATATATCTGCTCCTCCATCAAGAGACCACATTATGCAGAGAAGTGAAACTGGGTCAAGTTTCTGGGCACTGTAAGTTTGAGCAGCCTCTTTGAAGCAAATGGACTTAGACCAATTAACACCAGCTAAGGATCTGCTTTGCTGAATTCCTGGTGAGTGCAAGAGGGCTGCCTAATGAGAATCAGTGGAGAAGGAACTGTAAAGGAAAGGATCTAAATAAATGGCAGACAACCCATCTACTCTACTTAAAATTGTTCTACCTGATGATAACAGTTAAGATCAAAGACAGGACAAGCAGGATACATCACAAATGCTCCTGCCTTGGGGAATTCTAGGGAAGAACTGTGGGCTTCCCTTCTCCATTGCCCCCTGCAGCTGTCTTTGCCCCAGTTATACTTCTAGAAATCTCTCTTATTTCTTACAAGCAATGCCTGTACTTGCTCCTGACCTTGCTTTCATTTCTTCAGCTAGGTGGGTGCATGGATATTCCATCGCTCCCCATCTCCACGAGTTTGCTCTCCCTAATGGCAAAGTTACCGGAGTACAAGGGAGTTTGGATGCTGTCTGGACTCTGAGGGGTCAAGTCAAGATGTTTGGTGGTAAATATGGATTACAGAGATCCATTGAATATCTTAAAAATATCGAGATTATCAGAAAGTGCTTAGTAGTTTCTGGAAAAGGAGTTCTTTTAAAATGCTTCTCACCCAAGAGCAGAAGGAATTTTGTAAAGGGCTGACCTCCTTATCTTGTGCTGGTGTGAACAACTGCTCCTGGAGCTCAGCTGGGCAGTGCTGGGATGCCCTCCACACAGGAAGCTCACCATAAAGGCAAGGCTGAACAGGTGAGTGACAAACACAAGGCAAGCCCGTGTGCCTTGCAAACAGCAACACCAGAGGTTACGGCTGTCACCAGAGCTCTCGCCTTGGAGTTACCTCCCCTGCATCAGAGACCTGGATCAGGGTGTCTCTCAGCAATTACCCAGAATATGGACAGGGAAGGGAGTAAAAAAAGGGAAAGTTCCCATATCGAATGCCATCTTGTTGCTTTGACCAGTCACCTTTTAAATATTTATGTTTTATTTTTATCTGCATATTAGTGAGACATTATTTGTGCACAGGCTGTTAAAAACAGTTCTAAGGGAAACACACTTCCAGCTGGTTTCCTCCTGTTTTCCATCTGCTGTGTGTATGTGTCTTTGGAGGCATTTAACTGTTTCTTGTCATGGTAATTGGTATTTTTTCAGTAGTGAAGGTGGGAGGGGTGGAGGAGAGAAACCCTAAGGCATCTGTGTTTGTGCTCAGTTGATCTCAAAGAGATTATCCTGGCTATTTCCTTACAAACATTATATGCTTTAAAAAATATGGGGTGGGACAGTGGAAGGGTACCAAACATCAGGTAAAATTTTTTTAAGAGTTAACTTCCCTAAATTGTATCTTTGTATTCTTCTATTTATGCATCACTACTCTTTCCCCATTTAATCTTAAATATGTAAATCCTCAATTTATCTGGAATTACTTAGTGAAAGGCTGATGTGTGAGTGTGGCAGATTATAATATTCCATCGCCACCCCTGATCCTCTTTACCTCTTATTCTTTTCATAGCAGATCAAAAAAAGCTGTATGCGTGCCACAAGAATATATTATTTTAAGAGACTTGGACTTAGAAATTGATTTCCTTGATGAGAAAAGGAAAAGTCTCCTTCTGACCTGAAGGGTCACTTCATAATCCTGTCACTCTACATCAAAAAGCTTTTTTTTTCTTTTAGTAGAAGATGAGAATATTTCTGAAAAGGAATTAATTTTTCAGATACAGTGAAAATGATGACTTAAAGAGACTTAGCAGATGATAGAGGGCTGTCCTATTCAGAATACATCTCCTGTGATTAGAACAAGCTCTGAATATATTTTAGGGTCAGGCAGTTTTAGATGGAGATTGGGATTTGTACTTTGGGATGAAACCGATCTTATATTTTTATCGAAGTACTTAAGGTTTAAGCTGTAGTCTTCCCTTTTTTTGCAAAGGGATTTCACCTGGTTTTATAATGGGGATTGGTGCAAACAGCCAATAATTTCTGTGTATGGACTTTAGTTAATAGGATGTTTGAAATGAAATGACTTTCAGCACCAATAATTAGGCTCAGATACTAATACTTTTCTTCATAGTACTTTTCTTAACAGAAAGCACCTGATACCAATGTAGACTTTCATAATCTATTTTATTTATGTAATTACTGAATATGTCTTAAGGAAATTCCTTTAAACCATATGCAGTCCCAAATACAGCTATGAATTAATAACATGGTGTGCACAGTGCACACAGGTGCTTATGTTAAGTGTGATCATGTGTGGAGACATGTGAAATACTGGTTCAGAGATATATGCAAGAAACCCATGAAATATACAATATATGACACATCATTTAGGATTATGATATAATGTATGAAGCATAATATACAATATATAATTTAATATTTAATAACAATATTAGAATGTATTTATTTGTGTATCAATTAACTATAATGTTAATTATACATTGTCTTTTTTATATATGCAACCATTTGACACTTATATACTCAAAACCTGTGAACAAGAGGCTCAAAATATTTTAAACAGCTTAAAAGCCTTTGTGCAGGTGCACTAATAAAACAAAAGGTCACTGCTCTGAAGACTGTAGAATTGCAATTTGTTTATATAGTGATAATTATTGTATGATACTGTGTATGTTTAACATAAGGTATATAAAGAGAAATGCAAATTCCCTTTCTGCAGATAAATTGGCTATTGTCTGAACTGTCTGCTAGTTGTTCTAATTGCTGGTCTGAAGGCAGCAGCGAAATGTTGCCCACTGGTAAAACTGTTTTTGTGATGATGGCATGAAGTGCTAAAGTAAAAACAATTATTGAACAAAAAAGGATGTTTTTTAATATGAGAACTATTCTACCAGGGAAATTTTTCTTGTTTTTCCAGGCTTTTAAAAACGGGTAATTTATGAATCTTTAGTGAAGGCTTCTCACTCATATTTCTGGCTGCATTTGGGGATCGACAGAGAATGTATCACATGTAGGAGCTGCAAAACCGAAGTGAATCCGTGGTTTGAGCTCTTGCTGGTGATTCCTGTACGAGCCTGGCCTCTAAATGCTGATGATTGCTCCAAATTGTAACCAGAGGATCCCAACTGCTAACTTGGGTTGAATTGAATTGAAAAGCAGGGTTTTAGTCTAATAATCTAGTTTAGATCTGATACTCCCACAGGAGCCTGGTGAGAAGAGATGATACTTTTAATCACATTCACTGTGTTCAAGGTAGTGGCCGTCTGTGAGGATTTTGGAAATGTGGTAGAAGCCCTAATGTGAAGCTAAGGGCTGTGTCTGTATCTAAAGCAGGTAATACAGCCTTTACTAACAGAGATTATTTGTATTACTTGAATGTTCTGAAGTCTAGAAGTATAACTCTAAATCTTAGAGCAATAAGTACGACTGAAATACAGGGAAGTAGTGAGTTCCTCCAGGGCAAAACAGGGAAAATTATACTCTCACCCAGGAAAACACCAAAGCTTGATGTGCCCAGGGGGAAAGAAGAATTCAAAACGGGGAGTCCAGGGGCAGATTTCTACTCTGTCACGTATAACAGAGGTTTTCAAAAGGCAGAGCTGTGTCTGCTCGGTAAATGAGAGAAAAGAAAAATCCCAGGGTGAAAACTGTTTCCTCTTGCACCCCGGGATGAATTCAGGGAGTTCAGGGTGCACTGGCTCGCAGTTATTTGTCATTTCACAAGCGCTGCCTGCAACCTGGCCGGAAGGGCTGGTGTGTGCAGGTCCCCGTGCCCGGCTGGCTCCCGGCACGGCGGGGCCGGCACGGCGGGGATGGCACGGGGGGATGGCACGGCGGGGATGGCACGGGGGGATGGCACGGGGGGATGGCACGGGGGGGGATGGCACGGGGGGATGGCATGGCACGGGGGGATGGCACGGCGGGAATGGCACGGCGGGAATGGCACGGCGGGAATGGCACGGCGGGGATGCTCCGCTCCGCTCCGTCCGTGCTGCGGAGCGCACCCAGCCACCGCCGAGGCCCCCGAGCCGCGCCGGCAGCATCTGGCGGGGCCGGCCGGCCTTTCTTCCACCGCCGCCCCTGAACTCCATCCAGCCTGCCCTCCGCCTGACCTCTCCGCAGAGCCTCTCGCTCCCCGCTGCCCGGGCGCCCCGGCTCGGCTCCGCTTTTCAAACTCTCGCCCTTGGAAGTGCCTCCCCACCCTCCGCATTGGCTGCGAGACGGAGCCGGCCAGGAGCGATCTCGCCACGTGAACTTCCCTTTGTTTTTCCGTGCGCCCAAGACAGCCCGTCTCCCTAGTAACTTTTGTGGCACTACATGTGAAGGAGCTCATTATGTAAAACGTGCACTTTCCTCCCTGCGAAAACTCCGCGGAGCGTTCCGGCGGCTGCACGTTCCGTGGGAATATTCTCTCCGCCGCAAGGCTCTGTTTATCGGCCCGCACATCGCCGCACCGCGGAGCGGCTCTAAGGATGGCTGGAACACAAACTTGCTGCATTCGATCCCAGCGGAAGCTGGATGCGGCTGCTCTCCCGGCCAGTTCTCAGGGCCCAGCCTTCAGAGCTCCTGTACCTATATTTGATCAAAGACTCTAAACCCACGAGTGCAACGCATAAATATTGAAATGTGGAGTGAAAATAAAATCCCTCCACCTCTCAGGGCTGAGAAGCCTAATGGAAGCGGTATGGCGGTGCAGGATTTTCCTATTGTCTCAGCAGAGGGGAAAAAGTTGACTTCAAGAATGATTTGCAAATACCAGTTCCCTGAAAAGAAAAATGTGGGGCCAGTTCCATACTTTCCGAATGAAATGTAACCTTCAGCCAAAAATTGAGCTGTCCGGGTTGACAACATTTGGGAAACTGTGCTTTTCTGGAGAGATGACTGCAGTGGCAAAGATAAACCGGCAGGAAGGTTTCTTTGGAATGATATGAATTTAATGAATCATATCCACATAAAAAAATTCCCAGCTGGTCTTAAATTTCAGGGAGATTTAAGTGATAAAAGATATTTTCGCTGTCCCTTTAGATATGTATTAAAGATGAGAGGCCTTAGATAAGCCCTCCTGGGAATCAAGCATTCCTTTTTCTTTAATTTGTTTTAAAGAAAGAAAAGAGTCAGGCTTCTGAGTCTCAGACTGGTATAATTAGTTATTTGCTGTTACAGGACTTTTAAAATTGTCTATTACCACTCTTTTTATATTAAATAATTTTCTTTAAAAAAAAAAAAAAACCCTAATGACAAACTACATGCACCTTTCCTCTCTCCTCCAAAAAAAAAAAAAAAAAGCAAAGAGAATAGTTGTGCTCGTTTGCCTTCCCCCTTCCACCATCCTTGTGCAGGGTGCATCCTTTCCCCTATTAACATATTGATTTATTTAAATTAAAAATAATGATCTCCTTTCCCCTCGCCTCCTCCTCCCAGCAGCAGAGTCTGTCTCTGATCCTTATTAACAAATTGATTGCAGTATTGGTGTCAGTATGGCTCATTTAGTAGCTCTTTTGCCTAAGGTCCAGAAGGTTGGAGGAGGGAACAGCTTCCACACGTAGCTGCTGGCCTGGCTCCAGGGCTGCCACTGCTGGGGTGGAAGGGACAGCTGCTGGAGACAGCATCCACACACTTGGTGGGGCCCCTTTGGGTGCTGGGGATGGGGCTGGGAGCTGGAAACCCCACAGCAGCTCCTTAAAGCTGGTGTGAGAAAGCCTCTCCACCGTGCCCCATGTGTGTCCTCCTGACCTCCCTGCAGACAAGTCCTGGCTGGTCCCAGCCCTCCAGTGCCCGGCTGCGCTGGATACAGTGGCAGTGTGGGACACTTGCCTTGCCATAGCAGGCACCGAGAGCTTGGGGATGTTGCAAGCCCTACAGCTGCCATACAAACCTCAGCCGCCCTTTCTCTGTTGAAAACAAAGCTTCAAAATTGTCTTGGCCTTCTCTTGGCCATGCTCATAGCCCAGGTTTAGAAACAGCTCCAGCTCAAGCCCAGGGAGATGTGTGAAGCGCTCCCAGCCAGTTCCTCCTTGTCAGGAGGGGCAGGCATTCCCACTAATGACAGAAGCTGTGGGGCTGGGAAGGTCAGCTGCTGGGGCTCAGAAGCTGCAGCAGGAGCTGCTGGTCTCCCAGCCTTCTTGTCTCTGGCATTTAGCTGTTCCCACCAGGCTGGCAGCAGATGCTGCAGGAGGGTGGGATGTGCCTGCTGTGCAGCCCCACAGCCTGTGGAGGGTGGGATGTGCCTGCTGTGCAGCCCCACAGCCTGTGGAGGGTGGGATGTGCCTGCTGTGCAGCCCCACAGCCTGTGGAGGGTGGGATGTGCCTGCTGTGCAGCCCCACAGCCTGTGCAGGGTGGGATGTGCCTGCTGTGCAGCCCCACAGCCTGTGCAGGGTGGGATGTGCCTGCTGTGCAGCCCCACAACCAGCATCTGAGAGCACCCTCAGTCTTAATGACTCTGGGGGACTCGTGTCAGCCTTTGTCAGCTGCTGGCCTTCCTAATTCTCCTTAGTGCTGGAGGGCTGATGTTGCAGGGACACAGACCCAGAGCTGGCCCCACGAGCCTTGCTGTTTTTAAGGGAAAGGAGGACCAGAAATGAGGCTGCCCCGTTCTGCAGCTGAGGAGTGGTGGTGAAGGAGGGTGGAGAACTTACTCAAGGTGAGAAAACAAGACACTGGTTTCTCCTGCTGAGAGCCCCTACTTTGGGGCTCCTGCTCCCAGCAGTGTGCTGCCAGCTTTGGAGCATCTGCCTGATCCCACCCTGTTCTCAGTTAAGCCCTCTGGCTCCTGAAGTAGCCATGACAACTGTGCTGTGGCCAGGACTTTTTTTATGATTTCCACTTCCTCTGCACCTCTGAAGGGCAGCTGTTCCACAGCACAAGCCCAAGGGAGCAGGGAGGCTGAGCCCAGAAGGAGGGAGATGGCTATTCTTGACATGTGCTTAGTCACCTAAAGCAGATGGTGCTGCTTCAGGTTCCTGATGGGATGACTTTCAGCTCCCAAAAACCTTTCAAGTTTGACCATGCAGACATGCTTGGAAGAATGTCAGATGAGTACACATCTGTCCAAGACCTTTTATCAAACAGCAACATGAGTACAATTAAATTAACAAAAGGAGAGTTCACAATTAAAGCTGGAGCGAATGCATGGCTTGCTTTCAAAGAATGGCTGGAAAAATGTTCCCATACCAGGCACACAGGCCAGAGCAGCTTCTTCACATTTCACTCCATGAAGTTTTATATTCTTCCTGTTGCGTTTTGAAATACACTGAAATAAGCAGAAATGCAAACTTTACAAAAACTAGTTATTGATCTTCTACATCCTTCACCATCTGCTTAGTTCCAGTGTCTAAAAATATTCAGTCCTTGCTCTTGCTCACATGATTGTTGAGAAAATGCTAGAGCTGGTAAATCAGAAAAGCACATTGTGTATTGGGGGGAGGGGAGTTCCATCAGGAAAATGTGCTGTCTGAAGGGGAAAATACGGAAAAAAACAACCCAAGTCCTGTACTTAAACAGGCAAAAATTAAAGCAAAAAAATCAATCAATTTTTCAAACTGTAGGGAGAAAAAATAAAATATACCTGGAATGTTACTTTCTTTTGAAAACTGGCTACACAAACTTGTGATGTATACTGTCCTTAAAATTGTATATTTGGTACATGCCTCAAAGAGTTGGGGAATATCAGTTTCTTATTATACCTTTTCGAAAATTGAATCCAACTGACCAATTTATAGGTTAAAAATATTAAAACTGGAGAAGATGTATCCACCACCAGGATGTAACAGCACAAGTACTGACTAAAAAAGTGTTTCTTGGGAAATTGTTGTCGGCTTAAAAAGCTGAAAGAGATTATCCTAATTTTGATTGAGAAACAAACATGCAGAATTGAGGACTCTGACTTCTAGGATGACTGAGATTCTGAGGGCAAATAGCATCCATTAATTTCAGCAGGAACTGAATTAATAAATTCCCAGCTCAGCTTTAAAAACCTCCATTTCTCTCAGGGTTTGTGTATGGTGCCCACAACTACAAAACCTAAACATGGCTCAGAATAAATTTCATCACCATATGGAGGTCCCTAGTGAAATCAGCTAGATCATTCTCTGTTAGTTTGTGAATTGCTGATTGGAGTTTGAATGTGAACCCTCTGTCGTGGGCTTTATGTGAGTCTCAGGGATGAGGAATTTGGTATTGTTAGAACAGATAAAAAGAAAAGTGGGATATGCTGCCATGTACTGTTTAATGAATATTATTTACCTATTTATTCAAGCAGCCCTTTTGAGGTCTAGTGACATCTGTCACCCAAGGTGACTTTAAGAGGATAAAAAGGAAAATTAAAAAAAACACCCTGTGACTAAAAAAGGAAGATTTAAACCAAAACGTTCTGGAGATGATCTTCATGGAGGAAGAAATGTGGGTTTGTCCTTCCTTCAGCGGTTCAGGAAATGCAGCATTGCCTGATAAATTGTGTGTGTTTTCAGGGTGCTTTATGTTTGAATCTAAGAAGTAGCAAACATGAAATGCCAACAGCAAAGCAGACAAACAGTTGGTTTATTTAATCTTATGTTCTGTGTTTGATGCTGATCACCACCAGAAGGGAGGGCACAAATCCCCCATAATTTGCCTACACAAAGCTCTTTTCCTCACCTGCAGACCTGGTTCTCTCATGTTAGACCTTAAAGAAGCTAATTATACCCCCAAACCCCCAAATGTCCCCTCAGTTCCTCAGAGGCCACCCCTGAAGCTCTGAGGGTACCCCAGAGCCAGACAGGAATTCTCAGATGGAAGAGATCTTTGTCACAAAAAGCCAAATTGTTGGAACCAGAGTGTTTCTTGGAACCAGGTGAATTTGGGGCCCTGCCAGCAGCACGCAGCAAAGGTTCCCCTGAAAGCCTTCCTGCATGCCAGGAAGGCTTCCCCTGGTGGCTTCCAGGGGCCACAGATCCAGGGATTCTCCATCACTTGGAGCACTCTGGATCCCTGCTGACCTGCAGGTCCAAGGATTCTTGCTTCAGGTCCCACAGCCCTGAGGTCTGCAGGCTCCTCATCACAAGGCTGGGAGCCGCAGGAGCCACGGGGGGGTGAGGAGGCTGGGTATCCTTGGAAAGGGCAGAGCTGGAACCCTTCTTGCCAGGCCCATTAAACCAAATCCCATGGTTTCCCTCTCCAAACCTCCCTTCTAAGGCACATTTTGAAAAGTCTGTTCTGAAACAGAGACAGGGCATCTCCCCCCACCAAGTTCCCTAAAGTGATGCTATTCCAGTCGTTTGGAACCTGGGATCTTGGGTGTGATTGTGCACAGAAGCTTACAACAAACTTCAGATTTGGTCCTGCTGAGATGCAACCTTTGGCTCTTGGCCTGAGTAAGGAATGTCATAAGAAGTAAATAAAATCCCAAATATTTAGGTTAGGGCTAGGCTTAATTAGGGATTGAAGAGTGTATCCAGGAGCTCAGGTACTTGAGCTTCTGAGTGCCCCTTCCCCAAAGGGAAGTGATGGGGTAACTAACCACCCAAGTTTTCTGGCTAGGCAGGTGGAAAAAAAAATGACTCTTAGAAGTTCAGTAGCTTGAACTAATTACCAGCAAATGATTGCCTGGGGTTGGACCATTTATTATCTCATCAGCATTCAGTGCCACTTCCATAGGATGAAGGAGAAGGGAGAAGAAGGAAAAAAAAAGCCCAGAAACATGAGAAGGAGAGCAGATGAAAGGACAGCAGTTAGAAGGAAAAAAAATGCTTCTTAACTCTACTCTGTACTTTTTCCTCTCTAATAGATCCCCCTCCCAATCCGCCCTAAGTAGAGCAACTGGCATGTAATGAGTTCTGCAGGGATGGAGTATCAGCAGCACACTCTGAGATTCTCACTTTGTGCTTGACTAGATCCCCAGATCCCCCAAAGTTTGGGGAGCAGAGCAAGAGTCAAGTGGAGGCAATACCTTTATACATACACACACACACACACACATATATATATATACACACACATTAAAAAAATACATATGTATACACACACAGAAAGACAAGTTTCAGCTCACCAGCATTTCTCAGGACTTTGTTGTATCCATTGGCTGCAAGAATGATTTGAATTGACATGAAGTTTCCATCTAGACTCTAAGCAAGATGTGCTTTGGACTCTGGTTTTGCTAACACAAAGGTCTGCTTCCTGGAACTGAAGATGCCTCCTGGAACCACACCTGGGACATTTGGAAACTTGGATTTGCCTGGGGGTAGTCACAGCTGAAATCTCAACTCTGCTACCATGTGAGGTATTAAATATCTTCTCTCCTTGCACTGTGCCTTTTGCCTTGGAGGTGGTCTTCCCAGATAAAACAGGATGCTGGCTCAGTGGGGATTGATGGGAAAAGGCTGCAGCCATCAGTGTGCTCACTCTTCTTGCAGCTGCTGTGGGTGTGCTTGCCTGCCTGGTAGCACTTTTCTCATCTCTCTCTGCATGCTGTGGTGTTCCAGGAACTTCTGCCCTTTCCTTTTGGTGAGGTTTTCTTTCTCTACATGCAGCAAGCCAAGGAAGCGATGGCTTGCAGGGAAGGTACTAGCAAACCTGGCTCTTGCTCCTAGTACATTTTTAAAAAATGAGAACATCCTTCCAGTAATCCATGTTTGCATTAGATGGAAATGTTTTGGCTTCCCTCCTGTCCTTGAAAGCCCAGTGGTGTGATAGGAATTTGGGAAATGCAGGCTCTCAAAAGTAATGTAAAGAACAGATCCACCTATTCAAATGCAAATTGCTAAAGAAGAAAACAAGGGAATTATTTTCTCCACGAAAACCAACAAAATAATTCATCATTTTAAATTTAGGACTGCATCCCACATTTTTTAGATTATTTTTTCTGTCAAAATTTCTAGATTGCACTGTCTCCACATTCTCTTGTCCTGCTGGGACGCTTATTGAAGAGAGACTGAAGGGATTTTCTGTCAAAAGATTAGTGTCACACATGGGGCTGTCACTCCAGGTCTTGTGGGAGGAAACCTCCTCCCTGGCTGATTGCAAAAGTTGAAAACCCATGCAAGGAAATCAAACGCACACTGCCACCGCTGCATGTTTCTGCGGTCTTTTGGGCTGCCTTGGGCCAGCCCAGCCCTGTGCTAAGACACTTTCCACCTCCAGCTGCTAATGGGGGAAGTCCATTTACTCTAAGGATGCTCCAGTGTGTGCTGTGAAGGGCCCAGCAGCTGCTGGGTGCTCAGCATGTGAACTGAACTCAGCAACTGAAGAGATGTAAATGGCCACAGACCTGTTGCCAGTCAGGATTATACAACTGGTTCTTAAATGAGAAATTCACACTCCTAATGTTTTGTCTCCTGCACACAAACTGCAGGGGGAATGAGAACTGCATCTTTTCTACACAACACTCCCAAGCCTCAAATAAGGTTGGAAATTCCTCCTCGTACTGCTCCAGTATAAGAATACAGATTTCAAAATTTTGAGGTGAGAACTAAGAGTTTGAGTGGTGAGACTGATTTTTCACTTTCCCTTTTATGTTCATCAAGCATCAAGAAACTTGATGGTGCTGAGCATGGCAAGAATCCTGACATCAAAGGATGTCAGGGTATCTTTGGATATCCTGATATCTTTTGCAAAAGCAAAGCTCTTGCCTGTTGCTGCTATGAGCTGCATGCACTGTGTAAAGAGGGGCTGTTCATCATAAGCACCCATCTTCCCATTGGAGATGCCTTTTGTCTTTGCTGGAGATGTACCAACAAATGCTTGGTTGGGCATCCAGTCCTGCAGCTCCAGGACTCTACAGCCCCTTTTTTTTCCCCTTTTTTTTTAACAACTGGTGGTGAGACAGACACAATCCTTCAACCAGGAATATCCTCAGCGTTAGAGGGTGTCAGTGGAGCAGCTCAGGTACTGTCCACTATAGACTAAGGTCAGTTTATATGGGCTTCTTTTAAAGCACTGGATACTTGTCTTCTGTGACTGCTTCCATTGTTCTATGTGCAATTATTTTGCCCCATTTTTATAGCATTCAAAGAGATGGAGGTCAGATATTTTGGTTAAGTATTTTTTCTTCTCTTGGCCTCTGCCTCTTGTGGTTTTTGTACCTCTCTTGCCCATTCCTACCCTTGTACTTTTCTCAGATGACCAGTAGCTGTTTCCCTGAGATGTCTTAGCCCTGCTGACCACAGGCACACCCCCAGGCGATTGGAAGCCCCACGGCTCTACAGCTGTAGGGTATGCTCCTGTATAGTCTGCGAGTTAGCTGGTACTTGTGTGAATTAAGAAGGTGACTGCTCTCCGGGGCATCAAACCTTTTCAAAATAAGGACTTTAGGAAGAAAAACACCGCAGTGTAGCATGTATATCGTTTTCCTTGTTGACCATGAAAGGTGGGCTAGTTTTTACCCTCGGGCTCTGCCTTTGAAAGCACCTGAGCGGTACCGGAGCCGGGAGGGGGAGGGACGGCAGCTCAGCGCCTTTCGAGAGCCGGTCACCCTGCGGTGGCAAAGGCGCTGCTGATGAAGAGGAGAGGTGCCTGCGCTGGAGGGAAGAAGCTCTCTCTCTCTCCGTGAGCCGCGGGGCATGCCCGCTGCCGGCGGGGCCGTGCGGGCGCTGCGCTCTCGGCCGCCGCTGGGTGTCAGTGAGCCTCTGGGTTAGCGCCGCCCGAGCGCCGCTCCACCGCCGCGCCAAAGTTATTCCTCCCCCCACGCTTCTCCTTCTTCTTCTTCTTTTTTTCCCCTCTGTTGGAAAATATTGAGGTTAGATTTAGGCTCAACTTTGCGGCGACGGCGAGGTTTTGAGCTTAAAAGACAAACCAAACAGAGCAAAATGCGGGCAAACGGACTCAGAAATGGTGATTGTAGTATTCAAAATGCTGGTTTGAAATGTAATTTAACTCCGGTCTGGTCAGATCCACCGACTGATACTCTAATCCCAAGTGAAGCTTCTCGTTGATTTAAGAAGCTTCTGTTGGACTGTTTTCTGGACATAGAAGAAAAAACAGAAAGTGGATAGCTTTTTCTTTCAAGAGTTGAAAGCAGCACTCGTTTGAGGTTTTAAGAAGATTTAGAGAACGGGGATTGATCTGCTAACATCAGAGAAGAAATCTGGTGGCAAATATCAAAACTTCATAGAATTCTTTACCACTGACAGATATTATTGACTATCACCTTTCTGGGCTGACAAACCCACTCATTGCCTACTCACCATTTTTAGTTGCACAAAAAGTAACCTCCAAGTTTGACCATGAGAGGCATAGAATTATGAATAAAATTCCACCTGCCTCTTTGAAAATCTTACTGAGAAAAAGCTTAGACAAGTAAAGGAGCTGCTTCATTATAACCCTTCAAAATGTGCTGAGCCTCAGCTACCTGTAATACTACCTGATAATTACATGCAAAAACCTGGGTATCAAACACCTGACCCGACCTTGTTGTCACCTGGTAAATGTCAGCACGTAACAGAATTTCCTTAGAGCAGTCCCAGGGAGTTTTCATCACAAGGCCAGGTAAAGGGAGAGAAGCAGGGAAAACAATCACTGTCAGTGAAGGAAAGGGTTTGAGTGTTGCTTCTCCCACTGAAGGCTCTCTGAGGAAACAGCCGTGAAGCTCAAAAGCTTTTGAAGGGGCTGTTTGGGGGGAAAACCACTTCCAGCTGCCAGATTATATGAAGGTGAAGCCCTGTATCTAACTCTGCAGATGTGTTCAAATTGTGGATTTTTTTGGGAAGGAGTAAGGCAGAGAAATAGATAGCAAAAAGCAAACATTTTTCTTATTGCCATCTTTGATTCACATAATTGTTGTTTGGATTCTAGTGCTATAATAAAAGCAGCGTTTCATGCTTATGTCATCTCAAAGGATCCCAAGCAATTCATTAGAGACTTTACATCCAGAGGAAGTGATTTACCCTCTGTGGTAATGCAGTTACCTTTGGAGTGAAAAGCAGCAACTGTTTGAGATCACACTGCCACAGTACCTGATAATTTAGCCTTGGACATTTCAGTGTCATGTGGAAATCATGAAGGGGAAGTCAGAGAAGTGGGAAGTCATTTCATGACTGAGGAGGAATGTGGCAGGTAACACCCTTGCCCCAAGAAGGGAAAGAGCCTTTGAAAGCCATCAGTTACACACTGCAAACACTACTGCAAACACTACAAACTCTTACTGAATTGCAAAAAATCTGTAGCCTTTTTATTTTCCTTAGAGGATTTTTGTCCAAGTTCTGTCCAGAGTCAAGTCTTTTGTAACTTGTGAGAGCTGTCAAGATCGGGGCCCCAGGTGGTACAGCTGCAGGCCATGTTTAATAGTTAATGCTGAGCAATGTTATATTTGTATCCTGTTATTCACACGCTATTGGAAATCTGTGAATTTTTAAAAAACACACCGTTGAAGACTGGATGAAGCCTCAAGATGGAGCTTCTGATGCTTAGCCTACATTTTGAAGCTCTGGAGAATATTTGTGTATAATCTTGAATGCCCCAAGCAAATGCTGTTCATTTAGTCAGCTCTATTCGATGGGATAATGATTTCAAAGTCTGTTCTAACTTTTGTCTTGCTCAGAAATCTGTATCTTGGCTGCAGTGTGGAGTGCACACCATGGACGCAAGGCTGACTTTTCATTTGGGTTTGCATGCATGAATCCTCTTGATTTAGCTGAAGCTGATGGTGCATCTGAGACCACCAGAGCTCAGAACCTCGGCTGTGGTGTCACTGACCACAAATGCTTCCTCCTGGGCCTTCAGTTCACCCTTCCAAGATGTAAAGGCATCAGTTTAGAGCTCCCTTTTCTGGAGCAATGTGCTTATAAGGAAACATAGGACAGACTGAAACCCACTTTGGGCTGAGGAGCCCATTTTCTGCCACTGGAATTGCAGGGTTTAGGAAGAAATGTGATGAGAAGATCCTCTCCTTTCATGTGCATCACTTCAATTGGCCACTTGGCAATTTATAGCCTCTATTGCAATATGCTTTTTTCCCCCCCTCCCCTTTCTAGAAGCAAGGCCCTGCTTTCCAAGAAGTGGCTCAGCACTGTAAAATGTGGATAGCCCAGGTGCTATGCTAATCAGATGGATGTTATTTTGGGGTGGGTGGGTAGGTACAATCTGCCATTCAAAGGAACATGTGTATATGGATGGCAGGAACTGGCTGGCCATGAGTAGTTGCACCTGCATGTCTGGGAGATCAATATGATTGTAAATGCTCCTCTAGTCCCATGTAACAAGAGTCCCTGTCTCTCTCCCTTAATAACCACAGAAGTGCACATCCACAGGAAGAGATATCCCATACCTAGAGAAATAGAACCAATAACTTGGAGGAAAAAGAAGGCTCCATTACATTTATTTTACGAATAATGAGATTAGAAAAATGGCTGCCCATGGAGAGTCAAGAATAATCACAGGTCTTGAGATTCCCCTCGTCTCTGAGTTGTATTTATGTTTTTTTACAGACTCTGCTGTCTCTGATTTATCATGAACATTAGCCTCAACTCTTATCGTTTTTTCCATTTTTTTTTTCTTTTTCTTTTCATTTTCACCATTTCTCTCTTTTTCTCCCTGTAGCTATTTTTTGGAGCAGACCCAGGGAAGTCCATGTTGGTAGCAGACTTGGAAATTGATTTTAAGCATAACTTCCCATTCATACCCCACATAAGTTTATTTATTTATTCATTATTTTAGATCTATCTTTTTCCAGTTAAGAACTGTGTAAATAGCCCTAATGAACCTTGAGGGCTCTCATATGCTTAGAGAAATTAAAACAAGCTGGGAAGTCTCCAAGCACATGGGGCAGAAGGTACAAAATATACTTTAACTAGGACCGGTCAAAAAATTCTTCCCAGATTGTTTATGAGACCTGTTGTTCCTTTTTGGTTTTGTGTGGCTTTTATACTTGCATTTAAGTATTGCATTTTGTAAGCAAACCTGGTCTACAACTTGATCAAAAGCTGGTCATTTTTGAGTATTTGCAATTTCTCAGATCTTTTATGGGATTTGTCAGCTAAATCATACTGTGTTGTGGTGTTTTTTTTTTTTCACTGAAGCGATCTTTACCTATTTGCATATAACCTACCAATTCTTGATTCTATGAGAAATAAATTTAATTTCAATGTGAATGACAAAAAATACCCCTCTGTTACTGGGATTTCCACCCAAATTCACCTAAGCTGGCATTCATGGTGTTTTTTACTGCTTGCAAAAATGTTTAAGTCTTTCCAACCACTAAGGAAAGCAAATCCATGAATGAGGCAGCACACACTGCCCATGTTTTAGAAGCTCTTTGTTTTGCATTCAACTAATTTTTTTCTCTCACACTGTCCATTTTACTGTGCAGTGGAAGTTGCACACAGATTGTGTCTACTGACAGCATGATCTGCTAGTCCATACACTTGCTTCATGGATCAAACCCTTTCTGAGTGTATGGGGTGAGATTATTTAATATAAAAGCATATAGGGAAAACACCCTTGAGCCACGTTTTCTGAGCAAGATCTCTGTCTCTCTCTCTCTCTCACACAGAGAATGACTCTCTGTTCCACTTCCCCTGTATTATCTTACCTACACAGCTCCTTGGGAACTGCATGGCTGAGCAAGGATGCTTTGCCGCTCGAACAAAGCCTGGCATTGTCCAAGGGGCAGACGCACAAATCTGGACCTCGCCCCTGGAAGAGAGCAGAGTGACCCTGAACCCGAGCTCCCCCAAAAGCAAAATGCAGCAGCCATTTCTCTGACCTAGGGTTTGTTCCACACCCCCTTCTGAGAGATGTTAACCTCCAGCTTGTACTACCACACGTAGGTAGGTAGGTAGGTAGAGACTGAACAGAAATGTCAGAGCAGAGCTCCTGTTGGTTGCTTGGAAAAAAAGGGAATGAAATTGGTTTGTACATTTTAACTTTTGGAAAACCTCGGGCCATGGGTGCTGAAGCAATTCTTTCTGTGTATCCCTGGCTGACTGAGCTCAGCATAACCCTGAAATCTAACAAATGCTGACCTTGCTCGTAAATGCAATACATTGTTTTTAAACATTAGTTTCCTATTCCTGACAGATAAGTTGAAAAGTTAACAATGCGCTAAGGCTGTAAAATGTTGGCCAGAGTTTCGATTTCACCTCTGTTTAACTTTTTGTCAACAGATTGGCATTTTCCTCCCCATTCAGAACAGTTGGGTTTTGCTTTCAGCACTGAGTAATAGCTCTTAGATGCTCCCTCACGCAGAGATTTGAGTTCAATATTAAAGCATTGATAACACTCTTATTATCAGAAAGACATGGCCTATGGGCTCAGAGGGAATCTAAAACAGCTCTTTCAGCGCAATAAAAGAATAGCTCTGCATTATGTGACATGAAGTTCCCAGATATATTACTTAACCAGATCACGGCATGCTAGCAGATTCAGGCCCATGCAGGCCTGCTAAGTCTTTCTGAAATTACTTCCTTTCAAGAAAACAGTGCCCCAGTGCAAGATATCGTTGCTAACACACTGGGTACAAATGACTGCTCCTGCAAGTTAAACTGCGCAGCCAATGCTCCCTGGGAGAGGCCGTGTTGGTTCAGCAGGGTGACAGAATCCTGCCACTGGGACCTCAAGAGTTAATGATGTTAGCTGGGGGCCGTGTTTCAGTCTCTGTACTTTGTGCTGTGCTGGGTTTAAATGCTGTTGAATCTAAGTTAAGGGCAGTGCTGAATGTCAGTATATCTACTGAGCCAAGGAGATCCATTTATTTTTAATTGAATTAAATTGCTCACAAAATGAAAGTAGCATACTTTCATTAATATTTCATTACTTACAGTGTTAAACAATGATCACAAAGAAAACTTCGCTGGTGTCTTTTCCATCTCTGAATTTTTCTGTTACTTTATTGCATAAGATGGTCCTGTCAGCCTTCCTGTGACTTGAATGTTAAATGCTACTGAGGCTGAGGAACAAACCTGAACCTTGGTGCTGAAGCTGCTGTGGAGCTACAGCAGAGGAAGGAAGAGTGGGGGATTTGCAGCCAGATCAGAGAGAATGGTTCTTTCTTCACAAATAAAGGGGTTCACCTTAGCACTAGGCAGAAAGTCATCCACAGAAACATCAGTGTCTCATCTGGAGCAAGAAAATACTGTCTTGGCTACTGCGTTACTCTTTATTAATTCAGTGAGCTCTGTGGTTGGTGAAGGTAAAAGAAAAAGATGTGGCTTTTTCCTTCCAATCCAAAAGCAGAAGTTAAGCGTGATTTAGATACCTGGGAAATTGAAACCAGGCTCTGCTTGGACATTGCCAAAGAACTGAGTTGCTGAAGGAATCAGTTATGCCTAAAATTTGCATTGCAACTCTTAATTTCATACTATGAATGTGGCCCATTGTTTTCCTCAGTGAGGTGCACTAGATGTGTGTATATATTCTTCCACCTATTTGTGTTAAGCCCAGCCAAGTGTTTATGCAAAAAAGCAAGGTATTGTGATCACAGCAGAAATCACCATGGATGGTGCAGATCTGGCCAAATCGGCAAATTCCTCCCTATGTTTCCTGTCTTTCACAGCAAGCAAATAGGTATAAATTACTAGAGCCATTGAAGGTTCACAACATTTATGTTTGTGTACAGTGTTCTACCTAACACCATCCAGTTCAGACAGGAATGAAACAAGTCCTGAGACTTGAGCTCCAGAGGTGTGAATGGTCTAGTTGCTTGTAATGACGCTAGGCTGGCTTATCTCAGTGTGGCTTTCGGCAGCACTGGATGATTGAACTCAAGCTGTAACTTTGAGCACTAAATATGTATTTAATGTTTTCAGTCAAGACTAACTCCTCTGTTTTTCACAGAATAGCCTTGTATCACTCATAGGAAAGGTAATGCTATTAGACCAGAGCAAGGAGCTCCAGAAAGCATCTTCTAAGTGAAGATGACATGGTGTTTTCTCCTCAAACGTTGCCTGTAGCTTGCGTGTTGCTTAAGAAATGACTCAGCTCCTTATTGCCATGCTGACTGTGTCTTCTTGGTTCAGAAAGCACTTATTATGTTTGGAAATGACAGACCTGCTCTTTCAAAGCCACATTCAGATTGTGAATTCACTGCTCTTTTGTGGGCAGTGACTGTCATCTATTAAGGTTTAGGTCCATCTTCTCTCAGGCTCTTTTCTATGTAGCTTCGGGTGCTCAGCTCTTTTGAAGGTGCGATCTTTCCCCGTCTTGAAGGAAGGAAATGGTAATTCCTTGGAGCTCCCATTGGAAAATGAAGAAATCATCAAGAGAAGGGAAAAATGGCAATAAGACACTTCAAGTAGCACGTTTCCAGGCAATCACGCTACTTTTAGTGTGTTAAAGTCAGTTGGCCTTTGGACAAATGCCTCGTCATAACACCACCCGAGGTGTGTGATAATCGCCAAGAAATGCTCTACCTGTCATGTCTTATTGCTTAAATATTTATGCTTATGACATTTGATTCCTACACTCTATATGTCATCAGAATGTTTCACTCACAGTAGATATGTCATCACCCACCAGGAACAGCTGACACTAAGGATTAGAACACTTTCAAATTAAAAATCCCTAAACAAAGAAATGACATGCTAGTAATTGTCTGGGGTAGTATAAATCAAATATATGATGATATGAACTAATAGATTTATTACATTAAGCTGACCCAGCCATTTAATTTGATGATTCCTGTGCCTCGTTTAACTCTCTGAGGAAAGCAGAGAAAGAATAGGACTTGTATTAATGGTACTTTTTATTTTGATGAAGGTCAAGGTGTATTTTCTCTCAGTACCACCCTGACAAATCAATAGGAAAGAGTACAAATTCTGTGGCAGAAATTGCTAGAGGGAACTAAGTGTGCAAAATGAAATCCTCCTGCCAAGCAGTTTCTGTCTTGAAAGATTGTTTTAAAATGTTCCCAGTGTTTCCAGTACAATGTTGAATGACCCTCAACAGGAGATTGGCATCAAATAGACAATAGATTTCCAGCTACTCCATATAGGACAAATCCCAATCTTCTGGGGAAAGGAGCTGGTGCCCCTGCCCCTAGCCCACGCTTCCTTGCTGTAGGTCCGGAGGAAGTGATGTCCTCTGAGTCTCCAGCTGCGCCCAGGGCATCAGTGCTGCTTCCAGGGGATGTCTAGGAACCCTCACTGGGCAGGGATGCAGGGATGCAGCCGAGGTGCTCAGCCTTCAGCACTGCTCTAGCAGCTGCTCCTGGTCTCTGCTGAGGCAGCCACGGGTGCAGCCATTCCACAACTTAGGTATGGAGCCGTGGGCTGCCAGCTGGATCACCCTAGTGCCAGATGTTTTTAATTGGATAAAAAAGCTGAAATGCTGATATTTTCTAATGAGCCACTATATATGAATGCTGCTGCCCTTCACTGGGTAGAGTCAAAGCTGGTCAGTTATGTGTTTGAAGGCAGGGCTCCTGCTGGCATCAGGAGCCTCCCTTTAGACCAAGTGCTCATGAAAAGTAAGGTCTCACCTCTCTCATTAGTCACAAGGGCATGCACTAATCACAGCAACTAATCCTCTGGTTGTATGCAGACATGCTTATTTAGGGTCTTTTTCTCTCTGGCATCCACCAGTATTGAATCTAAACAAGGACATGGACACAAGCAGGACGAGAGTGTAAGCTCATGCCACAGGTGAAAATGCAAAAATTGAAATAGGTATGTGACTGAGATGGACTGAAAATGCATAATTTTCACCTAAACTGTTCCTCTGCCCTTTCTGGTCCAGTTAAAGATTATTAATCAAAACATTAGTTGCTAGTGAAGGATAAAACCAAATAGGTCCAATACTGCTTGAAGAATGTTATCAATAAATGGCTATAGACCCATTTCTAGCATTCTTCAAGCAAAATTTTCCCCTCAGAGCTGTGTCACAGAACGTGCCCTGGGACAACGTGCTCTGACTACGCACGTACGGTGCCCTTTGATATTAATGGGGGAATCCAGAACACTGGATTTGCTCTATGGCCCTAAGTGAAGGATTCTTCCTTTTGTGTCAGAGTCGCATGTGTCAGCGCTTTCCCTCATGGATTCTGTACATCTCCCTCCAACCAGCCCAAATAAAGCCAGCACCACGTGGTCTGTGCTGGCACGGGCTCAGCAGGGTGGCATTGACAGCTATATATATCTGGCACAGCGCGGCTCGCACACGCCCTGCGGGTTCGGGCGCCCGCGGCAGCGCACCCCGAGAGGCGCCGCGCGCCCGCAAAGGACCGGCCAGCGGTGCCCACAGCTGGAGCCGCTGCCTTCCCTACCTGCGGCTGTGCACGTGCCCCTCCTGCTGATAAAGTTATCAAATGGGATGCCCTTCTCGCTAATAAAGGGGTTATCTGAGGGGAGGGAGGGGACGTTGTTTTGGCTGGAATTTCACAAGGCACAGGTGGTACAACCAGCTGCAAGATCTTTAGTTCTTGTTGGCTGTACACCAGCTCTTGGTCTTTTCATAGTTCTTTCACTGGTAGTGAAGGAGGAGGAGTGGCAGGAAGGGACAGTGGGCCCTTGATGATGTTGTTCAGCATCAGCAGCTGTCTCAGGTTGGCATTAGGTTCTGGAACAGTTCCTCAGGAGGTGTTTATGCTGAACCGTTCCCTGGTGACACTGGACGCGATAGCAGAAATGGTAATGCAGCAAAATGCTTACTGAAAAGGATCCGGGCAAAAGTCTGCCCCATCTCTCAATTTCCCTGTGTAAAACCATCTTTACTTTGTAAGCTGCCTGGGGTGGTATGACAAACAAAAGGTATTTCTCCACTGAAAATTACAGATTTTTCCGCCATTGCTTCCCCTGAGTGATACAGCATAAACTGTGGAAATGGACAGAGCCCCCAAGCATATGCCTCTAATTAACCAGTTATTTCTGAGGCTGCTGAGAGTGGAAATTACTGGAGATAAGGAGCCAGATCTCGGGTTTACACAAGATGGCATGTTCCTGAGAGAATAGAGACAAAACCCAAATAATGTCAGGATGTGGAATTAGGAAGAATGTAAGCTCACAAGGAGGGAGAACAGTTTAAAGAAAAGAAATGGTTTAGGGAAGAACTAGGAGGAAGCTGGCAGGTGCTTCTGCAGAAAGTTGGGGGTTTCCCAAGTGGTACAAGAATTTTATAGGTATAAGACTAAAAACTTGAGTGTAAACGACACAGGGACTGTTTTTCTCAGACTTCTATATTCTACCCTTCTTCATATCTCAAATGCCTGTGGAGATCACAGGAGCTTAACTTTGATGGCAGAATATCTTGAGAAGCTGTTTGTATGGGAAGCCCTGTTTGATTCCTCCCTCTGTTAGTGTGTATATGTGTATGCTCTCAGAGGGCTCCTTGAAAAGTTTCTTTGAACTTTCATAACACTTTTTGACCACAGAAGTATGAAATGTAAGGGACCTCCTGGAGGTCATGTTCAGCCTCCGGCTCAGCGCACAGCTATTAGTAACTGGCCAGATAATGTCACAACTGCTTTTTGGGTTTTTTTCTTGATGAGTCTTGAAAGCCTGCATGGACTTGGAGATACCAGCTCTTGGGTAGTTTGTTCCTGCTCTAGGAACTTACTCCTCTAGTGAGAAAGTGTTTCTTATTGTCTGTTCTGAATCTTCTGGGCCACAGCTCGTGGTTAGGTTGCCTGGAATTGAAAGAAGAACTTTCCAAACATTGAAGTGGTTGATATAAAGAGCAGTTCTTTAACTAATCATTCAGATGCACAAAGTACAGCTATCCACACTCATGGCATCAGATTATCACCATTTTACAAGTTTAATTAATTAGTGCATCTAGCAACTACATCTAATAGGAGATCAGTCGTTCTGGGAACCCACCCTGGGACCTGCCCTATTGGAGAGACTCCAAGGGGTTCTTCGCCCTATATTTTGTTATGTCTCCCAAGTGCTGGTGTAAAACAAGATGTCCTTGTTAGAAATTCTTTTCTTGGAAATAAGACTAAATAGAATTTCAAGAATGTGACATAATGTGTTAGAAAGGGTAATCTACTCTTCTAAAGTAAGTAAATGCAAGAAACTATACCTCTATATGTTAAAAATAGATAAAACAACAAATATACAAAAAGACATATAAAAAGCAAAACATCTTTGGGCATCAGTTATTGCTCCTTGTTTTACTGTCTGTCACTCCCAAGAAAAGCAGCTCAGCTGTCTTTGTGAATACACTTCCAACACTGACTTTGTGACTACCCTTCAAATATTGACTAGAGCCCTCTCTTCCCAGCCTCCTCTTCACCTTCTTAAATAAGACCAGTTTCTTCAATCTTTCTTCCACACTCATGGGCTGATGATCCTGGTCTCCTTCTACTGGGACCTTTCCAGTTTCTCAGTATCCTCTTTGACTTCCAGAGTTGAGAGAGGTGCTACTCCAGATGGGCTCAAAGAGAAGAGAATGAAGACTTCCCTTGGTCTGCTGGTTGTGCTCTTAACATAGCTTGGTGTGGGCTTTGCTCTATGTTTCCTTGGAAGGTAGTAACTACTAAAAGTGAAATGTTTAGACCAGTGATATTTGGCCTTCTTTTCATGGCCATGCTGTAGAAGGCTCTCAGCAGTGAGAGACAGAACTAACAAAGAACAGATCTGGGGAGAGCAGTTTGGAATATTTTACACTGATTTTCTGAAATGGGGACATGCTTGTGCACCATGAGCAAGCAAAATGCAAGTGACTGCTAACAAAGTGAAACCTGCTGAAGCCACCTCGACACTTCAGAAAACGTGGCCCTGACTTTGCCTCAGTCAGCTGTGCTTTTTCTGCTCTCGTGTGCATAGTGCATTGTGGAAAGCCAGATAAGAGCATTTATTCAAATCCAGCAAAAATAAAGCTCCTCTTTCTCTGCTAAAACAGGTTTAGATTTGTATCCTGCAAACTGATACAAAAAGCCTTGCTTCTCCACACAAGAAAAGCCCATCTCTGGGAACACTGAATATACAGAACGTGTGAATAAAAAGAGGGGATGTAGCATTTGTGAGCTGCTTGTGACAGCCACTCGGCAAATGAAACACATGTATTATGACAAAATCACAAACTGCTGGCTTGGCAGATTCCCTGGGAACGGGCGGGGAAGGTGATAGCTGCTCGAAAGTCAGAGAAAGGATCAATATTGAATAAATCAAAACAAATATGTGATAGGTTCTGAGAATGATATAAAAATTAAATACCAGTGAATCTGAGGCATGAAAATATCCAATTACTGGGCTAGTGCTACAGTCACTGTCACACTGAGAAAAGGGGGAGGGCAGAATGAAATTACTGGGGGGGCAATAGCTGGAAGTAGTTTTGATATTTATCCACAGAGCCCCTCTCAATACACTTAGCACAGGGAGATACTTCCTGCTGCTGGTATTTTATGGACAGAGAAGTTGAGGCACAGACTACAGCTCTCTTATTTGTCCTGGTCTTCTGTTGGAGTCTGTCCACAGTCCACTGCCTGTTCCCTCTCCCTCATGCCTCTCCCAGTATTTCCCCATGCTCTATTAAAACCTGGATTTGCCCAGCAATACAAATGGCCACTTAGTCACAGAGGGAGCAGCTTCCTTGTGGAGAGAACAACGCAGTGCAAGAGGAGAAAGGGCTCTGATACTGGTGAAACCTGGGGATTTTCCTGCTCAGAAGCCCTTTACATTTGCAAAACTCCTCTTTACTGTGCATTTTTCTCCCAAATCTGCCTGCTTGCATCAATTTTATGTGTTCTCAGGTGTTGTCCTCATCTTTTAAATTTTGTTTACCTTTCACTTTACATGAAAGCACTGAAATAGAAGAAGGCATTACCACAAGCTTAGTGCTATATGGGCTTTGTGCTGCTCTCCACTTGGAGAGAATTTCCCTCTAGGAAGTTTTCCACCAGAGACAGGCTAAGATTCCAGGGATGAATTTCCTGGAGAAAATAGCATCTTCTTTCCTTGTCCTGCAGTCAGTTCAAGACACTGAATACAACCCCTGTATTTGCTAGTATTTCTTATTTGTCTCATAACTGTGCTTAGTGGGCTAGTTGCCCTATAACCCGAGATGAAGGGAGCCCTGCTGTTCTGGGGAGTTTCAAATTGCAGCCCCATGCCTACATGTCCTGCCACCTTTCAATACCGTGACTTACTCAGGTGTGAAATATATGTTCACAAGACTGAGATTTTTAGAAAATATTATCTGTTCTAAAGAAACAAAACCCTTGTCTTTCTAAACTTTCTTCACTGATATTTTTCTTCCTCTCCATTTTATGTCTCAGAAACCCGACATGCTGAGTGGTGCATGTTGATTTATGTTCCTTTAATGCAAGAATATCAGTGAACCTAGCAAAATGTATGGATTTTCTTTTATCCTTAACTGAGCACATAATATGTTAGCAAAATGAATATATACTGTCTCTAGCCTGCTGAATTTCTCTCATATTTTTCACATAACTTTACCTTGCTCTTTCTATATTTCACTGAAGTAACAGCTCGCCTTAGTTTATTTGTAAGGCCATCTGTGCTATCACATTACTGCAGATTCTACAGATAAAGATGAGGAGAAAGTGGAAGAATTGAAGGAATGGATGCAAGAGTAATGTTTATGAAGCACAAAGATAACTTTCAGTGGAAGATGCTGTAAAAGTGCAAAGCTCTATTATTATTGCTATTATTACTTTATTATAGGTTGTTACCACACAGATCTCTGACTGGATGAATTAAACTCAAATAAAAGCAAGGACTGATTTCAGCTATTCCTTACTTAATCCTATAAACAGTCAATTGATATCTTAATATATATTGCTGCTGCTCCTGGCCAGGAAGTCATGGGAGGAGATAAGGTATTATTGGTTTTATCTGCTGTGTGCCTTACATAGAGGACAAATCCAGTGTTTCTTTTGTGTGGAAATATCTTGACATTTAGCTGGGGTCCTCTGATCTTGAAGCTTGAATTTTGCGGTGGAACGCATCAATATATGGAAATTTGGGGCTTGGATATAGAATAAAAGTGGAATTCTGACTTAACACTGAATAGGCAGGAAATTGCCCTTTGTTTTCAAGTGGAATCTACCTAAGAATTTTTCCAGGTGGGGAAAACAGTTTGTGACTAATACAGCCCTTGTTTTCTACGCTGAAGACGTGTATGGGGTAGCTCTGATAAGCGCAGCTCTTGGAGGAGGTACCTGAGCAATGGCCCATAAAAACAACGTGCTTCAGTGTGTGCACAGACTGAAACCTCACCTGCTGTAAGCTGATGTAACACTACTAATGTCATAGTCCCTTTTGCTGACCTTGGTCTCTCAGTCCAAGCACCAAAAATATCCCCAGCCACACCCCAACCCACCCAGCAAGATAAACTCCCCAGCTGCCAGCTCTGCAGGTCACATCGGCTGATTTAAAAGCACTACAGGATTTGTGGGTATCTGCCAAGCTATATGAACATATTCTCTGAATTGGCTCTCTCCAGGCAGCTGGAGTGTGGTATTACCAGTTTTTTAGCCTGCCTAGAGATGGTAACAACTGCTCATCCAGGGAGTCCCCATTTCTTTACTTGCAAGAAACATCTAGATTTATAAACATCCACAAGTGTACTCTTCCTCAATGCAAACCTTTGACCTTAAGCCTGTTTCTCCACTTATAATATACTCCTGTACTTGTGTAAATCTGATTTTACTCTGAATTCACATGTGTATGCCTCACAGGGGTGGAGGGCTACACCCACAGAGGAAAGCAGTCAAGAACATCTCAATACAACCTTCTCCAGTATAAAAAAACTAATTAGGAGTTAAATAGTAAAAGACTCAATCAATAAGAGCACAAGAGCACAGCAATGCTTCAGATATTTTTTTTTAAGTTGGAAAATTAATTTTAATCATTGAAAGTGGAGGAGGCACCCCTCTGCTCCACTGCCAAGCAGAGAGCATTTGGGACTGCAGCCCCGCAGGCCTGTGCTCTCCTGTGCCCATTGTGGGATCATGTAGGTTTTGGGGATGCTGAAGAAGGATTGGCCCCTCCTTCATGGTTCTGTTTGCAAGGTCCTGTAAGAATCCCAAAAGTTGCCCCCAAAGTCTGGGAGGAGGAGACATGGGTTTGATCCTGTGATCCATAGGAGTTGCTCCAGCTGAGTCAACTAATTTTGTGTTTTCTTGCAGGATTCAGCTGCCTAATGGGCATTAAAGAGCATTTTAAGGCCTTTGTGATGCAGAACCCAACCCTGGAATGGGGTCAGCAGGTGAACCCCTGGATACCAACTGTCTTGGCTGGGAGCAAGTTGTGCCAGATAAGAACACTGCCCTCTTCTCTGCCTGAGTCTTCTATGTGTCACTTGTTTTCTGGGGTGTACAAAAAAATATCCTTTCACATCCCTTCAAAGCAAACCCATTTGAATCAGACCATTGCAGCAACAAAATCCCAACTAGGAGCAACAGGGAAAAAAAAAAAGCACTCAAGCCACCACCATCCCCCTCTTCCCAGCCATCATCTTTTGCCATGAACTAAAAACCAGCAGCTTCACTTGATTTCATTTTTGGTCATAACAACAACAGAAATTTGCATCTGGGCTGACAATGTGGATAGTGAGTGTTAGCCCAGTGCGATTTGAAATTGGCAAGTTATAGCAACCCTCTGGAAAACCAGGATTTACAAGGGAAATGCTGACAAACACTTAACTACAGTGGCACTTGCTCTATACTATATAACACATAAAACAGTGAAATGGAACATAAGTCTCTTCTAATTATTGAAAATATTTTGGGGCTGCCTTGTGCTAAAACACTCATTTTCATCTTGCCTTTCAGATAGTTTTTTCTCTTAATCAAATTTTGTTCTAAGCCACCTATCTTTAAAAAAAATGCTGTTAATCTCCATTAAAAGAGCAGCATTCTGCATGTGATTTTTGGAAGACTGTGTATAATAATAAGAATTTCAAGGCTGTGTGGACTTGCATGGCACCATATTATTGCATGAGCAAAAAACCAATACTGAATGGTAATAACCATTTGTCAGAGGCAGCACGGAGGATTATATTATAACCCTTTGTGTGTGTGTGTGTGTGTTTGTGTCTATCCTATATAAAGCAATCAGACACCTTCCAATTTCCAAACACCTGATAATGCTAAAGTTTATTTTATTGCAGCCAAGGTTATATTTTCTTTCACTTCATAGTGACCCTAGGAAGAAGAGGAATAATGGATCGGGAACCTATTATAGCTATTCTGTGTTAAACAGCCAAGTAAAGGGCAAATATAGTTCTGTAGTGGAATCAATCACTGAACCCATCAGTGAGAATGACCCTCCTGGCCCCCACCTTCTTCCCCACGCCTAAGAATTTGCCATATTCAATCTTTAGGCTCTGAACCCAAATGCCCTTTGAAAGTGAATTTATGATCACTTCATCACACTGTCTATTAGCTCACTTTCTAACAAATAGGATTGAGAAATATATGGCAGGAACTGCAACGGCACATTTCCAACTAATGGTTAAAATGTCAGGGCGATAATGTACAAGTGCATCTGCCCTCAAACACAAAATCAAACGCAGCTTTACAAGGGCTGTCGCCATTCCACTTTAGTTAAAGACTTGCAAGCTTCCTTCTTCCCTTTTGCAGGGCTGCAGTTTGGAAGCTGCTGCATCTCATCAGGGCTCGGTTTGCCAGTGCTGTACTGTACTTCATTAGGCAGCTCTATTTAATGGTTTCAACAAAAGCCATCATTTTAGCCCAACTGCCTTGACTAAATTAAAATTTCCAATCTCTGTTTTAGTGTTCTGCAACTGATGTATACATAAGCAAAACTGGTCAACATCTGCCAGGGGGTTGGCCAAAAGTTCTGTAAAGATGTACTTCACATTTCTGAAGCATGTGCAAAGTAACAACGTACTTATCCTCCTGAGGGCTCTCATGATTTTACTTCACCATTTGTTCAGACACACTTTAGCAGCATATAAGCCATACAGTTGATTCTCCCCTTGGTTGCAGTTTTATCTGTAGTGTCATTTTGAGTAATTGGGGTATGGTAGCTGATCAACTTTCAGGTTTCTCATTGGCAGAAAGGGACTGTATTGGCACCAAGAAAGAATATGATGGGTCCTCTCGGTGCCTGAGCAAGTGTCCCTCTTTTGCACTTGGCTACCCAAGGCCATTAGAAAATAAGCTTAATAAAGCAACTCAGTGTATACATCTTAACTATTCCCAGCCAAGGGGATGCAGCTATAGAAGAAATATTTTAAACCAATATGAAAGATGGTAAATGTACATATTTAGTCAGTGATCTGTGAAAGTTTTTGAATTAGTTTTTAAAGCTTTGTTAAGACCAGAACGCACAGATGTTGAAAACAAGTTCAGATGTAGCGACAGATGGTATTTGATTATGAAGCAGACTGTTCATATAATACAAAGATGCTGCTTCTGCCATACACAAGTAACTGCAGAGAGTGCAGTAGAAATTTTGGAAGGCAGAGCAGTTCAAGAGGTTCTTTGTGCGGCAATAACTTTCACGTTTTTCCAGCAGTGCTAGAATTGGGATAATTTTCTTTCTTTTACAGTCGACACCCTCACCCCCCTTCCCCCGTTTTCTCGCCATTTTCTCCCTTGTTGTACAGCTCTCTTGCACTTTTTTTGATCCTCTTTTCAGGTCATTTGAAATCAGATTAAGGATAACTACACTTTATTTATATTTATGGAATAACAAAGTTCATTAAGGTTAATAATAGCAATAATAGTTATTATATATTACTGATATTATCTATGTAAAAAGAGTACCATGTTTTGGACAAATCCTGAATTTTGGAAGTGGTGTAACACTATATCCAGAATCATTGGGCTGCTGTCTTTTGCTGGGGACAACACACATGCCTGCTTGCTGGGGCTGCTGCCACATTCACCTTGTCAAAGCCACCGTCACCCCCGTCCACTTCCCTCCTCCAAAGAGACGTGAGAAGGGTACAGAAATCTGGAAATACAGGGAGGGAGCTGTGTGAAGGGCAGGGCCACTGGGCACCAGCTTCACCCCACTGCTGTGGTGGGGGCTCCAGACCCTTCCTGCCACTGCTGTCCCCCAGCACTCCCTGAGTGCCTTTTGGCCACCGGCTTTGGGCCCCTTTGCCCGGAGCAGGGAGCAGCTTCCATGGGCTCAGGCAGCGCCCATCGGCCTGGCCTTTGCACGGGTCAATCTCTGGCAGGGCTGGCTTTTCCCCTTGCCTCACCACAGCACACCTTGACCTTTCCTTTCCCTGCCATCGCTGGGTCAGCCACTCCATGCCACCAGCAGCCGGCCGTGGCCCCGGCTAAAGGCTGCTGAACGCTCTGGAAATTTCTGGAAGCACCATTTAAGCAGCAGGCTCTTCCTGATGGGAGGGAGAAACCCGACTCACGGGCAGGGGCACATCCTTGCCATGGATGGGCTTCTCCAATTCCTCCACGGTTCCCCCCGTGTTCTGGGAAAGCAAACGGCCGGGTAAACAGTATTTTAACATATTGGCCACTCACAAAGATGCAAAAGGATGCCAGGAAGCAAGATTTGAGCTAGCAGATAAAGCTGGCAGGGCAGCAGCTCGTGGATTGTGCAATGTAACCCGGGGGCTGCGGAGGGCCGTGCAGGACCCCCGTGTGCAGGCTGTTAACCAGTAACCCGCGTTAATCAGTAACGGGGGGCTGGCAGCGCCCGCCGGGCTGCGGAGCAGGAGCTGTTCCCAGCCCTGCGTGGGCAGGTGGGGGTCCTGGGGACATGGTGCCACCATCCTGCATCTGCATTTCACCCCCTATAAAATGGGACACGGAGTAGGAAGAGATTTGGGCTCAGCCTTTTGAAAACGCTCGAGATTTTTCCCCGCGGCGCTCAGTGAGCGGTGGAGCTCCCACCGCCTGAGTTCTAGGTTTCCTCCCAAAGCTGGGAAGTCACCGTGTATACGTTTGTGCAAGAAAGCAGTGAAGCTCATTTTATATTGTACCACTTCCAAACACACATATTTTATCAGGAAAGATTCAAAATACACCCCTTGACCCGAGTGTCCTTATGCTTCCAGACTGTTTGCAGTGTGAGACAAGCTCTGGTTTTCAGATAAGCCTTTGAGGCAGTTTAAACCTCTGCCTTGTGTGTTGTCCAAGAGCCAACCCTGACTGTCCTGTGCCATGCATGAGGGGCAGGTAAACCCTCGGTCTGAATGGCCAGACTTCAGCCCGAGTCAGGCAGGCATGCAGTCCCTGGGGTGGGCGTGTTGTCAGAGCCTTGTGTGGATTACTGAGAAATTGTAAAAATAATATTAAAAAAAAAATCTAAAGTGCCTCCACTTCAGAGAAATCTGGCCTCGTGGTTTTGACTGGAGCATCATCTCTTCCTTTAAAAGCTCTGACCAAATTATTGAGCTGATAAACGATTTCCCTTGGTTTTACATGTGCTGGCATGAATTATCCTTGAGTGCTGCATATTAGGGTTGTTTTGTACTAAAAGGTGTTAAACACTTGTAATAAATATTTTTCCTTATTTCCCCTAGGACACTGTTCCATCTCTGGTTGGTGAAGCATAAAAAAGAGCTGTCATGCCCAGTTTTAATAGGCAATAGGATTTCAAGCCCCCAGAGTTGTTTCACAGTCTGGCAGTGGCCATAATGAAACTGGCCACTGTTGCCACAAGACTTTTTCCTCTCATGCGTTCTCCCCTGTTACCTCCCACAGCTGCTTGACTGGCAGGTCTCTTGCAAACCACAAACATATTTACATTGGAGCCAGTAGTATTTCTTTAGCTATCTGTGCCATCTTTCTTGGGTTTTATTTTCCTATGCCTAGATAGAGACTCAACCTTAAGCCTAATTTTAAAAGATAAAATTAAACCATGCATGCAATTAGCTGCATTTGCGTACGAACAGCAGCTCATTTTCATGTGTTTTGTTGTGAAGCAAATAGCTTGTTTGTTTGTTTGTTTGTTTTTTCACACTGATTCCCAAATAAATGGGAAAGTACCACTGTTCACTCGCCCAGGATTTATTCACGAAAATGCAATCACAGCCTCCCAGACTCTGGGCAGGGTGAGGTGGGGGGGTCCTTTCTCTGAAGGGGAGTCAGTGTCTCACTCTGCTCTGCAGCTCTGGAAAGAGTCAGACTAACCTAAGCCAACGAGCATTCATTTGGGCGTCTTGAATATTTCAATATTTAAATTAAAGATACCTCTTTCATCTCTTTGAGGTGCAGGTATGGTTGTGGTCCTAATAAACCATACACAAAAATGGCCATTGTAGCTATTGATGGATTTTCTGCAGCCACCAATCTATCAAGATTTATAGGCAGCTTCTCCAAATGCCCCTGCCCACTGAGAAGCTGGGAGCAGAGGCAGGCCCAGAGGGTCAAACACTTGGAGCAGGCAGGGAAACAACCCTCCTACCCCCCAGCCCTTTTCATCCAGCAGCTCTGCCTTCACCCTGGGAGCCCTCCAGCCCCGTTCAACAACAGAATTTAGCAAAGATTTAATTGTGCATATTGTGTTCTTAAAACAAACACAATGCCATATTTTAAAAGTCACTAAGATGAGTTTGGGGAGCCGCTGGAAGAGTGAGGGACGTTTTTGCCATTATTTCCCAAACGCAGTCAGTCGTACGCTGCCAGTCTCCCTTTCCCTCCTAACAAAGAGGGAAGACTGGATCAGAAGGGATCATCTCCATAGAAATTGTGTTGGCACAACCTAGACTGGGCATAAATAAGGGTACAGACCAAGAAAATGAGAGCAATTAACCCTTTCAGGCTCTCAAATGACAAAATTCAGTCTTCCACGTTCAGCTGCTCGGTAATGTGATGTGTAAAAGACCCCAGTTGCTAGTGATGGTCTCAGTGACATAAAATTGTTCAATTATTTGCCTTGCTCAGGGATAATTCATGTCTTCCTTATCATTTTTCAGCTAGAACATAGTATCTTTCTTATTGTAAAAATTCCAGGTATTAGGGGAACTGAGGATTTCCAAGCACAGATGGCCAGATCTGCAGAACTTGGATCATTTCAGGGTGCTTGAAGCCTGGGAAAGTTGATTTGGCCCTCTGCAATGACAGGGACTACTTGCCAAGTTCCAGTCTAGCTCTGAACTCCTGCAGTAGTCTGAGATGCCAATAACTAGGATTTCTTATTTAGAGATCTGTGTGCTTTCCACTGCAGGGTAAAATGGCAAACAGTGTCCTGCATTTCACAGAACAGTATATTTGAGAGAAAAATTGATAGAGGCACAGAGTGAGCTGGCAATTACCCACACAGCTCAGATCCTTTGGTCCATTAACTGGGTACCTGAGGATGATCTCCCTCTCCCTCACCTAGTTAAGTCTTGATAACTAAGACAAAAATTATTTTAGTATGTTGGTTTGGTAATGTGGATAGATGTAACTAGGAGAGGCAATGTGTTTGCAGTAAAACCAGAGAAGATCTCACATTTAAATGATTATTAGTTATGCAGATGTAACCTCATGACCTCCCACAGACCTCCTTTACACCTCGTGTTGATGTGGCCCAACAAATGCAACGCCTGTTGTATAAAAATACATGGAGTTTTAAATGCTGCTGCAGATATGAGGTATTTATTTGGTTGTTACAATGAAGCTGAAGCTGGATTCAGGCTCCAGTTCAGCTCTGGTGTCCTGAGGCTAAATCAGGGAAGATACTGAAAATAAATGACCTCAGATCAAAATATATTTTCAACATGCTTCTCCTTCAAAAATCAGAAGAGTCTTGCAGGATTTTGCAATCTAAATAAGCTACAGTCTTACTGCCATCTGCACCAATTCTAAGCCAAAAAGAGAACTTTCATATCTGAAACACAAACAATCACATAAATCAAAGGTACACTCGACCCCAGAATTGTAAGATACATATGAAACAGCAGACACAGCAAAGAGCAACAGAAAAGCCATGAACAAATACATGTTGAGGAATTGTGTAGGAACAGAGTAGTTTTATATAATGCTGGGAATACTTGAAACAGAAGGGATCCATGAGTGATGGATTGTAACAATGAGAACAGAGGATGATGTCTGGGCAGTACCATCAACAAGGCCAGACTGGTAAGAGTAACAATGTGAATGAAGTGTGACCCAGCACAGCTCAGCGCCCACCACCCCTGCATTCACCCGGCTGGAGGAACCCCCTGTTGCAGGACACCAGCATGGCAGGTGCACCAGGAGATGATTAAACAGCATAAACAAAATAGAGCTCACATTGGCTCCATTTAATTGAAAGGGCTGTCTATGCCTCAGACATAACAGGTCTCTTGCAGGGAGTTATTCCTTGGCAGATAGACTATTGCAAAATAACATTCATTATCTTAACCGGCGCTGCGCTGGAGGTAGGACACCGAGGCCATAAATCATTATATCCATTTTGCAAGAGGGCTGGTAGTTTCATTAATAAATAATTTGAACTAAGGGGAGAAGAAAACCTTCAGAGGACTACAGTGGTAGGCACAGCCTGGCCACAGCCAAGAGGTTCAGGAGTTCACCTCTTGACGTGGGGCAACATAAACTTTTGGAAATAAATGTAAACAATGGCAATGAGCTTGTAATTTATATTTTATTTTGCACAAGCTTGCATATATACTGCACATACATTCAGTTTAGAGAAGATGGAAGGCACACAAGGCAATTGAACTACTGTATCCTTTAAGTGGTACAAAGCAAAAAGGTAAAAGTCTGGAGAGTATACAAAAGCTTTAAACACACAAAATAAAATCCACCCCCCCCCAAACATTTTTCCTGTGTTTATCTTAAATTTAGTAGCTGCCAAGCTAGAATTGTAACTTTTTTTTCAATCAATTGTCTACTGCACCTTTTTTTTCCAAACGGACAGGGGAGTCTTATTGTTTTATCTTGTCATCAATTAATATTACAGTACATCCTTGGTAATACAAAATTGTACACCTTCATCAAATAAATTAGGATAAATTAAACCAATAAATTATGCAAAGTCTTCAGAACAATAGACGACAACAAAAAAATCCACAGTCGAAATTGCCTCTAGCTAAAAAATAAAATAAAAAAAATCAAAAATTGACTTTATCAGTTCAGTTATTGTACTATCTTCAAATTAAAGGGTCTTTATTACAAAAAAAAGAGCTTAATAATGCTATTTACAACATATTGCTAAATAATATAAAGGCAGTGTTTTGTCACTTTTGTAACTATATACATATGAGTAATGGCTGGGACAATATCAGTTTAAACCTTAACCTTTGACTCTTCTGGGCAGCATTAAAACCAACCTAAAGAGGCTTTTTCCCCCCTCCTTTTTTTAGTTTCTGACTCTTACACGTTATATGGTAATGAGACGGTTATTGTGTTTGTCTGCTACCTCACTCGAGTGGAACAATTAATGCAGAAAGTATGGATTTTAGAGAAAAATGTAAGCTCACTGTTTCTTCTAGATTTGTTTCTACATATCCCAGTATTTGTGCATTTGGAAGGTGGCTGCTTTGGGAGAGAGGTGACTGTGGCTCAGATGAAAAGACTGAATAAAGTCATAGTGCCACCACCTTTCATACACTAAAAAGGATATTCCTAAGAAGATACAAAGGTTAAATACCAGTTTTCATCCCAGCTCTAAATATGAGCATTTTTAGCTTCAGTTTATAGATGGTTTACAACCAACAGTTCTACAGAAAACAAAATTGCATTTCCTTCAACAGAACATTTAAGTGCAATACAGTAACTGCTTACTCATATAAACCAGTTACATTCCTTAAGGGGAGCTTTTTGAAAACAATGCGTATTGGAATTTTCAAACACAGAGTTGGTACCAGAAGGAAACATTTGCACTATTAACACCAATGATTGCTATATAATACACATGGCAAATATAGTTTTTGCTTTCACTTCTCATGTACAGTGCTCATTTTGGGGGTTTTGTAAACCACTTTCCATTTTTAATATATATATATATATATCTTTCTGTATATATATATATGTATAATCTTTCAATGATGCTGGTGAAAATCCTATCTTTAAAGCCACAAAATCTTCACCTTTATTTCTTAATTAATATTAACCTGTGGAAAAAAAACATTTTTCTATTAACTGACTTCATATACATAGAAAAAAATTCTGCAATTTTACAGAAACTGTATTACCCATTCCCTTGACATCTGATGAAAGAGACTTAACTTTTAAAAGTAGAGAGCTGGATTTTCAAGAATGCTTTCAACTATCTACACAGTTACTGTAGTGTTTCTTATAAATTCAACAGATGTTTTCAGAATGTAGTTATTAAAATCTTATGTCTTTATGCAAGAACAGCCGTAAGGTTGAATATTTACATTGCTTTATAAAAGTTCCCCTCGATTTTCAATGTTCACCCACATACCTGGTACAGTAACAAAGATTCTGCAAACTTAAAACACTTTAATTAAATAATACTCAGAGGCACAAAGCAAACCTCAGGAATACATGGGTGAACACTTCCTCAAATAATTACTACATTCTAACATCTTCCACGTGTTTACCATTAAATGTGAAACGTTCCCATTAAACAACCAGAGATACAGTAAGAATTAAATGTTTTGTAGTTTCAAATAGAACATTCTTTTCACAAAACATAACAAATGTCTAAAATAGGTTCTTAATCTAGATAGGAAAAAGGTAAGCTTTTCACTTCATACGCCTCTTGTGTGTGTGTGTGTGTTTGTGTAAATATACATACATATGCCCACACATGTTGTCCTGTGTGTGTGACCACATACGTATCTGTATATGCACATATGTCACGTATGAAATATTGCTTCTATACTACTTTTCATCAGGCTAAGAAAACACAAGATTTGCACCACAGTTACAAAAAATTGGCTTCTACAAGAATTTTCAAAACTCGAATGCTGCTCAAACAATTGAGAAAAAATAATTTGCGTTATCAAACTGTTCTAAAAATTCTCTTCTTCAAAAACGTATTCTCCTGCTTTGTTTTTTTTATTTTTTTAATTTTTAAAAAGACACAAAATATGCATAGCTATCAACATTATGTCAAACAGCCGGGAAAAAAAAAAGTCAGTGTTTATTGCAGCTGTAGTAATTGAAAAATAAAGTTTAAAAGATGAAAATTGTAAGCCACAGAAGGCACAAGAACAATTGTACTTGTGGGGGAAAAACTGGTATTTTGAAGGATTTTTTTTATCCTTCCGCTGGTGCATTTAAGGTCTAGGCACAGACTATAACCTCAAGTTTATATGCAGAAATAAATCTGAATTAGCAGTAAATGAATGGCAAGATGGGGTTTCTACATGGATTTTGAAATTCTTTTCCTATGTAAACCTTGCATTACAATAAAAGTAGCCTCCTGCCTTTTAGCCATTTTTAGTGAAATAATATTAAGATAATTTAAAAGAAACTGGATTGGATTCTACTTAGAATTTAGTACAAGCTATGCCATGTATTTGTAATTTTAGGTGAATTGGGAGGCACAAAGGCAATATGGCTATAAAATGCAGAAAAATCACATAACTGAAATGATGAAATTATCATTTATTCCTTTTTCAGACCAAGGAGGTTTTTATTTTGCTTTTAAGATGAAATGTCTATTCCTAATTCCTATGCCTCATTTACTATTGAGATTATACTACCCATAAATAAATAAATAAATGCAACAACATCAAGTGTTGAGTACACAATTTCACTTATTTAGATTATGTGAATCCCATTGCAGCCAAATAATAATAATAATAATATCTATAATAATAATAATAATAATATAGAATAATAATAATAATAATAATAATATAAAGCAACGGTAAAATCACAGGTTGAGATGGTAGCTAGTAGTATGTCCACATAGTATGAATAAAGTATGGCTTTGCTTTCTTATGTCCAAGGTGACAATGCAAAGTAATATTTTGCATCTGATGGTATGCCAATGATGAACTTAGTGTATTAAAACTTGAGCATTTTATGCCACTTCTTCCCATAAATCAAAAAAGTGCATGAACACAATTTTCATCCTTTCTTACTCAGAATTCATTGGAGTTACATCTTTATGAAGTGTAATGTTTACCAAATCATGCACACACACAGTAAAACAAAAAGGAAAAATGAAATAAAAACAAAATAAATGAAATAAAATGTAAGAAAATAAAAGAAAGAAAAAAATATCCTGTCTACTGTAAGGATACGTACAGTATTAGGTACTCTCAGGGAGTCTAAGATCAAGATTTGTTTTGCTTTTAATGCATAGTGAAAATGTTGGCACTTCATCCCATGCTATTGTCTGCATTGCCTATACTCCACAGATACTGCCAGTGCTTGAAAAGAATGACAGGGAATCGGAGGATTGTGCTGTTTAATTTGAAGTCAGCAGGTTTTTAAGGCTTTCTGCTAACAATAATTGCTTTCATACATTTCTGTCTATCAGCAGTATTTGTAAATGAAGTGAAATTGCAATGATCAGGTCAGCTCTTCAGTCACATGGGTAAACTTTCACTCTCCAAAGTCAAAATGTAATTTTAAAATAAAGAAGATACCAATATCCTCAATGGCATAAATATAATTCAGGACTAATTAGGAACTTCCTCTAGATTTAGATTGAATTATGTAGGGGAAAATACTATTGATGATAACAATAAATTCTTACTGCATCCGTACAAAAGACGACAAAGAAAATGACAAATACAGTGTGCCATAGCATATTCAACCTTCCCCCAAACTTCTGGAGACGATTTCTTTCTGAAAACATGAGAAAAGGAGAGCCACTGAAGAAAGCAGGAGAACTAGCAGCTAGCTGGCTTTCTTTCTTTCTTTCTTTCTTTCTTTCTTTCTTTCTTTCTTTCTTTCTTTCTTTCTTTCTTTCTTTCTTTCTTTCTTTCTTTCTCTTTCTTTTTCTTTCCTTTTCTTTCTTTCTTTCATATTGTGGTGTAGCATTCAGGCAAACCCAGATCCAGGGACTTTACACTGTAGCTCAGGTTTTGGTCACCACTAGCTCCAGCTTCAGAAGACAAGTGCAGCCACATTGCTCAAATAGATTTTTTCTTTCTTTTTTTTTTTTTTTAAAGCTGCACTTACTGTAATTTTAAAAATCAAATTTGGCTATCTGAACCCTGCATAGCCAGGAGGACACTGTGATTTTTGTATAATGCTCGATTAGATTTTTATGAAAATGAAATTTTTATTCTTCTGATTAGGAAAACACTAATTATATTTTATAGCTACAAACAAGCCTTTTTTTTTTTTTTTTTTTTTTTTTGCCTCAGCACTGTGAGGTGAAGACTCTTCCACTGTATCTAAGATCATTCAAAAAGTGCTTTTCAGGGCAGATGTCAAATATGGACAGGAAACTTTGTATGCTGGAAAGGGAATCTTGGGGACAGAATGGACTAAGAAAATAACAAATTTAGGGACTAATGCCACTTAAAGTAAGACTGAGACATGGCAATATATGATGCTGAAGGTTTCATTTTTACTCTATGGAGAGTGAAATGCTGACCATAGTAAGCTGACCATAGTCCAAAATTAGTGTGGTTGATACAACATTGTGCATGAATTACTGGCCTAACCCTGCAAGAACAGTATTTGATTTGTGCAAACATCCCTTGCTGCAATTTAGAGAAACAAGAACCTGGCATGTTGGTTACTGGTGCAGGGTATCTGTCATTTCTGTAAGGAACATGTGAAGCATAGGGTTTGCTTTTTTGGGTGTCACTTCTTGGAGTGAGTACCTAAAACAGATGTATTTTTCTGAAGTATGAAACAAAATCTAGTTATCGATTAAAAAGTATATAAATACAAATAAAAAAGCTCGAAGCTTATGAAATGGCTCCACAGAGTTCAGACCTTTAGCAGTATAAACATAATATAAACTTCATTGTCTGTAGTATTGTGCCATGACATTAGTCTCACCAAGACAAAATGCCACTTTGCAGCAAGCAATAAATCTGACAAAGCATTTTTAAACATAATGCCCTAACTTGCTAAGACAGGCTTTTACACGCTTCCAAACTCTTCTCCCTGAAAATTAACCCCGTTGATTCTTCAAATGTTAAGGGTCTTGGGCAAAAGTAAACCAAAGGCTGAAGTAAAATAACCATCCCCTTGGAACTGAACGAAAACTTATATCCAGGAGGGATCAGTCTAATTTCATATACATATATATATGTATGCCATACACATATATATGAAATTAAAATAGAGACACACATGACTTGGGCATCAGAAGGGGACTGCTACTTTCGTACATTCATAAATAGCTGCTGAACTCTCTACTCATGAAGAAGCTCTTGTAGGCAGTTTGGGGATTTGAAAATCTCAGGGACCTCACTGTCCAGCTTACAGATGACCTTGTATATGGCCTTCTTCCAGGAAGGATCAACATCTTTGCCTGCGATAATGGCATTGAAAAACTCCCGTAACGTGATCTGAGCCACTTCCAGGAATCTCTCTGGAACCTGCTGATACAAGGAGACAATGGCATTAATACAGTTTTCAATTTCAAGTCTCTGGTTCTTCAAAGGAAACTGAGCTAAGTTCTTTCTTTCAGAAAGGGGCTTACATAGCACCTGCATTTTCTAAATGTGGCAGCCTTCTATTCTCTTATGCAAAGCTGTTATATATAGTACTATAGCAATAACTTTTATAACATGTGTTAGAGATCTTTGTAAAGTCTACTGACAGAACGTAGGTAACAAAATGTTACTGTCTGAGTTGGGAGAGTAGGGGATTTATAGGATATAATTAGCAGGAGGGGAAACAAGCACAATTGTCTTTAAGGAAAAAAATCTCAGCTTGATATTTTACCCGTGCATTTATGGCCATGTTCCCCTCTCCATGTGAGAACTAATATGAAAGTTATGCATGCACAGGAAGCCCTTTGTACCTTTGTGCCTGACTTCGGTCACAACCAGTGCTGAAAGCAGTCAAAGAAATGGGGTATCTCTGAATGTTGTTTGCCACTTAAAACCAATCAAGCAGGAAAGCCTTCAGCTAGTGGCTTGCTTCTGTGGCTGCCATGCACAAGAACCCCATAAACCTATGGTTTTTCCTTCTTTTTCAGGAGCACACAAATATCACCCTAACCTCTTTAATGGGTGCATTGTGCTCCAAGTGGCTTCTGAGCTGGGATGCTTTAAACTCATTTGTTTCTAAATGTCACTGTCACTTCATGGGTGAATCAAATACCCAGCTAGAAGGAACCTGCCACTCACAGAAGCCCCTGAACAATGGGTGAATGCTAAAAAACCGCAGTTACCTCCACACTTTAGTAATTCATTCTAAGTAGTTGTCCCAGGCACCAGCACCACCTTCTCACCCTTTGCCTTAAATGATTCAAAAGCAATCGCTCTAATGAACTGCAGAGCAGTTGCAAGGTTGAGGTAATCTCCATAAAGGTATTATTTTCCACTTTTATCACAGAAATATGGCTTCACAGCTCTACAACTGCTAATACATGGCCGGCCAGTAGCCAGCATGCTTATAATAGCAAGTATTCCCTCACTGCTATTCTTTGTCCCCTCCGGCAAGAGGAGTTCTCCGACCTGCACTAGGAGCCACTTGAACCATTCCCGTGGCAAGCAGACACTTGGGCAGCTCTCACTGATTTACTGAATTCATGTCACACTGCCAGATCAAGGCCAGCCCCTTATTCTCTACTTCAGGCTTTTCTTCCTGTCCCTTTAGAAGCCACTTCCAAAGCACTTGTCTGGAAATGTGTGTGATCAATCTGATATAACAGAGCTCTGGAGCCTTTGCTCACCTGTCATTGTTTGGGAAACACCAGCAGTGTGATAGCCACGTTCTGCCATCAAATAAGCATGAGATCAGCTCTCCCTGACACCAGCTGACAAACTCTGCTTCCAGAAGCCCCAGAGAAGTCCTCTGTCTACCTCTGAGAGTGCAATTCAGCCCCCACATGTTTTTGGGTTTTTTGCTCCCAAAAGCATCAGTGGAAATTTTTCATTCAACAGGGTGCACAGAAAGACACATCTTTACAGATGGTCTATTCCAGCAATAATTAAGAGAGAAGAAATTAACTATTATGTTTAATTTATTCCAGCTCAAAGAAATTACTTAAAACTCCCCATAACCACTCAGCTGTTCAGGCATTTGGTAACATGTCTACAGAAAATACCATGCTTTTCTCATTCTTTCACTGCTATAAAAAATTGACATGCTTTTCTGTTCATGCAGTTCAATGCTCACACATTGTTCATCACCCTTGGTATTGCTGGGCACTAATCAGGGGGAAGGAGTTTCTGACTGCATGATATTAGAAATCAGGAAAAGGAGTAGATAACCAAATTTATGGAGTAGACACTGATATGAGTCCATGAGAGCAAAGCCTTTTGATTTTGGTGTCCACTCCAGAAGATCAACACTAGATGTCTTCCCTCCCAAGCTGCTAGAGGTGAGAAACAGGCAATTACAAGAACCTTCATGAGAAGCATGAAGTCTAAATGCACGAAGTCCCACCTCTGCTTCTAACCTGGTTACAGCCAGGACAACTTTAAGCATAGAAGTGACAACCTGGGTTTTAAGTTGGGCCTTTGCCATTCAGTTTCTACCTGCACATTTGAAAATTTTCCAGGTAGAGGATGCTGCTTTTCCATGAAGTATGCAGTGTGAAAACCCTGAACCTGTAGCTTCCAGGCCTTCCACCACTGTAGTGACACACAGGATTTTTTTTAAGACTGGCAGCTATCTTTTATGGTCCAACTTTATTGTACCTGAGTCACATCTGCAGGGTCAGGCCTCTTTGAACCTGGTACAACAGGCTGCAGAGAGCAGCCCACAAACATAACAGTGAAAAAAACCAGTAATGAACAAAGTCCTGTGGGGGCTTTGAAGAGACCTAATTTTTCAGCTTTTTCTTCCTCTGGAGGCTTCACCTTGTAATAATGTGTTCCTAAAGATCTCCCCTACTCCTAAGGCATTAGAACCATTCATAGATCTTTCCTTTTGGGATGTTATTAGCAATTTTTCATGTCAGACTGCATTAAACACATTATTTTGCATGTTGTAATGTGAATTGCATTGTGATTAATCCCACAGGATGGTAAGTCAGCCAACACTTTTCCTTTCTAGAAAGACTATCTACAGTGGTTTTTATTGTTTGTGGTTTTTTTTTTAGATAAGAGAATACTAGTGAAGTCCAGAGCCTGAAAATAAATATTTAAATGCATGGGTAGTTATATTTTTCAGTGGGCAATTAATCAGTCAGCCATGTTAATTATGTGTCTGGGGGTGGCATTTCCCTGACCCTAAGTGATGGCGACCTATTCAGTGCATCTTTACACCTAACTGACTGAACATCTCTGAAGTAGGAACATCTGCATAAAATGCTTCAGTGACAAATAAACTCTATCTACATTGCTTTTAATAGAACCAACAA